>NC_047665.1:8260039-8871289 GCF_011762505.2 Arvicanthis niloticus | reverse complement strand
CTAAAACTCACTATATAGAACAGGCTCGCCTCAAAACTCACAGATATCTGACTGTCTCTGCCTCTCCCAGAGACACCACACCCAGCTCAGCTCTCAAGCATTCTTTATCATGTATTTACTATACCCACTGTGCTGGTTACAAAAGGCCAAAATATTCAAGCAACTAACATGCATCGTAAAATATGTCTTTAGACATATTATAAACACAGCTTTAACTGTAGGTGCTGAGGATGAAGCCCAAGGCCCAGAGCATGCCAGGTAAGCTGAACTACACCCCCAGCCCCCAACACTTAGCCTACTAATGCATGACTTACATTGAACCTGTACCCGTGAAACATTCAGAGCAAATCTGGGATAGAGTGAGAGCAGGTATCGCTGGGGTTTGGGAGGAGCAAGAGTAGATGAGGACCCCACTCCCAGGAAAAGGACACGCTGTGTCTGGAATGTCTGTCACCTTAAGGAAAGAGAAGGCAAGCCAATCTCATGAAAACCTCACCTAAGGAGATCAGAGGAGGAGGAAGTCCTGGAAACCCCATTGTTTTTAAAGTCAGTGTTGCTGGAAGAGAAACAAAGGTTCTCGACAGCCAGCAGATTCACCACATTAAGCACTATCAGTGATCTGGAGCCAGATTACAGCAGGGACAAAGGCCGCCTTGAGGGAAGGGCAGGAGCCGGAAAAGAGCCTGGGCCTGGAGCTGGTTGTTTAAAGAAATGGGGGCGGGGGAAGATTGCCAGGGAAAAGAAAAAAGAGGGGTAAAGTTGGTACTCTGGCGGAGCAAGAAGCACAAAAACTCAAGGAAGCACGAGGTCGGGCAGGAGAAGCCCAGGACCCTCTAGGAGCGCAGCTATTGGGGAGTTGCAAATCCAGATAGATGGGCACCGAGCGGCAGCTGGATCCGGGGCATACTGGTCTGGACAAGAATTAGCAGGCTCTTCCCGGCTCCGCCCAGTTTGCAAAACTCACCTTTTACCAAGGCTCCTCATCCCGCACCAACGTCAACGTCATGGCCTTGGCTGGGGTGGCCGCCGATTGGCCCGTAGCAGCCATGTGACAAAGGCGAGTCTGAGCCACCCTCCCCAGAATGCAGTCCCACGTGCGGCCGCGTGGTGTTGTCCCCAGCGTTATCGCGGGTTTGCAGGGCGCGCCACTGGGGAGCAGAGACTCAGCCTCCCACGGTCCTGTCCCGCGGGCTGGAGAAGCGTGCCCAAACCTGGTGCCAGAACACTATGTCCTTTCGCTAAGTCTTACGTGGTTCTCAGTTACCATCCCACCTCTTCATTGATCCAAGGCTGTGATTTAAACTGGATGCGGTACCTCAGGCCTGTAACACAATTGAAAGGGTCATGAACTCAAGACGAGCATTAACCAGACCGTATGGAGATAACTCAGGGCCAGCATTGACTACACAGTATGGAGAGACTCTTTAAAAAGAGAGAGGGAAGAGGTGACAAGGAGGGAGGAAAAAGAGAGGAAGAAAACGGTCCTATTTTAGATTTTGGGGGGATTAGTTCAGCTGCTAAGGGGCAAGCATGGAAGACCTGGTTTCTGGTTGAAGAACCAAAGTGCATAGTGGTCGCTGTAATACAGAGTGGGGGTGCTGGCTTGTCAACAGGCCCAGGTCTAAGGTGAATGGCTCCTGGGGAGTGACTTGGGAGTATTCTGGCCCGCTCTTACACGTGCACATCCACTCATGTACACACATAATAAAAAAATAATAATATAAAGAATAAAAAGGTTTTTTAAGCAGTGTTTTAGGTCTGAGGGTGTGGCTAGGAGCCTACCAGTTATGATTCCCAGCAGTATAAAAAGTAAATAAACAGCATTTTAGGGACATGAAGTAAGCACATCTAGCTGGAAAGGACTGCCCATCATGTGGCCTAGGGCAGATCTTCAGTTTGGTTGATCCTCAGATTCTCTATCTGTGAAAGAGGATTACCCAGAGACGGTAAGATGGCTCAGTGGGCTAAGGCACTTGCTGCCGATCCTGTGACCTGAATTCACTCTCTGGGCCCCTGTAGTAGAAAGAAGTATCAACTTCTGCAAGCCTTCCGACTTCCACAAAAACCCAAGCCTGCCCACAAACCCACCACACTCACATTCACGAATAAAATAAGTTCATACAGGGTTTTAAAAGCCAGGGGACTGGAGGCTGGCTCAGAGGTTAAGAATGCTTGTTGTAGAGGGTGGGGGTTGGGTGTGTGTGTTCACCTTTGATCCCAGCACTCAGGAGGCAGAGGCAAGTGGATCTCTGTGAGTTCTAGGCCAGCCTGATCTACAGATTAAATTCCGGGAAAGCCAGGGCCACACAGAGAAGCCCTGTCTTGAACAACTCCCCTTTCCCAACTTCCCCACTCCATTCCCAAAAAAGAGTGGTTATTTCTCTATCACAAGCATCAGTCAGGATGCTCACAAAGACCTGTAACCCCAGCTCCTAAGGATCTGAGACGGATTGGCACACATATGTGCATATACAGTCACACATACATAAGTAGTAAAAATCTCACACACACACAGGACTCTTACCTCGTGTTGAAGACTGTGTGTGTGTGTGTGTGTGTGTGTGTGTACTCACCAGAGTTTCCTGGTGTGTGTACACATGGAAACCAGAGGTAGATGCCCAGGTATCTTCTGTCACGTGCCAATTTTATCTCCAAGACACTGTTACTCAGTTACCCTGGACCTTGCTGTTTTAGCAAGGTTGACTGGTCCTTGAATCCCCAGAATTTGTTTGTCTCTGTCTTTGTTTGGCAGAACCGGCAGCAAGTGCTTTTAGCAGCTGTGCCACCTCTCCAGCTCCCATAGTTCTTTGCTGGGGTTGTGTGGCTTGTTTATTTGTCTTCTTGTTGTTTTTTTGTTTGTTTGTTTGTTTGTTTGTTTTGTTTTTTGAGACAGGGTTTCTCTGTGTTCTCTGGTTTGGCTTCCTGGAACTTGCTCCATAGACCAGGCTGGCCTCAAACCTGGCTCTGCTTCCTGAGTGTTGGGATTAGAGGCTTGTGACACCACCACCCCATTTAAATCTTTAATTTTTGTTTGTTTGTTTGTTTGTTTTTTGAGACAGGGTTTCTCAGTGTAGCTCTGGCTGTCCTGGAACTCACTCTGTAGACCAAGCTGGCCTCAAACTCAGAAATCCGCCTGCCTCTGCCTCCCAAGTGCTGGGATTAAAGGCGTGCGTCACCACTGCCCGGCTAAATCTTTAATTTTCATTGGCATGTATCAACAAAGTTGGAGCCTCAGTGTCACTTTGATTTTTCGTGATTGTTGAATGTCCAGCACCTTAGACCCTGGGTCAAACCCTGGGCTGAGAAAGGTCCCATTGTGGACCAGCAAGATGGCTTAGTAGGGAAAGGGACTTGATGACAATCTGGCTGTCTTAGTCACTGTTCTATTGTTGGGAACAGACACTGTGACTAAAGCAATTCTTATTTTTTAAAAAAGTACTTAGAAGCTTGTTTACAGTTTCAGAAGATTAGCCCTTATCGTGGCAGGAAGCATGGTGGCAGAAAGGCCTGGGGCTGAGAGCTCACATCCTGATCTACAGGTTGGCAATGGGTGGGGGGAGGGGGGAGACTGACTGAACCCTGACATGGTCTTTTAAAACCTCAAAGCCCACTGCCAATGACTCATTGCCTTCAACAAAGCCACGCCTCCTAATCCTTCCCAAACAGTCAGTTTCACTAACTGATGACTAAGTATACAAACACATGAGCCTATGCAGGCCTTTCTCAGATTACCACACCTAACACTCTGAGTTAGATACCTAGGTACCACAAGATAAGAGAGAACCAATTTCTTCAAGTTGTCCTCTGACCTCTACATGTGTGTGCCTACACACACACACACACACACACACACACACACACACACACAGAGAGAGGCATGATCAATCAATGTAATTTAAAACATAAAGGTTCCCCCTGTGCTAGAATGGAAAACCAGAAAATGAGGTGGCGGAGTTTGAGGCTAGACAGACACTTTTAAGAGTACAAATGATAATTTGAATAAAGGTATCACACATGGGTCCCCTTAACTTTGAATGCACTGTGCAAGCTTATCACAATGATCCTTCATTCTGAATTTCAAGGGCTCCTGTGACAAGTGGACATGCAGTGAGTGCACCTTTCTGTTTCAGAGGTGCCTGGATGGAGGCTCGAATAGAAGATGTGTCAGGTACACATTGTGTTAAGAATTTTACCATTAAAGTGCATTATATAACATCACAAGAAAGAAAGAAAGAAAGAAAGAAAGAAAGAAAGAAAGAAAGAGAAAAGAAAGGTTCCCCTGTTCTTACTTCTGCATTAGTAGGAGTGATGTCCAGCCATGGTACCTGGGGAATACATTAAGAGAAAACCAAATGCTGTGCTTGTGAACCTCCGGAAACCTTTAGATACTTGGGCAGCAATTCCCAGAAGACTAGACAGTATGGATGAAGAAGTCGAAATGAAACCTATCCCTAGGTTGAACAGTGATAGTCCCAGAGGCTGCAATGTACACCCTGCTGGGAAATATACAGGAGATGGAGATAGTTCACCCAGCCAGGGGCCAACCAGATGTGACTGATAGAAATGCAGGGGCCACACAGCTACCCTGTCAGAACCGGGGACTGGCCTCCAGTGGTGGCCATGACAGGTAAGAGCGTGGCGCATTAGCCTTTGGGCCTGAGTGGAGCTGAGCCAGTGCCGGCTAGTCCTAAGACCACTGGGAGTGTGGAAATGTATATTGGGCCCACGGCAGCAGTGACATCTCAGAGTCAAAAGGCTGTGTGGCATGCAAAAGGCTAAATTATGAGGGTCTAAGTGAGATGATTGTGTCACTGTGCCTGCTGCACACCTTTTCCTGGAGGGATGTGTCCATACGTGGTGATAAAAACAAAAAAACAATTTCACAGTAGTCTAGCTTACTAAACCAGTAAGTTCACTGAAATTATTCACAGGAGTGTAGGCAAAAGGTTACTAGAAGAACCTGGATGACCCGGAGAAAGGCAGCTGTATCCTAGGAGCTCCTGCAGAACCTGCAGGCAACTGTCTGGGGACTGCCCTCTTCCTGGTTCAGAGCTTCTAGCACCTTGGGCAAGGGCCTTGGGAAATGTGCAACTTAGTAGTTCTCTGAGCAGGAGAGCTAGTAACTTAGTAGCAACATTCTAGCTCTCTGAGCCTGGAGAGCTTTCTCAGCTCCCTGAATCTTCCATTGATGTATTTTAAAGGCAGGTTTTCACTGTGTAATCCTGGCTGGTCTCAAATTCATAGATCTACCTACCACTGCCTCCACAGTGCTGGGTGGCAGAGGCTTGTGCCGCCATACCAGGCAGCTACCTTCTTAAGGCTTCTGAGCCTGTCTTCCCTCTAGTGAGGAAAGGTGCAGCTCAGAGCAAAGAGGTCCTCACCAGAGCTCAGCAGTTCTCTTGACAAAACCATTGAAACAAGTGAGGGAGCTCTGAGAGAACTGGTGCAGCTGCTCAGGAGGCTCATACCAAATGGCGCTTGCTTGGAATGAATAACTATGGGCCTTCAGAGACCTTCTGAACAAACATTAAAGTATGTAACACCAGCCCTTGAGTGGCTTACAGATTTGGAAAAGCATCTAAAAATATATTAAGATAACCATTAAGGCCATGCAGTGGGCTCACATCTTCAATCCCAGCACGTGAGAGGCAGAGGCAGGTGGATTTCTGAGTTCAAGGCCAGCCTGGTCTGCAGAGTGAGTTCTAGGACAGCCAGGGCTACACAGAGAAACCCTGTCTGGAAACAAACAAACAAACAAACAAAGAACCCATTGAGAAGGGGTTTTGTTTTGTTATTTTTTAAAATTTTATTTAAATAATAAAAGATTTAGTCTGGGCATGGTGATTCATGCCTTTAATCCCAATGCTCCAGAGGCAGAGGAAGGACGATCTCTGTGAGTTCAAGGCCAACATCATCTACAAAGGGACTAGGGGACAGACAGCACTCTGTTACACAGAGAAACACCGGGGGGGGGGGGAGAGAGAGAGAGAGAGAGAGAGAGAGAGAGAGAGAGAGAGAGAGAGAGAAACAAAGGATCGAAGAAGAAAATGAAGACTGGGTGGCAGTGGTGGTACACACCTTTAATCCCAGCATTTAGGAGGCAGAAGCAGGTGGATTCCTGTGATTTTGAGGCCAGGCTGGTCTACAGAGCAAGTTCCAGGACAGCCAGGGCTCCACAGAGAAACCCTGTACAAAAAAACAAAACCCAAACCAAACCAAAATAAAAAGATGTATTTATGTGTTTGTTTTGTTCTGGTGTGTGTCTGTGCACCACACCTATTTCTGATGCACTCGAAGCCAGAAAAAGGAGATCGATCCCCAGGAACTGGAGCTACGGACCACCCTGTGGTGACATGTGGGTGCTGGGAAATGAACCCTGCCCTCTGAAAGAACAAGTGTTCTTAACCCCTGAGCCCTCTCTCCAGCTCCCTGTAAGGAGCTTAAACAAAAAACCCCTGACTGAGTGGGAAAGGGGACACCTAGGATACACATGTTCCATAGGTTACATTCCTATGAGTAGGGCATAAAACCTGTGAAGACAGTTGCTTTTAGCAAAATCTCAAACATTCAATGTTGCCAGTAAAGACTCAGGAGCCAGATTTTGGGGTGAAAAGCCTGCTAGCTCAGAGAGGCAAAGAAAGCACCCAGATGACCTTCCTCCACAGCCAAGTTCCCAAAAGGCAGTTCTCCACTGCAGTCTCAAAAACTCTTCAAACTGAATGTCCCTCCTTTCTACTTCCTGTGTGTCTCTCTATCCATCCTCCTGACTCCCTCTTACACTCTATGTTCACTTCCTGTCAACTGGTTGCTTGCTCCACCTCTTGACTTTATTTACTCCTGTTTACAATACTCAAACAGAAAGCTCTTGGATTGAAGGTGTGTGCTAGGTTAGGTTGAGCCACACCGCAACTAGAAACAGTGTATTCTCCTAAATAACACAATGTTGTGGCTCACAGCATGATCAAATATCCTGCAACAAAAGCCTCTTGCCATTGGTGTTGGTTATATGTGTACTATGATAGCTAGTCTTGGTTGTTAACTTGACTACATAATTAAAACCCCAAAATAGAGAAGCACACCCATGAAAGATTTTTGCATAGTTAGAAATGGAAGATCCACTTCTAATCCAGATCCTTGAAACAGGAAGACACATCTTTAATCCAGATCTTTTGAGCTGGGAAAAGCCACCTCTAATCCAGGCCACACCTTCTGCTGGAAAGCCTATATATAAGGACATGGGTAAGGAAGGAAGCTTTCCTCTTTGCATTTTGCTCTTCCTTCTTAACAAGTCCATTTCTTCCCTGGCATTAGAACCTACTTCTTCAGGATTCTGGCATATACTGAAGAAAACTGAAACATCCAGCTTCATGAGCCGAATGACTGCTGGATGCTTGGTTCATTCCATAGGTAGCTATCATTGGATTAGGTAGGCCACAGCATATAAATCATTCTAATAAATCATATTTATATCTAAGTGGATCTATAAATATAGATCTAGATAAATTATAGATGTTCACTCTACAAGTTCTGATACTCTAGAGAACCCAGACTAATACATCTACTGTTGAAGGCATTTAATGGTTTGGGCTGACATCAGGTTCCTGGGGTAGAATTATGGCTAATTGTCTTGCTTGGTTTCAGATCCTGTGTGTCACATAAAGAACACACTTGGTGTCTTAGTCAGGGTTTCTATTGCTACAATGAAACACAATGACCAAAAAGCAAGTTGAGAAGAAAGGGATTTATTTGGCTTACACGTCCATATTGGTTTTCATCATTGAAGAAAGTCAGGACAGGAACTAAAACAGGGCAGGAGCTGATGCAGAGATCACGGAGGGGTGCTGCTCACTGGCTTGCTCCTTATGGCTTGTCCACCCTGTTTTCTTGTAGAATCCAGGACCACCAGCCCAGGGATGGTACCACCTACAATGAGCGGGCCCTCCTCCATTGATCAGTAATTGAGAAAATGCCTTACAGCTGACTCATGGAGGCATTTTCTCAATGAGGAAATGAGGCATTTGATCAGTTGTCTCTATTGCCTATAGTAACCACTGACTGCTGAGGGGGAAAAAGATGTTTACCTCAAAAATCAAGAGTGACAGCACCAGTAATTGAGGCTCCTTCCTCTCTGATGACTTTAGCTTGTATCAAGTTGACACACAAAAGTGGTCAGTATGCTAGGCAAAAGGTGTATAACTGTTATAGGGCAGTCAACTGCATTCTGGTTGGGTTTATGCCTGCTCTGAAAGACGGAACTCACTTTGTTATCGTTTTGAGTCAGAGTCTCACTTTATGGTCTTAGCTGGGCTGGAACTCGTAAAGATCCACTCACCTCTGCTCCTGTGTACTGGGGTTAAAGGACTTGACCACCATGCCTTGTGGAAATCCCATTTTGTATTGTAACTCAGGCCAAAAGCCCAAGGCTAGAGGAAATGACAAGCCTCAGCAAGGAAGCAGCTATTATTTACTGTTAAGTGAATATGATGCAGATACCCTCCTGCCGTCCAAGTGTTTGTTCACACCATGAATTACTGGTGCTGTCACTCTTGATTTTTGAGGTAAACATCTTTTCCCACCTCAGCAGTCAGTGGTTACTATAGACAATAGAGACAACTGATCAAATTCCTTAGTTTAAATGATTATTGCTGTAATACAGTAGATTATTGTTCAACCAGAAGTGGGGTGGGGGGTGGAGGAAGACACTCTATCCAAGGTTCAGGACACATCACAGAAGAAGATGTGCAAAGAGTGTGAGAATCGGACATGAGGCATGGTGGAGCATGCTTTTAATCCCAGCACTGCAGAAGCAGGTGGATCTCAGAATCCGAAGCCAACCTGGTCTACAGAGTGAGTAGACTGGGTTCCAGGACAGCCAAGGCTACACAAAGAAACCCTGTCTTGAAAAACAAACAAGCAAACACAAAAGATTGTGAGAATCAGAGGAAGGGGTGCAGTGTTGTTTAGCTGTTTCCTCCAAACTGAATCCTTCCCTACTGGGAAAAGGAGGAAGGCCTATAAGACTAAGGATCTGAAGCAAACTTACAAGACTTAGGAAGTTCCTGAAAGTTACAAGATTTTCAAAGACTCATTTCCAGGTTATAAAGTAGTAACAATGGCTAAGAACACTACAGTCTGAGCTTCCAAGTTGTATCAAGGGTTACAGCTTTCCTGTGTCTTGTCCACAGAAGTCCATGCTGTGGTGGACTTTTGAGTAATTTGTGCTATTTATTGTTTTGCACTCACCCATACATCTGTAAGTAATAAACTCATTGATTCATTAAGTTAGACTTGGGTAATCTTTTTCTTTTTTTAAGATTTATTTATTTATTTTATGTATTCACCACTGCTCTCTTCAGGCACACCAGAAGAGGGCATCAGACTCCATTGCAGATGGTTGTGAGCCTCTGGAAGAGCAGTCAGTGCTCTTAACCACCGTGCCATCTCTCCAGCAGGATTGGTAGTCTTTACAAGGAGTTAAATTAGAGTTATTTCTTTGGTTGGTGCGTCACTGATGTACTCTAGAGTAAATAGTTATTTGCTCTTGTCTCTGTAGTGCTGATCACACAACTTCTAGACAATTTAACTCAACTCTGTCTGAAAATAAAAAGTAAAACAGAGAGCTGGATATATCTCAGTGGTATACTGCTTACCTAATATCCGTGAGGCTGTAGGTTTAATCCCTGGTACTCAAGAACTAGAAAAAAACAGGATCATATGTTCATATTTTCTGTGTCTACAACCACAAGGGAAATATCTTCCTTCCAACATTCAAAACCTCTCCAAAATTAATATCACAAAAACCAGGCATTAGCCTTATGAAAGAAGTACACACACATACACACACACACATACACACACACACACACACACACCACTTTTTTGTTTTGTTTTGGGTTTTTTTGGTTTTTCGAAACAGGGTTTCTCTGTGTAGTCCTGGCTGTCCTGGAACTCACTCTGTAGACCAAGCTGGCCTCAAACTCAGAAATCCGCCTGCCTCTGCCTTCCAAGTGCTGGGATTAAAGGCATGTGCCACCACTGCCCAGCAGAAGTACCCCTGTTTTTAACTTTTAAAATTTATTTTATGATTTTATGCGTATGTCTGTGCACCATGTATATACTTAGTGGCCAAAAAGGCCAGAAGAGGGTATCAGATCCCTTAGAACCCAGTTCTGAACAACGTGAGCGCTGAAACTGGAACAAGGGTCCTCTGGAAGAATGACCAATGTTCTTAACCTCTGTGCCCCTCCAGCCCCAAGAAGTATTTATCTCTCAGTTTATCTATTTATTTAGTTACTATTTGTTTGGGATAGGAACTCCTTGTAAAGATCATGCTGACCTTGAACTCCTGGCGAGCCTTTTGTTCTGCCTCATAAGAATTGGGGTTACATGAATGCCCCCACTCCTCCTACTTAGAGCAAAGGAAGTGTGTGTGTGTGTGTGTGTGTGTGTGTGTGTGTGTGTGTGTGTGTGTTAAAACTAAAAACAAAGCTTTGCACAGGCTAGGCAAATGTTCTCCCTGAGCTGCAGCTCTAGGCTCTGTTACTGTTACTCCCACCCCCATCACTAATCACTATGAGGAATTTATTTTTAGTTTGAGAAAGAAACTAAGTTGCCCAGGCTGGCCTTGAATTTATAATCTTTTGCTCGGCCTCTAGAGTGACTGAGGTTACAGAATTGCAACAACAAGCCTGGGGAAAGACACATTCTTGCCAAAAATTTTAACCCAATTTGCCCTATGCCCCGACTCAGTGTCCACTTTTCAGAAAGAGTAAGGACAAGAGAGAAGTTAGATGGCACCCTAAGGAAGTACCTGCCTACTTCAGAACTTGGAACATGCAGAGTAACTGGTCTAGTGACATCAAAAGTCAAGCCCTGATTGGGTGTGGTGGTTCACACCTGCAGTCATTGCATTCAGTAGGCTAAGGCTTGAAGATAGCCATCAGCTAAAGCCAGCCCTAACAACACAGCAGGACCCTGCTGCCCCTAACAACACAGCAGGACCCTGCTGCCCCTAACAACACAGCAGGACCTGCCGCTGAAAAAGCCACAAGAAGCCAGGTGTGCTGACTGGCTGAGAGCTTAGGAGACAGAGGTAGATGAGTTTGAGGTCAGTCTAGTGTGGATGTTGGGATCCAGGCCACTTTGGGATACATATTGAGACCCTGTCGAAAGAGAAAGAAAAAAAGAACAAAAGAAAGAAAGAAAGAAAGAAAGAAAGAAAGAAAGAAAGAAAGAAAGAAAGAAAGGAAGGAAGAAAGAAAGAAAGACCCAACAAATTCTCGTATGCTTGTAATTCTAGAAATCATGAGATGGAGGCAGAGGGTCATGAGTTCAAAGCTGGGAAGTTTGAGGCTAGCTTGGTCTAATGAGACTCAGTATGAGAATGACTAAGAGGATGCATGCAATTGGGCAGCATGGTGTATGAGCTTCTGATCCCACCTCTTGGGTGGCTGAGGCAGGAAATTCAAGGCTGGCCTGAACTACACAGTAGGTCCTGGTCATAATACCCCTTATACAGAGAGTAGACGGGCATGTAACATATGTATACTTCTAGCACGGAGAGAGAGGCTGAGGCTGAGGTGGAAGCATAGGTATCCTGAAGATTCAACAATAAGAAACAGATTCCCCAATTTTTTTCATTTCATTTTGAGTCTCAAGAAATAGCCCCGGCAGGTCTAGAACGCAATCTGTAGAACAGGCTTGTCCTAAACTCACAGGAATCTACCTGCCTCTGCCTGCTGGGGACTTAGATTAAAGATGTGAGCCACACACTTGGATCTTTCTCTCTCTCTTTCTTTCTTTCTTTCTTTCTTTCTTTCTTTCTTTCTTTCTTTCTTTCCTACAGGGTTTCTCTGTGTAGTCTGGGACTTACTTTGTAGACCAGGCAGGCCTTAAACTCAGAGATCTGCCTACCCCTGCCTTCTGAGTGCTGGGACTAAAGGTGTATGCCACCACCACCCACTAAATTTCCCAATTTCTAACACTGAGCAAAGATTCTAAGCAGAGATTTCTTCAAAGGGGAAATATAACATGCCAAAAGTCAATAAGAGGTTGTGTGTGGTGATACAAACCTACAATAGCAAAGTCTAGGGTCACAGCATTTTTGGATCAGGACTTCACAGAGGCCAGCCTGGGCTACAGTATCCCCTATCTGAAAAACTAAAACCACCACCACCAACAACAACAAAACAGCAGGCATTGAAAAGATGCTCAACATCATTAGTCATCAAAGAAACGCAAATTTAAACCATAGTGAGATGCCACTTTACACCAAAGAGGCCTGGGGAACTCAGAATCCTCACTCACAGCTCCTGGGAGAGTGAACAGTCAAGCACCTCTGGTGAACACTAAGCAGCCTTTTTCATCCAGCATAGCAGTTCTACTCTTAGGTACACACCCACAAGAACTGAGGTTTATGTTTGCACAGGCACTTACACATCGGGAGTGGAGATCTGGTTCAATTGTTTAAGAATGGGGACTGTGCTTGCAGAGGACCAAATGTTGATTCCCAGTACTGGATGCAGGCAGCTCACAACTGCTTGTTGTTCTATAATTATAGTTCTGGGGAGATCTGATACCTTTTGTTGGTCTCTAGAGACACTGTACTCAAGTGCACAAACCTCCACTGAGACACACACACACACGTAAGAAAAAAAAGTAGGGCTGTATTATGGTTAATTTTGTTCATAATATATTTAGCCAACTGATGCACCTTATGAAAATTAAACCTTTGTACTAAGTGAAACAAACAAACAAACAAATGCTAGGCGGTGGTAAATGTTTTTAATCCCAGCACTCGGAGGTAGAGATGTGCAGATCTCTGAGTTCAAGGCCAGCCTGGTTCTACAGAGTGAGTTCTAGGACACCTGGGGCCACACAGAGAAACCTGACTCTAAAAAAACAAAACCAGTCACAAACAAACCAACCCCAAATCAAGAAGTGTGACGATGAATGCTCATGACAACATTTTATATGGTCCTGAAGTGACAGCAAAGCCAATGGGGAACACCATATGGTGTAGGCACACTGTGGAGGGTCTGTCACTGAAGAAATGAGGAGTCAGGACTCAGCACATAGGTGGACCTGGAGACCAATAAACAAAAACAAAACACACTCACAGAGGTAAAGAGCACCAGGCTTGACTTCTTAGGCTTGCAGTCTCAGCACTGGGGAGGCTGAGAAAGGACCAAGTGTGCTAATGAGGCTTTGTCTGGAGGAGGGGAGGGAGAGGAAGAGGGACAAGGAAAAGAAAAGGCTAAGTTAAAGATGTTGGATATTAAAAGCCTTATACTTATAAATGTATTTTATGGATTTATTTATTTACTTTTGTTGTTGGTTGAGGGTTTTGTTTTTTGACAGGGTCTCTCTATGTAGCCCTGATTGTCCTGGAGGTTGCTATGTAGATTAAGCAGGTCTCAAACTCACAGAGCTCTTGCTACCTCTGCTTCTCTAGTGCTGGAATTAAAGGCATGCATCAACTTGCTCCATCTAGCCTTTTTTATTTTGAGATAGGATCTCATTAAATAGCTCAGCCTGGTCTTAAACTTTTACAGCAATCCTTCTGCCTCAGCTTCAGTGCTTGTATAAGAGACATGAGCCAGGATGTAGTGGCTCACACCTTTGATCTCTGCACTCAGAGGCAGCAACAGGCAGATCTCTTGACCAGCTTGGTCTACAGAGCAAATTCCGGGACAGCCAAGGCTACACAGAAAAACTTTGTCTCAAAAAGCAAAAAATACTCTAAAGGGGGCTGGAGAGATGGCTCAGTGGTTGTGAGCACTGACTGCTCTTCCAGAGGTCCTGAGTTCAATTCCCAGCAACCACGGTGGTTCACGGGTGTCTACAACTCCAGTTCCAGGACTTTCATCACCCTCATGCACATGTACATGAAGAAAAACTACCAATGCAAATAAAATAAAGTATTAAAAAAGAGAGACACAAGCCACCACTCCTTGTTTTGTATGTCTTTATTGTTTGTATGTGTTCAGAGGACAAGACTTAATGTCTTTCCTTAGATATTGTCCACTCCTCTCTTTCTTCCTTCCTTCCTTCCCTCCTTCCTTCTTTCCCTCCTTCCTTCCTCCTTTCCTTCCTCTCTTTCTTCCTCTCTTTCCAGTCTCTCACTGGCCTGGAACTTGGCAAGCAGGCCAGATTTGGGGCCAGTGAGCCCCAAAGACTTTCTAATCTCTGCCTTCCCAAGACTCAAGAACACACCACACCCAGCCTTTATTTATTTACAGCATGGCTTCTGGAAATTGAACTAATGTTCTTATGCTTGCAAGGGCAGTAGTTTACTGACTATCTTTCTAGATTCATTCATTCTTTTTCTTTCTCTCTCTCTCTCTCTCTCTCTCTCTCTCTCTCTCTCTCTCTCTCTGAGCGTATATGTGTTTGTGACATGGAGGTCAGAGGTTGAAATAAGATGTCTTGTTCAGTTTTTCTCCACCTTCTTTCATTTAATTAAAAGAATATTGTTAGGCACGGTGGCACATACCTAATTCTGGCATTTGCAAGGCAGAAGCCTCTATTTGCCTCTGTGAGTTCGAAGCCAACCTGGTCTATTGAACAGAAATGCCCGCCCCTTACTCGATGTCTAGATACCATATAAAAAAGAAAAACTAGACAAGAAATCAAACAGAACCACTGAGGACCTGGAGAAAGGGCAGGGAAAGGCAGGAATGGTCTGGTAAAAGTCAGGAAGCAGAACAGCTTCTGGAATGTTGAAAATATTCAGAACCATGCGGAAGGTTCATGCTAGGAGAGCAGCAGAGGACACCTGAAGGACAAGGGACAGGGGGCCATACTCAAGGACACAAACATGGGGTCCAAGTACACTCAGCTTTGACTCTGCCTCCCTAAAGTAACAGATGTTCAAGGACAGAGAACAGAGCAGAACAACCGGGCAGTGGTAGTGCATGCCTTTAATCCCAGCTCTTGGGAGGCAGAGGCAAGCGGATCTCTGAGTTTGAGGCCAGCCTGATCTACAGAGTGAGTTCCAGGACAGCCAGGGCTACACAGAGAAACCCTGGAGAGAGAGAGAGAGAGAGAGAGAGAGAGAGAGAGAGAGAGAGAGAGAGAGAGAGAGAGAACAGAGCAAAACTATTTTCCCAGGAGCTTTAAAGTGGGTAACAGGCTGAGCATGGAGGAGAACACCTTTATTCCCAGCACCCTAGAGTTGGAGGCAGGAGCATTACAAAACGACAAATTATTATTCTTATCCCTCTTGGGGCAAATGGTGGGTGTTTGTGGCAGAAAAACATTATAAAGTAGTTGTTTTCCATTCACCTTTGGTAGAAAGCACTTCACTTGCTAACCCAGCTCCTTTTATTTTATTGCTATTTTTGGGACAGAGTTTCTCTGTGGAGTCTGACTCACCGGGACCTTGCCAGGCTCATCTCCTCAGGACTGAGGTTAAAGACATGCAGCACCACACCTGGGTCCATGTATTTTCCTTCCATGTATATTTATTTATTGTTTATTGTTTTTTTTTGTTTTTGTTTTTGTTTTTTTTTGAGACAGGGTTTCTCTGTGTTGTCCTGGTTTTCCTGAAACTCACTCTGTGAACCAGGTTAGTCTTGAACCCAGAGATCTGCCTTCCTCTGTCTCCTGAGAGCTAGGATTAAAGCCGTGTGCCACTATACCCTGGCTCACCTTGTCTTTTGAGAGAAAGTATCTGGCTGAACCTGGAGGTTGTGAGTTTGCCACACTGGCTGGAGACGGCGATCTGTGAGTCTCCTGACTCTTCTTTTCTTGGTTGGATTTACAGGCAAGCTTTGTTTTCCTGTGTTGTTGTTGTTGTTGTTGTTGTTGTTGTTGTTTAATGTGGGTGCTGGGGCTCAAACTCAGGTCTTCATCCTTGCACAGAATGTTTTTAGTGAGTCCTTTCCCAGACCCTAGAATGTTTCCATTTCTATGAATTGTCCGAAACAGACAGACAAAGATTATCGTGGTAGATGCCACGTGCCTGAGGAAGGAGGGGCATGGGGACTAGCTGCTCATTAGAAGGGTTTTTTTTTCTTTTTCTCTCTGAAATTATAATATTACACCATTTCTCGTTTTCCTCTCCTCCCTCCACGCCCTCCTGTATACCCCTCCTTGCTCTCTTTCCAATTCATCTCTTGTTAACTTAATTGTTGTTACATGCATATGTATGTAGAGCCCTATATGTTTGTGAATATAGCAGCTCGGTCTGTACAGTATTACTCCTACGTATGTTTTCAGGGCTGAGCACTGGGTATTGGATAACCAACTGGCGCACTTTCCCCTGCAGAGGCTGGCTCCTTCCACTCTCGGCCCTCCTTGGTTGTCTGTGGTTCTTTGTGTAGTGTTGAGGCCTCACGGGCTTTCTCCTTCCACTGTTGGCATTTTTTTATTGTTGTTGTTTTTTGAGACAGGGTTTCTCTGTGTAGCCCTGGCTGTCCGGAAACTCACTTTGTATACTAGGCTGACCTTGAACCCAGAGATCCACCTGCCTCTGCCTGGGATTAAAGGCTGGCATTAAAGGCATTCACCACTACTGCCTGATTTCCTGACTTTCTCAGCACAAAAAGCACCATATCACCTCTTACAGGGTTGGCCTCCTGCAGGCTGCTTCTCTGCCTGTGTTTTTATTTCTTGTTGAAAGGAGAGATGGTTGGGTGAGTTGTAAAAGTCAACCCTTACACAGACTAAAGGGACATTTCCCTTTGTCTGAGCCTGTCCTCCAGGCTGCTCAAGCCTGGCATTCTCCCACGGCCACCCAATGGAGTCAGGTTAGGGACGCATCCAACAAAGTCACGTACTTAGTGGACAGCTCTAGCTGTCCTGCTTGACCTAGTGCCAGGCTTGTCTGGCTTATATTTCATCTTCCAATACATTCCGTAGATGTTTGTTTTGTTGATTTGGTCTCAGCAGTGTACACTGCCAAGGTTGTCTTTGTACATATGTTTCAAGTATCCCAGGATGGTCTTGAACTCCCAATCACCTGTTTCTAACATTAAGTGTTAGCATTACAGACATGTGCCTTGAACGAAAACTTTCAAAACAAGTAAAATACAGGCTGGGAATGAGGGCAGGATAGGGTGGAGTTCGGAATTGTTTTCTGACATTCTTTGAGCCAGAAAACTGTGTGTCCTGTCCCTTGTTGTAGGGGCTCTCCAACTGGCTGGGACCAGACTGAGAAGCAATAGTACCCTGAGGGAATCGTGCTTTTAGGGGGATAGGCAGGGATTACATGTTCTTAGAACAGCATCAGGGAGACCTCTGGTAGGAGGCATCGTCTACATCGATATGAACATGTGTCTAACAGGGAAAGGCAGTGAGACCAGCAGGAGTATTGAGCTGAGGGAATTCGGCCTATCTTGGCACCAGGCCACATCCACAGAATTTTGCAAAGTGATATTTGAGGGGAAGGAAACTTGGCAGTGGCAGTTGGAGGCCTTGGAGTTAGAGCTATAGATATGGGACAGCTTAGAGACAGTTTTTGGTACAGAAAGACAACTTTGCAACAGGGCTGCCTGACCTCTGATCTGGCCTGGCTGGCCTTGATCTTAAGTATAAGTTAGCTCTGGAGAACCCCCTAGGTGGTGACATGAAGGAAGCAACTCATGGATTCCCATGAAGGGGTGGTCACCACATGCACTACCTGCTCTTGGAGTAAACTATCAGAGGCCTTGTCATCTCTGCCAAGCCCCGACTGCGAACACAGAGTACAGACCAGGCAGGAGTAGGAAGTTTGGCTGTGTGCTCTTCATGTCTGCAAGATGGAAGTAACAAGGGTGTCCATCCTAGCGGGTTAAATGAGCCAGTGTCTTGGATGAGGATAAGTGACTACTGTTTGTGGAATACAACAATCACAGCCTGTAGCAGAGGCAGGGTCCTTTCTGGGCTTGGGATGTATGTCTAGTGCTTTCAGATAATAGCAGACTGCTTTCACTATACAGGCAAAACCTTATCAGTGTCCTTCCAGGGTACCCTGGTTCCTTCCTTCCAAGGCTCTGCCTGGTCAGGCCTCTGTGAGCTTTTCTATCTTCATTTCAGCCTCTTCAACTTCCAGCCTCGGGCCCCAAGCTCTAGATCAGGTCATACTCAACTGTGGTCAGCTCCTCCAGTCTGGTGTTTCTCTGGGTTCTTCTACCTGTGTCCTCCCTCCCTGCCTATTTCTTTATGTCCTTCAGGATTCCCTCCCTCCCCCCGCAAAGTCCTTTCCAGATCTGCTGGGTGCTCTCCTAGCATTTCTTGTTACAAGTATTTGCTGAGCCAACAAATCAAAAGGGAACAGTTCTAAAAGAGGTCGCTGTATGGCCAAGAATCCGTGCAGGTATCTTGCATCAGGGTACCTGATAAAAGAACCATGGGTCACAGAGGAAGAAATGGGGGCTAAGGTAATAGCACTTGGCTTGACAGTCACATCCCCACACATCTGTGTCTGACATGCCTAGCATTTCACAGCATCTGTTGGGTGTGTAGGCCCGAATGAGGATGGAACCCATCACACCTGTGAAATAATGGTCCTAAGACCTTGTACAAAGGGCTTGACCTAGTCCTTAATTCTTTGTAGACTAGTAAAGGGTTAAAGGATTAGATGTGTGTCAAGCGCTCAGTGGTGTTGAATGCACAATACACGTTTAACAAGCATTTATTCTCATTTGTCTCCAGGTGAGGTGTGCAGGCCTGGGATAGGTTCTTGAGTTGTGATCAGCAGAGAAGAGCCAGGTCTACACCCCAGAACCCCATCCTACAGGAAAGCAGCCCTGTCTCACTTAAAGATTCAGTATCCTGCTGAGAATATAGAAGCTGAGAAGATACTCAACTCAGCTCCAATAAGCACACTGGTTGAGTCACTGTGGTAGACAGTTTTATAGTAGGAGGTAAGGAGGGCCTCCAGGGGTTACCCAGGGAAGTCTGATTTTTCCCTGGGGTCCCAGTCTTGTTCCTCTCAGTAACTAGGTCATCCTGAATGGAGGGAATGACAGGAGGTTAGGGAGAGGGTTCCTGCAGGGTAGTAGTGTGCAGACATCAGCCAATCTCCCTCAGTACCTTTAGTTAACCCTTTGTTCCCTGAGGCCGCAGGTTGCCTGGCGTAATATCTCACATTTTGCTCTCCCCAGAGCCTGGTGCGTTGCCTAGACTGCAGGAAATGGTTGCTGAAGGAAGCAATGAATTACATTTCAGTATTCGCCAAGTACTGTCTGTTAAGGATAGAGTGTTAGCCTTGTTTCAGGATCCTCCCAGTTGCCTGTGACTAAGAGACCACAGGTGAGGTGACTAGGCTGGGGGCTGAAAGATAACTTCTTCAAGGCCATCCAGTGGCAGTTGCAAGTACCTCAAAATGGCTAGGCATTGGGAAGAACCTTGGAGTGATTAGCATTGGGGTAACTGCCAGTTAGAAATGACCTGGCTCACATGATTACTTGTGAAAAAAGGAACCAGTGAGAGCTTTCCTATTGAATTGCTTGATGGTGTTAGCAGGAGTTACTCCTTCGTAGAACAAAAGGCCGGTCCCCATGGGATAGGGCCCTAGCTTTTCTCTGGCTGGTTTTAGAAGCAGGGAAAGCTGCCAGTCAACCTTGCATCTGGAAAAGTGTCTCCTTCTTTAACTGGAGGGACCTGAGGTCACAGTAACCTCCTCACTCTTGCTTCTGTCGGGCACCTTCTCTCAGGAAACCCACTCGCTCCCTTGGCAGGGCCAGAGCTCCAGCATTACTGAAGGTATGCTGAAGGCTTATTTTTGAGCCTCCCTTAATGGATTGTGGATCTTGGACAGCAAACAGCTGGAAGCATCCTGAGCTGCTGCTTGCTGGAATCAGTCACCAGGTGAAGGCCAGGCAAGGATGGAGTTTGGCTCAACCACTGCAGACACCCAACCAGTAGAGATACCCGGCAGGGCAATGCCAAAAGTGGCTGTTCTCCCTGGTGGGGTCTAGTTACCAGAGGGCCCCCGGTAAACACTCTACTGGGGCAATAACTATGCACATTACTAAGCCTCTGGAGGAATGGTGATCACGTGGCCATCGAGGGCGGCGCCCTCAGCTTTAAAATGAACTCCAAATCACCGAAGGCTTTCTGGAAGAGGCGGGAATTCTTGTGCGGTCCAATATGGCTTTCTCTCAACAACAAGGATGCGCTTAACGCTCTAGGGACCAAGTAATGCCTGAGGTGAGCTTCTTGCTGTGAAGCAAACCCAGGAAGCAGCAGGGTCCGGGAAGGGAGAAGAGCCTCAGGGGACTGGAGCTGCGGGACCAGGCCTGGCTTGGGTTCCCTGACCTGTCCTTCCACCGTCTTTGAGGAATGGACGCGCTACCGCCCTACTAGGTCAGGGCGGCGGGGCCCTGGTGCTGAGTGCGTGCTCTGAGGGCCCCGTCATCCTAACGCAGAGCGTTCCTAGGCCGGGGGATTGTGCCTTTCATGCTTGGCCAGACCGTCCAGCCTGTCGGCTGTCCCCGTGCAGTCCCGCAGGGGTCCCGATGCCTGGGCCTCAGGGGCGAGGCGCGCTCGAGAGGGCCATCTGCCTGGGTGCGGAGAACTGCAGCGTCCGCTGTGCGAGGCGCTGCCCCTCCCGGCCCCCAGCCCCGCGCGCCCGCACCTCTCCAAGCCCGCCAGCGCCCGCAGCCCGGGCCGCCGTGCCAGGCCTAGACCCAGACCCACACTAGGCGCGGGAGGCGGTGCAGGGATTAGTGGACCCCTCCCCCAGAACTCCCCTCGCCCCGCCCGGGGCAGCGAAGACCCCTGGGCCCGAGGGTGACGAAGGAGCTTCGTCCCCGCGGTGTCTGGACCAGGGGCTCGGCCTCGCTGGGCGGCGGCTGCACGGCGGCAGGCCGAGGTGCGGGCGCGCTGTTCGACTGCATCCCGGCCGGGGTGCGGGGCGTGGGCTCAGTGCTTGCGGGGGTCTCTCGGCCTCGTCCCTGGGCTGAGGCCAGGGTCCTGCGGCCAGTGCCCCGGGCGGGTAACCCGACCCAGCTCCCCGGAGCCGCTCACCCCGCACGGCCCGGCTTGGGGAGGGAGAGGAAAAGAGGGAAGGGGGAAGGGAAGGGGTGGTGGGTGAGGGGCTGTGGGGACCGCAGGGCCGAGTCCCCGGCCTGCCCGCGCGGCTCCAGGGCGGCTGCCCCGGGCTCCCGGGAGGAGCCAGCCCCCTGCCTCGCGGGCGTCGAGCCTGCGGCTGAAGGGCGCCCCAGGGCTGTGGCAGGCTTGGCTCGGGGAGGCAGACCCGAGCTGCTGCCTCCATTTTGTTTCCTGTTCAGCTTGGTCTGTAGTGGTGGTGGTGTGGGTTTGGGGTGCGGCTGGGCTAGGGGTTCACCTGCGGCCACGTCTGCCCGGGGCCTGGGGCCTCGAAGACCCTATCCCAAGCCCCCAGGTGAGCCCTACAGCGAGAGGGGGGTTGCCTTGGCCTCGGGTCGAAACCAGCGGGGCCGAGGGCAGGTGCCCAGTGGATGGGGAGCCCGGGCTGTAACCTAAGATGGAGGCCGGGGCTGACGCGGGCCTGAGCGAGGCCGGCAGGCCAGGCCTCAGCCAGGCCAGGTGTCTCCGGGGTTGGGGTTCAGGATGAGTCGGGTGCGGTTAGCTGTGTGCAACCAGGGGCTGGCGCAGCGCCCCGAGGTAGGTGAAGGGATCGCAGTGCCACCCACGACGCCCGCAGGCCCCCCGACGCTCCCGGGAGGCGCGCGAGGCCCCCAGGGAGCCTGCCTCAGGCCCCGCCCGGGCAGCAGGGCCAGCCCGTCGGCCCCGGCCCTGAGCGGGCGCACAGGGGGAGGGGAGGGGGCGGCGGCAGCAGCCGCGCTGATTGGGCCGCCCGCTCGCGAGCCCGCACTTCACCCGCCCTGAACCCCGAAGAGTGAGGCCTGGGGAGCGCGCGCACCCGGGGTGGGGGGGGCGGCGGGAGGGCGTGCGCGCGCACCCGGGGCCTCGGTCGCACGCGGGCCGGTGCGAGGCGCTCTCCTCAGCACGCGCCGCCGCGGGGGCGCGCGCGGTGGGGGTGTGAGGAGGAGGAGGAGGAGGAGGCGGTGGTGGCGGCGGAGGAGGAATAGGCCGGGGCAGGTCGCGTTCGCTCGCTGCCTTCTTGCCTGGAGAGAGACGAGGGGGGAGGGGGGTGCGGCGAGCGGCTCCTCTCTCTGTCCTCCGCTCCGCTCGCGCCCCAGTGTAATGAGGGTCACCCCCTCCCCCCAGCTGGCCCGGGAGGGGGCGCGGGGCACGGTAACTAGTGCGCAGGGGTGGGCGACGGGCGCGAGGGGGAGGGAGGAGGCAGGCGGGCCGGGAAGATGGTGGTGGCCGTGAGGTGAGGGACTCGGTGGAGGCCCGGTGGCCGAGCAGGGTTGGCGGCCCGCGGCGCTGCAGCCGCGGCGCCCTCCCCCTCCTCCATCACTACCAGCGGGCCTCAGGCCTAGCTGGCCGGGCTGCGGCGAACTTCCTCCCAACGCGGCCCGTGCATCGCCGGCCGTCCCCCGCGCGCACCTCGGCCGCTGCTAACCCTCAGGTAGCTGGCTGGGGGGCGCGGGGGCGGCTGCCCTCCCGCAGCAAACTTTGCTTGCTGCTGAGTGTTGAGGAGTGCCAACAGCGCTGCCGGGAGGTGCTGCCGCGGCTGTGGGAAGGAGCGCGGCCCGGGCAGGCGGCGTCGGCAGCAGCCATGTTTGTCAAGCTGTAGCAGCTGCTGCTCCCCTGACTCGGCTCTGCCGACCGCCTCGCTTGCTCTCCCGGCCGCGTCCCCGTGTCTCGGCCCTTGCAGCTGCGAACCCAGTGTGTTTGCAGCCAGGAAGGCGAGCTTCGGGGCACACCCGCCTCGGCCGACTCGCTCGAGGCCTGCCTGCGCACGGTAGCTGCACAGGCTCGGGCGCCGGCTGGGCGCGGGGTGCAGCGCTATTGTGACCGCTGCGCCCAGCTTGCGGAGGAGGAGAAGGAGGAGGAGGGGGTACCTTTTTGTGCAGCGTCCAGAAGCTGCCCCCGAAACCCGCAGCCCCTTCTCTTTCAAGAGATTTGGCTGTCGGACCTTGGGCGTGGGGAGGAGAGGAGGGTTCCCGATTGAGATCTGGGAATTTCGACTGCCAAAGGGTTTTAATTTTAGTTCAGCCCCAGTGTCCACCAGCCTGCAGTGCAGGGAAGAGGAACGGGCTGTTTCCATGTGGCAGGATTTACCCAGCTCTGGGAAGATGTAGTTCTCACTGAGGCCATTTTCCTGTCGTCAGCCTGGAGAACTTTTCCCGTCCTTGGAAGTGCAGCAGAAAGGCCACTAGGCCTTCAAAAGTGGCTGCCATTTTGAAAAGAAGACTCAGATGGTTTGTTAACTCAGATTAATTGCTGTGTCTTTTGGATTCCAGGTTGATGCGGGCACAGTATGGATCAGACTTGTGAATTATCTAGAAGAAATTGTCTGCTGTCCTTTTCTAATCCAGTGAATATAGATGCCCCCGAAGACAAGGACAGCCCTTTCGGTAATGGTCAATCCAATTTTTCTGAGCCACTTAATGGGTGTACTATGCAGTTACCGACTGCCAGTGGAACATCCCAAAATGCTTATGGACAAGATTCTCCGTCTTGTTACATTCCACTGCGGAGACTACAGGATTTGGCCTCCATGATCAATGTAGAGTATTTAAGTGGGTCTGCTGATGGATCAGAGTCCTTTCAAGACCCTGCAAAAAGTGATTCAAGAGCTCAGTCGCCAATTGTTTGCACTTCCTTGAGTCCTGGTGGTCCAACAGCACTTGCTATGAAACAGGAGCCCACTTGTAATAACTCCCCTGAACTCCAGTTAAGAGTAACAAAGACGACCAAGAATGGCTTTCTGCACTTTGAGAATTTTACTTGTGTGGACGATGCAGATGTAGATTCTGAAATGGACCCAGAACAGCCAGTCACAGAGGATGAGAGTATAGAGGAGATCTTTGAGGAAACTCAGACCAATGCCACCTGCAATTATGAGCCTAAATCAGAAAATGGTGTAGAAATGGCCATGGGAAGTGAACAAGACAGCATGCCAGAGAGTAGACATGGTGCAGTGGAACGCCCATTTTTGCCATTAGCTCCTCAAACTGAAAAACAGAAAAATAAACAAAGAAGTGAAGTGGACGGAAGCAATGAAAAGACAGCCCTCCTCCCAGCCCCCATCTCACTAGGAGACACAAACATTACCGTAGAAGAGCAATTTAACTCAATAAATTTATCTTTTCAGGATGATCCAGACTCCAGTACCAGTACATTAGGAAACATGCTAGAATTACCTGGAACTTCATCATCATCCACTTCACAGGAATTGCCATTTGTAAGCAGTTTTTGGTACAACTTAAATATAGACTTGAATGTATATATACAGGTCACATAAAGGGAAACTTTAATTTGTCTTTGGTTCCAGTTCACAGGTGGAAGCTAACCATGAGTTTTTTAGGGAAATTTTACTTTGATTTTTAAACCATATCTCAGATATGTGAGTGTGGTTCTTTATAGCTCATTGAGGATTGGCTAATAGTTAATGCTGTGAGGGCATTTGACTGAGGTCAGGGTTACGTTTTCAAGATACAGGTAGGTATACATTTGATTCGCTTTAAAAAAAAGCAACAACAAAACTAAAAGCTTTGGTCTGCTGATGCCTCAGTGCGGGGAACCAATCTATGGCTTGGAGTCCTGTTTCTGCATAAAGCATGGGCCAGACTTGCTGCAAGTTGAAGTGCATTTTGGGCATAAATTTAACTTGGCTCAGATGGGAAACTTTCTTGACCAGTGCTCAAAATTTAAATGAGGTTGATTTTTTCTAAACTACTTGTTCCAGTGGTCTACCCCTTTGATGACTGCCACCGCTAAGTTAGGCTTCATAAGCTTGTCTAGCTTTAAAGTTTGAAGTGTGTCTGTAGATGTGTCTTGTGTGCAAGCATTCAGGTTCATAGGGAAATGGAGAGGAGTGGATGAGCTCCTCAGAGTTGTGTAGTATTGCTGGAGGGAGGGAGTTCCTGAGGTCTTACTTTTTAGAACTTAGAATTTCTTGACTAGTTAATGAGCAGTTGACATCTTTAGACCCAGTTTTATCACTTCTAAAATTAAATTTCTGAAAGACCACTTTTGGCTTTACATATTTGGCTCTGATTTTGTTTCAGTTCTGACACTACATTGTCGTGGTTACTATTAATGTCACTAAAGAAGATTATATTTTTGTTTGGAGTCAACAGATGCCTGAAAATTACAACATAAGATTTTATAAGACAAATTTTTATAGTATATAGATAATTGTTTTAAGGACATTAAAATTTTATTTTACTTCTGTCAATCTCTAAAATTGCAGAGAGTGTGGGTGTGTCACCTTTGTTTCTGTTGATTGATATCAGCTATGGTTTCTTAGCTTGACAGTTACAGATTTTTAAAAATTGCTGTGGTGGATATCTCAAATTTGTGTTGTATTATCTAGGATGTATAGTAGAATTTGTAGTTTATTTTGAAAACCTACTGGTAGCTCATAGGTTTTCTTGGGTTCATGATGTGTATTGTACATGTGTATAGTTTTGTCTTTGCTCTCACATATGCATTGGATGTGAGGGTAGAGCTAGAGTCAGTAGGAGATACGGTAGAAACGTAAACCTGTGTAGCTCTCCTCAGGTATATGCAGTGTAGTCTGGTGTCGGTCCTGTTAACCACTACAGAGCTGAGCATAGTGATTCACACCTATAGTTTCAGCTCTCTGGAGGGCGAACACTCTTGAGTTTCAGGTCCACCTGTGTTACATAGTGAGTTCTAAGTCACCCATTCTGCAGCATGAAACTTTCTCAAAAAAACCACCCTCCCACCAAAAAGCATGACTCTTTTGAATATATTATGCCTCTAACATGGTAGCAAATAAACTTTTATAAATGTAGACATTTTTATTTACTCCTGTTTGTTCCTAGTAAAAACTAGCATATACATTGTATATATTAGGTGACATCTTGAGAAAACATTAGACCTCAAAGTTTGAACAGGTGATGACCTTATTAATTATTTAGTCTGTACTGTCTCATTTGGTGGGTCTTTATAGCATTGTGGTAAAAAGAGATGTCATAGAAGAGGAAGGTCAAAGCCAGTCAGGTATAGTGGCTTATGCCTGTTTCCTAGCACTCAAGAAACTGAGGCAGAAGGCGTTACTTTGAGGTTGAGACCAGTCTGAGCTTCAGTGTTTAAAACAAAAAAAGATGTGGATTTTTAAGGTACTTCAGAGCATTTTAGTCAGAATCAGAGTACTGGCGTCCAACTGTGTGGTTCCTGGGGATTAAACTGAGGCCATCAGGCTTGGTGGCAAGCTCCTTTATCTTCTGTGTGTCATCTCACCACCTGCATGGGTGTGTGTGTGTGTGTGTGTGTGTGTGTGTGTGTGTGTGTGTGTTTGGTTGTTCGAGGAAGTGTTTTTTTATGTAGCCCTGGGTGTCTTGGAACTCTGTAGACCAGGTTGGTCTTGAACTCAAATAAATTCACCCGCCTTTACCTGAGTGCTGAGATTAAAGATGTGGGTGACTACTGCCTAGCTCCTATGTATGTGTCTTTAAGACAATGTGTCCTGTACTTCTTGAGCTTTCTATATAGCAGAGAATGACCTTGCACTTACACTTCTCAAAAGGATGTGTTAGCATCCCTGGTTTTTCTTGCTGTATAGCCTAGGCTGGTCTCAAACTCAAATCTCCTATTGGCATGACAGTCATGTGCCACAGTGTGTGCTCATCTACTTGTAGATGACTTTGAAACTTTTTTTTTTTTCGAGACAGGGTTTCTCTGTGTAACCCTGGCTGTCCTGGAACTCACTCTGTAGACCAGGCTGGGCTCGATCTCAGCCTGGCTGGGCTCGATCTCAGCCAGGCTGGGCTCGATCTCGGCCTCTGCCTCCCAAGTGCTGGGATTAAAGGTGTGCGCCACCACCGCACTTTGAAACTTTTTTAAAGATGTATTTATTTATTTAATGTATATGAGCACACTGTCACTGTCATCGGATCCCATTACAGATGGTTGTGAGCCACCATGTGGTTGCTGTAATTAAATTTAGGACCTCTGGAAGAGCAGCCAGTGCTCTTAACCTCTGAGCCATCTCTCCAGCCTGACTTTGAAACTTTTAACTAAGAATTTCTGATTGCAAACTGATCTTTTCACGTCATGTCATGGTTACTTAAAATGTGATATTAAACTGGATGCTTTGGTATATATCAATAATTGCGACACTTTGGAGGCTGAAGGCAGGATTTGATTTTGAAGCCAGTCTGGGCTACAAAATGAGATTTAAATGCTGGGTTGTTGTAGCACATTAAAAGCAGAAGCAGGTAGATCTCTGAGTTCCAAGCTAGCTACATATACATACAGTTCAAGGTCAGCCAGAGCTGTATAGTAAGATGTTCTAAGAAAGGTGTGTGTGTGCATGCGTGTGTGTGTGTGTGTGTGTGTGTGTGTGTGTGTGCTGGATTGATTACTCATCCTTTAAGAGTGTCAGCTCTTCTAGAGGACCCAGGTTTGATTCCCAGCATCTATATCAGGCAGCTCGCAACTGCCTGTACCCAGGGAGACCTGATGTTTCTGATCTCCATGGTCATGCAAACTTATGTACATATACTTTCATACATACATATATGTATACAGAATTAAAAATATAATTCTTGAGAGGCTGGAGAGATGGCTCAGCATTTAAGAGCACTGGCTGTTCTTTCAGAGGATCCAGGTTTGATTCCTAGCACCTATGTAGTGGCTCATAGCCTCCTGTAACTCCAGTCCCAAGAAATCTGACTCCCTCTTGCCTCCTCAGGCACTGCATGCAAATGGTACATGGATATACATGTAGACAAAATGCTTATACACAAAATAAAATGAAAAAAAAAAGTAAATTTTAAAATCTTGAAAAAAAAAAATTTAACAAACAGTAAGACAGTGAAGTGACACAAGCCTGTAATCCCAAAATTTTGAAGGAAAAAGGGCGGTGAGTTCCAGGTCAGATTGGAATGCATACCAAGGCACCTGCATATGTGCACCTGCGTGCTCGCTCGCTCTCGCTCTCTCTTGGTCTCTCTCTCTCTCTCTCTCTCTCTCTCTCTCTCTCCCCCTCCCCCCCACCCCCCCACCCCCCGCTTTAACACACACAACCCCCGACCCCCAAACTAAAACTGCACCACCTAAACCAAGCATTGGCGCTGTAGCTCAGGAGTAGTAGAGTTCTGGATTCCCACGCATAGGGCCCTAGGTGCCACATACAATAACAACTAAGGTAGGATTAGTGTTGACACAAGAGTGTGTAAGGACGGTAGAGGATATCTGTGGAGTCAATTCCCTTACGTGGGTCCTGGAGACTGAACTCAGGTTGTTTACCTGCTGAGTCATTTTGATAGCCCCCTTGTGTTTTGTTTAATTTAGTGTGTGTGTCTGCCTGCCACAGTACTCACTTGCAAGTCAGAATAACTTGCTGGATTTAGTTATTTCCTTGTCCCTTGTTAAGGCAGGTTCTCTTGTGTATTCTCTGTACTCCTGGCTATTTGGCCCATGAGTTTCCAGGCAATTGTGTCTTTGTCCTATCTGGCCTTAGGAGTGCTAGTATTATAAGTGCAGACCATTGCATCTGGTTTTCTGTGGGTTTGGGGGATCAGGGTAGTAGTTTTACTGACTGAGTTATCTTAGGTTTTCTTTTTCTTCTTTTCTTTCTTTTTTCTTTTCTTTTTCTTTCTTTTCTTTTTTCTTTTTTCTTTTCTTTTCTTTTTTTTTTGGAGAGGGGTTAGTTTGAGCCAGGGTTGTTTCTCTGTGTAGCCCTGGCTGTCCTGGAACTTACTTTGTAGATCAGGCTGGCCTTGAACTCAGAGATTTGCCTGCTTGTAGGTCCTCAGTGCTCGGATTTAAGACATGTGCCACCAGTACCTGGCTTCTTCATTGTGGTTTTGATTTATATTTTTGCTGATAGTTTAAAGCATACTTTTTCTAAAAATTGACTTTATTTGTGGGTGTTCTACCTTCATGAGTACACTACTTGCGTGCAGTGGCATTAGAGGCTAGAAGTGGATATCTGACCCTTTGGAACTTGGGTTACCAATAGTTCGGGGCTACCATATGGGTGCTGGAAAATGAATCCAAATTCTGTGGAAGAACAACCAGTGCTCTTCACTTGTGAGCCATTCATCCAGAGCCATGCTCACTTGTCATTTGCATGTTGTCTTTGCTGAGTATATTAATATGTCTTGTCTGTTTTCAAATTGAAGATAATGGTGACCATTTGACTAATACAGTTCAGATAAATTGTACTTCTGACCCTCCTGCCTTAGCCTACCACATGGTGAGATAGTACTTTTCAGAGGTTTGTGGTAGGGTGGGTTAGTGTTGGTAATTGTATTTAGGTTTCTGGACTTGCTAGGCAGGTTCTTTACCACTGATATACATATGTAAATGTATATCCATCCTTATCCTTTTCTTACATTTTATTTTGAGAACAGAGTCTTGCTAAGTTGCCTGGTTTGGCCTTGAATTTACTATCCTGTCTCAGCCTCCTGAGTATCAGGAGTAGGACTATGCTATAAGAGTCAGTTTTTAAGAATTCCTCCTGTATAGTCTACAGATAGGGTTTCTCTGTGTAGCCTGGGTGTCCTGGAACTCACTCTGTAGACCAGGCTGGCCTCAAACTTAGAAATCCGCCTGCCTCTGCCTCCTAAATGCTGGGATTGAAGGCGTGCGCCACCACCGCCCGGCGTGATGTACATTCTCTTAACAACTCAACAAACCATTATGTTATTTAACCTTTTTTTCTTTGGTTTGAGATAGGATCCCAAGCATGTAGTCCAGGCTGACTTCAAGCTCATTGAATGGGCAAAGATGGCCTTGAGTTCCTAATGTTTCGTTCTCCACCTCCCAGGTACTGAGATTATAGACAGGTGCCACCATGCCTGCCTACTTACAGGTTTTTTTTGAGAGCTTGTGTCTAAAAAAACAGCACTGGCAGTCCTAAACTTGCTGTATAGACCAGGCTGCCCTTACTCACAGGCCTACCTGCTTCTGCCTCCCAAGTGCTAGGATGTGCGATGCTATGTTGGGCTACTTACTTTTTTTTTTTCTTTTTTTTCCCCCATAGTTTATAGGTAGTTTCTATTTTTAGAAACTTGGTTGGAGACCCAATCAGATGATACATACTTATATGTCCTAGTATACTGTACCAGGTTTTCATGTCTGCTGCTGCTAGATAAAATTAGAAAGGCTTTTAAGGTTCTTTTCATATTTTGGGCTGGTAAGATAGTTTAGTCAGTAAAAAGCTCTTGCCTCCAAGGCTGGTGACTTCAATTCCTGGGACCCACATGGTGGACGGAGAGGACTGATACTTGGAAGTTTTTCTCTGGCTTCTACATACATGCGTGCACGTGCGTGTACACACACATAGACACACAGAAGTAAATTTATTTACAAGACAAGGTTTTTCTTTGTAGCCCTGGCTGTCTTAGAACTTATTATGAAGACCAGACTGGCCTCAAATTCAGAGATCCTCCTGTCTCTGCCTTCCAAGTTTTTGGAGTAAAAGCTTACACTGTCATGCTCAATCTTTTTTTTTTTTTGCTGTTGTTGTTTGTTTGTTTGGGTTGTTTTTTGTTTTGTTTTGTTTTTTAAACAACTTTGCATATCTCAATGACCTTATATAAAATAGCCATAGTGGGCCACTTCCTCCTCCTCTTTCAATAGTCCCCCAGAGTATTCTGGAACTCCATTTCTAAAAGACAGCTGGCTATGAGCTTCATCTCCTTCTGTCCTCCCCTAATGCTACTAGGTAACAGAGAGTAGGACATAGGCCTCTACATCCTAGACCAAGTACTTCAACAACAGAGCTCTATCCCCAACCCTCCAGTACAGTAAAGAATGTTGGAAAACTGAGTGTAGTGACAAGTGCCAGCCAGGGCTGCTTCCAAAGAGGTCTAGATATATGACTAGGCTGCTAGAAGAACATATTTTGGAGGATGAACTATTTTACTATATTAGATTAAATTGAAATTACTGTTTATATGATATCCCTTACATGCCAGGAACAGTCAGGAAGTAGTCACTCTCTGAAGTTACGAGGGTGCATTATTTATGTTATCTCTGATTTCTTTTCATGCTGTAATTAAAGCTGTTATAGCTCTTTGCTGTAAGTGGACATTAATGTCACACTAATTCTCATCGGCATTTTATACCCAAAGCATTTTTTAATGTTTTGGTTTTTTAAAAACATCTTTAAAATTTTATTTGCAGCTAGGGAGCAGTGGCACATGCCTTCAGTTCTAGCATATAGAGAAGCACAGACTGTCAGATCAGTGTAAGTTCCAGGCCATCCAGGACCACATAATGAGACCATGGTTAAAAACCAATAAAAGGCCATTTATTTCTCTGTACAAAATGTATCAAAGACCTGTGTTCTGTGGGATATGTGTGCACTGTTAGTGTTGAGGAGACTAGAACAAAAAGATAGGATATGCATATGCAATATCTTATCTCAAAAACCAAAACCAAAGCTGAGCACATGGTAGTCCTGGCATTCAGGAAGCTTAGGCAGGTGGGGTTACAGGACAGCCAATAGCAGAGTGAGAATCTGTTTCAAGGTTCCTCCCTATGAAAAAATGATTATTTTCTTGTCAGTACTAGAGATTGGACCCAGGGCTTTGTTCAACAGGAAAACCCTCAGTACTCCTAGCCTATATGTTTTTTTATAATTATAATTTTATAATTATTTGATATAGATAATTACTTCTACAATGCCATGATCTATAAAGTATTGCAGAACAGTTTTTTGTTTAAAAGAGCCTAGGGCTATGTAGTTCAAGCTGACCTTAAACTAAAGATCCTTTGCCTTAGCTTGCTGAGTGGATTACAGGTATGTCATAACTGGCTTAAAGTGTTTTGAAAATAGCTTTAAGGGCAGAAGTGTTGTTATAGCCGGGCAGTGGTGGTGCACGCCTTTAATCCCGGCACTTGGGAGGCAGAGGCAGGCGGATTTCTGAGTTCGAGGCCAGCCTGGTCTACCGAGTGAGTTCCAGGACAGCCAAGGCTATACAGAGAAACCCTGTCTCGAAAAACCAAAAAAAGAAAAGAAAAAAAGAGACAGGGTCTCACTGTGTAGTCTTGGCTGGCATGGAACACATGTAGACCATCATGCTGGTCTCAGAAATTTTTTTACCTCTTCTTGTGCACTAAGATTAAAGTTCTGTGCCTCCATAAGCAGCAAAAATAGATTTTAAAACACCTGTACTATTTGATATTGCAGTGTGCAATATTGAGTGTAGCATCTGCTCAGTTTGGTTGCAACTGAGTTGTATCTCTATCGCAGATTAAAATGTCTTTCTTTGTCTTGAGACAGGCTTACCATGTACTTACTAGCTTAGAACCAGGCTGCTTTATAACTTTGGTGATCTTCTGTAGTGTCTGTCTCATGTCTCTCCCTCTTCTCTCTCCCTTCCTCTCTCAGTCCTTCCCTCCCTCCCCCACACCTACTCCAAACACACACACACACACACACACACACACAATTTGTTGCTTGTTTTTGAGATTTTTTTTGTTAGTAGCCCTGGCCTCAATTGAGGGAATAATTATCATATTTTATGTGTGATATGTGGGCCACTATAATGTATCTACCTAAAGAACTGCCAGTTAGAATTGCCCACCAGCAATTCCAGTACTTTGGTCAAACCAGGAGCTCAAAAATATTCTTGTTTACACTGTGAATTGGAGGCCAGCCTGGGCTACAGAAGACCCTGTCTCAAAATTAAGGGGGAGCCAGCAAGATGACTGCCCAGGAAAATGCACTTGCCATCAAGCCTGATAACCTAGTCTTGGAACCCGTGAAAAGGTAGAAAACCAATTTCCACATATATTTGTACTCATACACAAGCTGGCGCTCTCGTGCTGTCTCTCTCTCTCTCTCTCTCTCTCTCTCTCTCTCTCTCTCACACACACACACACACACACACACACACAAACAATATAAATACACAAGAGTGTCCTCATACTTTTTTTTAACCATTTTTTCTTTCATGTGTATGAATGTTTGCCTGATGGATATGCATACCACATGTGTGCAGAGGCCAGAAGAGGGTGTTAGATTTTCTCTGTAACTAGAATTATAGGCCAGTGTGAGCTGGGAACTGAACCTGGGTTCTCTGGGAGAACATTAAGTGCTCTCAACTGTTGGGCCATCTTTTCAGCCCCATTTTATGCTTTCAGATCATTGTTTGGATGAGCCACAGTTAATAACTAACCATTGTTTATAAATATTGATTTTTGTTTTCTGTATTTGCTAATGAACCTAAGCTCTACAAAAATTGGTCTTTTATGTATAGCATTGTATGATAAACATATATGTAACTAAGGATAACATATTCTGGATATTACAACATAAGCCTGTAATTGTAGCCCTCAGGAGGCTGAAGCAGAAGGATTGGGAATTTGAAGGTAGCCTGAACTTCATAGTGAGCTCTTGTCTCAGAAACCAAGCCAGCAGCATATGGCTGGAGGGCCTTGAGTTTGAGACTAGTTTATATTACATATGGTGAGTTCAGGGCACCTTGGGTTATCCACGGGAGACCTTATGTCAGAAAACTAACAAAAAGAGTTAGAGAGATGGCTAAGCAGTTAAAGTGTGTACCATTCTTCCCTGTATTTCATTCTCAGCGACCATATCAGCTCTCAGCTCCATCATGAACTTCAGCTTCATGAACATCTAACCTTCTCCTCGGGCATCTACACTCATGTACATTCTCATAAATTCATTTGTTCACTCATTTATTCACTCTCACACACAATCACACACACACACACACACACACACACACACACACACTTAAATATTGTAAAAATCTTAAACATACTAAAATTGGCAGATTAGATGGCTGAGTGGGTTAAAAAGACCTTGCAGCTAATTAAGCCTGATTATGTGAGTTCAATCTCTGAACCCCTCATGGCAAAAGGATAGAACATTCATATTTGCTGATTCATGCACTTATAATAATTACATAAAATATATAAATAAATGCAAATCTAGCAACAATAACTAGAAAAAAAAAGTACTTTTTAAGACAGTTTTTTTTTATGCACCCCCTCCCTAAGACACTTTTTAAATTCATTGTTTTCTCATCCAGATTGTAGTTTCCCCACTCTCTTCCCCTCCACCCTTGGCCCCATTCGCTCCTCCTCCGTCCCTTCAGTCTGCAGTAAGACTAGGCACCTAGTCTTACTTGTTTAACGCTGGAAGAGGCAACCCTGTAGGAGGAAAGGGCTCCAAAAGTGGGCAAAAGAGTCAGCCTCTGCTACTTTTGGAGTTCCACAAGAAGATTAAGCCACACAATACTCTTCTTCCTCAAGACATGGCTTCTCCATGTAGCACTGGCTTTCTTAGAACTCTCTTTAAGAGGCCAGCCTCTAACTCACCAAGATCTTCCTGCCTCTGCCTCTGCCTCTGCCTCTGCTTCCTGAGTGCTAGAATTGAAGGTATGTGCTACCATGCCTAGCAAGTAGGTGTTTTTTTTTTTTTTTGTTTTGTTTTTTGTTTTTTAAAGAAATAACCAGGGTAGGACATTGACCATGCCAGGTCAGAGTTACTATTATATTATATACTCAAGCACTTGAAGTTGCCCCTTTAAGTTAGACCATAACAGTGTTTGGTCAGCAGATGGGTTTTTGAATTTGTAGTAGGTGTTAATATTTTAAAATACTGTATTAAGGTTAGTCATGCACTAGGCAGTGCTTAATCTTACATTGGGTAAGATAAAATCAGAGAGGCTTCTTGGAGCTGAATCTTCCCTAGGCTAGGCTGGCACTGAACTTAATGATTCTCCTGCCTCAGCCTTCTAAGTCACTAAGATGACATATGTGAGCTGTCATTTGTGACTTATATTAGTCTTTTGAACAAAATTGAAATTATTTGTGTGCGCATGTGTGACATGGAAGGAGATCATAGGACAAGTTTTGGGATTTGGTTCCCTCCTACCAAAGTTCAAGGGAATTAACTCAGATGCCCAGATTTGCCTGACAGTATTTTACCAGCTCAGCTGCTTTCACGCCTGTATGTATATCTTGGTCATACTTTCTAATTTCTTTTTGTTTGTGTTTTATTTTCAGTGCTGAGGATCAAATCCAGGGCCTTGAATGTGCTGATAAAACCATGTACTTAAGAGCTATATTTCTGGCCCTTGATCCTACTTGTTAAAATTAAGTCCTTTTTATGAAGGATATAAATAATTACAATTTAAAAAAAAAAAGATTTTGCCGGGCGGTGGTGGCGCGCGCCTTTAATCCCAGCACTTGGGAGGCAGAGGCAGGCGGATTTCTGAGTTCGAGGCCAGCCTGGTCTACAGAGTGAGTTCCAGGACAGCCAGGACTACACAGAGAAACCCTGTCTTGAAAAAACAAAAACAAAAACAAAAAAAAAAAAAAAAAAAAAAGATTTTATTTTTATTTTATCCATGTAACTGTTTTGTCTGCCTGTCTGCCTGCATGAGTACTTTGTACATCCCTGGTGCTTGAGGAGGCCAAAAGAGGGGATTGGATACCCACTGAGCTGTTGGCCTTCCTGTGGATGCTGGGAATTGAACTTGGGTCTTTTGTAAGAATAGCAAGCATTCTTAACCATTAAACCATCTTTGCAGCCCCCATTTTTTTGTATCTTGAGATGGTTGATAAATTCAGATATGTTGTCAGTTGTAAGCTGTATTAGTCATTGAGGGTAAATTCGTATTTATTTATTGATTTTTGAGCTAGGATGTCATGTATCTCAGGCCTGTGGAGTGCTGGGATTAAGGTATGTGTACCACCATGCCCAGTTTATGAGGTACCTTGATTGAACTCAGGGCTTTAGGATGATAGGCAAAACATTTTACTAATGATGTTACCTCCCTGTGCCCTCCTTCTCCCTGTTTGATGTAGGGCCTATTTATTTGTTTTTTATCTTACCTTATTTTAAGATACATCCTTGCTATTAACCCAGGCTAGCATTGAAGTCCAAACAGTCCTCTTGCTTCAGCCTCTAGAGTGCTGGGTTTCCAGGAGTGGACCACTGTACCTAATGAGACAAGATCTTGTTAAAAAAGATTTGTTTTTGTTTTATATGTATGAGTGTTTGCCTGCATGTATGTGTGTGTGTACCACATGCATGCCTAGTATTCGGGTTGGGTTTTTTTTGTTTGTTTGTTTTGTGTTTGTTTGTTTGCTTGTTTTTCAAGACAGGGTTTCTCTCTGTAGCCCTGGCTGTCATGGAACTCATTCTGTAGACCAGGCTGGCCTGGAACTCAGAAATCTGCCTGCCTCTGCCTCCCAAGTGCTGGGATTAAAGGTGTGTGCCACCACTGCCTGGCTTCATGCCTAGTATTCAAAAAGGCCAGAAGAGGTTGCTGAATACCCTAGAACTGTAGTTACAGATGTTTGTGACCTGCCCTGTGGCTGTTAGGAACTCAATCCAGGTCCTTTGCAAATGCAGCTGAGTCATCTTCCTGCCCCCAGAATCCTTTTTTATTTTATTTTTAATTTTTGAGATAATTTCTTACTCTGGCCCAGGTTATCCTAACTCCTGATCCTCCTGCCTCTGCTTTCCAAGAGCTGGGATTTTAGATGTGTGTCATTATTCCTGGTTTAGGCATTGCTGGAGAATGAACCCAGGTCTTTGACCATACTAGGCAGGAATTCTACCAACTGAGCCACAGCTTTACCAGCTGAACTATCTTGCTGGTATTTGACTTGTTTTTTTTTTTTTTTTCTTTTTTTTGTTTGTTTGTTTGTTTGTTTTGTTTGAAAGGGAGAAATTATTTCTCAATTATATTTAGAGCTCAAAGCCTAGACTGGCCTGGTAAATGTTAAATACATGAATGAAAGTAATATTTTACAGATTTACCTTAGTTAGGTTCATAAAAGAATTCCCTCAGAAACAAATGGCCTAGGGATATAGCTCTGTTGGTAGAGTGCTTGCCTGATTTGCACCAAGCCCTGGGCTTTATCCCCAGCACTGCATAAACAGGTGTGATGGTGCACACCTCTAGTCCCAATTGCATGTAGAGGTAGGAGGATCGTGAGGTGGAGGTCATCCTTGGCTGTGTGGTAAGTTTGAATTCCGGGTTATCATGCTGCTGAGATCTCAACCAGACAACCAGACAGCCGACCAACTAACCAAAACTAGAGCACAAAGAACACATTCTTCTTGTGAATCATGTCCTCTCGTTGCATTCTTTCTGCTGAGGCAGAAAAGATTTAGAACAGCCCTAGAATGTCTCTAGAGACCTGGGAGAGGTCAGTCAGTAAGACTTGAAGTGGTCAAATTGACTACTTAAGAAAAATTTTTATTTTTGACTTGAAGTTAAATATTGGTTATTTGTATCATGAGCCTTTTGTAAATTTCAAGAGTTTCGTCGTTTCATCACTTTAGTATCCTAGGCTAAAGATTTACCTAGTATTGCCTATTTTGTGCCAGTCCTCAGAATACATTCCTGATATTTGGTTCTGGGGATAAAACCCGGGGCCCTGTATGAATTAGGCATGTGCTTATTGTTGAGCTATATACCCAGCCTCTCCCTCCCCTGCAAATCTTAATGTGTAGTTCTGATCGCCTCAAACTCTTTGTGTAGTTTAGTTTGGTCTCCAACTTGTGTTCTAACCTATGCCTTCTATGTGTTGGGATAACAAATATGAACCACTGGCTTTTAGACCATGCTTTCTTTAAAATTTTTATTACATTTATTTGAGTGTGGTAAGTGAGGGCACACCTGTGCTATGACATGGAGGTTAGAGGATCATCTTGTGATCAAACACAGGTCATCCCGCTTGGTGTCAAACAGCTTTATTCACTTTGCTTTGTCTCTCTCTCACATACACACTCCCTTTTTTAAAAAAGACATTTAATTTTTTTTATTATTTTAATTATTTATGTATATTGTGTGAGTATGTGTATATGTGTGTTAGGTGTCCAAGGAGGCCATTCAAGAGCTCCTTGGATACTCTGGAGGTGGTTGTAAGCTGCTTGGCATGGGTGCTTGGGAAATAAATGTGGGTCCTGCAAGAGGAGCAGTCACTCTTAGCCACTGAATGAGTCTTGTAGACATTTATTTCTGATCTCCACAGGTTGTTTTTTTTTTTTTTTTTTTTTTTTTTCCCATTTTACAAGTAAAGGATAGACTTGAGGCTCAGCGAAGTTAAGCAATTTGTTTGAATTTAAAGTTAACAAGTGCTAAGTAAGGATTCATTATACCTAGTAGTATAGAAAACCACAGGCTGTGTGCCACAAATCTGGGTGCCTCCATTATATGAGAGGGATGGGAAAATAATCACATTAAGATATTAGGACATTAGAGAGAAACTCAGCATGTTACAAACCTATATTTATGGTACTTGGTAGGCTGAGATAGGAGAGTCATGAGTTCTAATCTAGCCTGGGCTATTTTATTGAGACCTTCTCTAAAGGGGAGAACAGAGGAGGGAAAGAGACAGTGAGAATGTAGCTTTAAGTAAAATTACTAGGACAGATGTTCTAACTTAGGTATGTCAGAGAGCCTGTGACTTTTATTTTTAAAGTTAACATAAAATTCAGGTTAATATGAGTGAGCAGCACCTATTTTAAAATTTTTTTGGAGCTGGGATTTTGTTCAGTGGTAGGTGTTGTGTTTGAACAGTTCATAAAATTTTTTGTTTTTGGAGATGGTCTCACTACAGAGATTAGGCTGACCTGAAATTACATGGTTATTACCCAGGCTGACCTTAAACTTTCTTTTTCTTTTTTTTTCTTTCGAGACAGGGTTTCTCTGTTATAGCCTTGGTTGTCCTGGAACTCACTCTGTAGACCAGGCTGGCCTCAGACTTAGAAATCTGCCTGCCTCTGCCTCCCAAGTGCTGGGATTAAAGGCGTGCGCCACCACCGCCTGGCCCTGCTCCATTTTCTACTTGCTAGAATTTCAGTCATGAGCCACTCTGTGCAGCGCTTTATTTTATTTTTGGGGTAGGAAGCTACTAGAGATTGATGTTACAGTTCTGTATATGACAGGTAAAGCTCTGCTCCTGATCTACGCATGTCTGGCCTTGTCTCTGTCTGTCTCTGTCTTCCCCCCCCCCCCCCGCCCCCTTCTCTTTCTCTCTTTAGTTACCTATTTACATATTTATTTAGTTGTTCGTTTCTTTTCTTTCAATTTCTTAGATAGGGTTTCTAGTTCCAGGATACCCTATGTCCTATTCTGGCCTCTGAGAGTTACCAGGCATTCCTGTAGGCAGAACACACATACATATTTAAAAAGAACAAACTGACCACTTACCCTAAGTAAATTTCAGATGTTTCTTCCTAAAACCTGTATCTCCATTTACTTTATTTATTAAAATTTTTATTCATGTGTATGTGTATATGCTACATGGAGGCCAGAAGATAGCATTGACACTTCTGAAACTGGAGTTGGAAGCCCTGCTGTGGGTGCTGGGGAATTAAACTCAGGTCCCCTTGAAGTTTGGGAGAGCATCAAGTGCTCTAACCATTGAGCGCTTTCTCCATCTATCCATCCATCCATCCATCTATTTATTTATTTATATTGTTGTTAAGTTGTTAAGGATTTATTTTATGTGTGTTAGTGTGAACCACATTCATGCCTGGGAGTTATGGATGGTTGTGAGCCAATGTGTGGCTGCTAGGAATAGTAACAAATGATCTGAACTGCTGAGCCACCTCGCCAGTTCTTCCTTCCAGTCTAGGATTACCTTAAAATTAGTTATATATTATAGCTGGAGCTGGCTTTGATTTTTCTGCCTTCATCTCACAAGTGTTGAGATTACAGGTATCTGCCACTACACTCAATTGTTTGTGTACATTTCCTGCATTCGTACCTGCCTGCATGTACGTGGGTACAACTGAGTTTGGAGCCTAAAGGTGTCAGGTATCTTTCTCAATTGCTTCTTATGTCGTTTATATTGTAGTTTTTAAAATTTTAATCCTGTGGTATGTGCATTCATATGTGAGAACAGATACATGCATGGAGTTCAGAGTACAATCGTGCTTCACCGATTGACTAGACTAGCTGAATAACAAACTCCAGAGCTCTGCCTGGCCTGTCTGTGCTTTCGCATGCAAGACCTAGAACTTTGTAGCCCACTCTGACTTCAAACTTGGGACCCTCTTTTCTCAGCTTCCTAAATGCTAGGATCAGGGATTGTAGTACCCTGTTCCCCTTAAATAGATTTTTTAGCAGATGTAGATCCTAAATCTACATATACTAACTGTATTCCACTGTATTCACAAATTACATTTATATTTCCATTCCTCAGTGGTCATTTGACTTCTTTTTTTTTTATACTTTTTTGACTGTGGTAAATTATTCTGTGAACAGGTGTGTGTGTGTGTGTGTGTGTGTGTGTGTGTGTGTGTGTGTGTGTGTGTTTCTGTGTTTCCATGTTTCCCTGGTGTTGATGGCAGGCATTATTCTACCACTAAACTATCCCCCAGGCCTTGGCTTTGTATCCTTTACTCTTGAATATGTCTATGAGTATAGTTACTAGGTCATATGGTTATTGATTACTCTTATGAAGATATCTTTTTCTTTTGAGACAGGGTTTCCCTGTGTCCTGGAACTCACTTTGTAGACCTTGAACTCAGAAATTTGCCTACCTCTGCCTCCTGGATGCTAGGATTAAAGGTGTATGCTACCACCACCTGCCCACCTGCACTGAAGAAATCTTTTAATCTTTCAGAAAGAAAACCATTTTTTTTGTTGTTTTGTTTTTGTTTCAGTTTATGTACATGAATGTGAATACCAGGTGCCCTCAGAGGTTAGAGAGGGTCTCATCCTCTGGAATTAGTGGATGTGCTGTTGGGAACCAACTCTGGGTCCTCTGTATTCTGAGCCATCTCTCTAGCCTGGATCTTTTGATCTCTTCACAGGGTATATTAAAGTTACCATCCTCTTTGATCCACCAATGCTTGTTGTTTTGCTGGTCATAACTCAGCACATTTATTTTTTGGCATGTGTCTGATAATACAGTGTAATCCATTTGTAATAGGTATATAAATAGAAGGCAGAACCAATTTCATGTCCTCAATTATGGTTAACTTTCTCATAGGTAGTAACTGAGGTTTTACTGTTATCAAATGATAAATGCAGTCATTAATAGTTTGAGTTGTCCTATCCAGCTTTGAATCCATTGACTAAACTGATACTGTTACTGTGTGTGTTGTAAGTGTGTATGTATATGGGGGCACCTGTACTTGAAGGCCAAAAGGGTCAGGTATCTTGTAGTAAATAAGTATGAAGGTATGCCTTATAGAAATGCAGGGAAGATCATTGTGCTTGATAAATTGCAAATACCGAGTAAACATTATTTACATTATTAAGGTTTGAATAATATTTATTAATGATTGCAAATAAACATTTACATTTGGGACTTGAATAATATCAATGATTATCAAATTATTCTTTTGGGGGTGGGGGGAGCTGAGACAGGGTTTCTCTGTCTGTAGCCCTAGCAATCATAGAACTCAATTTGTAGATCAGGCCGACCTCAGATTCATAGAGATCTACCTGCCTCTGCCTCTTGAGTGCAGATATTAAAGTTGTATGCCACCATCACATGGTAACAAATTACAGATTACATCAGAAAAGTAGGTACCAGAGTTGACAATACAAATGTTAGTATCAATTAGATTTTGGCAAATAAAAGATTTGTTTTCCTTTTTAGGCATTTTGTTTTTTGAGATAAAGTCTCATGTAGCTCATGTTGGCTTGGAACTTAACAATGTAGTAGCTGATGCTAGCTCTGAACTCTGAGTCTCTGCCACCATACAGGGCTTCATTCAGGCTTTAAAAATTCATAGTTAACAAACTTTGAGAGACTTTCTGGCAAAATGGTTCCTGAGGGCGTTTTAAAGGGAAGTTCTATATTTTCTACTTAATTCCTTAGTGACTATGAAAATAAAAACTATTATTTTCAGTTGAACATAACTTACAAACATGAGTATTTTGAAGCATTCTGAGTCATTCTATTTCACATGCTTCATGTAAAAGTCCTTTTAAAAATGCTTATGGGTGTTTTGCCTGTATTCTAGAACTAGAATTAGAGATAGTTCTGGCCACCGTGAGTGTGTGTGTGTGTGTGTGTGTGTGTGTGTGTGTGTGTTGGCAGTGAAACCACAGTCCTCTGGAAGAGTGTATATACTCTAATTGATCTTTCTAGCCCCAAGTGAAAGCAGTCTTTAGGTTGAAAGATAGCTTTTAAATGAGGGCATTACTCATAATTATCATTTACTTGGATTATTTCAATGAATTCATTCCTTATACTCTTCATGAGCACTTGAGTGCCAAGTGGATAGTTTCAGGCGTTTAGGAAGGAAACTTTATCTGGAGGAACTCTAAGCACCTTTGAAGACATGGCCCTTAGCGGAAATGATACTGTTTGTACCTACTTAGATTATGTCATCTACATAGTTTGTCCTCTGCAAAATACCTTAGTATATGTTTGCTCCTTTTTTGTGTATACAGGATTGAAGGCTCAGGCCTGTGAAACACAAGTGTTTTCTTCTGAAGGCAGGAGTTTGTGCTATTTAGAGACATGGACCTCAGAGCTGAATGGAGGAAGTTAGATACCATATCAGTCAGGCATATTATTTTTGGAGAAAAGATTCAGCCTGAGTTGAAAAATTCCTAAGAGTTTCATTTATATCTATACTGTATTCTGTGTGAATGTTGATCAGAGTTGTACTGTGTATATCTTGTTTATTATGGGGAGAATTTAGGTGGAGTATATTGGCATGAGTAGAAGATGACCTGTACTTCTAGGATTTGATTTTGTTCTTTTTGAGGCAGGGTCTCATTGTGTAGTCCTGGCTATCTGGAGTTCGCTGTGTAGACCAGGCTGACCTTGAACTAGTGATCTATTCTTGCCTCTACCTCCCAAGTACTAAAGTTAAAGGCTTGTACCACCATATCCTGTGTAATTTTAGGACTTTGTTTTCATAATGACCATTAATTACTGTAAAACAAATTGAAAATTATTCCAAAAGGATATGCTGTGAACAGTTGAGTCAGGGTAATTTGTGCTGGGTTGTCTTTTTTTTTTTTTTTTTTTTTTTTTTAAACTATAAAAACATGTATTGTGGGGCTGGAGAGGTAGCTCAGAGGTTAAGAGCACTGGCTACTTTTCCAGAGTTCCTGAGTTCCAATTCCTAGCAACCACATGGTGGCTCACAACCATCTCTGAGATCTAGTGCCCTCTTCTGGGCTGTAGGCATACATGCAGGCAGAACAGTGTTATCATAATAAGTAACTAAATAAATGTTAAAAACATTTATTGTGGTTCTGAGTGGGTACTATGCTAATGTGGAGGCCACAGGGTAAAACAGGAGTTTGTTCTCTGCAGAATATGAGTCTTAGGTTGTCTGCTTGGTGGCAGGTGCTTTTACCTGCTAGCCACCTTGCTGGCTTGGCTGGCTTTTCATTTTGTGTTTTTAGGCATTGCTTTTCTAAATTCTGATTGGAGGATAATGCTTTGAAGGTTTTTTTATTCTTACTGATTCCCCATGTTTTGTCTGTCTCAAGTGTCAACCGAAGAAAAAGTCTACACCACTGAAGTATGAAGTTGGAGATCTCATTTGGGCAAAATTCAAGAGACGCCCGTGGTGGCCCTGCAGGATTTGTTCTGACCCATTGATTAATACGCACTCAAAAATGAAAGGTAATAACTTACAGTTGATTATTTGTTGTAAAATACAATGTGGAATCATGAGCATATAGCTGTTTTTAATGTGAATCAGGATTTTTGTTACTTAGCAGTAATACATACTTTTCTTGGAAATTTTTAGGAGTTAACACCTTTCATCTTTTTAGTTGTTTTTGAAGTTTGTCTTACTCTGAGATTGAAAAGTAGTTAAACCAGGCTGTTAATACTTGCCTGGAATATCAGGGCTGGAGAGATGGCTTAGTGGTTAAGAGCGATGACTGCTCTTCCAAAGGTCCTGAGTTCAATTCCCAGCAACCACATGGTGGCTCACAACCATCTGTAATGGGATCTGATGCCCTCTTTTGGTGTGTCTGAAGACAGCTACAGCATACTCATATATATAAATAAATAAGTAAATCTTTTTTAAAAAATTATTACTGGTTATAAAGTAAAGACTTTGAGTGTTTTTTCCTCTATCTTTTTCTACCTTAAGCTCACAGTCTTTCAGTAAACCTTGAAATTCTTTAAAAGCAAAAAATAAAGTTTCTTTTTATCAAGATATATAGTTTTAATTGGTAATATCAAGAGAAACTTGGAGATGGGTTGGTATTTCATCTTCCACTTGAAGGTAGCAGATACCTGTTGCTGAGGAATTCAGAGCAGGAACTTGTCTTTGAATAAACTTTGAAGTTTATTATGACAAGCTGCAATCAGTTGTGTTCTAAAAACCCTTACTGAATATTTGTAGTAATGACCTTATCCTGAGTGTTCTTATTACTCACCTTATTTTGCTTTTGCTGTTGTCTATAGCCCATGACAGATGGTGTATGTGTTCATACATCTCACGTGTAGGTACACATGCCATAGGGGCTTGATGTGGAGGTCAGCTGCCTTGGAGGGGTCCTGTCTCTCTCCTCCCCTGTTTCTTAGAGACTGAATTCAGGCTGTCAGGCTTGGCCACATGGTCCTTACCTGCTTGGTCTGTCTTGCAGCCCTTGCTCATAGTAGTACAGTCCTTTTCTCCAAATTTTTCTTCAAAAAATTTCATACCTGCAGAAAATTTAAGTATGAAATAAACTACATACATTTAAATATAGCAATTAAGATTAAGATTTGTGGCAATTCTTATTTGATGTGGATATAAAAATCAGTGTAGTATAGTACAGTATATAACACTACAGTGATTTCCCCTTTAGGTTAAGCATTTCAAATGCTGTTAGAAAGCACAAATTTTAGGGTCTGGGGTATGGCTCAGTCAGTAAAGTCCTTTCCTTTCCAAACATGAGGACTTTTTACTTCTCAGCTCTCAAAGAAGAATCCAGGCACTGGGGTGTGCTCTGTAACACCAGCACTTGGGGGGTGGGGGGGAGCACAGGTGGGATAAAGTCAAATCTTAAAACTAGAATTACAGGTGACTGCTGGCTTTGTGAAATGAGTGCTGGGAACTGAACTTGGGTCCCCTGCAGGCAATGTGCAATGTGTGCTCTTATCTCTGAGCCATCTCTTCTTATTTTTGAGAGTTTTCTGTAGCCAAGGCTAACTTCAAAATTATTGTGTAGTTTAGGATGGCCTTGAACTCTGGATAAACCTGCCTCCACTAACCTCAGCTCAGGTGCATTCTTTCTTTAACTTTTTTTTTTTTCCCTCTTGAGACTGGTTCTCAATATATATATATAGCCCTGGCTAGCCTGGACCTCTTCTATATATCAGGCTGAATTTAAATTTATAGAGATCTGCTTCTCTCCCAAGTGCTGGAATTAAAGACACAAATCTCTTACTTATTTTAGATAAGGTCTTTTGATCTAGCCCAGGCTGGCCTGGGACTCATTTTATATGTCTGGTTTTGAGTCTTCCTGCTTTGGGCTCCAGGGTTGTGGTATTAGAGGCAAGATTCCCCCATTCCTTTCTCAGTTGGATCTTTTGATACTTATTTTGAATTATTTCAATCATTATTCTCTTTATAGAAGTTTTGAGATAGTGCTGATGTGGATGCTGGTGGTGTGGGCATTTGTAATTTTAACACTTTTGAGGCCAGGGCAGGCAAACTGAGTTTAAGACAAGCCTGGGAAGTAAGACTTTGCGTCAGGGAAAATAAAGTTGTAAGTTTTAATTCTTTAAAAAGAGACTGTGTATGTGTGACATGTGTGGCTGTGTATGCAATGTGTATGGAGGTTATAGGACAACTTGTGGAGGTTTCTTCTGTGCACTAAGGAGGTCCTGGAGATGGAACTGGGGTTAGACATGGTATAGATGCTTATTTCTCCAGCTCTCTGCTACTGGTTTCCTAGTTCATGGTGATGCTCAGCTGTTGGCCTCCTTTGCCTTCACCTCCCAAATGCTGATATTAAATGGAATTGGGAACCAAGTACTTGCTTCATGCTAGGTGGACTGTACCTAGAGGGATTCATACATGTTAAACATATGCTTTGCTGACTGAACTACATCCTCAGTCAGGGATAGTCATGGTTCATTGTTGGATGGACCTCACTTCTCATCCAGCTCATCATGGTTTTTATTTTTGTTTTCAGATGAGATCTTACTATGTAGCCCTGGCTGACTTGGAACTGGCCCTGTACACCAGGCTGGCCAGCCTCTACCTCCCAAACACTCGGATTAAAGGCATGCACCACCTTGCCCAGCCTAGCTTTTTTTAAAAAGTTTTTTTTTTTTTTTCCCCCAATAGTGCAGGTGGTTTACTTGCATGTTGTCTGAACACTCGTGTGTGTGTGTGTGTGTGTGTGTGTGTGTGTGTGTGTGTGTGTGTGTGTGCAGTGCCTGTGGAGGCCAAAAGAAGGATATCAGATCCCCTGGAACTAGAGATGTAGACGTTTGTAGCCACTACATGGGAGCTACAAACCAAACATTGGTCCTCTGAAAGAACAGCCAGCGCCCTTAAGGGCTGAACCCTGTCTCTATAAAGATTTGGTTATGTGTGTGTGTGGGGGGGGGGGGGGGCAGTGAATGCATAGGCCTGTGGAAGTCAGAGCATTGGGTTCCTAAGAGCTAGAGTTATAGGCAGTTGTGAGCCACTAGACCTGGGCATGGGGAACTGAATTCAGGTCCTTTGCAAGAGCTGTACATGCTTTTAACTGCTGAGTTATCTTTAGCCCCTTAAATACTTTGACGTATTGTATATTTGTTTGAGGGTGCTCACAGAGGGCAGAAGGTATTGGATCTCCTAAGGTGCTAGTTAGAGGAGATTGTGAGCTGCTTGATTTGGGTGCTGGGACTGAACGTGGGTCTTCTGAAACACCAAGAATTGCTCTGAACAGCTGAGCCATCTCCCTAGCTACTCATCATGGTTTTGAATGTGCATCTGCTTTTGGTCTCTCCCACACTCAGCAAGTGCTGCAACTGCTCTCTCACCCATGTGTTTGCTGGAAACCAAACTCAAGTTGAACTTGGGTTGTCAGGCTCAGGGCCAAATGAACAATCTAGGCTTCTATGGCAATAGGAGGTTTGGCTGTTCTCTTAATGGTGAGTACTTCCTTTTGAAGACATTTCTTTTTCATTCTTACCTAGTTGCCAATAGGAGGCCATATCGAGAATACTACGTGGAGGCCTTTGGAGACCCTTCTGAAAAAGCCTGGGTGGCTGGAAAAGCAATCGTCATGTTTGAAGGCAGACATCAATTTGAAGAACTGCCTGTCCTTAGGAAAAGAGGGAAACAGAAAGAAAAAGGATATAGGCATAAGGTAAAGACCACATATAAACAAAAGAATCTCAAAAATTCATCTTCTTGTGGGTTGGCTTATGGAAGAAACAGTTTTAATAGATTTGAAATATATTATTACATTTAGTTAACAGGATATGTGAAGAAATAATAACTAGAAATTAACATATATTATAGGGATTAGCTGTCTTTAGTTTTCATACAACTTTACACTATTTTGAGAAGTGATTCTACCTACCTCTGACTTAGCAGGGAGAGGTAATGGACACTATTATGGAGTGACCAGTCTTCTTTGGTTGTCTATTTGTTTTTTTGAGACAGAGTTTCTCTGTATATCCCTGGCTGTCTCTGTAGACTAGGCTAGTCTCAAACTTCGAGAGATCCACCTGCCCCTCAAGTGCTGAGATTAAGGTTATCTTTTTTTTGTTTTTTTGTTTTTTGTTTTTTTTTAAGATTTGTTTATTTTATGTGTGTGAGTACACTGTAACTGTCTTTAGACACCCCAGAAGACAGCAGCCGATCCCATTACAGATGGTTGTGAGCCACTGTGTGGTTGTTGGGAATTAAACTCAGGAACTCAGGAACTCAGGAAGAGCAGTCAGCGCTCTTACCCACTGAGCCATCTCTCCAGCCCCCTTTGGTTATCTTTTATGTAAGAAGAAAACAATCAGTATAATGAGGGTTAAGGATCTAGCTCACTGGAAGAGTTCGTGCCTACTAAGCATAAATCTCTTGTTTTAATCCCTAGGACTGAACAGGAAAATAAAAAGAATAAAAATGAAATATTCTACTTACCTTGTTGGTTTGTTTGTTTTTAGACAGGGTCTTGTTCTGCCTTTTAGACTGTTGAACTCAGGCTTTCATCTCTTGCACTTTCCAGGTGCTAGAATTATAGAACTGTTCCCTTAATGTCTAACTTTGATAAAGTGTTTTAGTAGTTTCATTATTTTTTTTCCAGTTTTTAATTCTGTAGTTTTATACCTGCTTATATTTTAGTCATGAACATTTCTTTGTGTGTGAGTGGGTTTTGCTTCCTTTTAGACAGGGTCTCACTGTTGAACAGGCAGGGTCTCAGAGTCTTCAAGAGTGCAGGCATGTGCCACCACACATTTATGTTTATGAAACATAATATGTTTCATTGAGACAGGGTTTCTCTGTATAGCCCTGGCTATCCTAGAACTCACTCTGTAGACCAGACTGGCCTCAAACTCAGAAACTAATAGATGCCTCACGGTATATAATGTGTAAGTTCACTCTCTTACCATCTATCTTGCAAGTCAGTTCTCTGCTTGCATTTCATGCCTTGGAACTCACTCTGTAGACCAGGCTGGCCTCAAACTCAGAAATCCACCTACCTCTGCCTCCCAAGTGCTGGGACCAAAGGCGTGCGACACCACTGCCCGGCTCATTTGTTGCTTTTTAATTTTTCTTTTGTTTGCTGTTGAGACAGGGTCTCTGTGGCCCTGTCTGTCCTGAAATTTGCTAAGTTAATATGTAGACCAAGTTGGCTTTTGAACTCGAGATCTACTTACCTCTGTTTTGGAATGCTGGAATTAATAGAATTTGCCATTAAGCCCAACCCAAAAGGTGTTGTTTGTTGTTTTTGTATAATGTGGATGACCTTGAACTCCTGGTCCTCCTACCTCCACACTCCCAAGTGCTGGGTTTGCAGAAATACATCATCACCCTTAATTTATATGGTGCTGGGAATTCAACACTTGTATCTTTTGCTTGATGCTTTGTTATAGTTTGCTGAGAAAAAAAGTTCAATTTCTTTTGTTAAAAATTGTGAGTGCACATGTGCATATTTGAGACAGCCTTTTGCTATGTGTCCCAGTCTAACCTTGCTCTTTTGTTAAAATATAAGTAACAAACTTGTCATTTGTGGTCTTTTTTTCTCTGTGTGTCTGTCTCTGGTGTCAGTTCATCCATGCCCCCACCCCATGTTGGGCAGTATATCCAAGACCTCAGGCATGTTAGTCAGCAAAGCCGATGAGCTACGTCATCAGCCCCTGCTCTTTAGTTTCCTAGAGCTGAAGCTCCTCCACCCCTAAACCAGAATTCTTTATTTCCTCTTCCCTACTAGTTCTTGTAATTGTCATTCTCTGTCCCTGTGGTCTCACAGTATGTTACAGTCAGCTGATGAGTTTGATAGGCTCTTGCTGTTTTGCCCCAACTAACTGTCAACTCCTGGGCTGCTTAACCTCTTGAGTTGCTGGGACTGTAGTTACACAACATTGTCTTAGTTAGAGTTTTTTGGGGAGGAAAGAAAGTATTCGGCTGACACTTCCACAGCACTGTTTATCGTTGAGGAAGCAAGCAGAGGAGGGAAGATGGGGGTTGGGGGAGGTGCTTACTGGCCTGCTTCCTTAGAGAATCCAGGACTACCAGCCCAAGGATGGTATCATCCCCAATGAGCTGAGCCAAATCCTATTGATAACTAATTGAGAAAAATATCTTACATTTGCATCTCAGGAAGACATTTCCTCAGCTAAGATTCCTTTCTTTCTAATGACAATAGCTTATGTTAAGTTGACAGAGAAAGCCAGCCAGTGCAGTAGATCCGTGTCACCTTGACACACAAATACTTCACTGTTAAGCCTCAATTCTTGCTTTCTTATTCATCCTTAAGATCTCACATTAAAATCATAATAAACAAACAAACAAACCAAATACTTTCTTACTTCAAGAACGAAAAATCAGGGCACAGACAATCCAATCCAAGCAAAACCAAACTCCAGCTGTCCATTTTCTGGGCTCCACCAAAGGGTGTAGGGTCAGTTCTCTGGCTCGATTCCCACTGGCTCCATTCCACTGCTGCGGCTGTTCTTGGTGGTCATCACATGGTACTGGCATCTCCAGAATCCTAGGGTCTTCTGCAACTGGGCTGCACTTTCACCGATAGCCTCATTGAACCTTCTTTGCCTGACCCCCTCTGTCCTGTGCCTTCAACTGCCACTAAGGCTGCAACTTCACCAGTGGCTTTTCACAGTGTCAATCTCCAGCTGCTCTTCATGACTCTTTATGCCTTCCAAAACCACTACCACCTGGATGACTCTTGCATATTACAGCCTGGCTTCCAGCATGAGGAACAACCTTGGCTGCCTCTATGGTCTCAGGAAGTACTTCCTAGAGTTTACCTCAGTGATGCTGAGGTAAAAGATGACTAATTCCTTAGCTCCAGCTAACCAGCATCAATTGTCTCAGTAACTCAAGGTTTCACTTCAGTGGTGCTGGGGTCTTGTTAATTGTGGCTGGTTCTGCAGTCCCAGATGACCAGAGTGACAGATTTAATTTAAAATAGCAGACAGCCCTGACAGTACTTAAATTTGTCTGAAGCTTCAAAAGCCAGGCCTTCATTTTCTGCACTGCTCTCAACATTCTTCCAAGGTCCTACAGAACATCCCATTGAGCTCTTAATACTCTGTGGGTGTTCAAGTCCAAAGTCCCAAAGTCCTTCCAAAGCCCTTCCAGAATATGGTCAGGCCTGTTACAACAATACCCCACTAAGCTGGTACTCACATGTCCTATTGGTACCCACTTTTTGTTGCTGTGACAAAACACGATGACCAAAAAGCACTGTTCATCATTGTTCATCATTGAAGGAAGTTAGGAGAGAAACTCAAATAGGGCAGGATTCTGGAGACTCGAACTGATGCAGGGTCCATGGAGAGAAGTTATTTACCGACTTACTTCCCCTGGCTTGCTCAGCTTGTTTTCTTGTAGAATCCAGGACCACAGCCCAGGGATGGCACCACCCACAATGGGCTGAGCCCTCCCACCCTTGATCACTAATTGAGAAAATGCCTTCCAGCTGGATCTCATGGAGGCATTTCCTCAAGGGAGGCTCCTTTCTCTGTGATAACTCCTGTTTGTGTCAAGTTGACACACAAAACCAGGTGGTACAAACACCTTGCCCAGTTTTCATAGTAAATTGTATAAGAAATAGTTCTTTGAAGCAGGTGTGTTTGTTGGTTCTTATAATTCCAGCACCTAGAAAGCAGGAGCTGGAGGATCACTGCAAATTTGAGGACAGCCTGGTCTACATAGTAGGTACTCTGCCCCAGCCAGGTTTATAGAACAAGACTCTTAGAAAAGCAAAGGGCACTAGTTCTTAGACTGCTGCTTCCCTCAGTGTATGTAACTACTTTTATACTGTCTTTTTCCTTGTCATAATTTGGATAATTCAGAGTTATCAACAAATTTGAGCTGCCATTTATAACAAGTACATGGGATTTGTCTACATTTCTTAAGTTAACATAGTGGCTTCTACTTTATAACTATTCTAATGCTTAGAATTACAAATACTATATTGTAAGGTTGTGTTCTCACAGTGTGCGCAGTTGTTAGGATGGAGGAGCCAAGTTGCTTCTTGCTACTGTTCACAGTGCATAGTAGTGGAGGATGTATCAGATTTTGTGTTGTGTTTTAGTTGTGTAGATTTATTAGATCTCTTTAGAAGAATTCACTAGGACTTTTCTGTTTTGGAAACCTAATCCTAATTTACTTTTATCACTAACATTAACACAGATATATGTGTGATTATGTCTTACACAGTCAGTATAGCACCTGCCAGGAAGAAGCTACCATTCTTGTGAACCTTATATTTTACATATGTTGGCAAGCCTTCTAAGTATTATCTAGTATGAATAGTTAGTAGGTAGAACCTTGCCAAATAACACTGGAGGGATCCAGATCCAGGGACAGACAGGTCTGGAAAAGTGAGTGTGTTTCAAAGTCTGAATGTCCTCATGCAGTTTGTGTACCCATGTTGTTTTGTGTCTCTGGGTTGAGTCATTCTGCCCTGAAGATCACTTGGCTATGCTCCAGGTCATACACAGCAGATAGAGAAGAGCTCTAGTTACTCAATGCCCTGGTGATAGTGGCACTTTAGGTTTCAGGTGCTATGGGGCGCCTGACCCATTCATTCCTCTTGCCTCATTTCTCCATGCTCTTCTTCTTTGAAGCTTTGCCTGCCCGCCTGCTCGCCTGCCTGGCTGCCTGGCTGCCTTTTTTTTTATGCAGTTGAGTATGTGTGCACTTGTTCCATTTCTTATGTCAGGGAGAAAATATTTTTTTTATTCTAAGGTGTAAATATGGAGGAAATGGATCTTGCTTTAGAAATGTAATATTACTACTTTTAATTGAAGTTAATAGCCCGCTCAGTTTTGCTGATAGATGCCAGGTGTGTGGTGATTTTTATGAGACTAGCTGTTCTAGGTTTTTTTTTTCTTTCTTTTCTTTTTCTTTTTTCTTTTTCTTTCTTTTTTTCTTTTCTTTTCTTTTCTTTTTTTTTTTTTGGTTTTGGTTTTTGGTTTTTCAAGACAGGGTTTCTGTGTGTAGCCCTGGCTGTCCTGGAACTCACTCTGTAGACCAGGCTGGCCTCAAACTCAGAAATCCACCTGCCTCTGCCTCCCAAGTGCTGGAATTAAAGGCGAGCACCACCACTGCCCAGTTAGTTATTCTAGTTATGATAGGTAATTTGTTTATTTTTGGTTTTCCAAGACAGGGTTTCTCTGAGTCACCCTGGCTGTTCTAGAACTCACCTTGTAGACTAGATTTGCCCCAAACTCAAGGACTCACCTTCCTCTGCCTCCTAAGTGCTAGGGTTAACTGTGTGCAACACCACATCCAGCATGATAGGCTATACCAATTACATACTGTAGTGTGTGGAATCCTTGGTAGGCAAGTTGTAATAAACTCAGATAATAATATTGGGCAGTTCCATAGAAAGGCATTGAGGAGCTAGGCATGGTAGTGTCTACATAGAATCCCAGCTCAACAACAGAAACGGGACTTTCTGTTTTTCTTTTTTGGGGGTGTAATGGAGGTTCTGCTTGGCTTCAGAAAGGGGACTTTGAATTACAACAACAAGGTTTTAGAGGTAGTGGACATATTTGATCCCAGTATGTGGGAGGCAGAGGCAGGTAGATTTTTTGAATTTGAGGCCAGCCTTGTCTACCCACATAATGAGTTCTAGGACACCAAGATCTGCATAGTGAGACCCTGTCTTGAAGAACAAAAAAGCAAAACAGAACAATAAGATTTTAGGTGGATTCTGATCTGAGATGTTTTTTATCTTCCTGTTTTTCCTTTAAAAAAAATAAATAAATGGTATTCTTTTTTCCTTTTATTTTAAGGTTCCTCAGAAAATTTTGAGTAAATGGGAAGCCAGCGTTGGTCTTGCCGAACAATATGATGTTCCCAAAGGATCTAAGAACCAAAAATGTGTCAGGAGCTCAATCAAGTTAGACAGTGAGGAAGATATGCCGTTTGAGGACTGTCCAAATGATCGTGATTCAGAACATGACCTGTTGCTGAATGGCTGCCTGAAGTCTCTGGCGTTTGATACTGAGCATTCTGCAGATGAAAAGGAAAAGCCTTGTGCCAAGTCTCGAGTTAGAAAAAGCTCTGATAGTATAAAAAGGACTAGTGTGAAAAAGGGTCTAGTGCCATTTGAAGCACATAAGGAAGAACGGAGGGAGAAAATTCCAGAGAACCTTGGCCTAGACTTTATCTCTGGGGGTGTATCTGATAAACAGGCTTCTAATGAACTTTCCAGGATAGCAAACAGCCTCACAGGGTCTAGCACTGCAACAGGAAATTTCCTCTTTTCTTCGTGTGGACAGAATACTGCTAAGACAGATTTTGAGAATCCAAACTGTGATTCATTATCAGGTTTGTCTGAGAGTGCTTTAATCTCTAAACATTCTGGAGAGAAAAAGAAACTCCAACCAGGCCAGGTCTGCAGCTCAAAAGTACAGCTCTGCTATGTTGGAGCTGGTGATGAGGAAAAGCGAAGTGATTCTGTCAGTGTGTGTACCACATCTGATGATGGCAGCAGTGAGCTGGATCCTACAGAGCACAATGCAGAATTCCAGAACAGTGTCCTTGAAATTACAGATGCTTTTGATAAAACAGAGAATACTTTATCTGTGCACAAAAATGAAACAAAGTATTCTAGATATCCTGCCACAAACAGGGTAAAAGAGAAACAGAAATCCCTCATTACTAATTCACATTCAGACCACTTAATGGATTCTACCAAGACAGTGGAGCCTGGAACTGCTGAGATGTCTCAGGTCAATCTTTCTGATCTTAAAATCGGTATTCCTATTCCCAAACCCCAACCAGAATTTAGAAATGATGGTCTCACTACAAAATTCAATGCACCACCAGGCATTCGTAATGAAAACTCACTGACAAAGGTCGGGCTTGCAAATCAAACTCTGTTACCTTTGAAATGCAGACAGCCCAAGTTCCGAAGTATAAAATGCAAGCATAAAGAAAGCCCAGCTGTTCCAGAAACCTCAGCTACGAGTGAGGACCTAAGTTTGAAATGCTGTTCTTCTGATACCAATGGCTCTCCTTTGGCCAGCATATCCAAAAGTGGGAAAGGAGAGGGGCTAAAACTACTGAGCAATATGCATGAGAAAACCAGAGACTCAAGTGACATAGAAACAGCAGTGGTGAAGCACGTTCTGTCGGAATTGAAGGAACTCTCGTACAGATCATTAAGTGAGGATGTCAGTGATTCTGGAACATCAAAGTCATCAAAGCCATTACTGTTTTCTTCTGCTTCTAGTCAGAGTCATATACCAATTGAACCAGATTACAAGTTTAGCACATTGCTAATGATGCTGAAAGATATGCATGACAGTAAGACGAAGGAGCAGCGGTTGATGACTGCTCAAAATCTGCCTTCCTACCGCACTCCTGAGCGTGGGGATTGTTCTTCTGGTAGCCCTGTAGGGACATCAAAGGTTTTGGTGTTAGGAGGCTCCACACACAATTCTGAAAAACCTGGAGATAGCACTCAGGACTCAGCTCGTCTGAGTCCTGGTGGGGGTGACTCTGTGTTATCTGGAGAATTATCTTCTCCCCTGTCCAGCTTAGCTTCTGACAAAAGAGATCTCCCGGCTTGTGGTAAAATTCGCTCTAACTGTATCCCAAGGCGCAACTGTGGCCGAGCAAAGCCATCATCCAAATTGAGAGAAACCATTTCAGCCCAAATGGCAAAACCTTCAGTAAACCCAAAAGCCTTAAAGACTGAGCGAAAGAGAAAGTTGAACCGCCTTCCAGCTGTGACACTTGCTACTAACAGACTGGGAAACAAAGAAAGTGAAGAATCTGTGAATGGCCCATCAAGGGGTGGGGCTGAAGATCCTGGTAAAGAAGAGCCTCTTCAACAAATGGACCATTTAAGAAATGAAGACACCCATTTTTCTGATGTACATTTTGATAGCAAGGTTAAGCAATCTGACCCTGATAAAATTCTTGAAAAAGAACCTTCTTTGGAGAACAAAAAAGGCTCAGAGCTGGGCTCTGAAATGAACATTGAGAATGATGAGCCCCATGGTGTTAATCAAGTGGTGCCTAAAAAACGGTGGCAGCGATTAAACCAAAGGCGCCCTAAGCCTGGAAAACGTGCTAACAGATTTAGGGAGAAAGAAAACTCTGAGGGTGCTTTTGGAGTCTTACTTCCTGGTGACCCCTTGCAGAAGGGCCGGGACGACTTCTTAGAACAAAGAGCGCCTCCTACAAGCATACTTGAGGACTCGGCAGCAGATCCCAATCACATCAGCCCCTCTGAACCAGTTGGGCCTCGACTGAGTGTTTGTGATAAGTCCAGTGTCAGCATGGGTGATGTAGAAAAGGAGGCAGGAATTCCTAGTTTGATGCCACAGACCAAGCTCCCTGAGCCAGGTAAGGACTGTATCTGGTAAAGAATGAAGATGATTTGTTGATAATGTTGCTTTTCTGACAAGTTGCTCTCTTGAAGGCCCTGGGTCTGTTTGTTGTAATGGAAAATGTGTTATAAACTTGGAGTCAGAGTTACCACTTGAGTAAGAAATGGTTTTAGCTAGAAGACTGAAATTTAAATCTGGGATATCTGTATTTTCAAACTTTTTAGTTTTGTTTTTTCTATTACTGGGCATTGAATTTAAGACCTCAGTGGATATTCAGCAGAGTTAATTTCTTTCTTTTTTTTTTTTTTAAAGAATTTATTTATTTATTTTATGTAAGTACACTGTAGCTGTCTTCAGACACCCATATGAGGGCATCAGATCTCATTATGGATGGTTGTGAGCCACCATGTGGTTGCTGGGATTTGAACTCATGACCTCTGGAAGAGCAGTCAGTGTTCTTAACCACTGAGCCATCTCACCAGCCCCAGTGTTAATTTCTTATCAGAAGCTTTTTTTCCATTTTGTAAGTCCAACAATTTTTTTCTCCTTTCCAGTTTCTTTTGTTTGTTTGTTTGTTTGTTTGTTTTTTGAGACAGGGTTTCTCTGTGTACCCCTGGCTGTCCTGGAACTCACTCTGTAGACCAGGCTGGCCTCAAACTCAGAAATCCGCCTGCCTCTGCCTCCCAAGTGCTGGGATTAAAGGCGTGCACCACCACCGCCCGGCTCCTTTCCAGTTTCTTATCTTATAAAGTTAACTGACATTTTGGGATTGAGGAGGTTGTAGGCCTAAAAATTTAAGTGTAGTCATTAGTGTACTGGTAGTAAAAAGACTGGAAATAGGTTTCCTCTGATCACAACGTAAGAGGATGCACATTTTTATAGAAATCCTATCTCATGGTTACCTTCTCATTCTGTTGCTTTGAGACAGGGCCTCTGTTGTTCTGGCTTGGCTGCTTGGATTTTTTTTTTTTTTTTTTTTGGATGGGGGAGAAGTTTAACATCTCATGGAATGCTCTTTTATTGACTCTTTTTGCTCTTGATACTTTTTTGTTAGGGGTCATAGTCAAGAAGCTACTGTCCATCCCAGTGTGCTTTATTGTTTCAGGTCTTGTACTTTTGTTTTATTGTTGTTAGTTTTTTTTTTTTTTTTTTTTTTTTTTTTTTTTTTTTTTTTTTTTTTTTTTTTTTGGTATGGTGGAAGGCAAAAGCCCTGAATTCTTTTGATGTGAATATACAGTTCTCCCAAAATAGTTTGTTGAAGAAACTATACTTTTTCCATTGCTCTTTCTTATGTCGCCTCAGCTTCCTGAGTGCTGGGATTCTAGATGCAAGCTGTACAAGCCCAGCTTCAGAAGTTTGGGAATGTTGAGCTGCTTGGCCAGTGCACCAGTAAACTGTAGGCTTCATAGGCTTTATTTTTTTACGTTTTATCTTTATGTGTTTCAGTGTGTGGACATGAGTGCAGGTTTCAACAGAGGTGAACTAGAGTTATAGGTCATTGTGAGTCCCTTGATGTGGGTGCTGGGAATCAAACTTGGATCCTTTGGAAGAGCTCGTAACTGCTGAGTCATTTCCTTTTGCTGAGTCATTTCCTTTTTTTGTTTTGTTTTGTTTTGTTTTCTCTGTAACCTAGACTGGTGGAGAACTAGCTCTGTAGACCTAGCTGCCTCTGCTTCCTGAGTACTGACTGGCACAAGCTCAACTTTAGATTCTTTTTTAAATGACTCATATCATTTATTCAGTCTTGGATTGACTATTTCGAGGAATTTATTCAGTTCTTCTGGATTGTCCAGTTTTGTATAGTTCCTAATGATACCAGTTGTAATGTCTCTTTATGATTTAAGCCCTTTTTTCCTTAATGTTACTAAGAGCTTGTTATATAAGGCCTTGGGATAGCTCCGCAGTAAGAGTGCACACTGTTTTTGCAGAGTACCAGAGTTAGGATCCTAGCACACGCATGTGGAGTAGATCATAACTGTCTGGAACATCAGCTCCAGGGATAGAAAGGTCTCTTCTGGCTTCTGCAGACCTTGCACTCACATGCACACATGGTGTGTGTGTTGTCATGTCATGTGTTTTCCCTCCCCCACCCATAATAAAAAATTGAATATATGTATATAACAAAACAGTAGTTAATGAGAAAAGAGAGCAAGGAGGGGTATATGGGAGGACTTAGAGGAAGAAATGATATAATTGTACTCTCCAAAAATAATTTTTAAAAATTGAATATATTTTTCAAAAAAATTCTGCCGGGCAGTGGTAGCACACGCCTTTAATCCCAGCATTTGGGAGGCAGAGGCAGGTGGATTTCTGAGTTCAAGGCCAGCCTGGTCTACAGAGTGAGTTCCAGCTTCTGATTTTTGCTCTGTTTCTTGTATTTTTTATCTAAGTTTTATTTATTTATGCTATACTTTTTTCCTTCTGCTAACTTTGAATTAAATATAGTTTTCATATCTTAGGCTGTCCTGGAACTTGCTGTGCTGGCTTTCTACTTGTAGATAGATATTCCTTTCTGTCCCTACTTTCTGAGCATCGGAGTTATTGAAGATATATGTCACTAAACTTGACACACACTATTTATTTATTTATTTATTTATTTATTTATTTATTTTTCTTTTGGTTTTTTGAAACAGGGTTTCTCTGTGTAGTCTTGGCTGTCCTGGAACTCTGTAGACCAGGCTGGCCTCGAACTCAGAAATCCACCTGCCTCTGCCTCCCAAATGCTGGGATTAAAGGCGTGTGCTACCACTGCCCAGCGCACACACACACACACACACACACACACACACACACACACCCTTTTAAAATTAAAAATACCAAAACTGTGTATGTGTGTGTACAGGAATGTACTGTATACTGTATGTTTGTCAACTGCTGAACTATCCATCTCCAGAGCCTTACTTTAAAACAAATATACAAAAATCATAGGTAGTTACTAATATAAATACCCTTTTTAGTACTACTTTTGCTGAATATTGTAAACTTCAGTCTGTTGTATTCTTATTTGTCTCAACATACTTTTAATTTCTCTTAGTAATTTTTTCTGACCTGATGGTTTTCCAGAATTCAGTTTTATTACCATATATGTATAAAATTTTCTCATTTTGTACTGTCAAAGATTTCTGCTTTCTTCTCATAGTGGCTGGTAACAATAGTGTTTTAGTCTTCATAAATTTCTTATGACAGTGTGAACATGATGTATTTTGGGGTCTATTCTCTGTATACTTGAGAAGAATGTATATCCTGCTATTTAGTGGGAGTGTGTGTGTATATGTGTGTGTTCTGTCCAGTTACCTGCTGTGTTCAAGTCTAGTTATCATCTTATGCTTTTTGGGTGGTTGCCCTATTTTTTACAATCTGTTTATTTGTTTATGTCAGCCCCAGCACAGGTGTGGAAGCCTAAGGACTGTTTGTAAGTTGTTGCCCTCTAGCATAGCGATTTGGTGGCAAGTGCCTTTATTTTACCCCACTGAGCCATCTCTCTGGCTTTCCCCACCCCTCTTTCTTTTTTTTTTCCCCACCTCTCTTTCAAGACATGTTCTCACTATAGTCCAGCTTGGCCTGGGGCTGACTGGCCCCTAGGGTAGGCTGGTCTTCACTTGTTTTAGATGCAGTGCTAGGATTATAGGTGTTAGTCAGCATGCCTGGCTTGTTTTTGATGCAGGTTCAAATGTTCTAGTCAGGTTGGCCTGGAACTCAGTATGGAACTCAGCCTGGCCTTTAAATCTATGTGCTCTTACTGTCTGAACTTCTCAAGGGCTAGGGGAGTGTAGGAATGAGCTGCCATACCTGATTATCTTCTCCATTGTTATAAAGTGGTGTTGCAGTTGCTTCGTCTAACGGTGACTGTCCTCAGTTCTGTCAGTGTGTGTCTCATATCTTTGAGCATTGTGATGTCAACCTTTAAGCTTATTTTGTCATTCTGCAGTGTCTTTGTCCCTGTGGCAGTTTTTGACAATGTATATTTTGTTTGATATAACTGCTATCTTTTGTTTGCTATTTGCATTGACTTTAAATATTATTTTACTTTGTTTATTTAGTGGGAACAGGGGTCTTACTATATAGCCTTGGCTATCCTGGAATTCACTATACAAACCAAGTGTTTTTTGATAGGATCTCACTATTCAGTCCTGACTGCCCTGGAACTCTCTTAATAGACCAAGCTGGCCTTGAATATGCAGAGATCTTCCTGTCTCTGCTCCCCTAGGCTAGGACACATGTGGCTGGTGTAATTATATTTTTATGCTTTTGTCAACTAAATTCTTTACCAGAATTATGCTCTTACTTTTAAAGCCCTACAGTCAATATACCAATATGTAAATATTGTGGTTAACAAACTTAATTTTTATGTTTTCTTCTTGCTGTCTAGTGTCTGTTTAGTTTTGCTTTTAGATGGTGAACTACCTCAACTTTTGTGTGTCTAGAAAAGTCTCCTTCAGTTTTGAAAGGCAGTTTTGCTGGATATAATGTTGGCTTGCAGTTTTTCTCTTTCAGTGCTTTGAGTGTATTCTTTTAGTTCCTTTTGATATGTAAGATTTAAGAAATCTTTTGTAACATATAACATGAGTCTTATATGTGATGAGTTGTTTTTCTTGGTGGTTTTAATAGTCTCTGTGTTCAAAAATTGCCAGGCAGGATGTGGTGATGCACACCTTTAAATCCCAGTGCTCAGGAGGCGGAGGCAGGAGGCAGGAGGATGTCTGTGAGTTTGAGACCATGTTTACAAAGTGAGTCCTGGACAGCTAGGGCTACACTGAGAAGACCTGTCTGGAAAAAAAACAAACCAACCAACCAAACACACACACACACACACACACACACACACACACACATACACACACACACACACACATACACACACACACATACACACACACACACACACACACACTGCAATGGATCACAGTATGGGTTTCTATCCCTTGTATTTTGGGTATCATACTTAGGACCTTTATAGGTGCTAAGCAATGACAGTTTTTTTTTTGGAGTCCTTTGAACTTTATTTCCCATGTTCTCTTCCTCATATTTGGAAAGTCTTTTCAAGCGAGCTTTCAGTCCTTTTTTGCTTGAAACACTATGTAGTCTAATTGGTGCACTTGGAGGTATCATGTCTCTATTTCCTGTTTCTTTGATTTCATTATTTTTAAAATTTTTTAAAGAAGGGTGCAATGGTTAATGTTTTAAACTTGACAAGATCTAGAATCACCTGGGAGATAGGCTTCTGGACACGCATGTCAGGGATTTTCTTGATTCCTTTAATTGGTGTGGGAGGATTGTGGGACCTGGGCTGTATAAGTGAAGAAAGCAAGCTGAGCAATGTGGCTAACATTTCTGTCTAACATGTTAGCATGGCTAACATCCTGCTGTCTTAAATTGTAAGCTATAATATTTTGAAGCTCTTTCTCCATTATTTTTTGTTGGGGTATTTCCATATAGCACCAGGAAAACAAACTAAGGCACAAGATGTAGTAGGGTGCTGGGGATTGAACTCTGGTCCTCATATTTACCAAGTAAGCACTCCTGTCAGGAGGATGCCCACCCCTTCAGTGTCTTTGTTGATTTTCTTTTTCTCTACTTGATCACATTTTCTGTTGAATTTCTCTAGTAAATTTTATTTAAGTTCTGTTCTTTAGCTCCAGGGTTTTTGTTGTTTTTGAATTTTTCCTGTGGCGATATTTTAAATTTGTTTATACATTGATTGAGTTTTATTTTTAGTTGTTTGTTATGTAGATAATTGAGTTTCTTAGACAGCTATTTTGAATTCTTTATTGGGTTATTCTTAGATATGTATTTTCTTAGAGTTGGTTTATGGAGAATGTTTCAGCCAGGCAGTGGTGGCGCTCACCTTTAATCCCAGAATTTAGGAGGCAGGGGCAGGGGCAGGGGCAGGGGCAGGGGCAGGGGCAGGGGCAGGGGCAGGGGCAGGGGCAGGGGCAGGGGCAGGGGCAGGGGCAGGGGCAGGGGCAGGGGCAGGGGCAGGGGCAGGGGCAGGGGCAGGGGCAGGGGCAGGGGGAGGGGCAGGGGGGATTTCTGAGTTCAAGGCCAACCTGGTCTACAGAGTGAGTTCGAGGACAGCCAAGACTACAGAGAAACCCTGTCTCCAAAAACAAAACAAAACAAAAACAAAACAACAAAAGAATGTTTCTTCTCCTTTGTTTTATATATTAGGTCATATTCCATCCTTATTCTCCAGCTCTTCTCTTTTCCTAAGTCACAGAGAGAAGCTGCCATTGGATCTGAGCTATATGGTTTAGTGAGGGGAAGTTTCTGATAAAGTGAATGGGATCTTCTTACCCTGTTGTTGTGATTGTTTTGGGATTGCAGTGTTGGAACCAATCTTTGTAGTTAGCACAAGGCTTACCATCTCTGGGAGAAATGAGGATGGGAGTTGTTTATTTTGATTTTTTTTTTTTTTTCCGAGACAGGGTTTCTCTGTGTAGCCCTGGCTGTCCTGGAACTCACTCTGTAGACCAGGCTGGCCTTGAACTCAGAAATCCACCTGCCTCTGCCTCCCAAGTGCTGGATCAAAAGCGTGCACCACCACTGCCCGGCTGTTTATTTTGATTTTTAAGAACCTCTCTCTTAATCTCAAATCTTTAATGCTAACCATATTACATTGTATGCATGAGTTAATTTTATTTTCATGAGTTGGTGGATTTGGGTTTGTTTACACTCTTGATCTTTTATGAATGTTACAGAGTTTTGCAGGGATACAAGTTTTTCTTTTTTCTGTCTACATACCTAGGAATGAATTTACCAAGTTGTTTAGTAGTCTTGTGCTTAGACCTTTGAGGAACTATTGGAAAGTTGCTTTACTTAATTTTATTTTGCAGTCGCAGTCTGAGAGTTTCTGTTTCTCTAGATGTCTGTTAGCACTTACTTGATTGTAGCCATTCTAGTGATTGTGAAGTGCTCTGAAATTATTTTTATTTATTTTTTAATTTCATTTTCATTTCTATGACTAGCAGTTTGGGTGTCTTTTTATGTACTATTTGACTATTTGTATACTTTCATTGAAAACATCTAGTCTTGATTATATTTTTGTTTATATTTTTTTTTGGTTTTGTGGATAAAGCAAGGGCCTAGTGCATGCTGGGCTCTCTTGAGCCTTCTCTGGTTGTTGTAACTGAGCTCTTTGTCTTTACATTGTCAGCGTTCTTCATTCTAGGTATTAGCAGTAGATGTAATCCAAGTATTCTGAGCTGATCTTTGCTTTCTTGATCATAACCTTTTAAAGGGCAAAAATATTTAAATTTTGATAAAGTCTTTCTTTACTTGTGCATTTGGTGTTATATTTTGAAGACATTGTGTAATCTGTGGTCATGAAGATTTATTTACTCCTGCATTTTTTTTCTAGAGCCTTTAATCCATTTTTTAAGAGTAATGGTATGAGTTAGGCTACTCAGCTTCATTCCTGTGCATGTTGGTATCTATTTGACTCAGTTACAGTATTGAAAAAGATTAGTACTAGCTGTGTGTGGTGGTTCACACTTCATATTCCAGCACTCGGTCGAAGGGAAGTTAGGATGATGGCTGGGTGTTTGAAGCCAGCCTAGGCTATAGAGTGACACTGTTTCCTTTAAAAAAATATTCTTTCTTATTCTGTCGTCTAGTTGACACATGCTGAAAACAACCTAGAAGCAAATACATGAAAGTTGACATTGGGTCCTTCTTCGGGTGCATGACACCTTAGTTTTTTGAGATACAATGTTTGTTTTGATTTAGGATTTCAGAGCTTTCAGTATGTTATGGTGAAGATAGCTCTTGTGGTTACAGAGCAGAACATCTCAGATCATAGCAGACCGGAAATAGAGAGCCATGTCTAAGCTGGTTTCTCCTTCTCTTATCCCTCTTTGGGTCCCCAGCTTGTTGGGTCATGCCATCTATATGCAGGGTTGGTCTCCTCTTTTTCCTTTAGTTATTCCTCTCTGAACCACTTGTCCATACCTCAACACACACGCGTGCGAGCGAGCACACACACACACACACACACACACACACACAGCCAGAGCTCTGCTTATGTGTCTCTTCTAATCTCCAAGATACTTTTAATCTAGTCAAATTAACAGTTGAGATTAACCATCATATCTAATTTAGCTAATTCATCAGGTATAATTTTGGATTTGGGTGGCAAGCAGTGTGGTTTTTGTTGTTGTTTTTTGTTGTTGTTCTTACTGCTTGGTTTAGTTTGCTTGTGGATGTTTTCATCTATATAATAGATTATAATAGATTGTGTTGGCTTGTTTTTTTTTTTTTTTTTGTAATAATCTGTCTAGTTTTAGTATTAAGATAATAAAAGCCTCATGGAATAAATTTGACATAAGGGTTTGTTTTGTTTTTGTGGCAATGGGCATTAAATTTAGTGCCTCTTGTATGCTAGGTGAGCATTTTTTTTTTACTTTTTATTTTGAGACAAGGTCTCACTAAGTTGTTTAGGTTGGCACTGACCTCACTGTACTGTCACCTAGGCAGGCCTTCAACTTTTGATCTTTTGTCTTAGTCTCTGGAGTAGCTAGGAGCTAGTCTGTGTGCCATTGGGCCTGGTTTTGTCTTCTTGGAGGTGTTTGGAACTGAGACAAAGCTTGCCTTCTCCTCCTGAGCTATTCTCCCAGTGTTTGTGTAGGCTCGGGTAGGAGGTGTACAATAGTGTCTGCTATGTAGCTCAAGTCAGCCTCCTGCTCAGACCTTGCCAAAGTGCTGGAAGTAGAGGCATGTTCCCAGTTCATCACCCCGCACCCTTTCTTTTAAAATATTTTTAAAGGCAAGATTAAGTAGATTTCTGGTTCTTGATCAAGTACATTGCTGTTCAAAGAAGTTCCTGGTTTCCATTGGGGAAGGTATATTTTGTGCATGTCACAAAAGTCAGGCTCAGCTTGTGTTTCTTACAGTTTGTTTCCTTTGAGTTATATTTTAGCTCAAGTATAATTTGAAAGAAATGGCTTAGGAATATTCAGCTACCATCCTTAGTTAGGATCAGCTTTTTTTCCTTTGCTGGCAAGAGGAAATTTTTGTGGTTTTCTTTGTTTTAAGTGGAATTTTTAAAAACATTTGTTGGTTGGTTGGTTTTCTTTTGTTTTTCTGAGACATGGATTCTCTGTGTAGATCAGGCTAGCCTCAAACTTAGATATGCCTACCTCTACCTCCCCCCCCCCCCCGGGGCGGGGGAGGTTGTGCACTTTAAAAACATTCTTTAAGGACATTTTGCATTATGCATTCATTATTTATTTCATGTGCTACTATCTGTTTGGGCATGTGCTGCACATATGAGAAGGTCAGGAGGACAACTTGGTAGAGTCAGTTCATTCCTTTCCACCATGTGGATCCCAGGACTAATCTCAAGGCTGTCTGGCTTGGCAGCAAGCATCTTTACACCATGACCTGATTCTCTAGCTCAGGATGGAGTGAGTGAGTTAGTTTGTTTGAGGCAGGGTCTCTGTAGCTCAGGATGGCCTCACTTACTAGATGTGACCTTGATTTTTTTTTATTCTTCCTTCTTCACCTCCTAAGCACTGAGTTTATATGTGTGCACTCCTAAAAAGAAGAGACTTTTTCTCTAAGTAACATTAATATTATGATACAGACTCATTAAGTTATTTTACCTTTTCCTTTTTTTTTGTCCTGTTGAATTTTATATTCTAGTACATGGTAATGAGCTACTAGGTGCAAAAGGTGGAATCTCCTCAAAGCATGGAAAAGGAAAGAAACAGGCTAAGATTTGTCTTCCTCCTCTGCCATAATGGTACTGATGGCTGGTTAGATCTTGAGGCCCTTGGAGAAGTACTTTGGGATCTTCAATCTTAGCCTAGTCTTTATGCCCCTTTCCTCTCTTCTTCCCAGCCTCTGCAACTGCTAGTTGGTTTTGTTTGTTTTCTATATCAGACATAGAAAAGGTGTGGGTGGGAGGAGTTACAGAGAAACAAAACAAAAACATGGAGCAACTTTGACTTGAACTGTGGACATTTGGCCTAAGGTTCTCTTGATGGCTTACATCTCTTTGGCTTGTCTTTAGAAATCTTCATTTGAAGCTTCTAATAATGCTATTTAGCCTCTGTACTATCTACCCTTGGATATTACCTTACTTAGTTACTTTTCTTTATTGTTCTTCCTGTCTTTCATTGCGTTGTTAGCAAATGAAAAGTCATAGGGGCACTAGAAATAGTCCTTTTTAGCCAGGCAGCACTTAGAGGCAGAGGCAGGCAGATATCTGAGTTCGAGACCAGCCTGGTCTACAGAGTTCCAAGACAGCCAAGGCTATACAGGGAAGGCCTTTCTTGAAAGACCAAAAAGGAGGGGAAAATACCCTTTTCTTCATTATTTAAAATGACTAATAAACATGAGTATATTGTAAGAGTTTCTAATTTATTTGTATTTCAATGTTATAATATTTCATGTTTGCATATAATTTTTACTTCTATTCCTTTTACTGAATTTAAAGTGTTTTCGTTGTTGAGACATAGTATCTTGCAGCCTAAGCTGGCCTCAAACTTTTTTATAGCCAAGAGTGATCTTTGTCATTCTTTCTGAGTCCAGAATTGCAGGAATTGCTACTGTATCAGTTTATGTGGTGCTGGGTGATGAACCTGGGTCTTCCTCAGTGCTAAGCAAGCACATTGTCAAGTGAGATAAATCCTCAATCCTCAAATCTCAAATCAAAGAGGAAGCATGGTAATATATTGGCACAATTCAACATTTAAAAGATACAAAAAGGTAATATTGTTTTTGGATCCCTCAGCAATTCACTCTGTTTTCCAGATGTGTCCTGTGGTTTTTTGATGTCATTAGTGATAACTTTATTAAATCTCACATTATTTATCTTATTGATTGCTGTAATTTGTTAAATATTCCCTTTATTAAATGTTTAGTGTTTTTGACAATTTAGCATCTCCTATGGTCAGTAACCTTAAAATAATTTTTTTGTCTCTTTAGAAATAGGAGTATACTTTGTTTATAGCCCCTTCCATAAGTCATTAGGTATCTGCTTGACAGTACATCTCAGATCTAAATTATACTTTGTAATTTTTACATTATGCATTCCTGTAAGCAATACAGAAAAAGTAAAGTTTGCATTCCATCAGTATTTTTCTAAAATTCATTCTAACCATCCCTTTTAAATCTATCCCCATTTAGAACCTAGTTAAAATTGTTTGGAATTGTTTTATAAAAGAGCTATATGTATATACATGCTACAAAATCTCTTAACATGAATAAAATTGTTTCATAAGCTTAATGTTTATCTCTGTTATTGGAATTTACAGTACATTTTTACTAACTTATAGAAGCCTGTCACATTTATGATAGCAGCTGGCACAGTAGCTCAGGCCTATAACCTCAGCACTTGGGAGGCTGAGGGAGGAGGAGTGCCACAAGTTCAGAGCCAGCTTGGCCTAAGACTGAGTCCCTGTGACAAAAAACAAAAACTAAACAAAATTTATGGTGGTAGGGCAGGGTCAGGTTAGGGTTGAGCAGGTTCCTTTTACTGAATAAATGTCATTATATGTGATGGAGGTATTTTGCTGTGTTAAAAAGATAAATAATACTCTGGAGGCATACTGGTACATGCCTCTTCATTTGCTTGTCATTCACTCTACTGTTGCCCTCCAGAATTAAAACATTGTATTTTTCCTTTTCTTGATTTTTATTTTTCTTAGCTTTCGAAATCATTTCCTTTTGTTTTAATGTTGTCCACCTGTATCAAGGACAGCCAGGGCTACACAGAGGAACCCTGTCTTTTTTTTTTTTTTTTTAAATAAAGAGACGGGGGTTTTTGCTATGTTTCCCAGGCTGGAGTGCACTGGCTATTCACAGGCTCAATCCAACTGCTGATGAGCACAGGAGTTTTGACCTGGGCCGGTTCATCCCTCCTTAGGTAATCTGGTGGTCCCTGGCTCCAGGGAGATCACCATATTAATGCCAAACTTAGTGCAGACACCCAATCAGCTCAGTGTAGTGTACTACCTCCCAGAACTCCTGGACTTAAGCAATCCTCCTGTCTCAGCCTCCGGAGTAGCTGGGACTAGAGGGGTGCACCACCGTGCCCTTCGGAACCCTGTCTTGAAAAAACAAAACAAAACAAAACAAAACAAAAAAAACCAAAAACCAACCAACCAAAGAAAACAAAACAGAGGGAACAGGATTAGGGCGATTTTCCTCAGTCTTTCAGCTGTCTGAGGTATTGTGACAATCAATCTCAGGGCAGTTTATATGAGTGGAGAGCTGTGGTGTCAGCAAGATTGGAGGAGGAAAGACAACGAATATGTCTTTTGACTTTTAAGTCATTCAGTTGTTACTAGGTATTTTCACTTTATAGTTTGTTACTCCATTTAAGGAAAGTGCTGTTTTTTTTTTTTTTTTTCTAAAAAGTAAATGTTTGGCATTAAGAGCTGTTGGATTGTTATCAATGCTTGTTCAACTAATAATAACAATGAGTTTGAAAAGTCATTTTCTCTTTATGAGCTTTAGTTACATTATTTATAAAATGGAAATGCCAATTTCTGCTTGGCATATTGAACTGAGGATTAGAGATCCTTGAGTGTTAAAAAGTGGTTGGAAATAGTGAATCCATGTTGTTTCTTAACATGTTCTTAACATGTTCCTTCCCATTAGAAATAAATGTTATTAGATTGTCTAATGGGGAATTTATTAACTTATAATCTATTATAGCTGCTTCAGAGCATAAAGTCATGGGTATGAATGTGTTTACTTATTCCTAGGTGTGTTTAGGCCTTGTTTTGTGCAGCTTCAAGGATTAGCAAGCATGGTCCAAGGTAGAAGGGACATCATCATGGCAGCAGGAACTTGAGGCAACTTTGTTACATGGTTAGAGAATTTCTCTACTTTGGTTCATTTATAGATATATTATCTAACATAAAACAGTAAGGAAAAATCTGGTTTTTTTCTTTTTATGCTTTAAGTAGCTGCATAATTATATAGGTAGCAATGTAGGCATAAACTTTTGGTAACTGTTTCAGCCTGTTGATAGTTAACCTCAAGATTTTGATTTGTCCCCTTTATTTTTTGAGATAGGTTCTCTCTGGATGGCTTTCCCGGGTTAATCACATACATACATACATTTGTTTGTTTGTTTATTTGTGACAGTCTCACTCTGTAGCCATGGCTGGCCTCAAACTCCGCAATCCAAGCTAGCCTCAAACTCATGAGATCCTCCTGCCTGTCTGACTCATGAGGACAGGTATTAAAGGTATGCACCACATGACTGACTACCTTCTACTTGCTTTCTTTTCCTCAAAAGCAACAATACCATATTCAACAGAGGCAGGGGCAACTACCACATAATTTGTCAAATATCTATTACCCCCTAAATAGATCATAAGTTACAGTTATGTAGGTGTTAGCCTCTAATCCTAAGGGGCTTCACTGTATAAAATTGTAACAGTGTTTTAAAACTGGAACAGTAGGCTAAACGTGTGTGTGTGTGTGTGTGTGTGTGTGTGTGTGTGTGTGTGTGTGTGTGTGTGTGAGAGAGAGAGAGAGAGAGAGAGAGAGAGAGAGAGAGAGAGAGAAATGGAGCAAATATCTGACCCTATTTGTACGTCCTTCTAGAAGTTGTGAACTTGACTTCCAAATGTGTTTCTGTTTTTGTAGTTTTGTTTGTTTGTTTTTGAGACAAAGTCTTGTTCTTCTGCTGCCTGGGCTGGCATGAAACTAAACTGTGTGTAAGCTGTGCTGACCTTGAGCTTGCAGCAGTCTTCCTGCCTTACCTGTCATGCCCAGTTCCCAAAAGGTATTTCCTATCCAGAACAACATCAGATGTTTGCTCCAGTTTGCCAGCACTCTGCATTTCTCTTTTAGATATATGCTAACTTTGTACTGGTATACAGAATGCTGGGTTTAGCTTAATCTTTTCCTTAAGAATGGAGAATTGTGCATATGGGGAGTTTATATAGAAATAAACTCCTCAATGTTTGTTTTTGATAAACCATACAAAATAATTACAAGCTTTTTACTATTTAAGCTAGAATCCTTTTGCATCTTTTTGTTGTTGTTGTTGTTTTGTTTTGTTTTGTTTTTCAAGACAGGGTTTCTCTGTGTAGCCCTGGCTATCCTGGAACTCACCCTGTAGACCAGGCTGGCCTCGAACTCAGAAATCCGCCTGCCTCTGCCTCCCAAGTGCTGGGATTAAAGGCGTGCACCGCCACCACTGCCTGGCCTTTTGCATCTTTTGAAATTGTTTTAAGCCTCATTAGTAAGCAGGAATTTACTTTCAGGAGAGTGGTGGTAGTTTCATCAAATAGTGGATTAAATTAGTTAAGTCAGTTCATCAGTTAATATTGAAATTAATTTCTGTTTCAGCTATTCGGTCAGAGAAGAAACGCCTTAGGAAGCCAAGCAAGTGGCTTCTGGAATATACAGAGGAATATGATCAGATATTTGCTCCTAAGAAAAAACAAAAGAAGGTACAGGAACAAGTGCATAAGGTATGTCACCACCTTTTAGGAGTCTACACTTCACCTGCAGAATTTTATTTTATCTTCAGAAGACAATTATTTAGCTGGAATACTGCCTTCTCAGGTCTTTTTGTGTTTTGTTTTTCACTTGTTTACTATTGCCTTCTAGCATAGGCCTACCCTGTATAGTTATTTGGATAATGTCATTAGTAATCTGGATAATAAAATAAAAATACATAGTCTTACCCTTTTATTTAAGCTAGAATCCTTTTAAAATTATTTTAAGCCTCATTAGTAAGCAGGAATTTACTTTCAGGAGTGTAGTAGTGGTTTCATCAAATAGTGGATTAAATTAATTAAGTCAGTTCATCCGTTATATTGAAATGAATTTCTATTTCAGCTATTCAGTTAGTGAAGTAAAGTTGTCATAGTGCTGACTGATCTTTTCTTTAGTTTTATATTGAACTTTTGTGAATAATCAGTATGTGTGTATTTACTTTATTAGCAAAGGAATGTCCTATACCCTATCAGCTATTATAACTCTGTAGTTTTTTTTTTTTTTTTTTTTTTTTTAAAGCATTGAAGACCCTGTCTGTTAGTAATTTTATTACTGGGGCTGGAGAAATGGCTCAGGAGTTAAGAACACTGACTGTTTTTTAAAAATTATTACTGCTTATAAAGTAAAGACTTTGAGCATTTTCCCCCCTATCCTTTTCTACCTTAGGCTCACAGTCTTTTACGTTCAACCTTGAAATTCTTTAACAGCAAAAAAAAAAAAAAGTTTCTTTTCATCAAGATATATAGTTTTGCTGGGCGGTGGTGGCGCACACCTTTAATCGCAGCACCTGGGAGGCAGAGGCAGGTGGATTTCTGAGTTCGAGGTCATCCTGGTCTACAGAGTGAGGTCCAGGACAGCCAGGGATACACAGAGAAACCCTGTCTTGAAAAACCAAAAAAAAAAAAAAGGGAAAGAAAAAGCTATATAGTTTTAATTGGTAATATCAGGAGAACCTTGGATTCCCCCACCCCCACTTTGGATAATCATCATAGAATTTATTTTAGTGTATTTGTTAACACTTTTTACTTTTAATTATGCTAAAACAGTTCAAGAAGTCTGTTACAGAATCGTTTTCAAATGTGCAGTTGCACAACATTAAGTGTGGGTGCACTGCTGTGCAACCACAAGCATCGTTCATCTCTAGAAAGTTTTCATCTTCCTAGACTGAAAGACTGATTCTTCTAGATAATCCATATTAATGGAGCTGTGCAGTATTTTGCCCTGTTTCCTTTAGCATGGTGTCTTCAGGCTTCATCTATGGCATAGCAAGTATCAGAGTGTCTTGTATTTCTAAGCTGTTGTTATTTTCTAAATTCTCCTTGTACTTACTGTTTTTAGGTAAGTTCCCGCTGTGAAGACGAAAGCCTTCTTGCCCGATGTCGATCTAGTGCTCAGAACAAGCAGGTGGATGAGAATTCTTTGATTTCAACTAAAGAAGAGCCTCCAGTTCTTGAAAGAGAGGCTCCATTTTTGGAAGGGCCATTGGCTCAGTCAGATCTTGGAGTTGCACATGCTGAGTTGCCACAGCTGACCTTGTCTGTTCCTGTGGCTCCAGAAGTCTCTCCACGGCCTACCCTTGAGTCTGAGGAATTGCTTGTTAAGACACCAGGTAAAGTGGGGATGGGTTTTCAGTGTATAAGCAGATTAATTGTAAGCAGCAGGAAATTTCTACCATGTTTTGTTGTAAAGCTAACATTTTTTACTATATACAACTACCTATTTTGTGTGAGGAAACCCTTAACATAGTGCCTAATTTGATATAGCTTCTGACCACAAATGAATTTGTGGAGCACTGAGAAGGAGATGTTTTTTCTTGTCCTTTCATAATTATTGTTCAGTTGCAGTGTCAACCAGCAAGCAGTGGGTAGGAGTGCTGCACACTAGTGGAGTAAGAACTTGCAACCTAAATTTCTTTCATCTATTAGCTCTACCAGGTCATGTGTTTCTTGGGTATTTGTTTAATCTCTAAACTTGCTTTGTCATGTATAAACTGGCCATGATTGAGGCTTGGAAACTAGCTCGGTTGGTAAGTTAGTGCTTCCTACATTAATAGCACAGTAATGGTGCTGTGAGACAGACAGCTGTGAGTAATTGCTGAGCCCTTGGGTCCAGTGAAAAACTTTCTCAGAAAAAAGATGGATGGCCTCTATGGAACAACATCCAAGAGCATCACTACCCATTTGTGGACTTCAGAGGACAGTGTTTAGGGAGTCAGTTTCTTGTACCATGTTTGCTCTGGGATGAAACTTAAATTGTCAGGCTTGGCAGCAAGTGATGTTATACACAATGCCATCTCACTAGTCCACCAAAAGATATGTTTTGAAGAACTTGGATGATAAGTACCTATTTTATCACACAAACAGAGCACATACAAGCTGTGTGTGTGTGTGTGTGTGTGTGTGTGTGTGTTAATATGTATTGTAGACTTCTTGGGTTGTTTGTTTTTAAGGGGAGTGGTGTCTCTCTATAGCTCTAGCTCTCCTGGAACTCATTGGGTGGACTAGACAGGTCTTGAACTCTTATGGATATACCTGTTTCAGTCTCTGGAGTGCTGCAATTAGAGGCATATGCTACCTTACCCAGCATATTTTATTATTTAAGGTCTTAAACTATATAATTCTGGACTTGAAGTCATAATTCTCTTTCCTTGCCCTCCCAAGTGTTGAGAATACATGTGTGCTCCTTTATGTTTCGTGTAATTTTTAAGAGCAGTGTTCTAAGGTATTTAGGTCTTTTTATACTTAAATTTATTTATCTTCTTTTATATATTACTAGAGGCAGAATCAATATTATAGTCCTCGTCTATTTGTACCCAGAATCCAGCTCTCCTTTATCCTCAGCATCTACTGATTGCTATAAATGCACTTTAGCCCTTTGATTTTGCCCTTCTTTTGTGGTTTACGTATTTTACACATTTACACAGTAATCATACATTAATAATTTTGTTATTTAATTAAATAATTAATTAATGTATTTTCATTGAATGACATTTAGTGCATTTTAGAATAATATATTCTCAGTGTGCCCTTATAACATGATGAAAAAATGCAAGATCACAACTTGTAATTTTCACTTTTCAAAATTAGCTTGTGCTCAATTTCTAAAGCATCTAAGGAAAATTATGTGCATTTCAGGAAATTATGAAAGTAAGCGTCAAAGAAAACCAACTAAGAAACTTCTTGAATCCAATGATTTAGACCCTGGATTTATGCCCAAGAAGGGCGATCTTGGCCTTTCTAGAAAGGTATGTTATTTTTTTCAATTCTATATAACCTTGAACCTGTGAAACACACTATTTAAAAATTGCAGTTTTAGTAGTATTTTTAACATTGATGTGCACAGTCATTCTTCTTTAATTGTGGTTACACTTTCCACAGTTCCAAGTAGCTAATAACTGTTCTCTGAAAGTATTAAATGGCAGATCATGAAATACACAATTCCTATTTAAAATTCATGTATTGTCAGTAAGTATGACAGGTAGCTTATGCTCTGGACGTGACTATTCTTTGTCCGGGCTTTCAGTCTGTGTCACTTGTGGGTTACCCAGTTAATTCATGCTTGCTCTCAAGTAGTTCTTTGGACTAATTATGGTTCCAAAGTGTAAGTGTGGTGATGCTGGCAGTGTGGAGTTGCTCAGACAACTGGCCAGGGCTTTCTTTAAGTGGAAAGGTAAATGTCACTAAGGAAGGAAAATTGTGTGTTGAGCTTGCTGAGAACTGTATTAAAAAAGAAGTATCCATCCATGAAATTATGAAACTTTTGATATTATTCCTCAAACTACAGACATTACAGCAAGTAGTAAATAGTAAGTGCCCAACTAACATGGTAAAGGCACTGTGTTTGTGGGAGGGATGTGTAAACCAGAAAGTCTGTTGTGATTGATGACCTTAGAGGTGTAGTGAGAATTCTGGAATTTTGGTTTCTTTAAAAAATACAGAAATATCATAAGAATGTTTTTGTTTTGAATCCCAGGTGTGGGATTTGGGGCTGCTTCACATCAGCTGACTGTGATTTACCGCATGGTCTTGCAGAGCCATGGTTTTGCCAGCTGCAGATAGTTTTCTGCGATTGTATGACGCTTGGAATTCTGGGAACTTCAGAATATATAAGTGCTAAGGCCCTGAGAGGCTGGATGGGAGGTTGTTGGTGGTTCAGGGAGGTTGGTTGCTGTTTGTTAGTAGTTGTGTTCAAAGAAGAAACAAGGAAAAAGAAATCAGAAAACACCAGCTGCATAGAGGTATGCCACAAGAATTAGCCATCATAAAAACATTGGATTCAAGTAAGGAAATGTCATGTATTGTAAATAAATTTATGAATAGGTTCGGATTGAAATATCTAAAAATTACTGGAGAAGGATTCATTGTCTGTTGATACAGGCACTTTTCCAGCAAAGTTGGGAGAAATTGCTTAATGAGATATAGTATGTAAAGCAAGTCTTTTTTGGTTTTTTGAAACAGGGTTTCTCTGTATAGCCCTGGCTGTCCTGGAACTCACTCTGTAGACGTAAAGCAAGTCTCCATTGTAATATAAATGAGCCTTTTTAGAAAAGGATGTCCAGTAAAAAATACTCAAAAGGAGGAACTTGCTTAGTATAAGATATATAAGGAAGAAATGAACTCTGGTATTAAAGTACAAAAAGGACATTTTAAGAGAGAGAGAGAAAGTGGGAAAGTGCATTCATGTAATTTATCATAGTATATAATATTGTAGTTTAGTTGTGTGCCTAATTATAAATTCAGGTTTATCACATGTTATGCAGAAGAAAACAGTACATATGATATTTGTATTTTCAAGAATTCTGATGGAAGTTTTCAAGTGTTTTCCTTGTGGATCTCTTGACAGGGAGGAGGTAGAGGCAGTATAGACTTTTATATATATAAAATTTAGTGTCAATATGTATATTTGGTTTGTCTGAGGTCCTATATTTTAAAAATGTTTTGTCATTTGATTTGAACTGGCTTTGGGTGTTTTATTTTTTTCCTTTTGTCAGTATTAGAAATTAAGCTGCTGGGTGGTGGTACACATCTTTGATCCCAGCACTCAGTCTGTGTGCTTAGAGGCCAGCCTGGTCTGCAGAGCTAGTTCCAGGACAGTCAGGGCTACACAGAGGAACCCTGTCTCGGGTGGGGTGTGGAGGGTTAATGCTAGAGGTGACAGTTGCTCAGCATCCACTCTCTGCCCTGCCTCAATTGTGTTTTTATTTATTCTTTGAAGATTTTATACAATATATGTTGATCATATTCATTCTCCTTTGCTAGATCCTCCTCCACTTTCCTATCCACTCAATTTCAGTTTCTCTCTCCCTGTCTCCCATAAACAAGTGAATAATTTTAGAGGTAAGAAAACAAAAAAAATCCTGGAATCTGGTTTGTGTTGACCAATTCCTCCTGGGCATAGGGCTTACCTTGAAGTGTGTTTGATATACCTACACTGATGAAGCTAACTTTCCCTACCCATTACCTATCAAATCAGTAGCTCCTTGGCTAGTGTTGAATCTCCCACCTCTCCTCTATGTTGGGATTTTTGTCTGGCTTGAACTTGTGCATCCTGTCACACACTGAGTTTATTTGTGCACCTACCCTCTTGTGTCTGGAAAAGACTATTTCATTACTTAACTAACCTTGGGTTCTCTGCCCTATTGACAATGTCAGGTATGGGGTCCATCTCATGGAACAGCTCTTAAGTCCAATTTAAAAAGTGTCTGATTGTTTCTATAACAATAATGCCACTGTTGCACCAGTCAGCCCTCCTCTTTATTTTATAGGCAGGGTCTCACTAAGTTGCCTTGGCTGGCTTCACATTTTCTTGGGCACACTGGCAGACCTGGAACTTGAGAACCTCCTGCCTTAGCTTCACCAGTAGCTTTCATTTTAGGCTGTATCACAAGTCTGAGACTTTCTTTACAAGTAAAAAAAAAAAAATTAAGATGCTTTTTATGATTATGATAAGGTCGGTGCTAATTATCTGTTTAAAGACAGATTCTTGCTCTATCCCAGTCTTACTATATATAGGCTAGGTTGGCTGTGTATTTGTGTATGATCCCTTCCTCAGCCTCCCAGCTGGTATTACTGGCATGAGCAGCCATAGTTGGCTTGTACCTTTTTTTCCCCCTGAGTTGAAAACCTCTGACCAAACTTAAGTTATCTCTTTTAAGCTACCGGTCTACTTTGATAGTATTTTTGTGTAACACCTCAGAAATGACCTATAGAGTACTATAATCTCTAAGTTTAAATATATGAAATCATGATTTTGCAGTTGCTTTTTAGTAACAATGAAACATCTAGTATCTTAAATGGTATGGGGAGGTAGAAAATTAATTCTATTATTGTAAATGACTGGTTGTTGGTTGTTGGAGAGATGGCTTAGAGAGTGAAAGACTTAGTGCTAAGCCCAATATCCTGAATTTGATTCCTCCGAATAAAATGGTGGAAGGAGAGAACCAGCTTGTTTAAATTAACCTCTGACATCCTTAGTACCCCATAGTTCATGCACATATTTCTTCCCCAATAGCACAAAATAATTATATGCAATTTTTTTAATCTTTAAAAGAAAACCGTAGAATATTTAAGAAGTCAGAGTATTTGAACTTCTGTCCCTGCTTAGCTGGAGCAAGCACAGGTCTTATAATACTGTTCTAGTTGACTGATTTTTGCTGCATACCTTATTTGATTTGACTTGTCAAAAATATACTTGTCCCTTATACTTCATTTTAAATTTTTTATTTGAGACATGGTCTTTATATGCAGTCTATATGCTTTTTTTCTCTCTCTCTGTAATGCAGTCTTATGTCTTAATTTCTTTAGGAAAAATAATTATTTAGGACAGGTTCTTGCAAATATCCCAAGATAACCTCGAACTATAAATCCTCCTGCCCTAACCTGTTAATTGTTGGGATTTTAGGCATGTTCCATAATGCTTGGGGGGTTTTCAGTGTGGGGATGTTGGGATTGAGAATTGGACCCAGGCCTTTGTACCTTCTAGGCAAATTCTCTTGCCACTCAGGTACAACTGCCATATGAGTTTATAACAGCCATATCTTATTCAGAAGACAGCACCTGCTTGAGTGTTTATTTTTATATTAATAGAATATCTATTTGAGGACTATAGCCAGGCATAGTTCTCTTTCCTTTCTCTAAACTTTTTTAGAATCAGTGTGCAAAGCAATGGGTCTTTTGTGTTCCACTGTCTCTTGCTTTTAGTCCTTCCCCTCTTCCACTTTTCCTTTCAGTGCCCCTGACCCCCCTTGATTGCACCTTTCTCCTGACAAGTAGAGCCCCCAACTCAATTTTTGGGGTTTAATAGTAACTTTAATTTGTAATGGTAAGTTGTCATACTGTTACATGGTTTAGAGTTGTTAACTGTTCAATGCTCGTTGTTCACTGAGTAATTTTGTCAGTTCTGTTTGATGTAGTATTTATTTAAGCAATACAAAAATTAGAACATATGGAAAAGATTGGAGCCCTGTATAATGATGACATGGATGTTGATCAGATATCTCTCATTTGTTTTTTATTTGTGTGCAAGTGTATCTATGTTTATTACATGAAAACAGAATTGAGAGAGGCTCTCTTATAGGAAGGGTGATTTCAAATTCATATGTAGCTGAGGATGACCTTGAACTCCTGATGTATCAGCACAGCCAGTGTAGTCCTTGGTTTTTGTTTGGTTTTTTGTTTCTTGTGTTTTAAGGCAAGGTCTTATTATCCAGTCTCCAACTGCTTCTTCCTGCTTCAGCTTCCCGAGTGCTTCAATTGTGCTGATATGCCAAGAGAACCTAGGATTTGTTGCTCTAGCAGTAGCTATCACCAGTTTGGGCACAGAAGGTATTAAAGAAGTGGTTTCCTGTACCTCAGTAAATCCTATCACTTATCTTTTACAGTGCTTTGAAGCCGGTCACTTGGAGAATGGCATTGTTGAGTCACGGGCTACATCTCATTTGAGAGAGTTCGGTGGAGGTGAGTACTTTTTGATGCTGAGAAATGTAAAGCAGACATAAATTTAAAGCATTTTTATTGACCAGAAAGTAATTTCATGTATAAAGTTATGAATCAGTACAATTATAGTTTTGATCTCTGACCACAATATACCTCTAAAACCCATAGAAATCTATAGCTATTTTTAAGTCTTATGCTGTTACTAGTTAAATGGAGTAAAATCATTGTTTTTAGTAAAGAACTATTTGAGCCAATAGTGAAATCAGTTCCTCCTTCATTATTTAAAGTAGTCTAAGTCTCCAGATTCTGCCATCAATTTCATTAGCATTGGTCCCATTTTGATTTCTTTGTTAGAGAATGTCCAGTGTAGTTTGAGAGGGAAATCCCAAACTGCCTGACTTTTCCTTGGCAAATTATTCTAGTGTGTTTTTTTATCCTATCTAAATTGACTCTAGTTTCTTTTGGTCCATCTGTGCCCATTGGTCAGCTTCCATATGCTTGAATAAGAGCATGTATTAATCCTGTTCCTTCATTATAGGTGTCTCTTTAAGAAAAAGAAATTATTTCCCTCTTTCATTTTTTTATATTCCCATCTTAATACGTCTTAAAATCCCCAACAACATTCATATATTTTTTGTTGGTTTTTATATTTTTATATTTCCATGCTGTACTAATTTTAATTTCTTTCATGAGCATAGGTGGCACATTAATGACTGCAACATGAACGAGTTACTAGTTATCTATACCACTGAAGAAACTGTTCTTCTTTTCCCTGCAGTTGTTATCAGCTGTCAGGATTTTCCTTGGGGATCCATGAGGTTCTCACAAGTCCCTCCACAGCCATAATGGATTGTTGGCAGGCTTCACTTTGTATAGTCACAGCTACTATTGAGTTTATGCATATAATGGCCATGTCATATCTGAAGACAGAGTTAACAGCACTCTTCCTGTCCTTGGTTGTTACATTTCCTTCTGTTCTCTTTCCCCCAGTGCTCCCCAATCTTTGGTGTCGATGCCCTATTTAAGGCAGAGTACTCCACAACACTTACTCCCTGTACATGACCTGTTCTGAGTGTCTGCTTTACCCACTGCAAGAAAAGCTCTGCTCATGGCTGAAAGCAGCACTGACTGCTGGGTGTAAACATAAACATTTAGAAAGTAGCTTGGCAATGAGTCATCAGCACAAACGGCAATCCAGATATTTACCCCCCCCTTTCCTAGGCCTATGACCTTCCTAGCCCAGGGCTTTCGATGAGCTTTATAGTGTCAATTTTGAATTCCCTTCAGTGGAGCAGGGCTCAGATCCATTCAAACAGTGGTCAGTTACTGTATTGTTCGATAGTCATGCCACCAGTGCACCAGTGGCACACCTTGTTTAGCAGGTGTTATATTATACCTGGGACTTTGTAGCACTGCGAAAGCTGGCCAGCATGAAGTAAGCTTCCCACTCTGTTCCAGCTTGAATTCTCTATTTCTTAACCATATACATGAGTTGCTTTTCAAAAGTAAAGTCTCACATTGTAGCCCTGACTAGCTTTGAACTTACTTTATAAACCTGACTGACCACATATAATAGTTCCTTTTGTTTTCAGAATATAGTTGTTCCCATTTTGTTTGTGCTTGTTTGTTTTTTTTAACACAAACAAAATGTATAGTCCTCACTGTCCTGAGACTCACTGTAGACTAGCTGACTTCTACCTTCACAGAGACTTGCGTGCCTGTCTCTAAATAATGGAATTAAAGGCATATACCACTTAGCCCAGCCTCTGTAGTGACTCTTTTTTTTTTTTGGGGTTTTGGTTTTTCAAGACAGGGTTTCTCTGTATAGCTCTGGCTGTCCTGGAACTCACTCTGTAGACCAGGCTAGCCTCGAACTCAGAAATCCGCCTGCCTCTGCTGGGATTAAAGGCGTGTGCCACCACCGCCCAGCCTCTGTAGTGACTCTTAAGGGCTCATTCTTTAATTTGAAATTTCACAAACTATGTCCTGACTTTAGAGTCATTATTGAACTATCACATGAATTTGAGCATATGGCATCTGATGTGACCCGCTGACTAAGTTCTTAGATACACACTTCTAGTACCATGGTTATCTGATTGTTACATATGTTAGCAAATATGGTGGTTGATTTTAGTCATGGGCAATTAGAATCACTAGTCCACCAGTGTGCTTGCTTTTAAAAGAAATGGCTGGGAGACAATGGCAGCTCTTTTCCTATACTTTTATGTATTTTGTAATTTCAGATATATGGTTCAGCTCATAAACATTTTGTATCTATAGCTTTGCAGGGTAGTACACTATAATCCCAGTACTTGGTAAGCTGAAACAGGTGGACCTCTGTGAATTAAAGGCCAGCCTAGTTTATATAGTACATTCCAGGTTAGTCAGAGCTGAATGACAAGACCTTCTATAACAAATCAACATAAACCAAAAGTGTTGTTCTTGAATACAGGTTCTAGGAACTAAGTCATAATAGAGCACTGGCCCAGCATGCATGAGACATGAGTTTCCTCCTTAGCAGCTCCAAAAGAAAAGGCAGTTGTCATATCAATTCTTCTTTTATTCTTGGACTGTTACCTACCCTAATAGTTTCATCTCTATAAAGCACTCAGAAACATTTGCATTAATAATAGGCTCATTAGTTATCTCCCATAAATGTTTTGGAGCTTTCTGTTGTTTTAAAGATTCATCCCGCTGGGCAGTTCTGGCGCACGCCTTTAATCCCAGCACTTGGGAGGCAGAGGCAGGTGGATTTCTGAGTTCGACGCCAGCCTGGTCTACAGAGTGAGTTCCAGAACAGCCAGGACTACACAGAGAAACCTTGTCTTGAAAAACCAAAACAAACAAACAAACAAACAAACAAACAAACAAGATTCATCCCCCAAAACTGTTTCTAGTACTTTAGATATAGATTTGCGTATAATTAAAAGCATACAGAGGTTAAGCACGAAGACCTAGTGTGGTAGCACATGCATTAATTCCAGCACTTGAGAGATAGAGTTTGAGGCTAGTCTGGTTTGCATGATGAGTTCCAGGACAGTCAGGGCTTTATAATGAGACTCTGTCTTAAAAAAAATAAAAATAAAAACCAAAAAACAACACCAAGAATGTTAAGCAGAAATGATGAAATCTAGCAGTACAGAGTATTGTTTGCTGCCTGCAACCAGAACTAACCATTTGAGATTAACTGACAGCCAGACTAGAATCCCCATTGAGTGAAATCGAGCACTGCACAGTGAGCTGTCTTTAGAAAGGGATCTCACTGTAGCTTTGACTGGCCTCGAATTCATAGAAATCTACCTGTCTCTGCCTCCCAAATGCTGGAACTAAACATTTGTGCTACCTTGCCTAGCTAGTGAAGAGTTCTTTTCTGACAGTGTACACCCATTTGAGTTTAATCCATCATGTTTTCTACTACATAATGTAATTCTTTTTAGAGAAATAGAAATCACACATTAAGGTGGTGATTTTAGTATTAATGTATTAATTGCTCATTCTTTTGAAGTATAAAGTGTTCTAACTGAATTAAGATTGCAGATCAGGGACAGCAAAGATGTCTTTAATTGCTAAAGGCACTTTCTACATGTCTTAATCTATGTTTGATCCCTAGGCCCCTCCCCCATCTCCATATGCGAGTGTGCCATAGCATGTGTGCCCCTACACACACCAATTATGAGCAGATGATAGGATGTTTTTGAAGATGCAGATCATTTTTAAATACTACATACATCATTGCTACTGTATTAGAATTATTTATCAAATGCTAAAGTAGGCTTCCATCTAAATGCTCATAAAATTATCCTGTAGGTATGAGTATAGGCCAAGATTGTAACATTCATTCTTTGTCTTAACAAATCAGAAGTGTCAGTTACGGAACACTAGAGAGCATGAAGCAAGTGATGTCAACGAAGAACTCCATTGACTCCTGAGAGCATTCATTGTCTGAGGGCCTTCCTGAGTAGGCAGGCTGAGGCTACTCTTAATCCCATTACAAACAGGCCTTGTCACATTATCTTCCTTTAAGAACAGACCTGTACCATGTAAATCCTGGTCATTGTAAGATTCTAGACTTAAGGTTACAGATAGAGTTCAGTTGGTAGAGTGCTTATCTATCATGCATGCAGTACTGCATACTCCATTGTCAGCACCACTAAACAAGGTGCAATGGCACATTCCTATGACCTCAGCATTCTAGAAGAGTCAGCAGACTGACTACCATTAGTTTGATGTCAGGCTGAGCCATGTTGTAAGATCTTGTTCTAGAGCAACAGGAAAAAGAAGAGTAAAGATTGTAACTGCAGCACAGATTATAGCAGAAGAAAATGAAAGAGCCTGCAATAGTTCAGACAAGTGTGGCGAAGGAAGTAAAATACAATACAGCAAGCCAATTTAAAATAGAAAAAGCTGGAACACAATTCCAATTGCATTTATATAGCTATATAATAGTATACTTGTTGAGATGGGTTTTAAAGTATTTATAATTCTGGGTCTAAGCACTTTACTATCAGAGAACGTTACTTAACAATGGTGGAAATGGCCGGGCGGTGGTGGCGCACGCCTTTAATCCCAGCACTTGGGAGGCAGAGGCAGGCGGATTTCTGAGTTCGAGGCCAGCCTGGTCTACCGAGTGAGTTCCAGGACAGCCAAGGCTACACAGAGAAACCCTGTCTTGAAAAAAACCAAAAAAAAAAAAACAAAAAAAACAAACAAACAAACAAAAAAAGAAATGGTGGAAATGGTGGAAATGGACTAGAGAGGTAGTAACTTAGCAGTCAAGAGGACTTACTGCTCTGGTAGATCCCGTACCCACACAGGCCATCTTACCAACGCCTTTAACTCTAGCTCCAAGAGATCAGTAGCTGTCTCTGTCTTCAGTGAGCATGTGTACACAGTAGAAGGGCATGTGTGGTGGTGCACAGTTTTCAGCATAATACTTGAAAGTCAAAGGCTGTTGGATCTCTGTTAATTCAAAGCCAGTCTGGTCTACATAGCAATTACCAGGCCAGCCAAGGACATGTGAGACCATGTCTTAAAAAATAAAATTAAATGGGAAAATAGAGGAAATACTCTAGAAGGTGAATGTGCCAAAGCTGGTCATGACTTTTAAATGTCTGGAAGCAAGCTACGTACCCAGAATATTGCCATAGCCAGTGCTCAGGATATTTCCCAGAGTGTCTGATGAATCTTCAGAAACTCTTTGAATCCAGTCTGGAGCCAGGGAGATGTCTCTGAGAAAGCCTAGAGCAGGGACACTTCCTCAGTGGGGAGGAAGGCTCACTAAGTTTTAAGACCTTGCTTCCTAAGACAGCCAATTCAGGAGAAAATTTTAGTGTTTGTATCACCATTATTAAATATTAAACAATTTAGTATACATCAGGCATGGACAAGGGGTTTTTGTTTTGTTTGTTTGCACTGATAGAAATAACTGATCAAGTTATCATTGCTTCAAAGTGATATGCAACAATGGCATAGAGAACACAAGTAAGTGGGCTGGGGAGATGGCACAGGGTTAAGAACATGGCTGCTGTCCCAAGGACCTGACACTCTCACAGACTTACATGCAGTCAAAACACCAGTGCACATAAAAACAAAACAAAGAGTGCTATTAATTTAGGCAGTAATTCCAGCTTACTCGATGCCCTTAGGGTTTGTGGCTGCACAACAGTATTAAGGGCTGTATATTGTAAGACCCAGCATGTATTTTTTGAGTTTCTGTTTAGAATAGTGATCTCATAAGTTGAAGACTTAGCCCATTTGGTAAATATCATAAAATACCGTATAATATTAATATGTTTCCCTTGCTGTTTCTGTAACAAAGAATTTAAGAAACTAGAATTTCTTTTTCTAATTTTACTAGATGAGATTTTCTTTTTATTGTATATTGTTGAATGATAATCCCAAATTAAGCCACAAAATTTAAGAAGATCTCTTTCTATGCCCATGGCTAGCCTCAAGCTTCCTGAGTAGGTAAGGTTACTGACCTGTACATTCCTGATCCTCCCCCTTCTACTTCACAAGTGATAGGGCTTTAGAACTGTGCCACCATACCTGGCTTAAATTGCTTTAGTTCTATATATACTAACACAACATTTGTATGTGTGTAGCTCAGAGGAGTACTAGTTGATTCTGTCCTTCCCCATGTTCTTATCAGCAAGTCATCTCTCTGGCCCTTATTTTCTTTTATAACCTATTTTTTTTTTTTTGCTGTTTAATTTATGCGAAGTCCTGCTAATTTCCCCTACTAGTTGCATAAAATTAAATGAATTTTACTTTTTTGCCTTACAAAAAAATCTTTGAAACAGGATAATGTACTGAAAAACAATTTTAATTGAAATATTTTTAACATGAAAAATTATTCAAAATACAGCAGAAACATTTTATAGAGTTTAAGAAAGTCCTTTTAGTCTGGAGAGTTGGCTCCGTAGTTAAAGAGTTCTTGCTCCTCTTACAAGATGATCTGGGATTCGTTCCTAGAACTCATTTAAGGCCATTTACACGTACTATCTATAGTCCCAGCTCCAAGGAAATTCAATATCCTTTTCTGGCTTCCCTTGGCACTGCAGAAGCACGTTATACAAGTACAATGTTTTGAAAGTTATTATATTTATGTTTTATTGATATTTCTTCCTTTCCAGGACTTTTTTTTAAGTGATTAAGATACAATTAAACCATCGTTATGATTCTTTAAAAAAAGAAAAAACAACTAGTTTTTAGCTGTATGTGTTAAATAATGGTTTTCTAATAAGATAAAAACTTATTAATGCTTAAGAGTGGTCATGTATACCTTTATCCCAGTGGAGGCAAGTGTGTCTCTGTAAGTCCAAGGCCACCTGTTCTAGAGCCAGGAAGGACTGTGTCTCAAAGGAAAAGAAAAAAAAAACCTACATCTGTTTAAATATTGTAGACATTTCAGTTATAAATAGGTTTTAAAGTTGGGTTTTCCTTTTTTTTAATCCTTAATCTAAGGATAAACGTTGTTGGACATATGTTTGGACAGCTAGCTGTTTTGTAACATTTGTTTCCCTGTTATAGGCACTACCAAGATATTTGATAAACCAAGGAAACGAAAGCGACAGAGGCACGTCACAGCCAGGGTGCACTATAAAAAAGTGAAGAAGGAGGACTCGTCGAAAGAGACACCCAGCTCAGAGGTACCACTCAGTTCTCACCTTTGACCTTCCAGAGAGAATCAACTTCCCACACTAGAAGTCCCCTCCCCTCTCCCGTAGATCTAAGAATAGGGTTCTATTGAGATGATTAATTAGATGTAAGGAATCTTGTCTTATTGAGAGCCCAATACTAGCAAAATACATATTGCAACTATGCATATAGCCCCTTTAAAGAGGAAATATCCTGTGCTGTTGATCACAGATGCAATATATGCAACTGTTGCCTTAATAAGTAAAGTTGTTCTAAAACTAGAGAGTATAGGCTAAGTAAACAAATAATCTGAATGAACCTAGACGTGTCCTGTTAAAGTTAAGACTGCTGCATTTAACAGAAAACTCCATATGCTTATTTCTTGGCCATCAGTTGCTTAATTTGGGACGTTTCTAAACAGCAGCTTTTGAAAACAAGTGTCTGCAGAGCATCATCACTGCTGCTCTCTAGCTTTTGAATTCAAGGTGAAAGTAGAATTAGAACCAGGGAGTGAGCATCACAGATGTTGATGCAGAGTGTTTTCTTTCTAATTTGACTAGAATGCCCAAGGGGGGCATTGCCTAGGAAACACGGATCGTGGAAGGACAAATAAGTAATCAAATAAACTTAAGAATGTTTTCTCTCCCTTAGTGAAACCTTTAAATGGAACAGCTCAAAAAAAGTTCCAGTGGAACAGCCTCAGAGCAGTTAGTGGCAGGGCATGAGGCGCCCACTACCCGCCCAATCACAGCAGGGTTAGAACTAACATTGCATGCAGTCCGCCCGCGTGATTGGCTGAACATCTGTAAGTGCTTAATGGCTAGACAAATAGCAGCCCAGAGGGAGGAGGGGGTCAGATGGAGGAGACATCAATAATACAGATGTGGGATATTATTTTTTCTCTGCAAGGGAGAACTGATGATTCACAGGACTGCTGCCAGCCCCAAGGAGATTCTTGAAGAGGGTGTAGAACATGATCCTGGGATGTCTGCATCCAAAAAATTGCAGGGTGAACGAGGTGGAGGAGCGGCACTCAAGGAGAATGTTTGTCAGGCAAGAGATGTTTGTCTTATTTTTTGTTGCATGTGTACTTTTTTGAGAAATCCCCTTTATCTCTCTTAAAGACCATATCTTGGTAAGAGAAAATACTTATGGATGATTCCTGAGGAGCCCCTAAAGGCCATAACTCTCATCTCTTTTGAAAAGCAAAGAGAAGGAAACAATTGAGTATTGGTTACAATCTGTCCTTGTAGCCCATGAGTATATGCCCCTTGAAGCAGAACCATATCAGTGAAAAATCATTTTCTTGTCATCCATCTGTCATAGTATAAATCTTTTCCTCCTCTTCCTCCTCATTTTTGTTTGTTTACTTTTTTGTTTGGTTAGTTTTTCTTTTCTGAGAGAGTCTCACATAACCTAGGCTGGCCCTGAACTCTGTTTCCTTCTGCCTTTACTTTCCAAGTACTGGGATTTTAGATGCATACCCCCATACTCAGTGGACTTTTTTTCTTTAATTAGGAATGTTTCTTGTGTTGTTACAGTTTCAAATTTTTTCTTTTATTAGCTGAATATTTATATAGTATTCATTGTCTAGATTTTTAATTTATAAGCATTACATTATTTATTTTTATGGCAGAGTTTTTATTTTTATTTATTTTATTTATATGAGTACATTGTAGCTGTCTTCAGACACACCAGAAGAGGGCATCAGATCATATTATAGATGGTTGTAAGCCACCAGGTAGTTGTTGGGAATTGAACTCAGGACCTTTAAAAGAGCAGTCAGTACTCTTAACTGCTGAGCCATCTCTCCAGCCCTATGGCAGGGTTTTTAAATTGCCCCCATTTTGCATATGAGTAAACTGAATTAAATGAGAGATTGATTAGTAGGTTGCATATAGTCTTGGTGCTTCCTAGATTCAAACCTAGTTATTTTGAGTCTTGTTATGCTGTTTCCTAACGACTTTGTGAGATGCTAGTTTCTTGATTTATCTATTTAAACTCTTTAAATCTAACATTCTGAAAACCTGATAGGTGGATGTGCAGGTGCAAGTGAAGTGTGCGACTTGGACAGGAGATCCTCAGGTGACTGACACTTTTTGTTTGAAACAGGGCCTGTCATTTACCCATAACTTTGATCCATTGACCCAGCTGCATTGACCATGACCATCCAGGGGAGCTGCTTGCCTTTCTTTCTTCACATCTTAGCACTGCTGGGATTGTAAGCACACTGGATGCTCAGCTTTTTATGTGGGATCTGAGAATTCAAACTCAGGTCCCATGGTTACAAGGCAGGCACATAACTGACTGATCCACTTCCTCAGTTTCCTTATTTATTTATTTGTTTGTTGGTTGGTTGGTTTTTTTGTTGTTGTTGTTTTTTTGGTGAGGGCAGGGAGTTGTTTTGTTTTATGTATAAGGGTACAGTATTGCTTTCTTCAGACACACCTGAAGAGGACATCAGATCCTATTACAGATGGTTGTGAACCGCCATATGGTTACTGAGAATTAAACTGGAGACCTCTGGAAGAGAGGTCAGTGCTCTTAACTGCTGAGCCATCTCTATAGCCCCCTTGTTTTTATTTTTTAAGACAGGATCTCACTATGCAGCCCTGGGTAGCCTAGAGTTTGCAGTGTTCCCCAGCCTGGCCTCAAACTCAGATCTGCCTACTTTGGTATTCGCCATACCTGGACCTTGCTGTTTTTAACTAAAACAACTAAAAAGTAAACCCAGGCCCATAGTATGTTGCTGTGACAGATATAATTTTATCTCATTGTCTTTGCAAATTCATTTTCTCTACAATAAGGATGTCTACCTGAACTAGGCAGGGTGTTGGATGCTTTTAATCTCAGCACTATGGAGGCAGACACCAGCAAATGTCTGTGAGTTCCAGGACAGCTGGTGCTTCATAGTGAAACCCTCTGTCTTGAAAAATGTTTTCCATATTTGGACTAGCTCCCAAATGCTGTGTAATACTGAAAAGTTGTTATGCATTCAATTAGTTATTGATAAGATAAGTCAGAGTGTAAATACATTTACAAAATTTGCCAAACAATGTGGTGCCTACATTTAGTACAAGCACTCAAAACACAGAGCCAGGTGAGTCTTTGAGTTTGAAGTCAGCATAGTTGTCTGCATAGCAAATTCCAAGCCATTAAGGGTTATACAGTGAGACTCTGCCTTAAAAAATAATTCAAAGTGGGTATGGTGGCGCACATCTGTAATTCCAGTACTTGGGAGGTATTCACAGAACAAAGTTGATGGCCGTTTTAAGATGCAAGAGGGGCAGGAGTCGTGGGTACTGAGGTAACCCTCTAATCCAGGCTTTCTGGATGATGTGATGTCTTGATATTATTTGTTTGTAGTACTTCTTTCTCAAGTATACAGTTCAAAAGTTAAATCCTGTGCTTTTCCAATTAAGGGGTTAGAACGAACCATGTAGTTGATTAGAAAAATATTCAGTTTGTACAGTAATTGACATATTTTAAACTGAGTGTAATTTGTTTACTATATAAAAACTGTCATTGACCCTCAATATATAAATATATAAATCCGAGACTTTTTTGTTTTGTTTTTGTTTTTTTGTTGTTTTTTTGTTTTGTTTTGTTTCTTTGTTTTGTTTTTTGAGACAGGGTTTCTCTGTGTAGCCCTGGCTGTCCTGGAACACACTCTGTAGACCAGGCTGGCCTCAAACTCAGAAATCTGCCTGCCTCTGCCTCCCAAGTGCTGGGATTAAAGGCGTGCGCCACCACCGCCTAGTCCCCAGACTTTTTTTTAGCTTTTATTTGGGAGTAATAGATAATAGAACAGTCAAATATTTGAGAATAATTTCTACTACATTGATGTCCTAAATTTGGCTACCTTTCTCCCCAACATTTTCCTACTTGTTTATTTAGGGTTGGCTAAGACCTTTTGTTTCTTTGAGCTCTCCACCCTCACCCTCATCCCCAGGAGTAGGTTTCTCCTTGTATATCCCTGGCTGCCCTAGAACTTTGTAGACCAGGCTGGCTTCGAACCCAGAAGTCCACCTGCATGTGCCACTATGCCTGGTTGCTTCTTTGATTTTTTTGGTTTTTCGAGATGAGGTTTCTCTGTGTAGCCCAGGCTGTCCTGGAACTCACTCTGTAGACCAGGCTGGCCTCAGAAATCCACCTGCCTCTGCCTCCCAACTGCTGGGACTAAAGGCGTGCGAGACTACTGATCAGCTTGCTTCTTTGATTTCTTATAGATAGTAGATCTTGGTTTTGATGGATCCATCTAATTGTATAGATGGAAAATATTTTTGGAAAATTTTGTTATACATTTTGTGATGTGTACTGTACAGCACTTGATGGGTGGGTCGGTACTAAACATGTATGGATTTATTTGGTGGGGTATACATATTCTATGTGTAGGTGTTTGTATTTTGTGATTGTGTTTGTGTGTGTATGTGTGTATGTATGTATGTACGTACGTATATGTATGTATATATGTGTCTATTCATGGTGCAAGCCAAAAGTACCAAGTAGGGTGTCATTCTTCTGGAGCTGTCTACTTCCTTTCTTTTTTGAGACAAAATCTGACTGTGTATCCCTGGCTGGCCTGGAATTTAATTCATAGAGAATTTAACTCATAGAGATCTTGCCTCTGCCTTCTGGGTGCTGAGATTAAGCACTACACAGCTATGCAATGCCTAGCCCTGTCCATTTTGATTTTTGAGGCAGGGTCTTTCCCTGGAATCTTCCACTTATGTTTAGGTAGGCTGACTGGTCAGCAAGACTGAGGCAGGAATCTGTTGATCTGGTTGGTGATCGCTGGGTTTGCAGGCGTGCACTTCTGTGCCCACCTTATTGTGTGGGTTTGGGGATTGTACTGAGTGCAAGCACTTTCTAACTGAATTGTTTACATAGCCTCCAACAGACTCCTTTGTTGTTGTTTCTTGAAAAACAGAGAAAAACTATTTACTGGCATGTACACTAGTATATATGTTATTATCTAAAAGTGCTTTAAAGGATACAAGAGAATTGTGCATACATATACTATGTGTTCTCTATGTCATTTTGTGTGGAAGACTTGGTGTTCACAGATTTTATTATGAGGGTGTCTTAGTTGATAGTATAAGGCTTATTTTTGTTTTACTATTTTGTTGCTGATCACTGTGTAGATACAAATGGTGTAACAAGTAAAAAACATTAGGAATTTCCAAGGTTTTCATATGAGAAATTCATTTCATAAGGCTCTTTCTCCCTTTAGTGAAACCATGTCCTATGTCTCAGTCCGTTAATGAGTTCTCTCCCTTGCCTTGGTTCCAAAGCTTTATGTTTGGCTCCCAGTGAGAGGGATGGGGAAGAGAAGGGGTGTGAGGGTGTTTTTTGGTTGGTTGGTTGGTTGGTTGGTTGGTTGGTTGGGGTTTTTTTGGGGTTTTTTTGTGAAGTGTAATTTGAGATACATCTTTTCATATTTTGGAATTATTAGGATCCAAATCCAGCTGATATTACCTCCTACACATCTTTCTGGTTTATTTTCTACTAACCAGTTGTAGGAATCTTAAAAATGAACACCTACGGTCGTCAGCCTTTAACAAAACTCCCCAATGGTACATCTTTGCAATTAGAATAAAATCTGAAATTATAGCCCCTTGTGCCTCTTTTAAATGTCATTTCCTGCCAGATATGACCTGTTTTCACTTTAGTAAAGGAGCAAAGGCTTTCTTTGGTTTCCATCTCGTTTTCCTACCTGTGGACTTTGTACTTGCTACCCGCCTTTGTCTTTGTACACACCTAACTTGAACATGCAGAGCCTGATCTAAGAGGGCATCCTTCATCAACAAAGCCCAGGTAGCTGGCTTATCATTAGCTTATCTCTTTACTGGATATCATTAGTGTTAGTTATCTACTGGACAGGATTTGGAATCATCTCCCGGCACACCTGAGAGGGATTATTTATTCTTTGGTCTTGATGATAAGGGATATTATCTTGATTAGGTTAATTAAAGTAGGGGAAATTTGCTCACGTGGATGATGGCATTTCATTGGCTGAGATTCTAGATTGAGTTGCTGTCTGACTCCTGATTATGGATGATATGTGACCAGTGACATCTAGCTCTTGTTACCTTGACCTCCCCACTGCAGTAGAGCATATCTTAAACTGTGAGACCCTTTATTAATAAACCCTTTATTGCTTAAACTTATTTTGTTGGGGTGTTTTATCACAGCACAAGGAAAGATATTTTGTTTTTCAGTCGTTTGTTTGTATCATTTCTCTTTCTCCCTGTAAAAACTAGAGATCTTATTGTGCCTTGCACTCAGGAGATAATTATAAACATTAGTTGAGTAAACAATGAGATTTCACAGGTTTTGGAAAGATATTTCTTAACTTTTGATTTCATGAGGACTCTTCATTTGGGAGTTTTCTAAAGTCTTTCTACAGATATATTTGTTTCTTTTTCTTAACAGAACTGTGAGAAACTGGGTGAGCTGTTGCTATGTGAGGCTCAGTGCTGTGGGGCTTTCCATCTGGAGTGCCTTGGCCTAACCGAGATGCCTCGAGGAAAATTTATCTGCAACGAGTGTCGCACAGGTAAAGTAGATAAAGTCTGCCTCCTAACAATTGGAATTTTAAGGATTTTAGGAAAAAGATATATTGAAAGTGCCACTTTTATCAACAGTGAGTTTGTTGCATGTGTAGATGTGGGTCCTGTGAGATCCCAACCCTCAGAAAATGTGACATGACTACTACTAGACTGTATGAGATCGTTCAAAGAAACGTATTGGATATAAATTATTGGGTATTTAAATTACAGTATGATCAGTGATAAGGCAATAACAGAGATGAAAATATTAATTGTGGTTTTAAGAAAGAAAAGAAATTGGGGTGAAGAGATGGCTCAGAGGTTAAAAGTACTGAGTGGTCTTCCAGAGGTCCAGAGTTCAGTTTTCAGCAACTACATGGTGGCTCACAACCATCTGTAATGGCATCTGATGCCCTCTTCTGGTGTGTCTGAAAACAGCTACAGTGCATTCATATAAATTAAATAAATAAATAAATAAATCTTTAATAAAATAAAAATAAAGATTAAAAGTTTGGCTGGGCAGTGTTGGCACACGCCTTTAATCCCAGCACTTGGGAGGCAGAGGCAGGTGGATTTCTGAGTTTGAGTGCCTGGTCTACAGAGTGAATTCCAGGACAGCCAGAGCTACACAGACTTCTGTCTTGAAAAACAAAACAAAACACTACCCTAGAACAATTAGTCTCATAAAAATCACCACATGCTTGGCATTTATCAGCGAAACTGAGTGTTCTCTTAACTTCAATTAAAAGTAATAATACTACTACTTGGTGGGCTTGGTGGTACATGTCTGTAACCCAACAATTGGGAGGTAGCCACACAATTGAGAGTTTGAGGACGTGACCCACGAATCAAGTTATGGTCCAGCACTAGCTATACATAATGACTGTTTAAAGCAAACTACAACTGGCTAGGAAAAGGGGTTGAGTCTGGAAGAGTTGGATGAGGGAGGTGAATGTGATGAAATCATTCTTCTTCTTTTGTTTTTTCAAGACAGGGCTTCTCTGTATAGCCTTGGCTGTGGCTGTCTTGGAACTCACTCTCTAGACCAGGCTGGCCTCAAACTCAGAAATCTGCCTGCCTCTGCCTCCCAAGTGCTGGGATTAAAAGCGTGCGCCACTAGTGCCCAGCAATGAAATCATTCTCAAACCTCTCAAAAACTAATGAAGGTTAAAAGTAAAATTATTTAGAGAAAGATTATTTGAGAGACTTATGGTTGGGACAAACAATGGAAATGATTACTAAGAGCAGCATAGAAAGCAGCAAAGCAGTCAGGCCTGACAGTGTAGGTCTTCCATTGTACCTCTGGGGTTCTCACTGCTCCAACAGCTGCAGTTTGAGGAGAAGCTAGTGATGGAGATAACACCAAGATGTGTGATCAGCAGAGACGGGTGTGGCAGGACAGTGAGGGTGGTGTTTTTCTGCATGGTGAAGGTGTTTGACTAACAGTAAAGAGCAACACACCACCCTGGGCTAAAGCATAAACATGTCGTTTTGACAAGGATTTAATTCAGTTGAATTGAGGCAGTAGCTGAAACAGATATTTGAGAGTCCAGGGAGAAATCATTTGGGTATAAATAAAGACTTAGAGTACGGGCTGGCAAGATGGTTGGGGGGAGGGGTAAAGGCACTTGACCCAAACTTTCATTGTCTATTTGGTTCCCAGGACCAACATATTGGAAGGAGAGAACTAACCTCCACAGTATGCCACTGCATGCTCATACGCACAGAATAAATAATGTTAAAAGTAAAGCCTTAGAGAATGACATCACCCTAATCTTATAAAAGACTTAATGCAATTTGTACATATAATTCATATTTGCCTTGCTATCTTTATCATTCGAAAATGATCTCTGAATAAACTGACATCAAGGTAAAGCTGTTCCTCCTTTATTTTGAAAATAAAAATTTTTTTAAATTTAAATGAGGAGGAGGAAAGTTGCATATAAATTAAATAATATGTAGTCATTTCTGTGTGCCTCAAGTATGGTAATGGTATCAGGGGTGCATCTTCCTTCCCTTCTTCTCATCCTTCTCCACACTCCACCCTGCTATTCATACCATAGCCCGAGCGTGCTTTTAACTCCAGGCACTCTTCCTGCCCTGGCCTCCTGAGCATTGAACCTGTAGGAATGAACTACCATTCTTGTCCTGCTATTCTTAAAATAGATATAATATATATAGTGTGCAGTGTGGTAGCACATGCTGTAATCAGGAGGTTTATGAGCTTACAGCCTATATGGGCTTGGATCTTGGGATCCTTTTTGGTTTTTTTTTTGTTTGTTTGTTTGTTTTGTTTGTTGTTGTTTTGTTCTTTTTTTCCCCTACACAGGGTTTCTCTTTATAACCCTGGAGTATACCAGGCTTGCCTCGAACTCAAGAGAGCTGCCTGCCTGTGCCTCCTAAGTGCTGAGATTAAAGAAAGGCACAGGCCACCAAACCTAGCAAGATCCTTTTTAATGTGTTTTTATGTCTGTGAGTATAATTTTATTTTGTTACTCTTACATTTCTTTTATTCTGATGTTTATGCCTGGTGCATGAGTAGGCCAAAAAGAAGTATCAGATACACTGGAGTAGGAACGTAAAGATGGTTGTGAGTGTCACGTGGATGAGGCCCTTGGGGAAGTTTACTGGTGTTCCTAACTGCTGAGCCAGCTCTCCAGTCCCATGAGATACTTTTTTTTTTTTTTTTTTTTAAAGGGGGGGGGGGTGAGGTGTGCTGGAAATTAGCAAGATGGCTCAAGCCCAAATATAGGTACCAGTCTCAGAGCCTCAAGACCTGGTGCTCAGGACCCATGTGATAGAAGTAAAGAACTGACTCCTACAGGTTTTCCTCTGGCCTCTATGAAACTGTGACGATGATGGTGTTTGTGCTAGGTGAAGTAGAACACTCATGAGGCAGAGGTGGGGGGATGTCTATCTGAGTTTGAGGTTCCTGGTCTATATAGCTAGTTCCAGGCCAGTCAGAATCACACAGTGAGACCCTGTATCACAAAGGTGGAAGTATACAGTTTGATGTGTTGTGTTGTGATATTGGTATTTGTACATATATGCCTGAGAAATCATAATTCAGCATAATTACCAGCTACCTATATTGTTGCTTATATCATAGCTCAATATCCTAATCTCAGAAAAGACTTTTCCATTGTTTAATAGTTTTTAATTGTAGGTATTTACTACTTTTGTTTATCTATTCATGTATTGATTGACATTTGGGTGTTTATGGTTTGGGCTTTTTTATTTTAAAGATTTATTTATTATATATACAGTATTCTGCCTTCATGTATGCCTGCGTATGCTGAAAGAGGACACCAGATCTCATCATATAGATAGATGATTGTGACCCATAATGTGGTTTCTGGGGATTGGAACTCAGGACCTTTGGGTAGAACAACTAGTGATCTTAATCTCTGAGCCATCTCTTCAGCCCCAGGCTTATTGTCTTTACTTTTGGATGAATAACTACCTGAGTAGATGTGTAAATTATGGTATAGCTTTGACTCGCTAGAAACTGCCAAGAATTGGACCATTTTGTATTCTCTTCCGTGGTGTATTAGGGTTTGCGTATTCATCTGTTGTCAGTATCTTCTATTTTATTGTGCTAATCGTTTATGGCAGAGTCTCCTGGTTTAGTTTGCACTTGCTATTAGAGCTGGTCATCTTTTCTGTTTGCCACCTTCTGCTCAAGCCATTGAAGCGGTAGAGATAGGCTTTTCAAATTATTCTCCCAGTTCGTGCACGGCTTAAGTTTTTATTTTGTTGTGATTTTAAACGTCTCATGTAGCTTTAATTCTACTGTGAAGTTCAGGATGGCCTTGAACCTCCTGATCCTCCTGTGTCTACTTTCTAAATGTCAGGATTGTAGGTGCATGCCACCATACTTAGGTGTGACTTACATTTTTTTTTTTTTTTTAGGAAAGATATAAATGTTTGTTATTGTAAATTTTAATCTTTTTAAAAGATTCATGTGTATTTGTTTGTGATTATATATTATGTCTATGTAGATGCCTTTTAGAGACCAGCAGCAAATGTCAGTCTCTGAACTGGTAATATAGACAATTAAAGCTGCTCGGTGAGGGTAGTGAGAAACAAACCTAAGTCCTTGGGAAGAGCAGCAACTGCTTTTAACTGCTGACCATCACTCCAGCTCCATGCCTCTGTTTTAAAATTATTAATTAATACATTTATTATACATTCATATGGGCTGCAATGTGCTGGTTCCACGTGGTATCTTGGGGATCAGTTTAAGGTAATGAACGTACCTATCCCTTTAATCATTCAGCATTTCTTTGTTTAATTCTCATTTGGATCTTTTTAAAATCTCAGATTAAAAATAACCTGTGATTACTCTGCCATGTAGCAGAGCATTTATTCTCTCCTGGTTATACCTTGATAGTTTGATCAACTTCATCCCAGTTCTCCAAGTCTTTGTAAATGCTGGTAAATCCTCTACTTTTGTAGAAGTACTGTTTTCAAATTTTTATTTTCTATATTATTGTGTATATTATACATGTGAGAGAACTCTCATACATGCTGTGGTATTGTGTATGTAGGTCTGAGGACAGTTTTGTAGAATCTGTGCATTGTGGTGATCAAACTCAGGCTACTAGACTTACACAGCAAGTAGTGTTACTGACTGAACCACAAACAAATACCATTAAATATTAGGCCACAGAAAAAAACTATGTTTTTGCCACAGAAAAGCTTCAGATATGCAGAACCTGTGAGTTGCTACAATCCCAGAACTCGGGACAGAGCAGAGAGGATTGTCAGAAAAGTTTGAGGCTGGCCTAGATACCTTGACTCAGACACACATTTAAATAATTAAACTAGAGAAAAACACTTGATCATTTAAATTGCTGTATATTGGTTGGTCTTTCTGTTGTTTACATTTGTGGGTTGGTGGAATGTTGAGATAGGATCTCACTGTGTAGCCTTGGCTGGCCTTAAATTCTGTAGACCAGGGTATGTGAGAACTCCTTAGATCCTGCTGCCTCTGCCTCCCAAGTGCTAGGATTAAAGATGTGTTTGGTTTTGACTTCTGATTGTTTTGTGTGTGTGTGTGTGTGTGATCGATCTTCAAGTATCATCAAGCTCAGGGTAATCTTGAGCTTCATGAAGCCCTCCCCCTCAACTCCAGTGCTGGGATTATAGTTAGGAAGTACCATGTCTGGCTGGTCTTAGCTGTTCCGGATCAGGTTTAACATCTCGTTCCAATGTTGGGGCAGCCGTCTGGAATTCGTGGTCAACCCTCAAATATATAGTAAGCTTGATGCCTGACTAGATTATATAAAACCCTGCCTCAAAGAAGACAAAACACACAAAAACTTAAAATAGATAGATGGATGGGTGGGTGGGTGGGTGGGTAGGTAGATCTCAAACACAGCTATCCAGACAAAGCAATCAGAGACGTTATTTCTTTTTCTATTGCCCTAAGTGCAGTATCATTAAATTCAGAGTTAACATGGACTTCAAACTTTGGTTGTGATGACAAATGCTAGCTAGCTCCCATTTCTTCATTGTCCTCTTTGGTATTGTGTGAGTACTAGAACTGTATATGGTTTATAGGTACTTGTATTTCAGTAGGTTTGAACTTCAATCCCCTTCCATTCTGTTTCTCACTTAATTTCAACCTTGTCTCTAGAATTATTTACAAATACCCAAGTCCTTTGCTATGAATGAGCCTCAAGAGAAGATAATATTGTAGGGAGGGTTTGTGACAAGGGTAGAACAATTCTGAATTAATTACTCTGCTTTTTCTTAAATAGGTTAAATAAAGTCTAAATTAGCAAACTCAATTTTAAGTCTCAAATATGTGAGAAACAACCTCAGTGGGAATTCATTCTCTTAGATCTCGTTGATTCTAGAACAGAGTTAATCCACTTTGACCCATCTCTGTCTTATCTGTTAACACATTCACTAAGTTTAGGCAGATAAAACTATAGCTGGCCACACTTAACTATATTGGCAGGTTCCTGGGATTGTTACAGAGGGATGCCTCATCTCCATCTCTCAGTGACTGCCAAACCAACTGTTGTTTCTTTTTTGGTTTTTCGAAACAGGGTTTCTCTGTATAGCCCGGGCTGTCCTGGAACTCACTCTGTAGACCAGGCTGGCCTCAAACTCAGAAATCTGCCTGCCTCTGCCTCCCAAGTGCTGGGATTAAAGGCGTGCTCGACCACTGCCCGGCCCAACTGTTGTTTCTTATCTTGTGGTTGGACTATGTTTAATACAGCTGCCAAGTATAGACCTTCTACTACAGAAATTACATATGACATGGACCCTGCTGTCTCACTAAGTCATGATGCCTTGTCTTTAGATCCATGATCTAGACAGGCAGGAACAACCTACACAATAACACATGGCCTAGAACATTGAAGGATTCAAATAGTATTTTAATCAACTATATATTTCCCTTTTCATTTTCTTGAGTATTCAGTAGAGGTTCAAAAGAAAAATAATAGTCTTCAGGTTCTCTTGCAAAATATTTAAAGATGGCCTTCTCGCCACTTTGCTGTTGTTGTTTGGGACTTTGATTTCTTCCACAGTGAAACAGTTTTGTTTGGAGGTAGCTTTTGAGGCGTGTGCCCATTACCATGACCTAACCATGAACCCAAGATTTCTTTAGATGTCCTACAAACAAAATTCCTCTGATTCAGAAGGCCTGCAGCCAAAAATGTTAGCAGAGGACCTTTGAAAGCTGATCTTCAACCCTAGGCCAAGCTCCTTCCCCTCCACCAACCAGAGCATTGGCTCCAGGGCCATGACAGAAGTGAAAGAATTATCCACGAGGTGAAGGAGTCTTTCCCAGGTGGAGAGGACTCTGGACATTGTGTCAGTGCCGACAGATCATATGGCAAAGCTGAAAAGATGTATTTAAAACTAGAAGCACTGCTCTTAATAGAGATCGGGATGAAGAAAAAAGTGTGTGATTTAGATCCATCTTTTTGCTTTCTGCCTGTATCATGGGTGGGATGTTTCTGAGAGTGCTAGAATAGGGGAAGAAAGAACAGAGCAGATTTAGGCCTGCATCTTGCACTGTCCTGTTCTGCTGACAGTGCTGTGGAGCAAATGTGAGAAGCTGTTCTTTGAAATAAAACAGCACAGCAACTATTTTTAATGAAAAAATATTTAAAAGTTACATTGGGGCATAATCTTAACCTCAAACCATGGTGATTGGTTCCCCCCCCCCTTTTTTTTTTCTTTTCTAGTATGTTCCTCACCTCCTGAGCTTGATCACATGATTTGACTGACTCCTTAATAGCAGTACAGACTGAGATGTTGTGGGGCTTTTATTGTTTTGGTTTTGGTTTGTTTTTCTTACCATATCTTAGTTTTGTGTCTCTCCCACCAGTCCAGCACAGTCAAGCAGTTGTTCCACCATCTTTCTCCCTGCCTATCTCTGCCACCACTGATTCCAGTGCTGTGTTCTGCTCTTGCTGCTGTAGGGTTGGTGGAGGGTTTACCTGATCATCCATAGCTGGGGAGGAGGGGAGAGGAGTGCCTTAGCGATACTGTAAAACAAAAACAGCAGACATATAACTGCTACCACTGCTATAAGCACAGTCCTCCTCCTTTTCTGTGAAACCATGTGCTGACACTTAGTTCTGTTTATAATTCCTTTGTTAGATGTATAGTTACAGACACTCCTGTTGGTTAGGTTGTATTTTCTCTGTATCCACTGTTTCTTTTTAGGTGTTTACAGTTCCGGGGGTTTTTTGGGGGGTGGGTTTTGGTTTTATTTCTCAGACAGTCATTTTGCAGCCTAACCTGTTCTAAAACTGGCTACAATCTTCCTCTTTTCGCCTCCCAAAGGCTAAGATTGTAGGTATAAACCACCATGACTAGCTTTTTCTTCCTATGTTATAATCTGATTTATCTGTTTTGTTTGTTCTTTCTTGTTAGAATCTCATCCAAAATGTCCTTATTCAGACCTACATTGTGTAGTATTTACTGTTGTAGTGGTCTCTTCACCCTTCTCATCCTGTTTCTCCTCTGGGTTTTTCTTTCTTGTTGTTTTTGAGTTGGAAGTTTACAGTGTAGTCTAGGCTAACCTTGATTGAACTCATGTCTTCCTCATCCTCTGCATTCTGCTCTATCAAATATGGTAGTTTTCACAGTCTTTTGGCAGAGTCTTTGGAATAGTGTTTTGTTTGTGGTCCGTGTTGGTGGGGAAACTTGGGTTTGGTGCATAGTAGGCCAGCTCTACCACGGAGCATTCACCTTTCTTATGAGACATCACCTCAGGCTGGCTTTCCCCTTCCTCTGCATCTCATGGTGTTCTATCATCAAAGCAGGATCTCTTCTTTTCTCCCCCTCCCTCTTTCCTTTTTTCCTTAACTTTTCATTATGGACACATATCAAGGTAGAACAAAAGTAAAGAGTTTACATGTGTTTGGCCAGGAAGATGACTCAGTCAGTGAAGTGGTTGCTGCACAAGCATGAGGACCTGAGGTTGGTTTCCCAGAGTCCATGTAAAAGTTAGGCATGGCAGTACGTGTCTATAATCCCAGACATGGGGAACAACACTGTCTCAAAAAACAAGATGAACAGGGCTACAGAGATGACTCTGTGATAAAAGTGATTTCTTGGTACTCTTTCACAGAACCTGAGTTAGGTTCCCTGCTCCAACATCAGCAGCTCACACATGTTTGTAACTCAGGTTCCAGGGATCCAACATCTTCTGGCTTCAGTAAGCTCCTGTACATGCGCTAGTACAAACACAAGTTGACAGGGACTTGAGGAAGACATTTCATTTTAGCCTTAAATTTCACTTACAAACGTGTGTACACAAGTAATCTACAAGGGCTCATTGAGTTTTAGTCACTACTCAAGTCTTCTAACAGAATTTTAGAAAGAAACTCCAATATATTTTCAATAGTGAAATGAATTCCTATTTTAATTTTCATATTTTTCTATTTGTCTCAAAGATATTTAAAACAAAAAGTGACTGTGATAGTTTTAATTAGCTTGACACAATATAGAATTATCAGAGACGGATAAAAATTGTGCTGGTCATTTAATCCTAGTGCTTGAGAGCTAGAGAGGTAGGTAGATCTCTTGAGTTCAGCTCTCAAAATTCCTCAGAAAGCTTCACAGAGAATTAATTATCTAACTATGCTTGACCTGAAGGCATGTCTGTAAGAGATTGCCTTAAATTAATTAAATTGAAAGGGCAAAATCTAGTCTAAAGTGGGTATCACTTTTCCCTGTTTTTTGTTTTTGTTTTTTTTGGGGGGGGGGTTGTTTGTTTGTTTGTTTGTTTGTTTTTCGAGACAGGGTTTCTCTGTGTACCCCTGGCTGTCCTGGAACTCACTCTGTAGACCAGGCTGGCCTCGAACTCAGAAATCTGCCTGCCTCTGCCTCCCAAGTGCTGGGATTAAAGGCATGCGCCACCACTGCCCGGCTCACTTTTCCCTTTATTTGACTCCTGGGTCATTTAAAGAAACAATCAAATGTAGGCACACACACATTCACTCTCTACTCCAGACTGGATGGCACCCTGACTTTCTGTAGTAGTAGACCATAATCTGAAATTATAAGCTAAAATAAACCCTTTCTTTCATAACTTGCTTTGTTAGGAATTTTGTCACACAAACCAGACATAAGACTAAAATACTATTTGATGGTTTTGTGCATGCTTGTAGAAGGAGTGAGTTCAATCTTTTCAGAGACACAGTTTACTTTTTTTGTTTGTTTCTTTTGTTTCTGTTTTTGTTTTGAGGCATGGTCTCTCTATGTAGCCTTGGCTGTCTTAGAAGTTGCTTTATAAACCCTGCTAACCTCAAATTTACCTGTCTGCTTTCTGACTGCTGAGATTAAAGGTGTGTAAAGCCATATTCAAAGTTCTTGTTTGTTTGTTTGTTTGTTTGTTTGTTTTTCAAGTCTCTATAGCTGTGTAGACCAGGCTGACGTCAAATTTAGAGATCCACCTGCCTCTGCCTTCCAAGTGACTGGGTTTAAAGGTATGGGTAGCACATTTTTAAACCAGTCTTTCTCAATGGGACCTGGGGCTTGCCTATTAGCCTAGGCTAGCTGACCTTTAGTTTCCGGGCATCCTTCTGTTTCTGCCTCCATAATGCTAAGATCATAATGTCATATCACCATACCTCTCTTTTGATGAGTGCTTTGGATTGAATTCAGATCCTCGCCCAAAGCAAAGGTATCTTTTTATAGCATTTTAAATCAACCTACAAAGCCAGATGTGGTATAGAGTATGCCTATAATCCTAGCACTTGGAAAGTGAAGGCAAAAAAAAAAAAAAAGAGTTGAAGGTTATTTTCTATTAAATAGTAAGTCGTAGGCCAGTCTGAGCATCATGACTCTGTCTCAACAAGAAGGAAAGGAAGAAAGGGAAAGAGAAAAAAAGGCACCTATTATGTACAGGTTTGATTTTAATATTTTATTTCTCTTACTTGGCATTTGTAGTCCTTGCCGTGTTTTCCTTTGTTTGTTTGGTATTGGTTTTTTGATCATTTATATGTTGAAGCTTTGACTATTTATCCTGTTGAATTTTCTACCCTCTAAATTTGATTGGTGCATGTTTAATATGACCCTTTAACTTGTTCCTCTGTTTTCTGTCTTTCAAAATTTTATTTGTTGTGTACTGGAGAGATGGCTCAGCAGTTAAGAGCACTGACTGCTCTTCCAGAGGTCCTGAGTCCAATCCCCAGCAACCACATAGAGGCTCACAACCATCTGTAATGAAGTCTGATGCCTTTTTCTGGTGTGACAGTGACTGTATATTCACATATATAAGATAAATATTAAAATTTTTAAATTTATTCATTCATTCAATGCATGCATGTACCACATTCCTGTATGGAAATCAGAGAACATTCTTTGGGGAGTTAGTTCTCCACCATATATAAGTCCTTAGGATAGAGAAACACTTATGCCTACTGAGACTTCTGGCCATCCCCTTGTTTCCTGTATTTTCTACAGTATAGTTGAATCTAGAGCCTGAACTTGACCAAAATTGTTCCTCTTTTGACAGGAATGCTTGGTAGATGGTATACTACACATTCTGTTGCATCATTCCAATAGGCACATATCTGATCAGATTGTCCGCTTATAAAGAAAGATACTAAAGCTGTTCATTTTTTAGGGTCAGATGTTGTCAGTTTGGTAATTTTATAAAGCTCTTCACTAACACCTAATGCCTAGATTGAGGTAGAGTCTTGTAAAAGTATTCATTTGTTGCCTTTTTTCTTTCTCAGGAATCCATACCTGTTTTGTATGTAAGCAGAGTGGAGAAGATGTGAAAAGGTGCCTTCTACCTTTATGTGGGAAGTTTTACCATGAAGAGTGCGTCCAGAAGTACCCTCCAACTGTCACACAGAACAAGGGCTTCAGGTGCCCCCTCCACATCTGCATAACCTGCCATGCTGCTAATCCAGCCAATGTATCTGCTTCTAAAGGTATGGATTTTTTTTTTTTTTTTAATATAAACCAATCTAATTATAAGAGTAGAGTTCTTTTGGCAGTAGTTATTCTCAAGTGCCTTCTGGAGCATTTCTTCAGAGCTTCAGGTAAAATAGGAACCCTGTGGCCTAGGGAGGGATGGATTTTCATCTTATCATGGTGCATTCCATGGAATTTCCAGTGGCAGTTTACAATAGTAAGATAGCATAGGATTTTGTTTGCATGCATATTTTATTCAGTGCCTTTTACATCTTCTTTGAATTGTTGCTACTGTATAGACTGATTTAAGTAGCTTGATGCTGGTTTTTAGTTGCTGCAGTGTATTAGGAGGTCCATGTGGAAAACAGCATCACAGAGTCTTCAGCAAATCTCAGTGCCCCATTCCATTCCTTTTTATTTGTACTTACTCCCCGTGTTATTTGGAGGCAGTTGTCTTGTCTCTTTGCTGAGGCAGCTGTATTTACAGTTGTACAGTCTGACTCCTGCTGAGGACTAGACAGAACTCCTCTCTTACTTTTAGTAGTGAGTTACATGTTTAAGAGCCATGTTTTTTTAAGTGGTCCTTCTATTTGCTGACCCTTTTCCATGCTTGCAAATAGACTTGCATGATGTACTTTGTTTTTCTGTGTAATTTTTAACACTTGCTCTTCCCCCATTTCCTTGCTTTCCATAAATGTAGGTCGTCTGATGCGCTGTGTCCGATGTCCTGTAGCATACCATGCTAATGACTTTTGTCTTGCTGCTGGTTCAAAAATCCTTGCATCTAATAGTATCATCTGCCCTAACCACTTCACCCCTAGGCGGGGCTGCCGAAATCATGAGCATGTTAATGTCAGCTGGTGTTTTGTGTGCTCAGAAGGTAAGATGTGACTTCTGATTCTGAGTGGTTTCAAAGGGATTATCCAATGTTTTATATTTGATGTGTATTGCAGTGAATATATGCACAACTTAGAGGAGTTGGTTTTCTCCTTAACCTACCATATTGGTCCTGGATATCAAGCCCAGGTCATCAACTTCCCTCATTTCTCTGACCCTGACATAAGGTCTCTCAGTCAACTTGTTTTGGCTTGTCTGCTGCACTATTTAATCCTGGGAGATCTGCTTGTCTCAGCCAGCCAGTGCTAGGGTTACAGGCTGGCCTTTTTCTTTGCTACTTGAGATCCTCCCTTTAGTCCTCATGCTTATGTAGGAAACCCATTTGACCCACTGAGTCACCTCTCTGGTCTCTCATGTGTCCTTGGTAACTTACAATAGATGGGGCTGGGAATATAACTTATTGTTATAAGCTCACCTAGCATGCTCAGATATTTGGTTCCATGTGAATTGGTGTTGTGGTATACACCTAATCTTTGCCATGTATGTCTCTATATCATGAGTGCAGTGCCAGAAGAGACTAGAAGAAGCTGTCAGATCCTTGGAACTAGAGTTTAAGAAGGTTGTTAGTTAGTAAACATGTGGTTGCTAGGGAACAGAACCCTGATCCTTTGCACGAGCTTTGAATCACTGAGCCTTCTTTCTGAAGACAACTGATTTTATTTTTTATATGTATATTTTATGACATGGTCAATATACAGGTTTGGCTATCCTGGAACTGGCTTTGTAGACCAGACTAACCTTGAACTCACAGAGATCCACATGCTTCAGCATCCAGAGTGCCTCCAGACTGAGGAAAGTTTCTAGAACAAAATAGAAAAACAAAAGCATGGCCTATGAAAGAAGTTCTGTACAACATAAAAGTTAAAAACAGTCCATAGATCACCTAAAGTGTTCTCAGTGTGCTCAGTCTATAGCCATGCTTTCTTTAAACAGTTTTAATAAGAATGTGATGGCAAATGGAGGCTATTGTAAGTTAGGAACAAAAGACCTCAGGTATTACTCAATAGGGATGCCAAACACCCTGCTTAGAAGTGCTTCGTCTGATGTGACTCCCCTCTGCCAACAAAGCTAAATAGTTAAGATAACTATTGGTGAAACTGCCAACTTCTGAAAAGTTAGGGGTTTTGGGGGGTGGGGGTGGGGGTGGGGGGGCTATTATGTTCCAGGTACTCCTTGGTGATTTGTTAACTTAGTTCTCAAGAGTGTTACTGCTCATTATAAAATGTTGCTGGTAAGGAAATTAGATCTCAACAAGAAAAGTGAATTCTTGAAGTCATATGGTATAGGAGCTTAAAATCCCCTCCTGTCACCACCTGAGACTTGTATTTTAAAGTCACAGCCACACGAGTGTGATAGCCTGCGTTCAGATCCTCTTGCTTATGTGAAACAAGGCACATTCCTATAGCATGACATTGTCGGTGAGCGACAGGCTGATCCCTTGAGTTCATTGGCTAGCAAGCCAGCCGAACAGGATAGGTGAGCTAGGTCCCAGTTCCATCAGAGACCCTGTCACAAGACAGTCCGGTAGAAAGTGATCAGGAACTACATCTGGCACCAACCTCTGACCCCCACGTGCATATAAACACAACGTGTACAAACACAAAACTTAATTGTCCTTTCTTATACTCTGGTCTCTATTTGCCATAAACAGTCTTAGAAGGGAAAGAAAATGTTTAAAAGTCATACTTGTGCATTTTCATCTCATCGCCTTATCTGGAAACCTGATTGAACCAGGAACTCGGGGTTGTTAGAGCAGGTCTATTTTTGCAGAAAAGTCCTTCTGCATGTTTTACTAAGTAAGCCTTTACTAGGGTTAGAAATAATTAGCTAGGAGCTGAGCAAAGCCATTGCTGGGACTTTGTAGCCTTGCGATCTAAATGCTAGGTTTTTTGTTCCTGTAGGAGGCAGCCTTCTGTGCTGTGATTCGTGCCCTGCTGCTTTTCATCGTGAATGCCTAAATATCGATATTCCTGAAGGAAACTGGTATTGCAATGACTGTAAGGCAGGCAAAAAACCACACTACAGGGAGATTGTCTGGGTAAAAGTTGGTCGCTACAGGTGAGTAAGCAAGTCACAGAGTGACACTTTCTCTCATCATCTTCTAGTTCTTGTGTTCTGGTAGATAATTACCTTTTAAAATGCTCTTCATGTTTCAGCATTGTAATCCCCACCCCAATCAAATTTTTCTCTATAACAAAAAATTAGATGATATTTAGCTCTAGGTATAGTATGTAGCAAATTTTTTACTGAAGTAAAATAAGTCCATGATATCATAAATACGACGCATTGTTAACATTTCAAAGTGTTTACTTGCAGACGTGATCCTCACCACCAGATAACTGTCCATAGTTCAGACCCAGTGTTCCTTCTGCTCTTGTTTTTTTTGTTGTTGTTGTTGTTGTTTTGTTTTGTTTTTTTGTTTTTTTTTTCCCGAGACAGGGTCTGCTCTTGTTTTTCAAGCGTGATTGAACTGGGAATACATAGAAAACACAATACAAAATGTGGTTTTCTTTGTTTGATTTTAAACAAGATTGCATGGCTAGCCTCAGACTTACAGAGATCTGCTTGCCCATGATCCCATGCATTTACCCAGCCAACATGAATAAGTTCAATATATAACAAGGGCTCACTGTGGTTTTATATTTTACAAGTTTCTAGAAAAGAAGCTATGTGTGGTGGTGCACCCTGTATTCCCAGCACTTGGGAGCCTAAGGCAAGAAGGTCACAAGTTCATGGCCAGTTCTGTCTGTATAGCAAGGCCCTATATTAAAACAAGCAAAAAAGGTTGTCTAGAGAAAAGTTTGAAGTTATTGACACAAATAGATGATAGATGTTAGAAGATAGGAATATTAATTAGCTTGGTTAGATAATTACCAGGAGTTCTATTTTAGGGCTTTTTCTTTTGTTTTTGTTTTTTTTTGTTGTTGTTGTTGTTGTTGTTATTTTGTTTGTTTGTTTTTTGTTTTGGTTTTTTGGGTTTTTTTTTGCTTTTGAGTAAGGGCCTTAATCATGTAACTGTAACCCTGGCTGTCATCAAGTTTGATGTGTAAACCAGGAAGGTCTAACTGAAACTAACAGAGATCCTCTTGCCTCTGCCTCCTGAGTTTAATTCTCTCCTGGGTTTAAAAGTATGCACCTCCAAGCCCAGCTGAAAAGTTTTTCTTTCAAGTCCCAGATTGTCTAGTATGCTACCGTTGATGCCCGTGATATTGATCATTCTTGTTTTCCCCATATTTTCATTTCTCTTGTTGTAATTATTTTTTATAAATTTGATTGTGTATGTGGATTTGTGCATGTGAGTATAAGTCCCTTTGAGACCAGAAACCTGGGATCCTGTGGAACTGAATAGCCATGGTTGTCAGCCCCCTGCTGTGGTGCTAGGAATGGAACAGTGTCCTGTAGAGCAGTAGTACATGATCTGTCACCACTGTCTGATTTCATCTCGTTGTTGCATCAAACCCTTTAGTGGACATTATAAATATTTGTGTATCATAATTATTTCCTTAAAGTAAAATAGCTAATTCTAAGACATTTATCTGTGAGTGGATCTGTTATTTCAGGTTTCTGAGACATTCTCCTTTGTATTGTTGGTTTGTAAAATTGCCCATGGGTTGGAAGCTGAGGGTAATGGCAGAATGAACAAAGTTGTAGCTTGGCAAATATGAAGACTAAGGTTCAGAACTTAACACCCTCATAAATGTGAGGCAGGCATGTAGCCCAGCTGTGGTCTTTGAGCTTGAAAAGCAGAGATAGGGATCCCCAGGAAAAAATGGCTAGCTAGACTGGAAAAAACTGGTAAGCTCCAGGTTTAGCTTAAGAACCTGACTCAGTAAATAGGGTGGACAGTGACTCAGAAAAACACTGTGTTTACTTTGGGACTGTATATACATGTGCACACTGTACACATACATAAATACCTCCCCATTCCTGACCCCCCACACCCCATGTTAAGTAGGTTATTTTCTAGTGCCTTTGCCGCCCTGTAGAGATCTCTTCTCTTGTTTTTACCTTTTCCAGGTGGTGGCCAGCTGAGATCTGTCATCCTCGAGCTGTTCCCTCTAACATTGACAAAATGAGGCATGATGTGGGAGAGTTCCCTGTTCTCTTCTTTGGGTCCAATGACTATCTGTGGACTCATCAGGCTCGAGTCTTCCCTTACATGGAAGGGGATGTGAGCAGCAAGGATAAGATGGGGAAAGGAGTTGATGGAACATATAAAAAAGGTAACTTGCCCTTACTATTCCTTAGGTAAGCTGAGACTCTATAGCTAAGTGTCTGCTCAGTGTTTAAGTTCATGTAATGGCCCAGTATGTCTAAAGTGTTGTGGTGCCTGCTTGTAATCCCAGCACTCAAGGCTAAGGCAATAGAATTGTAGGGCCAAGGCTACCGTGGACTACATAGTGAATACCATGGTGGTTTTGCTAGAAAGTGAGACTCTGTCACAAAGGAAGAAAAAGCCAGGCATCAGATGTAGTTTAATGGTACAGGGCTTGACTGGCACCTGTAAGGTCGTGGATTGATTCCCAGTTTATGTGTCTATGCTGATACATACTTGTAATTCCAGTTGTTAGGAGCATGAAGCGGGAGGATCACAAATTTGAGACCAGCTCCTGCTGTTGTGTAGCAAGAGCCTGCCTCCTAAACTTAATTAAGGTCGGGTGTGGTAGCACACTGGTCTCTGTGAGTTCAAGGCCAGCATGGTGTTCTTATTGAGTCTTTAGAGAGACCTTGTCTCAAGAAAAAGTTAAGTAAATAAAATAGAATTCTTGTAGGCTGTGTCATCAGGTTCTGACCTGACCTGACAGCGTCATATTTGCTACTGCTGTGCTTCTGTGGAGAAGTTACCCTGTTATCCTGCCATCCAGTGTTAACTCTAACAGTGCCATGAGGAGGGGTTCCTTGGTCTGTGCTATTTTGTTGACTCAGCCTCTTGTCTCATCAAGTAATTGAGCTGTGTAACTCATTTCAGTTTCCTGGGCAAGGACTCAAAGCTCCTTTATGTTTCTTTTCTTTTTCTTTCTTCTTTTTTTTTTTTTTTTAAATTTTGTTATTTTTGTGGATTTTTTAAAACAAAAGTTGTAAAAGAAATTAAAATTGCAGGGAAATATAAACTGGTCTAGCATTGAAGACAATAGGGTCTGCTGAGGATAAGATATGTCCCCTGGTATCAGCTTTACTGTTTAGCAGTCAGGTAACACAGCTTTGAGCCTTTCTCTTAAGATATAATGGGGAAAAGGTTCTTTGAATGCTGGATAAAGCAAATCTGTGAAGTAATTGGTGTTCCTTTAGTGAAAAATGCCTTTTTTTTTTTTTTTTTTTTTTTTTTTTTTTTTTTTTTTTTGTGAAAAATACCAACTTTCCTTTGTAAGTTGTCCTTTCAAAGGCAATGTGTTTCTTGTTAAATGTGTATCGAAGCTTAAGAATTTGTTTACAAGTTGAAGAGAGATGATCTTAAGGAACGGATGCTTACTTGTGAGGTGACTCTAGAGTAACACTCATTAGCTTAGAGCAGCACATCAGGTTAGCACGTGTTCTGTTTAACCCATGTCCTTACTTCCTATTTGCTGTATGGTGTCTCTGGGGAAACCTGGAATATTGGTACTAATAATATAGGAGCTTGAATGTTGAGTCTTGTCATCCTAGATAGTCAGTGACTACAACACTACCATCTTGGCCTGTGCAAAACTGGCTGACATTGAAGCTACAAGAGGAAAGTGAGGAAAGGCCTGTCTGGGCCTGCTGAAGTCTCTGTGTTACTCAGTGAATGATGTAGGAAAGATGAGTGAACTAAATGACTTGTGTAGTTCTGTGTAATAGGAAAGCAAGGCAAGATGTGTGTAATAGTCACGAGAGATTCATTATGGGTGAGAGGAGAGAATTTCTTTAAAGAAGAACAGCATAGAGAAAAGCAACAGAAAAGAAAAGAGGGGAAAATTAGAATTGTCAGTTTATTCTGGATGAAGAACAACGAATTAAATGTTTAAGTTGAGAAAAACTCTTCTTAAGGTTTTTTGATTTTTTTTTTTCAGACACTGCAGTCTTTTAAGGATTTTGACAGCATGAGGGGAATTTAGACATGAAGATCTGCTTGTTGTTAGACCCCACGGTGGTGTTTACAGAGTGAGTGTTAGGAGAGTAGACCAGGCAATCAAGAGAGTAGAAGAGGAAGGAGTTACCAGAGTGGAGTTTGCACATTCCCTATGGCACCTAGGAAATTGCACTTCTGGAAGCAAAGAGGTTTCATTTTTCTCTGATGGTGGTAGTCTGTATTATATATTTGCTTAACTGATTTTATTTTGGTATCTCAGCTCTTCAGGAAGCTGCAGCAAGATTTGAAGAGCTAAAAGCCCAAAAAGAACTAAGACAGCTACAGGAAGATCGAAAGAATGACAAAAAGCCACCACCTTACAAACACATAAAGGTAAGAGGACACATCTCGGAGGCTGTGTGTTGGAGTATACTACACTGTACAGCTCCCTTCTTTCTTGGCTCATAATAAAAATTAAAACTGTAAACAAAGTTGCTTTAAGAGTTGACAGTATAAAAGAAGAAAAAGTACTTGCTTGGCATTGCCAACATAATTATGGTAGTCAGTCCTCTCCTTTTCAGACCTGGCAGTAAGCTCCTTACCTACTGAACCATGTCACTGTACTGTAAGTCATTGATTTCCCACCCACCCACCCCAAAGTGGTTATTTGTATATATTACCTTATGTAGCAGACCCTGGGTTAAAATGCTTTTGGCCTATCAACTTTGAAATTGATTTGTTCTCTAGTATTAGAATTTGTACTCAAGAATTCTACAACTAAATTTCAGTCTAAATTTTGTCTACATCTAAATTACCTTTTTAAATTTGGAAATTGGGATCTCAGTTGTCTGAGCTTGCCTTTAACTTGTGATTTTCTTAGTTTTTCCATTAGCTGGGTTTATAGGCATATACCAGCACACCTGGTATTTACAATTCATGTATCAACTGTAGCATTATTATTGCATTAACTACCTGAGTCTTGATTTCTTCAAATCATGTAAAGTGTGTCAGATAACATAAGGGAAGTGATATTTGTCTGTTGAAGGTCCTGAATTGTTTTATGCTGACGTGTCTTATATGATCGATGTGCCTCTTCAGGTGAACCGTCCTATTGGCAGGGTACAGATCTTCACTGCAGATTTGTCAGAAATTCCCCGTTGCAACTGTAAAGCTACTGACGAGAACCCCTGTGGAATAGACTCAGAGTGCATCAACCGGATGCTCCTCTATGAGTGCCATCCTACAGTGTGTCCCGCTGGAGGACGCTGTCAGAACCAGTGCTTCAGCAAACGCCAGTATCCAGATGTGGAAATTTTCCGGACATTACAAAGGGGCTGGGGTCTCCGGACAAAAACAGATATTAAAAAGGTAGACAAAACCTTACGAGATTTTTTTTGTTAACTGCGTGATAAAACTGGTTGATCGTGAGATGATTTGAGAAATATAATGTAGAGGACACATAGTAAGAGAGTATAGTGAACACCTCTACATTGTAGAGGCTTGAGGATGCATGACCTTACACTGATCATACTCACTACATAAAGGGACAAGCGAAGTCATAGAGGTGTTGTGAGATTATTTACTCTTTTGTGGAAATTCTTGAGCCAATAGTGAAGATGAGGAAAGGGTTAGTGGAGGGAAAACAGCCTGCGTTTATTAAGTGTGACACGCAGTCACACTTAATGTAGGAGGTCTTCAGTATGAAAGGTGGAAGGCTTCTACCACCTCCTTCCTCATTTAATCTATTAAGCACTAGAATTTTGAGAAAATTGTTTAGGAAGGAAATGAGACACGCCCAGGAATGTGGGTGTGGGCTTTTCCAAGGGGAGTAACCAAGTTGCTCAAGTTTTTAACAAATAATATTGTACATCATGGCTGAAAAATAAGTCTTGGGAGGCAGAGGCAGCTGGATTTCTGAGTTTAAGGCCAGCCTGTTCTACAGAGTGAGTTCCAGGACAGCCAGGGCTACACAGAGAAACCCTGTCTCGAAAAACCAAAAAAAGAAAAAGAAGTCTTATTTGACCATTTAGTAAAATAAATCTTTTTCTAAAGAATTTTGTTGAGGTTTCTAGGAAACACAATGACTATAGCCTAATTTGTTTAGTTACTTACCAAGTATTAATCTTGTTTGCAGCCAAGATTAAGATGAAAGTCTTGCATTAATTTTTGAAAGCCAGTATAGTTGTACTATCCACATGATGAAGAGTGTGTGAAATATAGAAGGGAAGTAAGCAGGGGAGCTATGAGAAAGACGAGACCGTTGAGAAACTGGCTTCCAGACTTTAGATAGGAGACAGCACTGACTTGTTTCTTTATTGTTATTCCTCAGTCTCAGTTCTGGTAGAGCTTGTTCTTGCAACCTGGGGCTTTTTGCTGGGGGGAGTCAGGAGGTGATTTACTTCATCAAGTGATGAAGGCAGCATAAATAATAAAATGTACATAATCTGCTTTTGGGAAATTACCCATATTTATTACTTTTTAAAATAAAAGTTGTATATGTAAATACCAGTATACTTTTAACATTAAGTTATGAGCAATTTCTAATTCTAGGGAGAATTTGTGAATGAATATGTGGGTGAGCTAATAGATGAAGAAGAATGCAGAGCTCGAATCCGCTATGCACAAGAACATGATATCACTAATTTCTATATGCTCACACTAGATAAAGTAAGTAATGCAAAATCTTTTTTTGTTTGAATATTTGTTCCAAACCTCAGATCAACTATTTGTCTGTATACATGAGAATTTTCTTCAGTTTGATTCTGGAGAGAGAGATTGGTTTTTTTTTTTTACCCATACCAAAAAGACAATAAAGCTGTTTTTAATACAATTTTTGAGTGATTTAATATAAGCTAGGATTTTATGCCATAAAAGTATATGAAAAGGCAACAAGAGTCAACAGTTCTTTCCCCTTTTATTTTACACACTGGAGAACTAATTTGTTAATGTAGTGTGTTACTGGGTTCAGGTATAGCACTGTTTCTCACAACCTTCTTTATTCTGTAACCTTTTAATACAGTTTCTTGTGTTGTGGTGGCCCCCAGCCACAAAATAATTTTCACTACTATTTCATAACTGTAATTTTGCTACTGTTATGATGTAATTAAATATCTGTGGATTTTAATGATTTTTGAGAACTGCTGAAAATTGAAAAAAAAAAATCCAGAAATCAAGTCATTATTCTACTGCTGTTAGTTTTTTTAACGTTCTATTTTAATGATCATTGGTGTTATATTTTGGAAGAAATTTTCTAATGTCCCTGTTTTTTATGTATGTTCTTCTTTGTGCTTGAATATTAGATTCCAGTAAAAACATATTTACACAATAATTTTGAAGTTCTCCCTTCCCTATGTGAAAATTGAACCTAGTAATTTGTACACACTAGTCAAATATTGTACAACTGAACTACTTCTTCAGCCTATTTTACTTTATTTATATTCTCTCACTTCATTTTGTTGTTTTACACTTTGTTATTACATGTTAGTTATTCTAGGTTAGGTTATTATAGTTGAATTTAAATCAGAAACTTACTAAGTTACCTCAGCTGGCCTGGAAGTTGCCATTGTCCTGCCGTAGTATTCTCAGAAACTGATGTATGTTGTGCCCCATTATGCCTGGACTAATACCTCTCCCCTGGCAGTTTCCTGTAGATATTTCTTAAGTTGTACTCTTGAGATTATGAGTCCTTAGTGCCAGACATTCTGATGATAGCTTGGGGCAGGGAGTTAGTATAAGTATTTAAACTTGATTAGATGCTATTTAGTGTGCCACCTGATCTGAAAACTTTTTAATTAGAAAATGGAATAAGCTGTTGCTCCTGGAGCCATGGTTCATAAACTTGAGTGTGCATTAGCGTCCCTAGGTTAGCTTGTCACAGCATATTGTTAGACCTGCATGGTTCAATATCCTCTTGAGTATATCTGAAGCATGACCTTCCAAATGAATTGGTGCTGATATTTACTGCTCCTTGGGTGACATATATAGAACCACTGCTCTGAGAAATTTTAAAATTTGATTTTAAAAGCATCCTCTTCATCTTATGAGAGAGAATAGTCTAATTTTTGATATAGCAGAGGTCTCAGGAAATTTAACAAGTAGCTTTTCTTAAAAATTCTAGGATCGAATTATTGATGCTGGTCCTAAAGGAAACTATGCTCGGTTCATGAATCACTGCTGCCAGCCTAACTGTGAGACACAGAAGTGGTCTGTGAACGGAGATACCCGTGTTGGTCTTTTTGCTTTGAGTGACATTAAAGCAGGTAAGAATCATTTAAAGATTCTGCAGCTAAGACCTGGACTTAAAGTTCTTCATTTACCATCAAAATATCTTCTGTCATTCACTTGGAAAGAAAATCTCCTAGTTCCCAAAGATACATAGACACAAAGTCTTTCCAGGTAGGGTTGGTGTATTGGTGTGCACCTTTAATCTCAGCACTCAGGAGGCAGAGACAGGCAGATCTCTGTGAGTTCAAGTACAGCCAGGTCTGCAGAGTGAGTTCCAGGACAGCCAGAGCTACACAGAGAAAACCTGTCTAGAAAAAGAGGAAAAAAAAGAAAGAAAGAGACTTTGTATGTGGTACATAGACGTGGGATTTTTTTGTTTTGTTTTGGTTTTGGTTTTGGTTTTGGTTTGGTTTTTTTTTTTTTTTTTTTTTTTGATGTACATTGGTGTTTTGCCTGCATATATGTCTGTGTGAGGATGTCAGATCTCCTAGAACTGGAATCACAGGCAGTTGTGAGCTACCTTTGGGTACTAGGATTTAAACCTCAGTCCTGTGGAAGAGGAGCCAGTGCTGTTAACTACTGAGCTATCTCTCTAGCCCCAGTTTGGGTTTTTGTCTTTCTCATTGTATAAACTAGACTGTGAACTCCACCTGCCTCTGCTGGAGTTAAAGAATGAGCCACTCTGCCTGGCTTTGAAGAAACTTCATGTAAATAGGGTGTGTGTGTGTGTGTGTGTGTGTGTGTGTGTGTGTGACTAGTTTATTTTATTTAGCATAATAACTTTAAGGATAAAAATTTTCTAGGCCTCTAACTTTTTGGTTTTTCTCTTTCCTCTGTGTAATAGCACTGGCTGTCTTATACTCACTGTGTAGACTAGGCTGGCCTCAAACTCACTGAGATCTGCTTGCCTCTTCCTCCTGTGTGCTGGGATTAAAGGTACTCGACCACCACTCCTGGCAAGCTTTCTTTTATTTTAATTTGAGACAGAGTCTCACTATGTAGCCTTGGCTGGACTAGAATATGCTCTGTAGACCAGGCTGGCCTTGAATTCATAGCTTAGAACTGCTCGATAAGGTACGTGATCTGTTAGATATTGGTGCTGGGAACTGAACTCCGGTTCCCTGAAAGAGCAGTAAATACTCTTGTTTGTTTTTGTTTTTTTGTTTTTCAAGGCAGGGTTTCTCTGTGTAGCTCTGGCTGTCCTGGAACTCACTCTGTAGACCAGGCTGGCCTCGAACTCAGAAATCCGCCTGCCTCTGCCTGCAGTAAATACTCTTAACCACAGTCTCTCCAGCCCTGTTGTATTTTGGGTAATTGGTTACTGTTTTGATTTAACACAAGTTCTCACTGTGTAGTTAGTGCTGGCTAGCCTGAAACTTATTATGTAGATCAGGACTTGGAGATCTGTGATGTCTAGTGCTGGGAGTAAAGATGTGGACACACAATGTTTTTAATTTTTAAATAAAAAATAGAGTGTCAGTCTGCGTGTATGGTATGTATGTATGTATTATGTATGTATGTATTATGTATGTATGGTATGTATGTATGTATGTATATTTTGGAGAGACTTTGCTAGAGATAAACCCAGGGTTTCTCACATTTTAGGTCAGTGACCTTGTCTTGATAGTGATCTTTAAATTTTACTTACTGTTGTGGGTATTGTGTTGTATTCTTTCAGTTGCTTTATTATTATTTCTCCATTTATAAAATGGGATATTTGGCCTTAGACACCAGGAGTTGCTCAGCTGTTGATTTAAGGCATGCCTGGTCTATACATGACGCTCTCTATGAATGTATAAAGCCACTTCAAGTTCAAATCACAGTCAAATTATGTCATAACTGGTGTGTAACACCAATCTGTAGTCTTACTCACTTGATAGTAAAATGCCTCTTTCCTTAAATCCTTCCAGATAAGGTATATTCCCTGGTATGCATAACTGGCAGGTGTTCTTCAGATTGCTTGTGTGACACACTGATAGAGGCAGATGGGGCACACACATGTCACAGTGAGCATGTGGAGATGAGAAGTCATCAGCTAGTGCCTTTAACCTGTTCTGAGAATTTCTTTCTCCATTTTTCTGTTGCTGACAGTAAGCTTGCTGGCCCTCACGCTTCCAGGGATTTTTTTTTTTTTTTCAGATTTATTTATTTTATGTGCGTCCATTATGGTTCTCAGACACACCAGAGAGGGTCATCAGATCCTATTACAGATGGTTGTGAGCCACCATGTGGTTGCTAGGAATTGAACTCAAGACCGCTGGAAGAGCAGTCATTGCTCTTAATCACTGAGCCATCTCTACAGCCCTTCCAGGGATTCTCAATCTCCACTCCTCAGCTTTCATGTGAATTCTTACGATTCTGACTCAGGGCCTTGGACTTAATGACACCTGCCTTAACCAGTGAGGCATCTCTTTGTTTTGTTGTCTTAAGATATGGGCTCACTCTGTTGAGTGCTCGGATTACAGGTGTGTGCCAGCATCTTACCATCAAGTTGTGCCTTTATTTTTTGTTAATAAGTTATTATATTTTGAATTTAAATAATTGAAAAACAGATGAAAATGAATTACTTTAATGGTAAGGGTTATTTCAATTAAGCTGCTTAAATTTCTGTTAAGTTAGCTACCTGTAACATAGACTTAAATTTTTGTTCTCTTAAAACTATTCTTAGCCAGGTATGATGGTATACACCTTTAATCCCCACATACTCCAGAGTCAGAAGCAGGAAGATCTCTGAGATCAGCCTCTTCTACAGAGTGAGTTTTAGGATAGCCAGGACTATATAGAGAGATTTTCAAACAAAAGCAAAAAATTCAAATAAAATTATTCTATTAGAAGCTAAAGTCACGGGCTGGAGAGGTGGCTCAGCAGTTAAGAGTACTGACTGCTCTTCCAGAGGTCCTGAGTTCAATTCCCAGCAACCACATGGTGGCTCTCAACCATCTGCAATAATCAGATGCCCTCTTCTGGTGTGTCTGAAGATAGAAACAGTGTACTCACATAAAGAAATCTTTAAAAGAAGAAGAAGCAGCTAAAGTTCACTTATAACTAAGAAATAATATAACCCTATATGTTAAATTTTTGTGGTCTCTTATGCAGGCACTGAACTTACCTTCAATTACAACCTAGAATGTCTTGGGAATGGAAAAACTGTCTGTAAATGTGGAGCCCCGAACTGCAGTGGCTTCTTGGGTGTGAGGCCAAAGGTACAACTTTCTAAACTTTTATATTAGGAGCAATGGTATGTCTTCCATGTACCATTGGTAGGTACGGTACTAGGGATGCGTCTTCATTGTAAGAAGCTATTTCTTTGAAATAATGGAATTGGTCATCAACAGTGCCATTGACAGTTTAATGAGTATCTCACGATCTAGTTGGTATTGCTGCAGTATTTGTGCAGTTTGACTCAATAGTGCCCTTCTATGAGAGGGGGTTGGGTCAGGCTATAAAATAAAAAAATAGGTTACTTCTTCCTGGTCTCAGCTCACTTACCTATACCTTCCAGTAAGCTATTTAGATCCCCCAGGTATGCATTTGTCCTTTCTTCTTTTCTTGAACATGAGTCTGTCCTGTTCCTGCCCCTTACATGCTGGGATTACAGGTATTCACACCCCCATACCTGCTTGCGGTTTTGTTTTTTTTTTTTTTAAGAGGAGGAGGAGGAAGAGGAGAAAATGGGAAAGAGCCTCATACATGTTGGCACAGTTTAGAGATTGAGACCATTGTATCCCATCGAGTAGTAGGGGGTTTTCTCTCTCTCTCTCTTTTTTTTTTTTTTTAGATTTATTTATTTTATGTATATGAGTACACTGTTACTGTCTTCAGACACACCAGAAGAGGGCACTGGAACCCATTACAGATGGTTGTGAGTTGTTGGGGTCCACACTAGCCCCACGTTGGGGCGGCCAAAAAATGTCGCGGCCCAAGCAAAATGTTGAGGCCCGGGCTGCCCCGCGTTTGGGGCGGCCACTCTATCCCGGCCCAAGCTGCTGCTCCGGTCCGCAGGTCGGGGTTCAGCAAGAGAGAGAGAGTGAGGTCAGACTCGAAGAATGGAGACCAGACAGTGTGTTTCAATCCCGTTTATTCTTCAGTCTCTTCTTAGTCTAAGTCCTAAGTCTTGAGTTCCTAGTCCCTAGTGCCTCCAAGTTCCAAGTTACTTCTTCCAAGTTCTCTTCCAAGTGCCTGCTACCTAATGCCTAATTCCTACCCCAAGTTGTACTCCAAGTTGTACTCTCTGAAGTGTCTGATTCTCTCTTCTATGTCTCCCTAATGTCTGATTCTGATCTGTTCTGTCTCTGCCTTTTATATGTCTCACTTCTAAGCCATGCCTTAAGTCACACCTATAATCATGCCCTTAGGTCTTGTCTCTAACTCTGATCTCAAGGTCACTTCACACACCTTTAATCTCAAAGTATCTAAACCAAGATTATCAGAGTGTGCTCAGCTGTTGTAGGCTATTGTAATCCAAGTCACATGTCAGGGTATATGGCTCAAGATGGCTGCAAAGCTGATAGCTGCTTTCAGCTAAAAGTCGGCCCCCAACAGTGAGTCATCATATGGTTGCTGGGAATTGAACTCAGGACCTCTGGAAGAGCAGGTAGTGCTCTTAACCACTGAGCCAACTCTCCAGTCCAAGTAGTAGGGATTTTTAAGTGAACCTTATTGCTGGCTAGACAAAGGCCTTATGGGAAGTTGTAGACATTAATCTAATTTGACCTAAAGCTGTCTTGTTGAAAACAAAAAGTATGACATAATCTTCTGTTTCCCTAATGCAGTGTTTAGTGAAGGTTTATTAGAATAAACTAATACATGTACACACAGAAATCTTCAGTTATATAAACACCAAAAAAAGTTACACAATGGGTGGCCCTTAATACTAGTCTTTGTATTAATGAAAAGAAGCGTTTTCTATTGTTTCATTCAAATTTAAAGACTATTATACACAAGTGTTAAGTAAATGGATGTAGAACCATATTTATGAAATCCTAGTACTGGAGAGTTTGAGACAGGATGAATTGCAATTTCAAGGCCAATCTGGGTTGTATAGAAGACCCTGTCTCAATAGCAAAATAATAGAAGCCAGCAATATGTCTCTGGGTGTGTCACACATACCTTTAATCCTAGCACTTGTGAGTGAGAGACAGGTGAATCTCTATGAGTTATAGCAAATACCTGGGTAGCCAGGACTACATAAAAGACACCCTGTATCTAAAACAAAAGGAAAATTTTTGATCAAAGAAACCCTGAAATAAACAGTAAAGGGGCAATGTCACAAGGGTAGAGCCAGATGAAAGACTTCTGAAAGGCCAAAGCTGACAGTTTGAACAACACAAGAAAGTTAATATAGTATATATATTTTAAGTTTTTATTCTGTCATTCATGTGTGTAACACTTGCATGCCCGGCACAACAGAGGCTAATGATCTCCTGTAATTGGAGTTACACAGAGCTCACAGGCTGCTCTGTGGGTGCTCCAAATCCCAACTGGGCCCTCTGAAAGAGCAGCAGGTGCTTTTAACTGCCAAATCATCTCTTCGGCCCCAATAATGCTAACATGAATTGGGCATCTGATATGTTATTGTGCTTTCCTGCCTTTTCTCTTTATCTTTATAGCCATCTCTTGAGTGTTATCTTGTTCCAGAGGAGAGACTAAGGTTGATAGGATGGTTAATCTAGTTAAGGTTACGTACCTGAGCTCAGGGTGTTGACTAATCAATATCTGACCTCCAGAATCAACCCATTGTCACAGAAGAAAAGTCAAGGAAATTCAAGAGGAAGCCACATGGGAAGCGCAGGAGCCAGGGTGAAGTCACCAAGGAAAGAGAGGATGAGTGTTTCAGCTGTGGGGATGCTGGTCAGCTCGTCTCCTGCAAGAAGCCAGGCTGCCCGAAAGTTTACCATGCAGACTGTCTCAATCTGACCAAGCGACCAGCAGGTTGGTGCCAAAGTTCATTCAGAACACTCCTTCTCTGTCAGAATTTTCAGAATCTGATGCCACTTGCTTCACTCTGAAAGCAAATGCTATTTGTTAGCACATGCCCACAGTTGAAAGGTCTGGTCCATATGCTTATTTGGCAGTAAGTGAAAGCAAAGACCTAAAATCCTAGATTATATAGGGAAGGAAACAGAAACTTTACATTACTTTACCTTTCCAACAGCCCATAAAGATTTGTTTTCTATTCTTATGCATGTCCGTTTCTGGGGAAGTTCAAGTGAAGCTTTGTGAAATGACTTGTTGAGGATAGTTCAAAGAGCCACACTGAGAGACAGAGTGAGGCATCTTAGAGACTTCAGATGTTCAAGTCAATGAAAGATGGGTAGACAGCCTCTATCAGTTTCTCTCCACCCTGCAAGGGTCTCCTGCCTTCAGTGCAGACTTTTCCCTGTGAGTGAATGAAGTAGCTGTGTCAGTTTAACACAGGACAAAGCTGCTCAGACAGATGAGGTACCCAGGAGTTTGTGTTGGGAGAAGTTGATGTCCTTTGGGCGGTGACTTGGATCTTGGGATTTTTGGCTATTTGTATGTGTTGGCTGTTGTAAGAGACCAACAACAGATGTGTATGTGGCTGTGTTAGAGGGAGCTAATTAATCATTATACTAACGCCTGCGTCTAAAATGTACAGCAAGCTTTAGAGTATAAGGCAGGGGAGTGTGTTTATGAGTTGGTTTTCTTTCCGTTTGTAGAATCCCATGTGGTGCTATAACAGAAAGCTAAGTAAAAACATGGGCAAGGCCATTACACTGAAATGTCAAAACCAGGAAGTAGAAATAGGAGTTTCCTGAGAGTGTCTCCTGGCACAGGATGTGACTGGCATGGGTCTGATGGGTTCTGTCAGTAAAGTCTACCCTATTCGTTTGGAGATGGGAACACTAGATGCAAGGTTGGGTTAGTTCTAGGTTTTTCCTCTCCTTCTATGTAGACAATGCAGATAAAGTTCTGTGCTGGTTTCAAGACTAAAAATTCAGCAAAGGTGAGTCGGCTTCCCTTATTATTTTTGCATCTGTATATATTTATTCTATTTCTGTTTAAAACAACGTAAGAATGTTAAAAGGCTGCAATGTTCCTCTTTGAGTTAAATATTTATAAACTGTCTAGAGCTGGTAATACACTTAGAACTGTAGGTGCAGGCAACCCTGGGCTACATAGTGAGACCCAGTCTCAAATAACACAAAAACAAATTAAATTTAAAATGCTCTTTTAGGGGTTTAGAGAGATGGCTCGGTGGTGAAGAGCACTGACTGCTCTTCCAGAGGTTCTGAGTTCAATTTCCAACAACCACATGGTGGCTCACAACCATCTATAGTAGTATCCAATGCCCTCTTCTGGTGTATCTGAAGACAGTGACACTGTATTCATATAAATGAAATAAATCTTTTCTTTTAAAAAAAGCTCTTCTAGGACAAACAGGATTTGCAAACAAATGTAGAAATGTTGATAATTATTTCATCTTAAAAGGAACTTTGGGGTTTATTTGGTTGATTTTTCTACTGTACAGCCCTTCTTGCTAGAAATAGTCTCTTGCTTGTATTTAGTTGATACTTAGTTACTCAACCTTGATTCTTTGCTGTTATTTTATATATTGTTTTGTGCAGAAGAGGAAGCTGAAATTCTGGGGAAGGAGTAATGGCAGGTGAGTGGCACCAACTCTGAAGAAGGTGGCAGTGTGAAGGAGGCTGTGCAGTCACTGCTGTGCACCAGTCTCAGAGCCATGGCTCATCTTCCATGCATCTATTTTCCCTAAGCTTTTCTTTACTCTTGTTTTCAGGGAAGTGGGAGTGTCCTTGGCACCAGTGTGACGTGTGTGGGAAGGAAGCAGCCTCCTTCTGTGAGATGTGCCCCAGCTCCTTTTGCAAGCAACATCGGGAAGGGATGCTTTTCATTTCCAAACTCGATGGGCGTCTGTCTTGTACTGAACATGACCCCTGTGGGCCCAACCCTCTGGAACCAGGGGAGATCCGTGAGTATGTGCCTCCCACAGCCACGCTGCCTCCAAGCCCCGGCACTCAGCAGACAGAGCCTTCATCAGAGATGTCAACTCAGGGGCCCAAGAAGTCGGATCAACCACCTACTGATGCCACCCAGATGCTGCCACTCTCCAAAAAATCCCCAACAGGGACTTGTCAGAGAACACTGCTTCCTGAAAGGCCTCCTGAGAGAACTGACTCTAGTTCCCACCTTTTGGATAGGATCAGAGACCTTGCTGGGTCAGGGACCAAATCCCAGTCCTTGGTATCCAGCCAGAGACCACAGGATAGGCCACCTGCTAAAGAAGGACCAAGGCCTCAGCCACCTGACAGAGCCTCTCCAGTGACCAGGCCAAGCTTCTCACCTTCAGTCGGCTCCCTGCCACTGGAAAGATCTCTGAGAACGACTGACCCAAGGCTGGATAAATCCATAGGTGCTGCCAGCCCAAAGTCCCAGGCAGTGGAGAAAACTCCAGCCCCCACTGGCCTGAGACTCTCATCACCAGACAGGCTGCTAACCACCAACAGTCCCAAACCCCAGATTTCTGACAGGCCCCCAGACAAGTCCCATGCCTCTTTGACCCAGAGACTTCCACCACCTGAGAAAGTGCTATCAGCTGTGGTCCAGTCTCTGGTAGCTAAAGAAAAAGCACTACGGCCTGTAGACCAGAACACGCAGTCAAAGCACAGGGCTGCGATGGTGATGGATCTCATAGACCTAACGCCTCGCCAGAAGGAGCGGGCTGCTTCTCCTCAGGAAGTCACACCACATACTGATGAGAAGACACCAGTGCTGGAGTCAAGCTCATGGCCGTCTAGCAAAGGTCTGGGACATATGCCACGAGCTGTGGAGAAAAGCAGTGTGTCAGATTCCCTCCAGACAGCTGGAAAATCAGCAGCTCCTTCAGAACATCCTTGGCAAGCTGTTAAATCGCTCACCCATGCCAGATTTCTTTCTCCGCCTTCTGCCAAGGCTTTTTTATATGAATCAGCAACTCAAGCCTCAGGAAGAACTCCTGTGGGAGCTGAGCAGACCCCAGGACCTCCCAGCCCAGCACCAGGCCTGGTTAAACAGGTGAAGCAGCTGTCTAGAGGACTCACTGCCAAGAGTGGGCAGTCCTTCAGGTCTCTTGGGAAGATCTCAGCTTCCCTCCCCAATGAAGAAAAGAAGTTGACAACTACAGAACAGAGTCCCTGGGGCCTAGGAAAAGCCTCACCAGGGGCAGGGCTTTGGCCGATAGTGGCTGGACAAACACTAGCCCAGGCTTGCTGGTCTACTGGGGGCACACAAACTTTGACACAAACTTGCTGGTCTCTTGGAAGAGGGCAAGACCCCAAACCAGAAAATGCAATTCAAGCTCTTAACCAGGCTCCTTCTAGTCGCAAATGTGCAGAGTCAGAACAGAAATAATACAGTCACAGAACCAGACAGGCTGTCCCCAGGGTACCATTTGGGGAGGGAAATATTCGTTTCTTTTACCTTCTTGAAAAACAAACATATTCCCAACACTTCCACTGTTCTTCTTTCCTTATATCTCAGCACTCAGAACTTTTATGACATTAGCCCATGGGGACTTGTGTTTTGTGAACCGTGTATGGGAAGTCGCCCGGCCCCAGTCAGAGAGACAGACTTGAGTCTCTTTGCCCTAACTTTTGCATATGGTCAACTTAAAATAAAAAGTCCACTCTGGAATCAAGCATGGAATTCAGTTCCACTGGTCAAGTTGGAAAGTGTAGGGCTCTCGAGGCTATCCCAGCCAGACCGTGTCCTATTGAGAACCTAGAAAACCTGGTGTTCATTCACATCACTGGCAGGTTCCTAAGTATTGATATGTGCAAAGGCAGAGGGCTAGTCATTTTTGTGAAACAGAATTACATAAGGCCTGATACCAGTAAGCCTAACTTGCCTGCTTGGGTCCCCAGGTAGATTTCAAGGACCTTTGATCAGGGAACAACAGAAAGTACTTGTAGGCCATGGGTTTCCAGTTCTGTTTTCAAGTGGTTGTTTTGGGGTTTCTTATTTTGTTTTGGGGGGGAGGGTTGGTTGGGTTTTTTTTTATTTTGTTTTGTTTTGTTTTGTTTTTTTGTGGCCCAGAGTGTGGTTATATAGAACATATATCTCCTGGTTGGAACATGCATGCATGTATGTGCATGTGTGTGCCTGGAAACTCTTCTGTAAATGGAAGGGTGCTACATCAAGGCCAAGGTGAGCTGTTGGCTGGGGCAGCTGCTATAGTCTCTGTGTTGTAGTCTGAAGATTTATCCTTGGAGGAGCATCAGGTTAGAGAAAGATGTTCTCTGAGAATGTAGTGTCCCAGAAGTGGACAAGGGCAATTGGCAAGCTTACCTTTTTTTCTACCAATAATCCTTTTACAAGAACCCCCATCCTCATTTTCTCAAACACTCAGGTGCTTTCAGATTTCAGTCTCGGGCAGTGGACGTAGGGAATTTCTGACAAGCTCCAAGCAAGACATACCACCTTTAACAAGAGTGTCAGATTCCAAGGAAATTCTTTCCTGATTGTACCCTCCTACCTGAAGGGAGGAGAGAACTCCTTCCTGAAGGGAGAGAAACCTCTCCACTTTCTTGCAAATGGCTGTATTCTCTATTACAGAGAGCCCATGCCTGGTAACGTAGCTCAGTGGCAAGCCAAAACCCTTCCCCAAGACTGGAGAGACATGGTGTTTGGAGTAATGTCCAATCTAAGCGATGACTCCTCGTAACTGCTGATTATCTGTTACTGCTGCCCTGAGCTGGGGCCCAAGGGCTGGGAATCTGTTGGTGCTACCCTGCCCTACCATTTCCCCAGCTCACAAACTGCCAACAGGAACTGCTGTTGGCTAGTTGTACCACACCCACCTGCCCTTTGTTCTCAGATCATGTGTTTGTTTACCTGTCAGCTTTGCCAACTTAGCATCCTTAGCAAACAGACAGCATCTCCTGGCCTTTCTGGCTCAGTCACAGCTTTTACACCCTCAACAGGAGTCTATATTCTTCCCCCCACCCCCCACCCCCCACCTGTTTCCTTATCCCTAAATTCCTGTTGGTTAGCTTCCATCTCTTCTCAAGAGGAAAGAACAGTGGTTATAGAAGCATTTGCGCTTTATATAGAAATTGAAAGTAGGATCTGCTTTTATTTCCCAAAGTCTGTCTCTGGAATCGAGACACTTGAACTCAGGCAGAGGGATGAGGCTGGGGCAGGGCTGTCCCGTGTTTGGGGGCCTAATCCCTGCACTTCCCTGAAACCTCAGAATCTCCTCTCTGAATACACCTGCCTAGTTCTCTCCCCTTTCATCCTCTCTTCCCACGTGTCAGAGTGAAAAAGCTCTTTGTTGAAAAGGAAGAGAAAAAGCATCTTATTTTCTTTTTAAAAAATTTTAAACCATGAAGAAAATATTTTTAAAGAAATTCACCCAGGACATTAAAGTTCACTATATTACATATTTATCGTGTGTGAGAATATAAGTATATAACTGCAGCTAGTAGGCCCCTTCCTTCCCTCATTTCTTAGGTTGTGTGAGTAGGTTTGCTTGGTGCCAGTCCTGTGCCCTTTGCTCTCCTGTCATCTGTAGTTGTGATCAGAAAAAGATATCTGCACTGCACTGTCAGAGTCTCCTTTCACTATGTTGTGTGTTCGATTACCGTAGCTCTGTTTCATGAAATAAACTGTGAAGTGGGGGGTGGGGGGGTACAGGCTATGTAAAAATTTTAAGTGAAGAAGTTTGGCCTTGACCTAGCTTCTCTACAATAGGTTGAGTAGGTAATTGGCTTTGACAGCTGTCTAAAAGTATCTCACAGGACAGGAGGGAGTGAGGTGGGGGCACAATGGCCACTTGTCTTTTGTTTTGATATTTCCATTCACCACGATTCGTTGGAGCCTTCCTTCCAGACTTGCTGGGAAACTTGTGAGCTGTGTACTTGGAGTGGAGGGATTGGGGGACACAAGTGAAGAATAGTCCTGCTTGGGCCAATGAGAGACAGTGGTGCCCCATTCATATCATCATGAGGGTAGTGCTAGAACTGGGCATTGGTAATTGTACTCTAGTAACACAAGTGCTGGGGTGGAGAGCCTTGCAGTTCTTCTGGACTGCTTTTGAATCCTGTAATAACCCTTTCTTCAAGGGTGTGACTTGGCAGCAGAGAAATGGGTGGTATCTTGGCATTGGCTGAGTGCTTAAATTTTGGATGACCAGAGTCTGCCCATGAGACAGCTCCCCGGAAGTGATTTCCAGGGACAAGCCAAAGGCAGGAATGTTCATAGGTAGTAACTAATACTTCTTTCGGGTAGTTGTAGGGAGGGAATACAAGGGAATTGTTGCAATTTGAGTTCAAAACTTCATTTTCCTTCCTGCTGGAGCCAACCCATTTATAGATGGGAACCATCAGTTACCACCACCATCCCCCAAAGTGTTTTTAGATGTCTGCTTCCTTAAAAATACTGAATTTGAGATTATTTAAGTCACTATGTCAGGCTTTTTAAAAAACAAAACAAACAATTCTGGTACTTATCCTCTACCCCACACTACAGTCTGGGCTTGAAGTACAGTAGTGAGCTTTTGTGGCCCTGCACTGTAAGTTCCTGGGCTTAAAGGTCGTGCACCAGTGTTGTTCCAGAACTGACAGGATGTCTAGGTTGTCCATCCAGGGCAATCAGGAGAGCAATTCAATGTGCGCACACACAAACACACACACACACACACACACACACCCTCCAAGTCAAGATAGTGTCATCCTCTTGGGGTTTGTCATTGGAGGAGAAGAGGCCCAATGTTCTCACCTCCTCGATCACAGGACAAGAGTGGCAGCAGGAATTTACTGCTGTTAAAATTGAGCTATTCACGTTAATTACCCCAAGTCATTTAGACCTAAGTAGCTACTGCAGGAACTTTGATTGGCTGTTACCAGTTCACTCACAGTTGAGCTTCCTAGGTCAGTACAGAAGTTGCTATAGTGTAAATTGAAATAAAAATAATTGCTTTGTACACAAAACAATGTAATGATGGTGCTAATCTCATGGTATAAATAGGCACTGCCAAGGGTTGAGGGAGTGGTGACAGGAGAAACCCAGGTTCCTGTTGGGAAGATAATTTATATAGGTTCCTTTCAGCTCTGAGAGGAGGGAAGCAGGCAGTCGGGAATGCCTGCCAACCCAACCCTGGAATGCTTCAGTACAGTCCAGAGGAGGAAGAGATCCCGTGTCAAGATGATGGCCACTGAGTTTCTTAGGGCTAATATCACCTTGACCAGAGCCTTTGTCCGTCCTGCCCAGGAAAGGTCAGAAAAGAACTGTGGATGTGGGGTAGCCATTACCTTCTGCTTCTCTACCTCTCCCCCTCTCATGGCAGCATCTCAGTTGCTCATGAAGAATAAGGGCAGTGTTTCTTAAGGACATTGGAAGAGCTTACTTTAATTAGAGAACTGCAACCTCAAGAGATGTTTCCTGACCAATCTGAGCAAAACACATCAAACTCTGTTGTGGTTCTTCCCCTATAGCAGCCTTCCTGTGACTTTAAGAACATCAGTCTATGAGAGGTCCCAGGAGTTGTTCCTGGGACCTTAGTGCAACTTGGCAGAGGCAGACAGGGAGCAGAGCAGAAACTGAGGTGTTGGTGTTTCTAGGGTGGGCAGAGCAGGTGGTCTCCAGGTTATGGTGGTGCCACCCTGTGTGTATGTAGGTGCGTGTGGGAACTGGGTGAGTACAGCATCTAGGAGCTCATGGAAAAGAGGCTTTCTAGGTCTTGGCTAAGAAAACCAACTAGAAAGCTGTATTTTTTAAATGGGGAAAAGGGTTCAACGAAGGTCCATCACTGTGTTCTCTCACCCCCAACCATTGTCAGCTGGAAGTGAACCTAGTGAAAAAGAGGGGAACCCTGTGCTAGGAGTCCCCATAAACATGTACTGTAATTCTTTGTATATAGAAAAAAATTACTGTAAAGTAAAGTTTAACTTTACTCTTATGGCCCTTGCCCTGTGTTTTTTTTTTGTCTCTGGGGAAACATACCTTAACAAGACAGAGGGCTGACTGTTTTGGAGTAAGAACAGGAGCCAGCCTGAGCGCTTGGAGAGTGACTGACAAGGGTTTCCTCCCAGGTGGCTGGTGTTAGTTTCAGTGGCTTCACAGGACTCCTCTACCACTCCGGGTATTTTAAGGAATTATCTTAGAGAAATGAAACCAACACTTTGGGTTTTGTTTTTGAAACAAAGTTTCACTGTACAGTTCAGGCTAACCTCAAACTAGTCTTCCTCCTGTCGCAGCTTCCCAGTTGCTTGGATGGCAGCAATGGGACCAGACTGGTGATTCTGAAATTTTCAAAGGCAAGTTTGAAGGCCTGGGTTTAAGAGGAAAGCAGAGGCAAAGGCAGAACACACCCCTAGTTGAGCCCACACCCTCACACCAATAAATGGAAAGGGCCGTGTGTGATACACTTCCTTTTGCTTGAACGGCAAGTGTTAGCCCTTTCTACATAAGCACTGAACAAGTTAGCAGTGGCCTTATTTTTCTTGCTCTGCTTTTATTAGTTTTTAGGGGTGGGCTACTACTATGTAGCTCTGATGACCTGGAACTCAGAAGCCTACCTGCCTCTGCCTCCAGGGTGCTAGAATTAAAGGCATAGGCCACCATTCCATCTTCACCTCATTTTTTTTGTTTTGTTTTTCACAACAGTTTTCACTGTGTAGCCCTGGCTGTCCTGGAACTCACTCTGTAGACCAGGCTGGCCTTGAACTCGGAGATCTGCTGCCTCTGCCTCCTGAGTGCTGGGAGTAAAGGTGTGCCAGCTTCAAGTCCTTTCTCTAAGTTAGCAACTAAAAGGGATGCATAAGACCTTTCTGAGTTAAAGAAACAAGAGTTGCTTCTTGTTGAATACATTGCAGGGTTTCTCTGGGAAGCTTAGGACTGAGTCACAGCCCTAAGCACAGGCCCAGACATGACACAACAGGTAGAGCCAATGTGTCTTTGGGTTGGTGTGCCTGAGCCTTTCATCTCTGGGCATGACTGAGGTGCTTTCCTTCATCTTCTGAACTCTGTACTTCACCACCACAGCCTCAGCCTGCCTTCACCCCTACAAAGGAATTCAGTGGTGCAGTTCTTGCCTAGTAAGTTAGAAGCCCTGGGATCTGCTTTATATTCACAGACATACAAGCACAGATAAAAAGGTCCTAAGAAAAAGAGCCCATTGTTTCTCCATGGTTTCAGTGATAACCTTAGGAAACTGTGACTTGGTTTCCAGATGGGAAGTCTTCATAAAAGAAGTGAGGCCAACACTGGCCCCAGGAACAACTAGGTGTTTTGACACCCAGTGCACACAACAGGGAAATGCATCAATTTTATTTACAGTTCAGAAGCTACTTAAATAGTCTGGACAGAAGTTCTGGCCAGGACAGAAGCCTGGGATTCAAATCAGCCCTTATCCCTCCTCATGCCCACAGTCAGCCCAATACTGCCTCCGTTCCACGGGCCAGCACAGGCAGGTGCCACCTCTGCTGATAGGCACCTGGAGTAGCTCAGACGCTTGACCAGCCCAGACAAGAGTTGGGTCCAGCCCCTCTGGGAATTCATCTAATTCGACTGGGCCAGATGAGTCTTGACTCAGTGATGACAACAGCTGTAGAAGTAAGGATTTGCCTTCTGGCTCAAATCCACACCTTTGTCCTCTGTTAAAAAGAGAGGCGGCTGCTCAGCGCGATTATGTTGGGGGATCAAGTAGGTCACCAAGAGGGCTGGGGACCATGAGGAAGTACACACCTGTCATCACCTGGAAAGCAGCCACGCTGACGTAATCCTCTGCCACTTTCTGGAAGAGCTCGTCTGGCAAGCAAAGAGTTAGTGAGAGCCTGAGGCCAGCAGCCCTGGGTATCCCAGTGGTCCAGCCTCTGAACCTTTCTGTTCTACTGTCCTGCCTGTTCCTGCTGAGAGGACCAAAGACAACACTCACCCACACTCTGTCCTGTCTTGCTGGATGTTTCAAAGAGCTGGGCTTTGATATCTGCAAAGAGAAGTGACTAAGTCTTCATACCTGGGGAGCATACCACATTCTTCTCAACCCCACAGGTTCAAAAAGGCCAGAAAGCAAGCAACCAAGGCTGTCACTTCCATCGATGAAATCTACTCAAGCAGACAGTACCCGCCCCCAACCCCATCCTCAGAGACTTAAAAACAGCTACTATCAGCATAATCCTGAACGTCATGGAAGTCTACACGACGGCGCCGCCTGTCCTCCTCCAGCAGGTCACTCTTAGTGCCACACAGGTAGATTTGACAGCCCTGTAGGAGAAGACAAGGCTGAGATTATCTCCACAGACCAATACATTCTCTATCCATAATCTTGTGAGATCTGGTCACCTACCTCTTCTAAACTGCGCAGCTCCTTAACCCAGAACTTGGCTCTCTCAAAGCTGCTGCTGTCTGTGAGGTCTTGGTAGGGGTAAGACAGGAGACACAATAAGGATCGCTGGCTTCCCTCTGATACTGGCCTGTAACCCAACCCTTACTAGAACAGGCCAGAGTCAGTCCAACCCCTTACCATAACAGACAATCGCAGCTTTAGCACCCCGGTAATAGATTCTGCTCATGGCTTCGTATCGCTCGGAACCTGCTGTGTCCTGAGAGGTGAAAGGAGTTACCTGAGCTCCTTCACAAGACTACAAACTAGGCCCACATCTTCCAGACACCCCTCCCCCCTTTTCTTTAGATGAGTAAATGGGTGAGGACGGAAAAACAGCCTCTATGAGGCTCTGGTTGCCTGGTTTAAGAGGGAGGCAAGACATTATATTTCGGGGATAGGTTTGCTCAAGACACTCTTCTCAAGGGACTTACCCAAATACCCAGAGTCACCGTCCGATCTCCAACGCACATCACCTTGGCCACGAAAGCAGCCCCGATGGTCTACAACCAGGGAAGAGATAAGAGTCGAATGCCGGCCGGTCCCCTTCCTCCCATGCCTGCTCCGCAGGGATACACTCACGTTTTGATAGGGCCCCACCAAGAAGCGGTCGTGCACGTATCGTTCCACCAGGCTCGTCTTGCCCACGTATTCCTTGCCCAGCATAACCACCTTGACGTCCACGCGCTGCCCGCTCATGCTCCCGGGGCCGCCTCACCCACTTCAGGGTCCGCGCGGCCCAGGCAGAGCCCAAGCCTCAGACCCCAACCCCGTGGGCCTCGCACCTCGCAGGGCCCTGGTGCCTCGACCCGGGGCGCTCCGTCCCTAGCAGAGCCGCGGCGCGGGGACGCGGACAGCGCCCTCCGCCGCGCCGCAGGGCCCTGCGCTGCTCACCCGCGCGACTGCCGCTGCGACAGAAGCTCCGCTGCGCCGGGGTTACCGAATGAACCCGGGGTCCCTGTAGCTAACTCCAAACAGCACCTCTGGGACTGGACGACAAGAGGCGGGGCGCCCGGTCACGTGACACGGGCGCCGGAAGTGGCCGATCCTGTGCGTCTGGCGCCGGAAGCGTCGCGCAGACCTATATCCCCTCATGGCGGTGGTAGGGACTTGGGCGCGGCGCCGCGGTGATTGAGCTGCGAGCCTGGCGGGCGTGCGCCTAGCCACGTTCCCCCCCACCCCACCCCCGGGCTCTTCACCCTGATGCTGCACGGGTGCTGAGCCCGCCCGGGTCGGGACGATGGTGAAGTATTTCCTGGGCCAGAGCGTGCTCCGAAGTTCCTGGGACCAAGTGTTCGCTGCCTTCTGGCAACGGTACCCGAATCCCTATAGGTAAGTGGCAGTGAGTAGAGCGAGTCGCCCTCTTCTCCCCCTTTGGAGATCGGACTGTAGGTTGTCCTTGAATAGTGGAGCCGTGAAAGACCGGACAGAGAATCCGATGCGGGCTATCTCCGAAACTGTGGCCACAGTTACCGCACAAAGTCCTTATAGGATTAGGGTCAGGCCAAGCCTGCAAGGTCCTCGAAGACTGTCTAAGTTGTAATTTCTATTAGGCTCTAGATTTCTGTTTTGCGGTCCAAAGGTGGTGAGACAGGAAGAGGCGGCAGCACGGTAGTTGAGCGGTATTTCGGGGCCTGAGATCCTGAGGATGGCTTGCTTACCTGCTGCTGGCGCTCTCTAGTGGTATAATTCTTGAGATTTTGCTCGATTTGGAAAGCCACAGAATCCATGTCAGGGTGGAGGAGGGAGTTGGAATTTGCCCGGGGATAGGTTCTGTGTACTCTAATTCTGAACCCAGGTACAGATCACTCTGCAAGATTGCAGGCAGCCATGACCTGGAGGCTCTAAATAGGAACCTGTAGACATTTTGTCAGCAGCAGACTCCTGAGAATCATCTTTATTTTAACACTTGCAGTAAACATGTCTTAACCGAAGACATAGTGCACCGGGAGGTGACTCCTGACCAGAAGCTTCTGTCCCGAAGACTCCTGACCAAGACCAACAGGATGCCACGATGGGCAGAGCGACTGTTTCCTGCCAACGTTGCTCACTCGGTGTACATCCTGGAGGACTCGATTGTGGACCCACAGAATCAGACCATGACCACCTTCACCTGGAACATCAACCACGCCCGGCTGATGGTGAGACTTCCTTTGGTCCCTCAAAATAGTTGCCCTTCAGATTTCAGGCAAGAGAGTTGTTAGAAAGTCTGTGGCCAGAGGCAGACCTAAAAAACTGATGAGCTACGTCTGTAGAGTTCTGCCCTTAGATTGGTCCACCTCTTTCAGTTGGTCAGATTCTCTGGGACTGTCCCCTGGTCCTCAGATGGTGGGGAAAGATACCCTTTTTCTTTTTTTGTTTTGTTTTTCAAGACAGGGTTTCTCTGTATAGCCCTGGCTGTCCTGGAATTCACTCTATAGACCAGGCTGGCCTTGAACTCAGAAATCTGCCTGCCTCTGCCTCCCAAGTGCTGGGATTAAAGGCTTGTGCCACCACTGCATGGCAACACCCTTTTTCAAAGCTTGTTACAAGTGTTGTGCACAGAGCAGTCGGTTGGTGACATACATACAAACATACAGGGGTGGGCTTTCAGGAATTATGCTGGGTGAGAAACGGGGGCAAAGAGAAAGGCTTTCATTTGGGAGTTGCATGGAGGTGGAGATGCCCGGGATGTGCCTCGGTTTCTGCATAAGATTTGAGGGAATGCATTATACGGACCTTGGGTCCTTCAGAAGGCTTGAAACCCATGTTTGGGAATGTTCACACCGTATCATTTTCCTATGTGAATAACCTGCAGGCTTCTAGATGATTCTTTCTTAGCTTCTGTAAGCCTGAGCAATATGGAAATTGTGCATTTCAAAAAAGAAAATCTTTATAAAGATATACCCTCATGGTCAGTGAGTAAGGCATCTTTTCCTGCCCCGCACTGTCTTAAGACACCTCCGCTGAGAGCTCTGCTTGGTAGATAACACAGTGATGTGTTTGTGACTCCTGTCCTCACACTCTTTAGGAGGCTGCTGCACCATTTGATAGTGTGTGTGTGTGTGTGTGTGTGTGTGTGTGTGTGTGTGTACACAATATCAGGTAGCTCAAAGAGGAGAGGGCAGAAGGCAGAGAAACACTGCTCACATCTGTCTTCAGAGGCCACAGGCAAAGCTCAGGGCCAGGTTGGAATATCGACTGATCCCAAGAAACTGTTCTACTTCGAAGGGTCAACAGAGAGGTTATAGAAGCCTCTCTCTGGGCCTGGGATACATAGAAATTTGTCATTGTTTCCCCTTGTGAAGGAGGCAGGTACTCACCCAGTGTTAAGTGCAGGAATGTGGTGCTGGCATAGGCAGCACCGTAGAGACGGGGTCTGTGTGTGTAAGTGAGCAGAGCAAAGGGTGCTCAGCCTGACTTCCCTCGAAGGTGGTGGAGGAACGATGTGTTTACTGCGTGAACTCTGACAATAGCGGCTGGACCGAAATCCGTCGGGAAGCCTGGGTCTCCTCCAGCTTATTTGGCGTCTCCAGAGCTGTTCAGGTAAGAGACTTTGGGGCTGGGTGGGGCTTGACTCTGGGTCATTGAGCAGCTCTCCCATCCTTCTTTCTCTCCTGCCAGGAATTTGGTCTTGCCCGGTTCAAAAGCAATGTGACCAAGACAATGAAGGGCTTTGAATACATCCTGGCCAAGCTACAAGGTGAGAGCCCTGGACACTGTCTCGGGAGTCGGGGAAACCCTCACTACCAATAACTGGAGTGGTCCTACCTCGGCTTGACCAATGAGGCATTGGGCCAGTCACTGCCCCAATCTGAGCCTGAGACGCTTATGGGCGCCCAGAAGTGGGGAGGGGATCAGGAAACAGGGCACTGACTCTATGAAGCTGGGCCCACCAATAGTGCCTGCTGTAGTTGAACAGGAATTGGGTGGGTCTTCTAGGCATCATCTGAAGCCAGCCCTTGTCATTTGCCACAGGTGAGGCACCTTCTAAAACACTTGTTGAGACAGCCAAAGAGGCCAAAGAGAAAGCAAAGGAGACAGCACTGGCAGCTACAGAGAAGGCCAAGGACCTGGCCAGCAAGGCGGCCACCAAGCAGCAGCAGCAGCAGCTCGTATAGCCTACTTCCTCTCCCTTCTCCCCCGTGTACTTGATTATTAAAGATCAACCTGCAGCCCTCTCTGCTGTCTGGGGTGGTGGGTCAGGGCACTGTCCTGGTCAGCGTCTGCACCACACCCAGCTCTGTCTACTGAACAGAGGGGTGCAGTGGCTTGCCCGAGGTCACGGCAGTCCCCAGGTGGTAGACTGTACGCTCCACGAGGGCAGGCCTCCTTGTTTTATTCTGCTGTGTCCCGAGTACCCTGAACAATACTTCGCACATAACAGGCACTCAATAAACACATGATTTGATGACCCCAGTTCTGGAGTCAGATAGCTTTGGTTTGAATCAGGAGCTCAGGTGAGTCACATCTCTCCGCCTCAGCATCAGGACCCTAGAGCAGCCCCACATTATTAGATGTACACTGCCTTTCACGTGACCCTGTTTGTCAGCTACTGATCTTATTTCCTCTTTTCCAGTTGTGGCTGGGACTTCCTCCATCTCATCGGGCAAAACCGTGGACGGGAACTTATGAAAGAGGATTTTAATGAAAATACTGTGCAGTAAATACGGCAGAGACCTGGGCTTTGCCCAGGAACAAGAAGTTTACAGGCTTCCTGTCCCTGTGAGGAGCAGCAAAGCAGGGACACGTGCTACATAAAACTCCTGGGGGGGGGGGGGGGTTGGCCCAGGCCCAAGCCGTGCAGCAGAGTCCAGAGCCTGCTCCCACATGGTGGCTTTATAGTCTCTTCCAACATGTGGCTCTAAGCAGACTTGTGTGGGGCCGTTGACTGGCAGGCTCAGTCCAGAGAGAGTACAGGCCGCAGCAGGCAGCGGGCTTCATAGCCAGGTGCCAGTGCTGTGTGAGTAACTGTGCTCCTGCCCAGCGCTGAAGCTCTGGAGGATCTCTGTCTCGGTCCCAAACACTAGGCTTTCCACATCCACTTCCAAATCCTCTGCAAGGAGAAGCCAGTCAGGGGCTCACCTGGCCACGGGCCCCGCCCCAGCCTCGCCCCTTTCGGGGCGTACACCGCACCTTGGTCTGAGTCAAATCGCTCAGAGGACAGGCCTGAGGAGTCCAGGCTGTCAGCCCTCAGGCGGTCCCACTCTCTGGCTCCCGGCAGCCCCTGGAGCTGCTCCAACTGCTGCTGCAGGCTCTGCTGTTTGCTTCGAAGCTTCTCCTTGAGCCGCTGGGCTTGCTGCTCCTGCTCCTCCAGCTTCTGCAGAACCCACAGGGGCGGGGCCTGGGGTCAGCTGCGTGGGGCCTTTGTCTACAGACACATAACCCCACCCAAGGTGGCTTCTTGACCTCCAGAGACTACCACCTCCTACCCTTCAATAGATTAAGAGAATTGTGTAAAGGAGCATGGGAACCGCTCTCTAAAATGTCTTTAGGCCCTAGTCACGTAGTACAATAGAGTAGAATATAATATCAGTAGAAACTTGGGGACTGTCGTATCCTGACAAAACTAAAGGATGTGGCCACACCTAGGTTTCCACCCACTGCTGTCCATGGTCAGAGACCAATCACTGATCGCCATTTAAGTTATGGAGAGTGAAATTTTTCACATCAAGTGTGCTTTAAATTGCGCCAATGAAATTGTTGGACTACAGACTAAAAGGCTACCAGTTCACTGGGCAGAAGCCTGCGTCCAGATACTCAACACGAAAGATGCTGCTCCAGTAAGGCGCTTGCCTGGCACTTGCAAGGCCCTAGGCTTGGTCCTTAACCCATATAAACAAGGAGAGAATAAGCCAGAACACCCAAGACAAGGTACAGAAGGAAACATGTCCTCACCTAGACTAAGCTATGGGGCTGGGGTACCATCAAGGCAGAGGGACCCCGGGAAGTTGGCAGAGTCCAGCTTTGTCTCTGGTAAGCCAGGAGAGAGGCCTTTTAAGAGCTGTCATAGGACTGCTTGAAGCCCAGAAAAGCAAGGCCTGCATTAGGGAGAAACTTGAGTTTCACCAGAAGCAGGAAGTGAAGCTGGGTCCCATCAGGGATCCCAGCTAGAGACGGCCCCAGTAGATGTACATGAAGAGCAGAAAGCAGGCTGGTAGAAGGGTAGCTTGGGAGATGCTGCCCAGGAAAGGGCTGATGCCCATGTGCCAGCCAACCCGTCTGAGTAGCACATTCATCTACCTGAAAATGAGGTAAACGAGCTCAGGAGAAACCTAAGCCTACGTGAAAACCAGGACGAGTGGAGGTGACAGCAGGCGTGTACGAGTGACAGCACAGACGATGTGCTGAGTGCCAGTGGCACTGACTGCCCTGGCCCTTGAATAGAGCTTGACAAACGCTGAGAAACAGGACAGGCATTATGATTGACTGCCTCTCATCTGTCTGAGTGGAGTTCTGTTTCCTTCCATCAGATGGGCCCAGAAAGCAGGAAACCTCTTCTGTTGCCAAGGCAGCTTCTAACATGCCCACATGTTTGGCACAGCCTAGGTCTTGGCATCTGCATACCCACTCCTGTCCACCAGAGGGCCTGCAACTCCACCCACGCGGCGGTAAGGCCAAGTCCGACCAGCTAGTTCACTTGTCCTTTGCCTTCAGGCCTCCCCCAACTCAACAATACCAGCAGAAACCACACCAGTAAGCCCTGAAGAAAGGCTAGGTACCGGCCCTCTGCAGTCTGCCAAGTCACATGGCTTAAAACAGTATTTTCACCAGCAGACTTGGACAAGGTCTCACAGCTAGGACTTAAAGTAATACTAACCATAACAAAAGGACCATTTACAAGGTGTCACAACAGTACCACTGTCTGCTTCTCTTCCCTTTAAATGGACTCAGGAACTAAAGGCACATAGGATTGACTCAAGCCACACAGGATGAAAGCAGTTGTCCAGCCAGGCCATCCATACCACAAGACCACAGTCTCCCAAGCACACAGGGGACGACAGACAGCGAATTACCTGGATATGCACCCTGGCCCGGCGCAGCAGGCTCAGTGTAGTATATCGGGTACGGTCAACTCCCAGGGGCATCTGCTGCCTCAGTTGCTCCAAGCACCGCTTCAATTGGGCTCTCCTAGAGGGGAAGGAGTCTGGAGGGCAGTACCAGCTCACCTCCCCAGCCAGAGGGATGGCAAGGAAGGAAAGGTCTGAGAGAGATGGTCCTTGGGACCTGGTACTCAACTGGCCAGGCTGGGACTCACCTGCGCTTCTCCAGCTCGTTGTGCACAGACCTGTAAATGCCAAGGGGGAGGAGCTGAGGGGGAGCTGGTCCAGTGCAAATCCTCAGCCCCCGGTTACTGTGCAGCTACAAACTCACACTGATATCTGTGCCAAGTAAGCCTTTTGTGAAGGCCCGGGCTCATTAGGACACCAAACCCCAGGTAGTGACAAAAGCAATCAGACACACAATCAGAAAGATACAGGACACTTGCCCAGGTACTTTCGGGGTCTCCCCCCACCCCCCGACAGACAGGCAAGACAGGCAGGACAGATGTGACACTTGATCAAAAAACAAGCCTGCCAGAGAAATCAGTAGAGGGGAAACTATTTCAAAGGAGCAGAATATGCAAAATGACAGAAAAGCAGAAGCCTGTAGGGGAGGGAGTTCAGGAGTGTGAGTGAAGGGGGCGCTCAGAACTGTCTTGTCACAGTTTCTGGCACATCAAAGGTGCTGTAGGAGTCCGTGAATGGACACACACACATCATAAAAGTGTGTGTGTGTAGAAAGGGCAGATGGAGCACGGTACCTGGCACAGAAAAGCAAACAAGGAAGTGAGAAGAGTGTTAGATGGGTCAGCTAAGGACCAGCATCCCTCCATTATACTGCCCCATCCTACTCACCGCCCACTGTTCAGCGCGCCAGGAGCTTGCAGGGGTGGCTTCCTCCTCCTGCAGACGGCCCCGGGACTGTGGTGTGGACACAGGGACGCATAACCGTGCTCCGCTTCTGCCAGAGAGAGAACACAGTCCGTCACCTGGAGCCTCTGGCAGGGCGTAGTCAAGGAAAGGCTTTTGGCGCCAGGACCTTTTCCCCAGTCACTCCCTGCACCGCTGCCTGCGAACTCCTATGGATGTGCGGGCGGCAGCGCGCCCGCTGCCCTCCAACCGTGCTCCATCCAGCCCGCGCGCTGGGTCTGTCCTCACCTCTATCGCGCCTCTCCAGGAACTCCGCTGCCTGCAGCAAGACCTGGATGTTGCTAGCCACCGGTTCCATGTCGGCGACAGCCTACGGCGAGCGGGCTAGGGATGCTGGCTCTGGCAGCCGCGGTACCACTTTTGTTTCAATGTAACTGACACGGTGCCATAAGCTTAGGGCCCGCCCCGCCCCCGGCCGCCCCGCCCCTGGGAACCGCGTCAGCCCCGCCCAGCCCGCCTCTTCCCGCCCAGTCTGACCTGGGCTGCGGCTCTGCGCTCTGAGGACGAAGTCTCTGCCTGGCTGGGCAGCCTGGACACTGGGCACTGCGACCTGCCCCACTCCTGCGACAGGCAATCGCGCGGGTCCTGGCCGGCGCGGGCCTGGGCTGCACGTGCGCGCAGGGCGCGACCACATCCCCGGGGCGGGCCGCGAGCCTCCGAGACTGGGTTGGTTGGCGCGCGGCCCCGCCCCCTCCCGCCGCGGGGCCCGTGGGGGGAGCCCGGCTCGGGCGGGAAAAGCCACAGGTTTCAAATTTGAAAACCCGGACGAGGAGGGCGGGGGCGAGCAGTGAGAGACGGCGATGCGCACGCGCCAGTGTGGGGGCGCAGACTCAGGACACTGTACGGGCCACCTGGCATCTGCCCCTCGTTGGTCCTCAAATGCGAATCCCTCCTGGCTCTCCCGTCATTTGCAGGGAGGTTAATGTCGTCGTGAAAACGTCGGTTGTTAAGAGTTTCCCAAGCCAGGGCATGAAACACACCATCGCATCCTGGGTTCTGGAGCTCCTCTGCGGTCGCTGCTAGGTGTGACAACTCGGGGACTATGAGACAGCGTTGCGGAAGGGTTAGAGCTAATACCTATGTACTGGCCAGCAAGCAAGCAGCCTTCTCTCATCAGGGCCATTACAACCAGACAGCCCCCGGAAGGCTCATCTAGAACAAAGATCTGCTAGCCATCCGGGGTGGAGACGCCTGGAGTACCACCAGGGGTAGCCATACCTATAAGTCGGGAATGGTGGGGCATTCTGAGAATCCGCTGGACCAGAGAAGGGGAGACTATGAAAAATGGCCTAGGCTCTCTCAAAAGTCATCGCCAGAGAAATCACCAGCCATTTTTTTCTCTTAAGAGTTGCTACAGTGGTGGCAGTGGTGGCGCAAGCCTTTAATCCCAGCACTTGGGAGGCAGAGGTAGGCGGATTTCTGAGTTCGAGGCCAGCCTGGTCTACAGAGCGAGTTCCAGGACAGCCAGGGCTACAACAGCCAGGGCTACACAGAGAAGCCCTGTCTCAAAAAAAAAAAAAAAAAAACAAACAAACAAAAACAAAACAAAACAAAAAAGAGTTGCTACTACTGTGTAACAGTTTGTAGACTGAAACAAAGGCATTGTGGCTACTGAGAGAGACACCGGAAGGTCTGCCCAGGCACAGAACAGCCCCCTCAACCTCATGTGGTTTGAGGATGTTCCCCTTGGAAGAGAGTGAGGAGCGAATTGACACAGAATCTCATGTGCAACAATCTGGCTATGTAACCAAAGATGGCACTTCCTGATACTCCTTCCATGTCCCAAATGCCCGGGTTTCAGCTGAGCACCGTGTAGCCAGGGAGTACCTAACCTTATTTCTCTAAGACAACACACAGAAAGTGCAGACACAAACCTCATCATGCATCTGGTACCCAGGAGACTTTGGCCTCAGAGCAGGATGGAGACAAAAGGGTTCTCCAAAGAAAGTTCCAGCAGAAGGAAGGCAGGGTAATGTAAGTGAAGAGGAACTGAGTGGCCACATCATCCTAGAAGCTGTAGGGAACAGCCTGGCTGAAAGGTGTTAGAGTTAGCCTGGCCTCAGACCTCCCATGAATATGGGTCGGGTCCTGTCAGTGCCGCAGGCCAGAGCAGGCAGGAGTAACATTTCCTAGGGAAAAGGCAAGTGTGGAGGTGAAGCACCCGCAAGACAATGCTCCCTCAAGTGCTTTCCAGGCCCAGGCCCAACAGACACTCCAGTGACCTGAAAGAGCCTCTGTCTCTAGATCCCCTGGGTCCTGTGCTACCTAGGGATCCACTGCCCTGTCAGCCATAGTAATTGGAGCGGGCTCTCTTACCTTGTTGTAATTTGTCATATTCTAATGTCCAAATGGACTTCTGCTTTGAGTCCCCAAGGAAGGCAGCCTTCCATCTCCTGGTTCAGGATAGAGTCCTGCTGTTCCTGTCCCCAGAACCCTGCAGTCCTCCTGCAAGTGTGGGGACCTGACTCAGACACTGGACTCCCTTTCAGTCAGTTTCCCCTTGCTATAGCAGAACTGATGCCTGGTACAACCTGTGGTGGGTTCAACAACCCTTCGGTTCAAGCTGGAGCTGGCCAGTGCCCCCCCACACACACACACCCACGCCTCCTAGCACACAGATTCTGCCCTCACCCATTCCCTGCCTATACCAGCTGTATTGGAAATCCTCAAGGAAATCTCCAGACCTCCCTCCACCTTTGTACACTTTAGAAACAACAATGTCCTGTGTCCTTGAGGCCAGCTCTTCGGCCAGACTGTGTGGCCCAGTAGCAGAGGAACACAGGACCGAAAAAAACATCCGTGCTGAGGGTGCAGGAGCACCCAGCTCAGAGGCCACCTGGGAATGTCACCCACCCTGTCAAGGTGGCACAGCCCAGTGGCACCTTATGCGGATTCTTAACTGTACCTCTTTCAAGTAGACTTTTAGGGTTATTTTTGAGTATTTTGCCTCCATGTATGTCTGTGCACCATGTGTGTGCCTGGTGTTCTGGAGGCCAAAGAGTGAGTGAGAGTCCCCGGAGCTAGAGATGCAGGTGGCTGTGAGGCACTGTGGGTGCCGGGACTCTTGCTTAGATTAGATTCTCGAAGAGCAGCAAGCTCTTAACTGCTGCTGCATTTCCCTAACCTGCTCCAGTGATTTTGTTTGTGGGTTTTTTTTTTGTTGTTGTTGTTTTGTTTTTTTTAAAATTTACATGAGTACACTGTCGCTGTCTTCAGACACACCAGAAGAGGGCATCAGATCCCACTACAGATGGCTGTGAGCCACCATGTGGTTGCTGAGAATTGAACTCAGGACTTCTGGAAGAGCAGTCAGTGCTCTTAACTGCTGAGCCATCTTTCCAGCCTGGAAAACCACCTTGAATATACCACAATGTGTGTGTGTGTGTGTGTGTGTGTGTGTGTGTGTGTGTGTGTGTGTGTGTGATTGGTAGAGAATGCTTCCATTTGCTTCTCGAAAGCCTCTCTACCCAGTGATGGTATACTTTATTTCTACCCATTATGCTTCCCAAGTCACAGTATTTCAGAATTTGTGTGTGTGCACGCATGCATGTGCTGGGGATTGAACCTGGGATCTCATATGTTCTTAGAAGTGAGCTGACCCACTGAGTTACACCAATAGCTCTACATATCAAGAAGAAATGTCCCCTGCAGCTGAGGGCGGAACTTAATGGTAGAGCCTAGCATGTGTGGGGCCAGGAGTTCCATTTGCAAAACAACAACGAAGACTTCCCTGTTTCATCCCACATTTACCAGCTCCTTCATCCCTTCCTGTCTGACATCACGGTCCCTCAGCCTTCCTTGGATGCTCTACTTTAGTGCCTCCATCCGATTGGCCTGTGGTCAGTACCATCCCTAAGCAGGTGGGCCTGGGCTGTGTAAGAAGGTAGCTGAGCAAGCCATGGAGAGCAAGCCAGTAAGCAGCGTTCCTCCATGGTCCTGCCCTGTCTCCCCTCAGTGAAGGACTGTCACTATGAGGTGAAATAAACCCCTTCAGCTTCCCTAAGTTGCTTTTTTGTCAGATTGTTTTACCACAGCAATGGGAAAGCAAACTAGGAAGGGCATTGCTATACTGTATGACTTAGGGGAAAATAGACAGGAAAGGCTATGTGCAGCCTCAGTAGGCCTGCTTGCCTACAGCACCAGCCACAGTTAAATACAGAGATACAAAATCCAAAGACAGGATGGAGGACCAGCTCTACCCAAATTTCCTCTTTCAAACCAGAAGATTAAAAAATGTATATTGGGTTGTCTTATCACTGTAGGTTTTAGATGTGTTTTATGTATATGAGTGTTTTGCCTATGTGTTTGTATGTGTACCATCTGCATGCCTGGTGGCTGCAGAGGTCAGAAAAAGGGTCTAATCTCCTGTGCGAACATGTTGGTACGAGGATTGAACCTAGGGTCCCTTGCAAGAGCATTAAGTGCTCTTAACTGCAAGCCGTCTGTCCGGCCCCCACATCACTGTTTTTCCCATCTCCACCTGATTCCCTGGCCCTAACCACTGATGAAGTTCTGGTGTTCTCCAAAGAGACACTGGAGTCCCACTTCCCAATAACAGATGTCGCTGTCTTTGGAAATTGGGCCTGTGTAGAATTAAAGTAAGATCATTGTAGCATGGTTGAATATGACTGTGCCTTCATCAAAACAGGAAATCTGGAGACAAACACTTAGGCAGGAAGATGCCATGCCACGTGACCAGGGGACCAGAATCTGCAGCACTGTGTCTTCCAGCCAAGAACTGCCAAGACTGCAGAGATCAGCAGAAGCTAGGAGGGAAAAGTTATCCTCTAGATAAAGTGAAGGGGGCGGGGGGGGGGGGCAGCCTCCCTGTGGGGCAGCCTCCCTGTGGGGCAGCAATGATCTGTTATTTAGGCCTTGAAGCCTGAGGGGCATTGTTACTGCAATCCTAAACAAATTCAAGCAATTTCTACCACATTGATTTCACCTGATTTTCCCATCAGGGTGTGCATTCCACAGTTAAGAGTGACTCTCTTCCAAGAAGACCGGAGTTGAATTCCCAGCAACCACATGGCAGCTCACAACTGTCTGTCACTTTTATTCCAGGGGATCCAACACCCTCACACAGACATACATGCAGGCAAAATACCAGTACACATAAAATAAAAATAATTAAGTTATTAAGAAAAAAAAAAGACAGGTGGTAGTGGCAAAGCCTTTAATCCTGGTCCTCAGAGGAGGGTCTCCGTGAGTTCCAGGACAGCCAGGGCTACACTGAGAAACCCTGCCTCAAAAAACAAACAAGCAATAAAAGGTATATGTACACACAGGCATGTAGGTGCCACGGCCACCTGTGGAGGTCAAAGGACAATTTTTGGGGGTGACATCCCTCCTCCCACATGGGAACTGTGTGAAAGAGAGGGGTATGGGGCTGGAGAGATGGCTCAGTGATTAAGAGCACTGACTGCCCTTCCTAAGGTCCTGAGTTCAATTCCCAGCAACCACATGGTGGCTCACAACCATCTGTAATGGGATCTGATGCCCTCTTCTGGTGTGTCTGAAGACAGCAACAGCATACTCATATATATAAAATAAATAAATAAAATATTTTAAAAAAGAGTGAGGGACACGGATACAAAAGGAAAATGGGATTCCTGAGACATAGGTTTCTTGTGCCAGGAAAACATTTTGTGCATCAATACCAAGATGGCCTGGAGGTGGAGAAACAGGACCACCAGCGGAAAGGGGAGACCAGGGCTGGGGCGGGGCGGGGACGGAGGTGTGCCACTTTCAAACACCTGTCTGCCTTGCAGACTCCTGGCCTTAGCTTCCTTCCATTCCAAAGGGTGAAGGTGCTTCCATGGCTCAGTCTTCAGTTGTCTGTGCTGTGCAGGCTGGAGCAGGGGGCTCCATGACTCCCTAGATGACCAGCACCCAGTTCCACTTCTTGGGGTCTCTCACTTGGAACTTCACTCAAGGTCACATCTCCGGCTAAAAATTGTGCAAAAGGATCCGGGCGTAGCCAAGGCCGATCCCACACTGAAGGCTCCCGTTGAGCGAGAGGGACCTCCCAGTGCCCACCACAACTCCCTACCCCGGTCAGCCCCTGTCACCACTGGGAGTGAGAATAGGGAGCTGGGCTCTGGGAGAACCTGAGCCTTGATGTGTAATGAGTGCACTGAGGGCACCAGGCAGTCCCAAGCTAGAGACAGGCAAACTAGACCTCACAGGAGGAAGAGAGGCAGAGGGCAGACACTGCAGACCCCTGGGAAGGTTGGTGGAGAATGTTGTTCTGCTCTGCAGTTTCCTTGTAGAGACAGTTTTGGAATTTCGGTTTCTTTTAAAAACACAGAAGGGGCTGAAGAGATGGCTCAGCCATTAATAGCATTAGCTGCTCCTTCAGAGGTCCTGAGTTCAATTCCCAGCAACTAACTACATGATGGTTCCAACCATCTGTAATGGGGTCTGATGCCCTCTTCTGGCCTGCAGATAGAGCACTCATATACATAAAATAAATATTTAAAAATAAATGAAAATTTAAAAACATAGAAATGGTATAAGACCGTGTTTTCATTTTAATCTCAGGTGTGGGATGTCAGGCTGGTTCAAGCTGGTCCACAGCAGCTGACTAGGATCTGCCTCGTGCTCTAGCAGGGGTGTGGTTTTGCCAGCTGCAGATATTTTCTGTGATTTGGAATCCTGGGGAGTTTTCAGAGGGTGTATGAATGTTAGGGTTCCTGAGAGGGGTTGGTGGTTGGCATTGATTTCTGTTGATCACAGTTTGTTGAACAAAGAAGAAACAGAAGAAGTTAGATATCCTGAAGGCAAAGATCAAACTTGCCGGGAACTGGGTGTTCCTAATCTGCAGGAAGTAGTCTAATGGTAGCATTGTCCCTTCCCCTCTGGTTTTCTTTCTCCCTTGGGTAGTGTTAGGGGGCTGAAAGGGTGAAAGAAAGAAGAACCCACAAAGTTGCAAACTATGGTCCTCACCCTGCAGCCTGCTCTTGGGCCCTTGAGCTGTGTATAGCCAAGTGCGGGCACCTGGGGGTGGGTTGTGTGGGAAGGGGAGACTTGCTCTGCTTTCTTAACTCTTCCTTGGGCTGTCCTAGAGTGTATGCAAAGCCTCAGGTAGTCTGGGAGTTTTCTGGTATAGAGGGAAAAAAGTGAGTCCTAGTTTGCTTTGAGGCAGGGCCTGCCTGACGTTCCCGTGAAGTCCATGGGGTGAAGTCTGTGGGGTGGGCTTCGTGAGAATGCCCCTAGAGGCTCATGTGTTTGAATGCTTGTTCCAAAGCTGGTGGAAGCCGGGCAGTGGTGGCTCACGCCTTTAATCCCAGCACTTGGGAGGCAGAGGCAGGTGGATTTCTGAGTTCGAGGCCAGCCTGGTCTACAGAGTGAGCTCCAGGACAGCCAGGGCTACACAGAGAAACCCTGTCTCGAAAAACAAAACAAAACAAAACCAAACAAAACAAAACAAAAACCAAAGCTGGTGGAACTGTTTGGGGAGGATTAGGAGGTGTGGCCTTGGAGGAGTTGTGTCACTGGGGGTGGGCTTTGAGGTTTCAAGAGCCCAGACCTCCCCAGCTAGCTTGCTCTGCCTCATGCTTGTGGATGAAGATAGAAGCTCTCAGATGCTGCTCTGGCATCCTGGCTGCCTACCGTCATCCTGCCTGCCACCATGGTCATGGATTCTAGCCCTCCGAAACTAAAAGCCTCCTTTTTTATTTGGGAGACAGGGTCACACTGTATTGCCTTGGCTGGCCTGGGGTTCATTATGTAGACTAAGTTGGCCTAGAACCCTCAGAGACCCTCATGCCTCTGCCTCCCCAGTGCTGACTAAAGGTGTGTACTACCATGTCAAGCAGCACACTGTCTTCTGTAAGTTGTCTTGGTCATGGTATCTCATCATAGTAACAAAGAAACAAAGACGGGCAGCTTCCAGCGAGCTCACAGGGAAAAAGGTCTGTCTCTGTTAGGAAAGCTTACTTGGTTGTGGCACCCATGACAGGCTCTGGCTGCTTGTCTGTTACCCACATGGCTGCTAGAGATTTGTCTTTGATTTTCCTTGGCACCTTCAAGAGTATCTGTGGGTGTTCTGCCTCAAGGCATGGTCACTGTGTGTGACCTTAGAGGGAGTATGGAGTAGCAGACAGGGTCTCCCTTAGCTGAACTGTCTGGCTGATGCCCCCTCCACAGACCGGTCCTTTTCCAACACAGGTTGTCTCCCCCACCACCACCCTATGTCACTGTTGTATGTGCAAATGTCTCTGCTGGTCTTGCAAAGGACACTGGGCTCTAGAGGTCCCCAAGCCAATGAGGGGAGGGGGGAATCTGGATGGGGCGGGGGAGGCTTGCTTAAGCTCAGGGCACTGCAATAGTCCTTGAGAAAGTGGGGACCCTCTGTGTCAGAGTTTCATATATTTACTGGCTATTTTTGTTTATTTTTGAGATAGAATCTCACTATGTAACCCTGACTGGCCTGGAACTTAGAGAAGCCTGCCTGCCTGCCTCTTCCTCTGCCTCCACAGGAACTACCATACCTGATCTATTTATTGGATTCTAAAGGAAACTTTAGTTTTCCTGGCCTTGTGCCTCTAGAGCAGTGGTTCCAACCTTCAAATGCTGTGACCCATTAGTATAGCTCCTCCTGCTGTGGTGGGCCTGACTATAAAAGTATTTTCATTGCTACTTCCTAACTGTAACCTTGCTACTGTTATGAATCATAATGTAAATATGTGTGGGTCTTAGGTGACCCCTGTGAAAGAGTCATTGAACTCCCAAGGGGTCTCGATCCACAGCTTGAGAGCCAGTTCCTTAGCACGAAACTAGGGCTGGGAAATTCATGTCAGATGCAGAAGCCCAGGGCCGGCTGTAGATGGGCTTCTGCCAGTAACAACTGCGGGCAAAGGAGGGCCAACCTGCTGGGAGGGAGGGTGGGACTGAGGACTGGCTTGGGCAGAAGTTTCTGACTGGGGGCTCCATTGTCTCAATGCATCTTTAGCCCCGTTTTTCTCTTTTCTTCACCCTTGCCAGCTGCTTTTGGTTCTGCCCCATCCCTGCCCCAGCTGCTCCCTCCTTTTTTTCACTCTCTAGTTTCTCTGACACTTAAAAACAAGCCGAGGAAAAAGTGTTCCTTAGTGTGGATTAAGGGTCCCTGTGGTAAATCACCCACCCTGTGCGCCTGCCGTTTGCCCTTGCTTACAGATTACAGATTTGAGGGGAAAGAACGGGTGAAAGGGAAGGCAGCTTCACTCCACAGTTGGATCCTAGAGGATTAAGGATTCATTAAGGCCACAGGGTATTAAAGAGTCACATGGAGCAAATATCCTAAACAAATGTCCTCTTTCATGGTCACCAAGGGGGAAGGAGAGAGCACGGGTCCCATGCCCATGTTGGGAACAAGAGCTGGATGACATCAGTCTTTTTTTTTTTTTTTTTCTTCAAAGTTTTATCATTTTATGTGTATGGTGTTTTGCTTGCATGTATGTCTGGGCATCATGCACCTGGTGTCCAGGGAGGCCAGAGAGGGTGTTGCGTCCCTTGTAACTGGAGTTACAGATGTAGTGAGCTACCATATGTGTGCTGGGAACCAAACCTAGGTGAGCCATCTCTCCGGGCCATCTCTCCGGGCCCTCCCCCTTTCTGTCTTTTGGGTTACAAATACGTAGCCAACAGCAAAGACTCCCTAGCCTGTGCTTAACCATTGAGATCTCTTGGATCATCTTCTGCAAATGGCCCCCGCCTAAATATAAACCAGAGGAAAAAAAGATGGCTGTTAGTGGGAAGTATCAAACTCTCTAACTCCTTAATGAGCTAACAGACCCTCCTGTAGAAGGGTTTCCTGCAGGGTGAAGCTTGACTGGCTGTCACAGGTTCCTGTGCTTGCTGAGCAGGTCACAATTTCTGCCAGGTGTTGTCAATAAAGAAGGCACATTCAGAGCAGCCCCAGAAGCAACAGAGAGATGCACTGGATGGGGGAGGAGCCACTCATGACTTGTCTTAGGCTTTTACTGCTGTGAACAGACACCATGACTGAGGTAACTCTTATAAAAGACATTTAATTGGGGCTGGCTTACAAGTTCTGAGGTTCAGCCTATTATCATCACGGTGGGAGCATGGCAGCATCCAGGCCAGCACGGCACTAGAGGAGCTGAGAATTCTATATCTTGTTCCAAAGGCAAACAGGAGAAGACTGTCTTCAGGCAGCTCAGAGGAGGGTCTCAAAGCCCACACCCACAGTGACATATTTCTTCCAACATGGCCACACCTCCTAACTGTGCCACTCCCTGGGTCAGGCATATTCCAAACCACTACACTACTGTAAGGGCAGGAGAACAAGAAAGGGTTAAGTGTCAAGACTGACATCAGATGTTCTGAGAAGCTATATGCTTGCCCATGTTCACTCCCCAGAGGGACAGGGTGGCATTTTACTACCTATCCTGTCCCCAGTGCCACTTGACCATCTCAGACACTGCCCCACCCCTGTAACCTGCCCCTGGCCTGATCACTTTGGCCAGGGCTTCTGAAGTTGGAGGACATTGATATCCTAATGACAGGGTACTATACAGATGGGACAAATGATTCCAAGACTTCTCCCATGTCAGCACTCAGCTGCCTTCTCAAAACACTAAACAAAATCAGACTTAAATGAAAAAAAACAAAACAAAAAACAAAACAAAACAAAAAAAAAACAGATTTTTTTCAGGAGGCACAGACCCAGCATCCCCTGGGATGTCTCCCTTGCAGGAGATGAGGAGGGAATTCACAGCCTTCTCATTAAAGGGGCCCAAAGAAAAATGGGGCAATGGGCTTTTCAAATTGTGTGCTTCTGTTTGCAGACAGACACAAACTTGATTTGGGGGTACATGCTTCCAAGTAGTCAGTCACTCCAAGTCTAGGCAGGGAGGGCCTCTAGTGATACACGAGTGAAGGCAGACACACGTGTCAACATGGTCCTCACTGATCATGGGTGTTCACTGTCAGTCACTCCTGACATGAAGCTTAAAGACTCAAAGGAGAGCTTTATCCAGTTCCCACTGCAGGATGAGACTCACTAGACAAATCTGTACTGGTCATAAGGAGCTTTGGGTCCAGCCATTTGTCAGTTTCCTGCAGTGTAAACCACTAGGGTCAGTTTTGCAGAGGAACAAATTATCTGTTGTATATACAGTAAATTGCCCTGTGCTGTTTGAGTCACTGAGAAGCTGGTTTTGAAGATGGGGTTTGACTCTCCTACTTCAGAACCATGTTTGTTTCAAAATGTCCCCCAAAGCCCCTTCCTTGATCCAGCCTGGCCCGACTCTTCTGACAGGGAGAACAGGAAACAAGACTGCCCAAGAGTAAAGGAAAACATTTATTTCATAGTGTGAAGCTGTTATGGGGGAATCTCTGTGCTGCATGAAGACTGCATTGCTTTCTATATAGGCTTTTACCTGGAAACTTACTGCCTGTCACAACTTTACCACAGCAGTGTGAACCAGCCTCAGGACCCCAAGTTGTCATCCCTAGATAACTCTAGACTCCACCCCTTCTCATCAGGAATTAGCTAGACTGGCCACTGCACAGAGACAGGCCCACTATTATTTTATGGTTAAATTTCTTTTCTCCCTCTCTAGAAGCCACCCAGAAAGACCTCACAGCAAGAGGAGAAATGGTCAGGGAGATACTGGGATAGTTATTCAACCTGAGCCACTGCTGGAAGGGGAGAACCCAGGAGCCCTATGAAAACCAAACCCAGAGTTGCCCATCCTAAAGGAATAAAACTGTGCTTTGTCCACAGCCCAATCTTGTCTCCAGAGGCAATCAGGTTTGTGTGGTTCAGGCTAGATGACCTTCATTACGTGGTTCATCAGACTTGCTTAGGAAGTGCCTTTCCCTGTGCTGCTTGTGGGAACCTAACAGGCAGAGGCCAGGGTGGACGGGGGAGAGGCTAGGCTGTTTTCAGCTTAAGTAACAGAACACACAACTCACACTCGTTTGAACAAATAGGGATTTATTTCTTTCACACGCACACACAAAAATAAAACCCCAGCAGTTGACAATCTAAGGCTTGAGGCAGGGCTTCAGTTCTGACATTGAGGCCCCTAACAGGTGTGTGCTCCCCCCAGCCCTCAGTCACATGCACTCTCAGGGGCCTGCCACACTCCAGGCAGGAGAGGACCTGGCACACCTGATGTCCTCCGACTCTCCTGAGCCACAGGTTCACATGACCTCCCTCGCTGGAAGGAAGCTGGGAAGAAGCATCCCAGCTGATGAGAAGAGAAAGGGACAGGATCGAGTGGCTGTCTGGGGACCAGCCATGGGTGCTGCAGGATGAATGACTCAGAAAGGCCCAGCCACAACTGGGTGGAGACAGCAGAGATGATGACGTCAGCACTGTGCAAGTCCCACTTCAACAAAGTGCAAATTTTTAAAGGCCAAAGTTAGAAACCTTCAGGAAGATCATCTTTGGGAAAGATTAATAACTGCCATTAAATGTAGATCACACATCAAATGACATCATAAGCAAATCAGGAAGCCAAGCGTGTGGGAAGGGGCCTCTGCAAAGCCAATACCCAGGAGACTAAAATAAGACTTCCTCAACATCAGTAAAAGGGGTTGAACTAAAGCATCAGGGGATGCACGTGATCAGTGAGCAGAGACCCAGCCTGATGGAGAAAAGCACACAGCAAAGCTTCTCAGACCCAAACTGAACTCTGACGCCCTGTACTGAAGGGTGGGGAGAACAATTCTCTTCCAGATGCAGCGTAGCTCTGGCTAGCAAGGCTCCAACTGTATACAAGCTGCAGACCCCAACTTCTCACGACGTGTGAGAACACAATTCAAGAACATCTGAGGCCACACCGTGTCTAAACAATGCCAGAGGCCATCTTACAGCCCAGTGTAAGGTAAGAGGACAGTCAGCAGCAGCCCACCAGAAGGCATCTTGGGCTACATGTCCAGTGGTGCTGCTCGAGGAGCTGGGGAAGACATCCAAACACTATTTAAAAACAAAACAAGTTTTAAAATACACCATTTAAAGAACACTTTAACAACCATCATCTCTGTGGGGAGGGGACAAAGGAGGCCACATGAGTCAGCAGGTTTGAATTTCCAACACTACAGAGAAGAGACAAGGAAGGGTATACATTTATGCTTCAGTGATGATGAAGGAACTCCATTTTTAGTAGCACATGACAAAAAAACTAATTGTGGAATCATTCCTGTGTGAAAACAGAAAACTCTGGAGATGAACTTAGAAACAGTTCTTCACAAGTACAGGGAGGCTATGCAATGACGAATGGAGAGCCCACCTGGAAGGTAAAACAGACCCACAAGATCACTAAATGCCGGCACCTAAGTCTGAGATTCATCAGAGATCCCGCCCTGGCCGCACCCCACAAGACTTACTGGGCCAAATGTAGAAAAAGCAGGCTTTTTTTTTTTTTTAAATGCCAAGTGTGTAGAGCAGAAGACAACTTTGGGTGTGATCTTTGGGAAGGACATGTGTGTCCTTTGGCATTAAGTCCTCAACTGGACTAGGGAGCCCCAGAGACCATCAGCCACCTGTACTGTGATACAAGTCTTTAACTGAGTTGTCTCCCAACTCTACAGCAGCTACTGTCAAGGTGGCTCTAATACACAGAGGTAAATCTTGATTATAATGTGCCTAAATGACTTGGGACATCAGAAGTCTAAGTTGGAACCAAGAACTAAAGGTCAATCCAAAGACTACGGTGCTTCCTGACGGCAGAAGCCTGATGCTCCAGGTTCTAGGCCTGGCTGTCCTGCAGGAACCACATAGCAGCTTGGACACACCCTGCATGTAAGTGCCACAGTAAGTAAGCAATGCTTGGAAAGTAATGTGTCAGAAGGAAGGCTGGGGGCTCCTCTGAGCCTCCGTGACAGGCTCATAAACCTGGGAAGAAGCTGGAAGCTGGCAGTTGTTGTGAACTACCTCTGGACACCTAGCCATGAGCAGCTCCTGACAAGGACAGATGGCTCCTAGCAGCTCAGCTCTGCTAAGAGACAGGACGGTGTTTACTCTATGGGCTTCCATCACTACCTGCAGCAACAACGTGAACTGGAGAAGCCATGCTGCTTGTGAGGTAAGAGAGCAAGCTTTACTTGACTGTGTGGGAAGGAGATGATGAGGAAGGAGACAGACTTGGTAGTCCCCAGGAAGGGACAAGGAAGTGACCAGAGCTGGACTAGAGAGGACACAGTTCTCCATGGCAGGAGCCTTGGGTGGCAAAGACCGGAAGCTGCTGTGCTAACGCCTGCTTTCCACTCAGCCCCAGCTTGGTTCCTTCAAGGTACCCAAGGGAGCAGCACCACTGACCCACCTGTCTTCCACTCCTGGCTCAGCAGCTCCTTCCAGATTACCTCAGTCTCCTCAAGACTTCTGTCAATGCCCCTTCCACCACCAATGCTTGTGACCTGAGCTGAAGTCACATCTTGTGAACAGTACCCTATTCCCAAAACACTGCACACTAGGCAAAACTGGGTGAGTCTTGCTGACCTGAGAGTCATACTTCCCAAGTGGTAATGTGACAGCCACCATCTTTCTTCTATAGTACTGTTGCAAGCCAGAGAGAAGGGACTGGGAATCACCAGAAATGAAAAAAGCCCTTAGGACAGGCACGAAGCTGATACTGGCTACTTTTGTAAATTGTCACACCTTGGCCCTACTGAGCGGTCCTCCAGCCTTAGCTGATGCCTGCCTTATAGAAAGCTACAGGAAGGCAGGAAGGCCCAGAATCCAAACCCTGTTTGTTTGCTACCACAGGCCTCAGAACAAAACCACTGCCTGGAACCTTAAGGAGCCATCCCAGGAGTACAGGGCCTCACCTGGGCCCCAAATACAGACTCCCTTGCTCCCAAGGGCAAGCCTCGGGACGGGGCAAGAACCTGCAGCTGTGGGGATGCTGACCCTGACCCCAGCCCTGCCCGCTGTCTCAGCTGGGCAAGAAGCAAAATGTATGAAAATACTTTAATTATTTCTTTGAAACAGTTAAGAAATAAGGTTGGTTGGTTTTTACAATCCCAGTAGAAAAAAGTTCACATAAGAGCCCTGGCCTAAGGTCGCCCTTCCCAGGCAGACCGGCCTCTCAGTAGAAGCGCTTGTTCCGCTCCTGGCGCTTCTGGAACACCACGGCGCCCACCACAGCACAGACAACGACGCCCAGGAGCGCGCAGAGCAGCAGCAGGAACACCCTCCACCCCGTCAGGGGCCCGCTTCGGAAGTTTCCAGTGGGGTCATCCACATTGTCTGTGGAAAAAGACAGAGATTAATGCACAAAGCATGAAGGGGCCGCCTCCTAAGTGGCTCTGTAAAACTAGAGAGACAGACACTTCCAGCTGACACCCAGCACTGCACTGGCAAAGGGCAGGGGTCAGATGAAATCTACTTAGCTCTGAGGTAGTACTTCAAAGGCTGCGTGATTCCCCCACAAGCAGCTTCACCCTGTAGTTCCCACGGGTCCTTACGGCCTGTCACTGCTCAGCCCCTCCACCAAGCCATTGGGGGCAGAGCTGGACTTGGAGCAATGCTTTGGAGAGAGCAGCCATCAAGGGAGTGAACAAACGTGCCAACCACCATCTTGACTGGCCCCTGGGGAGCAGGCGGGGCAAAGCCGTCGGTGTTTCTGGGAACAGCAACCAGAACCCACCAAATGGTGCTATGTGGCAGGATTAACTTAGCTCTAAAATCTGTGGCTGGAAAGTTGGCTCAGGAGTTAAGAGCACATACTGATCTAAGTTCAACTCCCAACACCCATGGCAGGAGGCTCCCAACCACCTGTAACTCCAGCTCGGTGACTCGATGCCTCTAGCCTCCACAGACACACACACATACCTTAATGCACAAAAATAAACAGAGTGACAGAAAAGTTAAAAACCATGGGATATCAAACACCAGGCCTGGTGATTGCACCTGTAATTCCTATACCCAGGGTAGAGGCAGGAGACCCAAAAGGCCAACATCACTGTCTGCTATATAGTGAGTTCAAGGCCAGCCCTGGCTACACAAGATAGAATTTTTAAAGTGAGATGTCATACTATAATAAAGAACAGTGTGTTCTGGCTTTTCCTAGAAGATTGGAAAGACAGGATGGGGTCTATACTTTTAGTGGATTTATAGTTGGCAGCATACGGCTCTGAGGGATGGAAGGAAATACAGGCGCCTCCTCCTCCTCCTCCTCTTCCTCCTCCTCCCCAGAGCGCTGGGTAGAGTGTGAGGCAGAACTGTGCTGTGGAGGGGACCGAGGCTGCGGTTATAGAGTAACCACTACCTTGCTTTCTGACTGAGCGAACACAAGAGTCAGCCCCCAAGTGGTTCACAGGAGCCAGGTGTGACAGAGTACTTGGTGGGTTATGTCCGTGTGGACAACCGACTGACCACACTTTAGCACAGGAAGAAGTGGACACTAGGTGCTCACCTGTGTGCTGACTGGGTGTCAGAGCCTCAACAGAATCCACACAGCAAGAAAGCAACTCATTCTTTACTCACTCACTCACTCACTCACTCACTCACTCACTCACTCACTCACCAAAGCCGACCTGGCCCAAGCTCCTGGCCTCCAGCCAGAGTCCAGAGCCCAGAGCCCAGCTCTAGCAGGGGCAGCAGGACTGGAGCCCCGAAGGGTGGGGCTGCATGAATACACACCTTTAGGGGACTTGAGGAAACTGACACCAGGCTCGATCTTGGTCCAGTCGATGCTTTCCTCCTCAGGTGTCCGCTCTACCGTGAGCTGGAACAGCTTGATAGAGATGATGTCATGGTTGTCTACAGGGCAGACAGGATCCCACCTCAGGACATGGCCCACTGCCCCCCCCAAAGGGAAGTTGCTCCCTCCGCCTCACAAGGGCCTGCCCAGGGAGAGTGGTTTTCTGCCCAGCAGTCTCCTTTCCTAGGCAGGCAGCATCTCAGGGGCTGGGCTGCAGCTCAGAGCCTAGCACACACTTAGTATGTATAAAAGCCTGGGTTCTCGCCCAGGTTTGGCGAAGTTGGGAGTGCCCGAGAGAGAGAAGACAGAAGAGAGAGAAGAGCACTGACTCTCATGTTGGAAATGATTTACATCTAAACGTCAAGGCTTAGTTTCTTTGCAAAAGCAAGCCATGTGCATGTTGAGCCAGGACGCTGTGCGAATGCCATGGAGTTGGGACCCACAAACGAAAGCCAAAAGCAGACAAGGGCCGGCGTGACCACTAGGGCTGCCTCACAATCCCACGGTCTTGTCAGACCCACACGCAGGCTGCAGTTAAGCAAAGGAGCAGTCAGCAACTAAGCCTGAGACTTAGAGACGTGTTCAACACTACCACAGGCATGAGAGATCCTGCAACTATCTCAGAAGCGAGGCGCTGGAGTCCATGACGTGGCTCCTGGACAGCCACATGTAAACTCAGTGAGGCCAGGCTGCTGGGGTGGGGAGACGAGGAGCTGCAGTGAGAAGGAAGGAGCTACACAGCAAGCCACTGGTGGCCAGGGCAGCAGGGCCCTGGCATCTGACACTCAAGCACACAGACCCTTGAGCAGAGGGCCGAGCCTTGACCATCAGCTTCCGAGTCCGACTCTGGCTGCCACCTGGGCTCTGCCATTCTGCTTATCTTGGAGACATTTCCCGTGATTCAGTTATGTGAAAATGGAAAGGAATCAGTGCCTGAGGAAATAGTGGCTGGTGTGGTGGTGCACACCTCTGATCCCACTTGGAGGCAGAGGAAAGTGGATCTCTAAGACTGAGGCTAGCCTGGTCTACATAGAGAATGTCAGGACAGCCAAAGTTACATAGAGAGCCTGCCTCCCCCACACCCCAAATAAAAACCCTAGTGCCTGGCTGTCTGGTACCCAGCAGCCCTGGGCTCTCTCCACTCACACAGCACTGTGGGCATCTACCTGCTGCAGACAGACAGCCACCTGTTCTGTCAGGAGCCCTTTGCAGACATACAGAGTTCTGTTAGGTGAAATCCCAGGTAAGCCAGGGGACAGGAAAGAGCAAGGAGCATGCAGTGTCCATTACTGAAACGTCTGGCCATGAGCTGCTGACTACTGAAGCTGGGGTGTAGGAACTTTAAAGAGACACAGCAACAGAAACTCTGGGACTGCATGGCCTTGTGCTCTTCCTGGAGAGGAGGGAGGCCTCTAGACACAGGGGACATTATAGTCCCCCAAAGCTTTATTCTGGGGATAAGTAAGTTCTGCTAGCTCATGCACATCATGGCCTGGTCAGCTAGAGCTGGGTCCAGGACCTTCCTAAACATCCCTAGTAGACTGGGTCACAGCCAAGGGACACCATTAAGCACCACCAAGGCCTGGTGACCCAGCAAGGCCCACAGACACTTGTAATCTGGGGAGTGGAGGGACAGGAGTACAAACAAAAAGCACAGGAAATTACACAGCTGATTGACACATGCTATAAAGAAACAAAAGCTGGAGAAGGATGGGGAGACGTGTGTGCACTAGAGAAGGGAATGTCGTACTTAATGAAGACACTAAGGAGATGACCAGGTCCCACGCAGAAAGGACACACCTTCAGCACACAGAGAAGCCAAGGCAGGGAGGAGGCATGGGAAGGGCCTGGCATATCAACTAGGATGGTGGCCGTTACAGTTCTGAGCACAGGGACAGAATGTCAGGGTGCTTTGGATAAAAGGAGGGGCACCACGTGTGCATCAGTGAGAGTCGACAGCTTGACACAAGGTCCAGGGTGACACAAGGTGTTATCCCAGGCAACTAGAAAGAGAGGGATGTGGCTTTCCTTGATGGGCAAGGTCGATGTTTAGAGGGGCCGAGTGGAGACAAAATGGCTGTGTTCCTATAGATCTGGTGCTAGGAATCCATCCAGCCACAATACCTAGACCCAGCATCTCCTCTCACCTAAAGATACAAGGTGAAGAGGCTAGCTGACTGCTTGGGCCTGCCCTCGGGCACACCAATAGTCACAGCCGATGGGAAATGAGGAAGGCCTGCAGAGGAGGGAGGCCGGTAACTGCCGAAAGCATCCTTTCACATACTCACCAGACAGATCGCCGGTGCCAGCAGAGGCTCCAAAGTAGTAGCCGGTGGGCAGGCGCACCCCGGTGATATCGATGCAGTTCTTCCACTCATTCTTGTCCTCCAGGTCAGTCATCACCTGCAGTCAGCGAGCAGGTCAAGCACACACCCAGGCCCCAGCCAACTATCTCCTCGAGCCTCCATGGAGCTAGCACAGGCCCAGTGGCCTCCCCCTCATGCCTGCTCACCGTGAGGCGGCCCCGGGAATAGCGTACAGCTAGGAAGGTGTCATGGTCCCGGTTGCGGAAGTCAGCTGTGCAGCCTGCCAACTCACTCCAGCGTCCATCTTTGCTATGATCGTACGACAGAGAGCCATTGTTCACCATCACCGAGATATACGGGAACACACGCTGGAACCGAGACACTGGTTACTCCATGCCTAGCCAGCCTGTGGGCACATACCATCCTGCCCCTGGAGGATACTTTTCGCTAGAACCACAACAAAATTCTAGTCCCCAGCCTCACTCAAGCCAGCTGCCCAGGCCTTGCTCGCCTGCCCTGCAGAGGAGAGTGGGGTCCTTACCTCAGTGGTTTCATCATTGGGATATGTGTCCAGGAAGATGGCCAAACCATGGAAGTTGTCTTTGCTTCCGAACACAGGCCCTGGAATTAGGAGATACTTTCAGAACAGGATCAATAGAGATGACCCATGGATCCCTCAAAGGCAGCCTGGGCAGAAGTAAGAAAGTCCGACCATTGGTGCCTCACCCAGGAAGGAAAAGAACCTTGAACCCCGTCCAGAGCACAACAGACGCGCAGAGTAACCATAGGCAGGCTACCTGGCAAACCCACCCACTGCTACACCCATGCCTACCCCACTGTTTGGGTGTGTGCACCTCCCCACCTGGTACAAGGCGGTCTCGGGTATACCACAAGGCGATGCCATCTCCATGGAGATTCTTCTTCCCTGTGCCATGGACTTTGAAGTGGACATGCATTTCCCAGTCCTTAAGGAAGCATGGCTGCAAAGGGAGCAGAGAGGCCCTCAGAGTTACCAAGGCTTTCAAGCGAGCTGCAGTGGAGCCTGGCACGTCCAGGTCTACATGCTTGCTCCCCACTCCACCCAAACTAGGCAACCACTTCAAGGTTCAGGGCCAGGCAACAGGACCTTAAGTGATACTGGACCCTACACGAGTGAGGGAGACCAAATGGTGTCTCCATCGAGGCCCCCGAGACTCAGCCTCTGGCAAGCCAGGCTTTTTCCTCAGTGTGTAACCCCAGTCCTGCTTTATCCTCCTCATCAATGACTGCCCATCTTAGAACCTTAGAGAGCAGCACCAGCCCCATTTAAGCCGTGTACTTTAAAGACTGACTTATTTATTTTGTGTATGTGAGTACAATGTCATTCTCTTCAGACACAGCAGAAGAGGCCATTGGATCCCATTACAGATGGTTGTGAGCCACCATGTGGTTGCTGGGAATTGAACTCGGGACCTCTGGAAGAGCAGTCAGTGCTCTTAACTGCTAAGCCATCTCTCTAGCCCCATATACTTTAAACTAAAAAACAATGATTTTGAGACAAAATAACTTGTCCATAACTAATGAAAAAGTGATCTTGATTCATATCCAAGTCTGACTGAAGCTCTGGCTAGTTCTTGCACTCCTCACAGCCTGCAGGCATTTAATGTAAATTAACCCATTCTTTTCTACAGCTGGCTTCCAAAACCCTCCCAAGGAGAGGATTGGCTGGAATTCGGCTGGAGCTCGCACCCAAGACTGGTCTCAGGCAATCCAGCCCTGCCTGATCTGGTACAGGGCAGGGCTCATGCCCCCACCAGCAGAAGCACAGGCTTCCAGCAGTGGAGGACACCCAGTGCAGAGCCAGCTCTCCGACAGAGTGGAGTCGCCACACTCTGACCCCAACAGGTGTGAGGCAGTGAGGCACTCCACCAGAAGCTGGGGTGTGGTGCAAGTGTCTACAGGCAGCAGTCAGGAAACATTCCACTGTGGGGCTAGTCTATTTAACACCCAGTGCAGGTGAAGGTGCAAAGACACCTCTTGGTGTGTGGGGTTTCAAGCTGCAGCCCCACCCTCCTTCCTATTGATTTTCCTCTTCTCCCATCTCCTCTTCTAAAAAATGTTTTGTTTTGTTTATTTTTAGTGTTCATTTTGTATGCCTGTGTGACAGTTTTGGATCCCCTAGAACTGGAGTTATGAACAGTTGTGAGCTGCCACATGGGTGCTGGGACTTGAACCTGGATCCTCTGGAAGAGCAGCCAGTGCATGCTCTTAATTACTGAGCCGTCTCTCCAGCCACCGCCCCTTTCTTTTCTTTTTTTGAGACAGGATTTGTCTGTGTAACTGGAATTCCTGTTGTAGACCAGGCTGTCCTTCAACTCAGAGAGTCACCTGCCTCTGCCTTCCAAATGCTGGGATTAAAGGCGTGCTCCAATTTGCCTAGCCCAGTTTTTTTTTTTTCCTTCCACCTCCCTCCCTCCCTTCTTTCTTTTTAAAGTGTACATAAGTGTTAAGGGGGGTGGGGGCGCCTTATTATGCACCCATGGCTAGGCTCCTGTGCGCTGAGCTGGGACTACAGTGCCGCAGCCCACTGGGACTACAGTGCCGCAGCCCACTTTATCCGATGCAGCTGTTTAACAACGCCAACCTCAAGAGCTCCCGGACTTGGATCCTCAGATGCTGGGAGAAGAATAAAGGATGAAATGGTAGCCGAGCAAGACCCAGGGTGCTGGGAGAAAGACGAGAGGCAGCAGCAGAGGAGGACACTCTAAACTGAAGGGCTGAGGGTGACCTCTCTCAGAATGACCCGTGGTACCCGTGGACTTATAAGCTGTAAGGTAAAACAGACCCTTTCCTCCCCAAGCAGCTTTTGGTCATGGCATTTATCACAGCAATAGTAACCCTGACTGAGACAGCAGCCTAGCTCTCCCTCTCCCTTTCGCTCTCCCTCTCCCTCACCCTGAGCCTATACGTCTGTGAGGATGCCATAAGCCCACTGCAGCCGGGCTGGCTGAAAGGAGAGAGCCAACAGCAGCCAGCACAAGCAACCTCTAACATCATCAGAAGCCTGTCTTCACAGACAGCAGCCATGGCAACCTCCGAGGAACCACAAGGTGTGAAAACGGCTGCGTGCCTGATTCCCAGGAAAATAGTCACTCCCCCAAGGCATTATTATTTCTGCACTTTTAAGCCCAATCCTGATCCTCAAGATTGAGAAGGTGATTTTCCAGTTTATCTCCTACTTGTGTTCTTAGCCATGAACAACACTCTCCCCAACTACTCAATTTGAGTGGTCCTGTTACTGTCTGCACAGTTCCCCAAGGGAAAAGGGCCTGGCTCGGGAACAAAAGACAGAGGAACTTGATAGCACAATGAAACATATTATTCTTGTAACCAGGAAAATTTCAGTCCAAAAATTAAAATATACTATGTCCCACCACCGACAGTGTGGCTGGTGCACTGATGGCACTGGGGAGCCACCCTGGCCACAGAACAGGAGCCTGTGTGACAACTCATAGCAACATGAGCTTCCCCAGTTGTGGAATCTCACTAGTCTCTGCACAGCCATGTACTGGGGAGAGATGGTGCCAGGTAGCCATCAAGACAGAAGGACAAGGAACCTGATCCAAGGTCTGCTGAGGAGAGGAAGGCCCTGTCAGGGCTGGGAATGAAAGCTAAAGAGAGTATACCAGAGGGGCCGCCCAGGGAGGGACTCAGCTCCACGTTGGGCCCTCTTCCTGGGTTAGGGCTAAGTGACTCTGCCAATCTCAGCAGGGATGACAAGTAACAGACACCAGAGAGACAGGCAGGGTGCGACTGAAACCCAAGAAGGCAGAGGAGCTGCACAGACTGTGCTCTGGTAACTACAAGCAAGGAGTCAAAGGACAAGAGAATTTAGCAGGCTGGTGGTATTCTTAAACTCTCCCTAAGAAACAGCATTTCAGAACAATCTATGATAACATACGGGAGGAACGTAACAACGATGAAGAGATAATGAATACATCCAAGGTTACTCAGACAAACACCAAGAACAGTACAGGGTGGAGAGAAGATTCAGAACTGACAGTCAGACCCCCAAGTAAAAGCACAAAAACTCAATTCCAAATCAAGACACACAAGACTGGCCCAAAGCAGCAGAGACCTGGGATAGACCCCACCAGTCCCGTGGCCACAGGACAGCAATGACGCGCCGTGAACTGAGCGGCCAACCCAATGTAAGAATGAGTGCTGAGAGCTGTGGTGTAGCGACTGCCTAGATTTCCATCCTGACACTATAAACCTCCTCAAAAAGATGACACCCAGGGGTGGGCACTGGCCACTCCTAGTCTCTGTGTGATCTCTCCCTCTCCTGCATTTCCAGTGTGACGCTGGTTGTGTTGTTTAAGATGTACTTTATTATTTTTAATTATTGCAAGTGAGCACAGGTGTCGTGGCAGTCAGAGGCTTGGATTACACTGGCTATTGTGTCCTGTTCAATGTTGTTAGGAAACTAACTCAGGACTTTTGCAAGAGCAAAGCATGCCCTTAACCACTGAGCCATCTCTCCAGCCTGTTTTTGTTCTTCCCGAGACAACACGAAGTCTCACCGAGTCTGAGCTGCTCTAGAACGCACTATCTCCCCAAGGGCTGGCCTTCATCTCCCTACCGCCAAATCCCAGTCCTGTGGCAGCATACCCAACTTCATAATGCCTTTTGCCTTGGGGTAAGGGCCTCCAGAGCCAGCACCCTGGTATCTGGCCTTTCAGACTCAACTTTAACTCTTTCTTTGTGAAATTTACCCCTCCTTACATCCTTCATTACAGTAGCAACCAGAAATTAAAAAAAAAAAAAAAAAAAAAAGTAACAGACTACCTTCAAGGAGCTAACGATTAGCAATAGACAATTTCAGACAAAGAAAACAAAACAATGAAAAGCATGAATGAGCAGCAGCCCCCTCACACTGTCTGTCCATCTTTGTGGGGAAGGGAAATGACCCCATCCACACGGAAAGTCAAAGGTTCAGGAACAAAGAGCGAGCGTTCAGTTCAGAACTAGAACTGGCTGCACAGTACTGCGCAGCTCACAACAAGAGAGACTAAAGGTCAGCACAAGAACCTGGAGTTCTAAGACCCCAGCACTATCCAGGGAGAAAGTTAAAGTGTCCTTAGACTCTGGCACGCATTGTGTGCACATGTACAGCTGTGCATGTGTGCGTTTGGGGAGGGTTGTTTTCGCGGTGTCGTAGATCAAGGCCAGGTTTTGGGCACCTCTAGCCCTATCATTTTAACACAGGGTCTTGGTATGTAGCTCAGGATAGGCCTGAGCTAGCAAACACCCTGCTTCTGCCTCCTGTGTCTATAGCCTGACTTCTACAGCACGTGCCATCTGGGCACCTGCTGCCCAGGGTGACACAGAGAACGGAAAGACAAGAGGTTGCAGGGATGACTGAGCAGATAAAGACCAGTGGCTCTTCCAGAGGCCGTGAGTTCAGTTCCCAGCACCCTTAACTGCCCCTAACTTTAGTTTAGCATCTGATGGGATCTTCTGGCTTTCAGAGGCACCTGTACACGTTTGCATACACAGAGAAGCATAAACATAAATAACAACAATAATAAAAACCCTGAGAAACAAGCTAACAACTTCCAGGCTAATTAGAGGCAAAATGAGGGCTGGAGAGCTGGCTCCGATGTTAAGGGCACTGGCTGCTTCCAGAGGACCCTGGTTCAATCCCCAGCAACAACATGGCAGCACACAACTGCCTCTAACTCCAGTTCCAAGGGATCCAACTCCCTCACACAGACATACATGCAAGAAAAACACTAATGCACATAAAAAAATTTTTTTAAAAATTATCATCTGAAATATAAATAAACACAATATCCAATAAAAAAAGAATTATCAAAAGAAGTTTTTAAAGAGATAAAATGAATAAGAAATAGTCAACTCAAGTTGTTCAGACCAGAGAGAAGAGGGTAAGGAAGAAACCAGTAGGAAGGCTAACCCTAATATGTCAGGAAGCGAGATGAAATCCAATCTAGGCTCTGGATTGATTCCCTCCCTTTCCTTTCCCCTTTCCCCTTCCCTTCCCTTCCCTGCTGCAGTGCTGGGATGAATGCAGTGTGTCAGACAGCCGCTTCTTCCCTAAGGAAGGGCATGGAACTTGCTAGAACTCCCTTTCTTGTCTCTAACCTTTATCATTATCTGTGGGAAACACAGGACTGCGTAGTACAGGAAACTGGGAGTCAGCTCGCTCCTTCCCTGTGGACCCTGGGGGTCCAAGCCAAGTTGTCAGGCCTGGGCAGCAGGCCCTCTTATCTGCTGAGCCATCTCCATAGTCCTTATTCTTCATCTTAGAAATAAGGGTTTGCCAAGTTGCTCTGGCTGGCCTTGAACTCACTTTGTAGCAGATAGGCCTTGAACTTGTTATCCCCTGCTTCAGCCTAAGTAGCTGGGATTACAGGGTCATGTCAATGGGCCCAGCTTTTTATTATCTTTTTTATTCAATTGCATGTGACTCTACAGTATTTCAAAATAAAAATTCTGGCTGGGAATGGAGGCTTACACTTCTTATTCTAATTCTCAGAAGGCAAAGGTAGAAAGATTTAACATACTGGCCTCAGATTTGCTTTAGATGGAAAAAAAGAAAGGAAGAACAATTTGAATTAAAAAAAAAAAAAAAAAGTCAGGGAATAGAAATCCTTGACCATGGCACAAGTAAAGCTAGGTTATCAGTAAGTTAATGTACAAACTACCCAGAAAGCCCATATGTATTTAAAATGAATTTAATTTTCTCGTGTAGAAGAGGCAGCCCATAATTTCTCTCAAATGGTTCCTCTGCTGCTTGTGGTGGTTTGAATAGAAATGGCCCCACAGGCTCACACATTTAATACATTGTCACGAGAGAGTGGCACTGCTTGAGGGACTAGGACGAATGGCCTTGCTGGAGGAAATGTGTCCCTGGGGGTGGGCTTCGGGGGTTCTGAAGGCACCCCCCCCACGGCCTCCAGCGTCTCTCTCTCCTGCTGCCCGGGCATCTGGATGCAGAACTCTCGGCTGCTCTCCAGCAGCCTGTCACCGTGTGCACACATGTCACCGTGTATACAGCCCACTCTCCAGCAGCCTGTCACCGTGTGCACACATGTCACCGTGTGCACAGGCCACTCTCTAGCAGCCTGTCACCCGTGTGCACAGGCCACTCTCCAGCAGCCTGTCACCCGTGTGCACAGGCCACTCTCCAGCAGCCTGTCACCGTGTGCACAGGCCACAACGTTTTTTTCTTTTTTTCAAAGAGCTGCCACGGTCATGCTGTCCCTTTACAGCCACAGAACACTGACTAAGACGGTCCCTGAAGATGACACATACGGCAAGAGCCCAAGCCAGTGCAAGGCCAGCATCGGAACAAAAGGACAAGGGAGAAGGGAAGGGGTTAGTACACTTGCAAGGTCAGTGTCAGGAGGGCATAGACAGAAACGAAGGGCCCAGAAACAGTCCCATGGGACCACAGGTCCCCCAACACCTTTATGCACCCCAGACTGAAGACTGAAGGTCAGCACAACAGGGAGCCTCCAGGAGACTTAAATCAGATGCAGTGTGGTTTGAATTACTTCTAAGTTGCTTTGTGGGGCCATATTTCTTATCCCTGAGTCCACAGAAGTCCTAATGCCTTGTTAGCACACTGGAACAATGGAAACAGAAGCACCTTGCAGAAACAAGTCATTTAAAGTCAGATAGCTTCTACATCTCTGCTTGAACAAAACAAAACCCAGCGACAGCTGAGCGATCATTATAGGAATATCATCTGTAGTTTAGCCACTCAGAAGGCTGAGACAGGAGGATAACTTGAGCCCAGAGTTCAAGGCCAACCAGGAAAAATGGCAAAATAACAGACAAAAAGCCAGGTGTGGCAGGCTACCCTGCTCTACTACAATTCCTTCTGCTGTACTGACACTGCCTCAGAGGTACACACATGGATGTGTATTTGACAGCAGCTGTTCTAGAGTGTGATGCTGAGGTCAAATGTGGCTCCAGGCATAAAGTGCCTGCTGCACAAACACAGGCACCCAAGCTTGGGTCCCAGCACCCATGTACAAGCAGACACAGGGCACCCAGAGCTGCAGGCACTGAGCTGGCAGACCCTGAGGTCTTGCTGGCTAGACAGTCTAGCTGAAATGGCAAGTTCCAGGTTCAATTAGAGACCCTGTCTCAAAAACTATGGTGGTAGACAGGGCATGGTGGCACATACCTTTAATCCCAGCATTCCAGAGGCAGAGGAAGGCAGATCTGACTTCCAGGCTAGCCTAGTGTACCTTGCTATTCAAGGCCAGCCAGAGCTATATGTCTAAAATAAAATCAAAATACACACTATGGGCTAGGGAGATAGCAAGGTTAGTACATAAGGACCTGTTTGGTTGCAGACCCCACATTAAGGAGAGCCTGCCCTAGTGGCATGCACGTATGCTTCTAGCCCTGGGAAGGAGACAGTGGATGCCTGGCACTCACTGGCCAGATAGCAAGCTCCAGGACAGGGAGACTGCTCAACAAACAAGAACAGCATCTGAGGTTGACCTCTGGCCTCCACTTGCATATACACACAGCTACACCAACCCACACACTCCTAATGTGCTTTGACGCACAGTGGAACAGCCTGGAATGTCAGCATGTGGGAAACTGAGCAGGAAGATCAGGAATCATCAGAGATCATCCTGGGCTATGTAGCAAATGTGAGACCATCTCAAAAACCAAACAGAAAGCCAATGTTCAGTCTGAGTGTATTCTTATGACCTCCTTTATAAGCCTTTCTTCAATGCTGGGAGTCCAACCCAGGGCCAGGCAAGCCCCTCACTGTCCTCCACACCACCATGGGTATTTAAGCCCAAGACAATTTCTTCAGGGGAAGGCTTTTTTTTTTTAATGTGTGTGTAGATACCAGAAAATGTCAGAGGGTGTTGAATACTCTCGAGCTAGAGATTTACGCAGTTATGAGGCCCTCAGTGTGGTGTGAGGAACATACACTCAGGTACACAGAAAAACTATCCTCTGCAAGATCAGCAAATGCCATTTCTTCATACACCACCTTATTTTAAAGAAAGTCTCTCTCTAAACCTGGATCTCCCTTAAGTGGCTGGCCAGCAAGCTCCAGGAGCCTCTTGTCTGTCTCTTCAGGGATGGGATTACACACAGCCAGGCACCAGGCTCTTCACCTGAGTTTGAGGGATCTGAGGTCAGGTCCTCACGCTGGTGCTGCCAACACTATGCCCACTCAGCTACCTCCCCAGCCCAGGCTACCTCCTTAGCCCATGCTGCCTCCCCAGCCTCTGCATCAACTTTAAAAAAAAAAAAAAAGGAAAGGCTACACAATTTTGAACTAGCACAGTAACAATATGTAAGCTTAAGATCCCTGCTCCTGCCTTTACACAAAACTCACTGCGATGCCAGCCTCACGTCCTGAGCTCCAGACATTAGGCACTTGGATGTTTGCTCTCCTCACCCGAGTCACACAACAGCTCGGAAGACAGGGGTCCTCGGGAAATGTGTGCTCAGCCAGTGCCTCTCCCAGACAGAATACAAGTGAAGGAGATTCAAACACACAAAACAAAACTGCAGAGATCACCTAAGCAGTTCTGTCAGGAGAAAGTATTTCTTTGAAAACATTAAACAGAAACGTCTAAGAATTCCATGTAATCTCTTTCAAGAAGTATAAATGTTCTCCATCTAAACTATTATCAGGGTCCAGCAGCAAATGTCCAAGCACTAGCCAGGCACTAGTGGTGCACGCCTTTAATCCCAGCACTTGGGAGGCAGAGGCAGGCGGATTTCTGAGTTTGAGGCCAGCCTGGTCTACAGAGTGAGTTCCAGGACAGCCAGGGCTACACAGAGAAACCCTGTCTCGAAAAATAAAATAAATAAATAAATAAATGTCCAAGCACTGAACAAAGGATTGCTGTAACACAACCAAAGCAAGTACAGAATGCTCTTGGTCCTGTGATATCACCAAGCTTATCCATCACTTACAAACCACTAACTTGGATATGTCTGTTACTTGTGAATAAAACCCAAATCCTAAAAGTTCTATCGATATTTTTATCTTGCTTTTTACAAAACAAAATGCAACGCTATATATAACTCATTTATGTGAAAAATACAAGGTTACATTACCACCTAAAAAAGTAGCACCCAAGCTATATGTGTTGTTCAGGAGTGAAATGCTTGCCTTGTCTGGCATGCATAGGTCCTAGGTTCAATCTATAGTACCACAAAATAAAATAAAAAGGAAAGAACAAAAGAAAGTATCTGAAAAGCCGAACCAGAATGACGTGACAGACTGCAGCTTGGGGACATGAGGTTTAATCGAGCACTTGGTGTGCGTGACATTTGAACACAGACTTAACAGATGAGAAGTAACTATGGAGCAGTCACGGAAGAACCAGGAGGCGCTATCCCAGACAGAGTGAACAAGACCAAAGCCCCTGAGAGAAGGCAGCCAGACAGACAGGCTGGAACAAACTGACAGAATGACTGGAGATGCCAGTCACCAAGGGACACGCTGTACTGAGAGAATGTAGTTTGCCATTCATGAGAGGTCTCAGGCTGTAAGGGTCAGAGCCAAAGCTGAATGGAGAAGAGTAACCGCAGACGGCTCTAGCACAGTGTGGAGGCGGGAGGCAGGGAGAGAGGAGGTGCTGAGGGGATGAGCCATCGAGGCAACAAAGGACGGTGTAGTCTCTTAGAACTAATGACAAAATCAGCCAGAAGGGCCAAGAGAGTACTGTGATGGAGAAAACTAGGCCACTGGCCAATAGTGGAGGCAGGAGGGAGAATGGCCTATCCCCAAATTACCTAATTTCTTTCCTTTGCCAACCTACACTTCTTGGTGTAGACACTACACACCACTGCTAACACACCAGGGCAACGGCATGTCAGGCTCCCTGCTGTAAAGGCAAAGGCCACAGATACAAAAACTGCCTGTAAGCTCAGTGCAGATATAGCTAACAAGACTGTCAACCTAGCACTGAGAAAGGGAATTAGGTTTGTTAAGGGTGTTGAAGGGGCTCTCCCATTGCTAACCAGGAGGCATCGCGTGTATTAATTAAGGGAATTGAAGAGGGTGGAGATCAGAAAGATCAGTTGAAATACTCTTTGTTCTATTCGCTGGCTACACTACCTCAACATAAAGTCACGAAAACTATCTATTCCAAACACCTTGTTTGAGAATTAAATCCGATAAGGTGTGGCAAGGGGACTCTCAACTCTGCACCTTAGCTTCTTGCTTCTTAAGTCATTTAGATGAGGACATCATTACTTACCTTGTATGGTTTCTGAAGAAATAAGTGGAAGTGTTAAGAGTCGCGCATAGTTTCTGACACACAGTAACTACACAAGTCTCTCTTTACGATTTGTGTGACCAGGGCAGAAAATCGGCAGGACAAAAAAAAAAAAAAAAGGAGCACATGTATATATACTAAGCTTGGCTGGTGAGGAAGCAGAGATTATTGAATCAGTGAACGGCTACGTTTAGCCTGTGGGGAGAGACTCACCTGGTGGTTCCATATAGAGCCCTCTTTGCTGCGCTCGTCAGGGGTCAGGCGCACGTATTGGCTCGTAAGCATCGTGCTGCCTTGGAAGTCCCAGAGCGGCATGGAACTGGAACCGACCCCTGTGGGCAGAGACCGACGTGCACAGGTGCTCAAAAGGCCGCGCCAGAAATCTACTGCGCTGCTCTGCTCAACAAAAAGGGCATGCCCTCCTCCAACCCACTCCAGCCCCGCGTCCTCACCCTTCTCTCTGCAGGCCTCACCTTGGTAGGGCTTGATGAGCGAGTGCTCCCGCTTGAGGTGTTCACTGTTGCCGTCGGTTATATCCGCAGCCACCAGCCCCAGCAACAGAAGAAAATGTAGAAATGTAGTGGGGCCCGGGCCGGGGCCAGGAAGCCCAGGCCTCCCTGGGCACCGCTGACCCCAGCCCCAGCCCCAGCGCCTAAGCCAGGCCTCAGCCGCCATTCTCCTTTTCCCTCGGCCACTTCCGCCCTAAGACTTCCGCCTTCCGGGTGTCTTTTCTAATGGTCTCCGGCCGGAAGCCCTCCAAACTAGAATCACCGGAGAGTCAAGAAGGAAAGCCTCGCAGTCAGCAGGGTGGCAGCCTTATTGGCTGGCCAGCCTCCTATCCTAGTAGAGCGTCCTTCCATAACTTTGGAGGTTCCTCGGTCGCCTGTCAGCCGGCCACAACCAAAGGTTCTCATGAGCGACAAGGGATCCAACCAATCATGGAGCAGCACGTTAGGCTTGCGGGCCAACGAAAAGCAGAGGTCTCTTTGGGGCTGGAGGAAAGCGAGCGTCGTCTTTGAAGTGGAGCATGCTGGAACTTGAAGTTTTTGGGGGGCTGCTTGCGCAAGCTGAGCACACTGCTAGGTCGTAAGCCTCCTAGAGAATCCTGACTTTGAAGTGACCTTTCCAGTACAGTGGGAAAAGCAGCACTGGAGTGAAATAGAAAGCCTGGAGTCCAATCCCAATGCTACCCTGGACTCGGTGGGTGGGGGCAAATCCTTTAGGCCACGTCTAGCTAGTTCCACTCCTCTGGAGACTTAAAGAGGCCAGTTATTTGAGGACCTCCGTTACTCTCAATTACTCAGGCACAGTCAGATTGAAGCAGGAGGGACACACCAGATCTTGACCTGGGACCTCAGTGAAGGCCAAAAGTCATCTGGCTTCAAAAAGTGTCAGTTCCTGTAAGAAGTGTGCTGGCTAGTTTTATGTCAACATGACACAAGCTAGAGTCTTTGGAAAAGAGCAAACATTTGAGTTGAGAAAATGCCTCCATAAGATCTGGCTCTAGGGCATTTTCTTTCTTTCTTTTTCTTTTTTTTTTTCTTTCTTTCTTTCTTTCTTTTTTTTTTTTTTTTTTTTTCGAGACAGGGTTTCTCTGTGTAGTCCTGGCTGTCCTGGAACTCACTGTGTAGACCAGGCTGGCCTCGAACTCAGAAATCCGCCTGTCGATGCCTCCCAAGTGCTGGGATTAAAGGCGTGGGCCACCACCGCCCGCCGGGCATTTTCTTAATTAGTGATTGATGTGGGAATGTCCAGCCCATGGAGGGTGGTACCATCTCTAGCCTGGTGGGCTTGGGTTCTATTAAAAAAAATAGACTGAGCAAATCAGTTAACAGCACTCTTCCATAGTCTCTGCATCAGCTCCTGCCCTGTTTGAGTTCCTGTCCTGACTTTCTTTAGTTATGAACAGTGATGTAGAAGTATAAGCCAAATAAACCCAGTCCTCTCTTTTTATTTTTATAAGATTTATTGCTGGGCAGTGGTGGCACATGTCTTTAATCCCAGTACTTGGGAGGCAGAGGCAGGAGGATTTCTGAGTTCAAGGCCAGCCTGGTCTACAGAATGAGTTCCAGGACAGCCAGGGCTACACAGAGAAACCCTGTCTCGAAAAATCTAATAAAAAAAAAGATTTATTTATATGAGCACACTGTAGCTGTCTTCAGACACACCAGAAGAGAGCATTATAGATCTCATTACAGATGGTTGTGGGCCATGGTGTCATTGGCAGGAATTGAACTCAGGACCTCTGGAAGAGCAGTTCGTGCTCTTAACCGATAAGCCATCTCTCTAGCCCAAACCCAAAACTTCTCCAAGTTGTTTTTGGTCATCGTGTTTCATCACAGTAACCCTAACTAAGACAAAAAACATTTTTTTCTGAATGTCTCCCACCTATAATTAGTTGAAACCACAGGTCTAGATCCTACTGATTAGAGGGTTATGTTTATAAATATATGTTGTGTATATGTGTGTGTGCATGGATACATAGAAAGAGAAAATACATGTACAACAAAGCCCCTCTGCCTCTTGTCTCCTAATGAGCACCCTCTTCAGAGATTTCCCTGCACCCACACACACTAGGGTGTGTGCATGAACTTCACTGGAGGGCTGAGCTCGTCAGGTACAGTCACAGCTGAGTCCCAAGAATGTGGAGAAGTGCACCTGGAAGTAATTAACTGGTGAGAGAACATTTGTTCTAGAACCTGTCACTGGGTCATGGAGAATGAGGAAGAGTTCATCCAGGATGTCTGAGAAGTCTCTCTCAGCAGAGGAAGCAGAGGTGGGGATATGAACTTAAAAAGAAACACAGTGAGGGGCTGGAGAGATGGCTCAGTGGTTAAGAGCACTGACTGCTCTTCCAGAGGCCCTGAGTTCAATTCCCAGCAACCACATGGTGGTTCACAACATCTGTAATGGGATCCAGTGCCCTCTTCTGGTGCATGTGAAGACAGCTACACTATACTCACAACATGAAATAAATGTTTAAAAAAAAGAAAGAAAGAAAGAAAGAAAGAAAAAAGAAAGAAACACAATTATTTGGAACAGATGTAGAGTTTGTGGTATTTGGGCCTGGTAACACATTCCTGGGAAGTGGACCCAGAATCCACGGTCATCTTCCCATACATAAGGATCTTGAGACCACCTGAGGGCTACTTGAGACTCTGTGTCAAGCAAACAGGCAAAGCTGTGGAATTGGAAACTGTGGTGGATAGATGGTGTAATGGTTGATCTTCCACTGCCAACTTGGCTGGATTTACAATGACCTTTGAGACACATCGCTGGGTATGTCTGCAAGGTGTACGTAAATAGAGAAGGCTTATTCCATGTGCTGGAGTCCTGGACTAAAGAAAAAGGACAAAGCAAGGTATGCAACAGCATTCACCTCTGCCTGCTTCCTGTCCACAGAAGAAATGTGAGCAGGATGCAATGTAGCCAGACAGACAGCACGCTGTCCTCTGATCCGTCAAACAGGCGTCATGAGGAGCAGTCATATAGGGGTCATGAGGACCAAATGAAGTCCCATTAGGAGAGGACCCTGTAGACTATAAAGCACCCATGAAATCTGAGTATAGCCTGTGTCCATGGCACAGCAGATGGGCAGACTGCAGTCAGGTCACACAAGCTCCTGCACAGGTATGTTATTTGCTCATTCATTCTAGGGCTGGGCATTCTGCTGTGAACAGACACCATGACCAAGGCAACTCTTATAAAAACATTTAGTTGGGCCTGGCTTACAGGTTCAGAGGTTCAGAGGTTCAGCCCATTATGGCAACATCCAGGCAGGCATGGTGCAGGAGGAGCTGAGAGTTCTACATCTTCATCTGAAGGCTGCTAGCAGAAGACTGGCTTCCAGGCAGCTAGGATGAGGGTCTTATAGCCCACGCCCACAGTGACACACCTACTCCAACAAGGCCACACCTCCTAATAGTGCTGCTCCCTGGGCTAAGCAAATACAAACCATCACAGGCATCAAATCTGGCACTTTGCACATCATTACACAAGCCAAGCCTCCTCTCTAGTTTCATGAGCACTTTAGTAGCCCAGGTTAGCAATCATGACAATCCTACTGCCTCAGCCTCCTGAGTGCTGGAATTGTAAGAATGAGCTACTGCCGAAGCACCTATTAGTTAGTTAGCTAGTTAGTTAGTTAGTTAGCTAGTTAGTTAGCTAGCTAGTTAGTTAGTTAGTTTGAGACAAGGTCTCTTGTAGCCTAGCTGGCGTCAAGTTAGCTAAGTAACAGAGGGTGACCTTTTGAACTCCGTACCCTCTATTGCAGTGATTACAGGTGTGCACCACCACACTTTAGTTTTCTGCAGTGCTGGGGACTGAACCTAGGGCTTCATACATGCTAGGCAAGCACTCTACCAAGTGAACTACATCCCCAGCCCATAAGCATCTTAGTAAGATCATCTTAGCCCCTGAAGCAACCCCAACCTCACACAATTCAAATTCCTGCCTGGGGGCGGTGAGGAGCAAGGTATCCAAAAAGAGATAAATACACTGGGGTGTGATCGCTGCCATAGAAGATGGCCTCTGGTATGTACACTGGCACCAAGTTCATGTCTGAGGGCTCTCAGAATCATCCAAAGCTGGTGTTCCAGACTTATGGATGTCATGCCTCCCTGCACCAGTGTACAGACCCTGCTTCTCATCTCTTGTGGCTCCAAGATCCTCTAGGGTTTCACCATCCTCTGTATCCAGCCAGAAAACACATCCTGAGGGAGAAAAATCCTTTGAACTCAGAAGTTCAGGGCCCATTTGACAACACAGTGAGACCTTAGGGCTGGCGATGGTGCCATAGCTAAGAGCGGGCACTGCTCCTGCATAGGAACTGAGCTCAGTCTCAGGACCCACAGCTCACAACTGCCTGTAACTTCAGCTCCAGGGAATCCGATGCTTCTGGCCTCCTCATGCACTGGCAGACACAGTCACATACCTACACACAGACAACAACCACTGCAATAATAACTCTAACAAAACAAAACACATAGTGAGACCTTGTCTCAAAAGCTCAGGTGAAGCTGATGGGGTACCTACGCAGAAGGGGTACTACTTGCTATCAAGCCTAATGATCTCTGCATTTTATCCCTGGGACTGTGGGTGAGAGAAGAGAACCAAGTCCTGAAAGCTAGCCTCTGGCCTCTGTGCCACAGCAGGATCATGGACACATATGCGATAAGCTCATTAGGGAAACAAACTTTTTCAAAGAATGTTCCTTCGCCGGGCTGTGGTGGCGCACGCCTTTAATCCCAGCACTTGGGAGGCAGAGGCAGGCGGATTTCTGAGTTCGAGGCCAGCCTGGTCTACCGAGTGAGCTCCAGGACAGCCAAGGCTATACAGAGAAACCCTGTCTCGAAAAAAACAAAAAAACAAACAAACAAACAAAAAAAGAATGTTTCCCTTCACACATCTTGAAAGGCTAATTTTTATTAATTTATTAATAAATATGTTATTAATTATTATATTAATTATATTATTAATTATTGTTAATAACTATTCAGAGCTGTTGGAGATGGAGCCTTTGGACAGAAGTACATCATGCAGGAGATGGACCGGATATGATGGGACAAGTGCCCTTTATTATAAAGCAGGAGTCTCTGCTTTCTGACACATGGGCACAGCAAAAAGATGGCCATCTGCAAGCCAGGACTCGTCAGACCACAAGTGTGCCAGGGGTTCAGCTTGGACACGCCACCTCCGGAATGGTGAGAACGAGACATTTGTTGTCCCAGCCATCCAGTCCAAGGCATATTTCTCTTAATAATTTAAAAAATATTTTATGTGTATGACTGTTTTGCCTGCCTGTGTGTCTGTGTACTACCTGCATGCCTGGTACCCTCAGAGGCCAGAAGAGGACATCCTGGAACTGAAGTCAAAAGCAGTTGTGAGCTACTATGTAGTTGCTGGGGATGGAACTTTGGAAGAGTAGCCAGTCCTTTTAACCACTGAGCCATCTCCAGCCCAGATTGTGTTTGTTTGTTTGTTTGATGACTGCTGGTTTGTAGATGAGGTTGGCCTTGAACTCAGAGATCCACCTACTTCTTGGACATGATATTTTTCTTATAGCATGTGAGCTAAGACAGTTCTGCATGAAGGTGGGTTTTCTACATGAGTATGGCTTACTTTACCTCTTTGGTATGGATGTACCAAATCTATTCTCCTACACTTCAGTGTATGTGTGCACACCCAGTTCCTGGGGTGTCTGACTACACATAGGCCTATATATAGGTATGCCTGTCATGCACCCGTTCAAGGCACTATGGACTATCTATCTATCTATCTATCTTATTTTGTTTATATTTAGATATAGACACAGATATAGTATAAATACTGATTGGGTCTCATGTAACTAAGTCTGACCTCAAACTATGATATTCCTGCCTCTGCCTCCCAAGTGCTGGCATTATACACATGTGCTACCATGTCCAGCTTCGCATGTGTACATCTGAAGATTCAGGTGCGTTCATGACACAGCATGCCCACATGCATGGTCGGTCACACATGCAATGCGTTTCCCTCTTTGCTCACCTGGCCATCAGATGACAGCCTAGGGACAGTAGTCTCCACATGCAAACTGTCTGGGGTGGGGGTGCTAAGGATGCATTAGCCTGGGACATAGCAGGTAAATGAATAGTGGATGAAACACTTTTGTGGGTGCCTAGGACCTGGTACACATGTCCCATGTCCATGGAACTGCCTCCCGCTCCAGACTACCAGTTCCACAAGTGCTGATTATATGAGCTGCACTTCTGTGAGCTGGCACATCCTTGGAGCCTTCAGACTGAGCCAGAACACTCCAGGTTCTTCCTCGCTGGGCACAAGGAGGCTCCTGCTGTGTGTTGGTGCTTGCATGGGGTGCAACCAAGGGTGCGTTGGCGGTATGTGTGTGTGCGTGAACGTGTGTGTGTGTGTGTGTGTGTGTGTGTATGTGTGTGTGTGTGTGTGTGTGTGTGTGTGTGTGTGTGTATGAGAGTAGGAAGAGGCATTCGCTCTCTTAGACCTTGCTTCTTTCTGTGGTTTGGTTTCTATAGAGACACTTCCTGTGGCAGAGAAAAGAGGTAGTGAGCTGGTGTTTCAGGATGTAAGGGCCCGGAGGAGCAGAGCGAGCTCTCTCCACTGCCTGCCTGCCACCCTGAGAGTGCTGCTCCGTGCTTCCACGATCCTTGTGGTGGGTGGGCCCCCGTGGAGGGGACCTGTGATCAACGGCAATATGCCAGGGAAGCCCAAGCACTTGGGTGTCCCCAACGGGCGCATGGTGAGTGTAGGCTCTGAGCCAGAGCCACAAGGAGGGGGTGGGCACACCCAGGGTGGAGTCCAGGAGGCATACCGGGCAAGGTTGCGGAGGAGTTCAGGGGGCTGCCAGCAGGCTGGAGAAGTTGGGTACAGACAGCTGCTGGCAGTGGGACCTGATGCTGTCACCCCAGGACCCTACCAGATGCCCTGCTAAGAGTTAGGTGCAACCCCAGGGATTAGTCCAGAGCACAGCAAACATAGGTCTCTGGTACCACATGCAGGTTGGTTCCTCATCTGCTACTGGGATTACTGAAGCTGATTACAGAGTAGCATGGAGACCCAGTGGTCACTCCTGCAACTTCTCAAGCCCTATGCCTCTGGCCCTCAGCCCTCCTCTCTTCACCTCATGCTCTAAGTGCCCAAGATAAGGTTTCAAGAGAAGCCCTTGCTGGGTCACTACATCAACCTTCTCCAGAGGCAGCCTGACAGAATTAGTGTTCTTTGGGCAGCCCGGAATGGGTCGATCAGCCCCGTCTGTTCTATTCTTAGCCTCCAGTAAGGGGGGTGTGCAACTTAGTATAGGATGTCCTGGTTGCAGCCCTCTCCCCTTACAGTATCTCCAGGCTGTTTAACTCCTGACTAGAGCTGTCCCCGAGTTTCTGGCTCTTCTTTCATTCACCAAATGGGGCAGGCTGTGTTGAGCATCCTTTTTCTCCTTAGGGACCTGGCTCACCTAGCAGGGTCACTAAAAAAAATCCAGGGAGATCAAACAGGGTCCTGGTAGCTCCTATCCTGAGACCCCAGCCTAGAACCATGGGACAAAGCCAGAGGATCAGAGTGACCTGGGATCCAGTTCTAGCTTGGTTGTCTTTTCCCAAAGATCCTGTCCTGTTTTGTCATCTGTAAAATGAAATAGAAACTGATCAATGTCCTGTTTGCTGAGTGGCACTAATGAATATGAGACCCTTGAAGTGCTGTAAAGTCCACGGAAGGGTTATCCTGGTAGCCCTGTATTTTCATCCTCTCTTTAAGAGTTTTTTGCCTCATTAAACAGTTCCTGCCTCTGCTTTCCAGTTCCCAAGGTTAGTTCTGATCTCTTGTCCAGAAGCCCTTTGCTGCCAGCCCCATGCTGTTCTGGTGGAAAGGAGACCAATTCCAACAGTTGGCTCGACCCCCACTCTGCTTCCTGTACCACCAACCCAACTTAGAAAGTCTGTGGAGAGCCCATCCCCCTTGCGCCGATGCTGGGTGGGCATGGCACTTGGCTTGCGCCTCTCTAGGCAACTTGGCCACAGAACCAAAGAGAAATAGCCCAGGCCCTCCCCAAAAGAATAGCTGGATTGATGCTTCTGGGCCAGAACCCAGAACCACATGCCAGCTGAAAGGCTGGAGAGAGACCCAGCCTGTCCTTTCTGTGTCAGGTCATGGCTTCTCTATCCAAAAGTCATTCAGAATAAAGAGGATGACAGTACAAGCTGGGTCCTGCCAAGCCCACGCTGCCCCAGATCCTCTCAGCAGTTGTCACATATGTTTGTTTTTGCCCTGTTTGGATCAGTTCTGAATCCTCTGTATGACCCTTGAACTGCATGGCTCACAGATGTCTACTTGCTGGACAATGAGCAGCTTTCTGAAGCCATACCTGGCTGGGGCAAGGATGGAAAGACAGGCATTGGCGACTACAGGGTAGACGTGAATGGAGAGGGGCCTGTGGGCAAAGTGTTGGGCTGTTATCTCATGAGGGAGGCTCAGAGGAGCAAAACCAATATGCTGTTGAGTAGAAGGGTTACCATTTGCACACACCTCCTGAGTCCCCCAGCACTGTCTGGCTTTGGTTCCACCCCTCCCCCACCATTCCTTGCTGAGTCGGTGTCAGTCATAAGCCTCATCCTTCTGGCAGTCAGCTGTCACTTAGAGAGGCTCCTAACCCCCTCCTAGAGAAATCGTCACTCAGTACCAGCTGTCGCTTAACTTGCATTCATACATTCCCTCAGGGGCTCCTCCGGATCGTCCCACCCTGAGCACTTAAGACCCAGGTCCCAGTTCCCAGTTAGTACCAGTCAGTGGGGCCTGACAGACATGAGTGAAGAGTACTGGAATACACTTCTGGTTTAGCGAAGAGCTGTAGGTCAGGAGTGGAGAAAGCCTGAGAAGAGTCTGGTGAGGAAAACCGTCTTCTCCATTAACATACAAGGCTATAGAAGATGGTCCACATGCAAGCAAGGGGGAAGTGGCCCAGGGGGAGACTACACGTAGGAAACATACAGAGATGGTGGAGGGCTATGCCCCAAGGGAGTCTGTGAGTTTAACTTCAAGTTAGTCATAGTTCTTTTCCTGGAAACTCGGAGTTGGTCCCCCAACACACTCTGGCAAAGAGACCCACGAGGGGCCAATGTGCCTCTGTTCCTGGTGTCCAACTCAGGGTCAGGGATGGCATTGCAGGGGTGCATTATAGAAGGGCCATGTCTTGGAGAAGGCTCTACAGACCTGGCTGGAGCTGAAGGAATCAGGGCCTAGGGTTGTATAGTCATCCACAGAGTGAAACAAGACCACAGATCAGGTGCTCACCTCTGGAAAGGCTTCAGGGACATAGGTGAAAATTCTGGAAGTAAGTTCTGGTTTGAGGAAGAGTCACAATAAGGGATAGAGAAAGCCTGAGGTGTCTATCAGTTGATTGCTCTCTCTTTGAGATCTGAATCGTCTAGGGACACAGTTCAAGAGGAGTCCCTGGGCCTCTCCTCCATTGACCTCACCCATTTGTGCCCAAGGGCTACAAGGCCTGGATCTCCAAGCTCTCCTATCTATAAAGGAAGTAGCAAGGCTGGGTGCAGTGACATATGCCTACAGTACTGATGCTCTGAAGGCAGAGGCAGGTGGATCCTCTGGAGATTAGAGGCCTGCCAGGGCTACAGAGGGAGTGCCAGGCCAGCCAGGGCTACAGAGGAAGACCTTGTTTCAAATATGTGTATGAAGCAACACAGAGAAACGTGGTGAAGTCTTCAGATTCCACCACTGACATGCAAGCTTGGCATCTAATATCTCTGCCCCCTTTCAACTCTATAACTTGTCTGGGTCTCAAGTTCCTGGCCTATAAAACAGGGTCAAAACATCTGCTACAGGGGACAGAGATCTTGAGGGTAGAGTAAAATTGTGGGTTGTTTGTAACACAGCTGGATCAGAAAACTTGAGATGGCCTCCCTAGTGTCCTCAGTACCAGCAGCTCCCCTAGAGCCACTTCCTAAGAACAAAGCGTGACAAGCTAAAGCCAGAGTCCACTATGGGTTGGGACTGTCACCGGCCACCACACCCTTCCTCATCCTTTCTTCCCCTTTTCCTCCATCCACTCAGTAGGGCTCCTTGAGCAGAGGTAAGAATCAGGGTCACTACTGAACAGCACTTCTCCTTGCCTTGTAGCCTGTGTAAGTCGTAGCTGTGGCTCTGGACCCTGCTTTTCCACAGATGATGCTCTGAGTGCGGCTGCCCCAGTTAGCCGGTTAGCCCGCCAGCAGCCCCCAGAGGCTGGGAATCTGAGCCTAGCACTCCCTTGGGGAAATGGGCTCAAGTAAAATCAGCTATTTCAGATTCTCAAACGACCAAGTAGGAATTGGGCTTCATTCCTCCTCGAACCCCAGCTTGAGATTCCTGTTCCTCTTCCAGTTCTGTCCCAGTCCCACTGTCAATAAAAGAAGCTGGAACAAGCTGGGCAGTGGTGGCGCACGCCTTTAATCCCAGCACTTGGAAGGCAGAGGCAGGCAGATTTCTGAGTTCAAGGCCAGCCTGATCTACAGAGTGAGTTCCAGGACAGCCAGGGCTACACAGAGGAACCCTGTCTCAAAAAACCAAAAAAGAAAAAAAAAAAAAAAAAAAAGAAGCTAGAACAAAAAACCTGGCACCTGGGCCAGCGTCTTAGTCAAGACTACTTAAGTATAGGGTCAGAGAGGGTGCCCCTGGAGCAGGGATTTCAGGTAGACTCCCTTCCCAACAAGACCTCCCCTCCAGGAGCTACCAGGCTTCGGGGTGAGAGGCCCAGGCGTGAGTAGGTATGAAGGGATTGGTGAAGACCAGCATTTGGGGATAACTGATGACAGGGATCCAGGAGCAGCGGCAGGGAGCTATAGAAGCAGGTACTTGGGCAGAGGAAACAGCAAAACAGGAAGCAGGGGTGTGGGGAAAATAAAAATTTGATAAAGTGTAGGGTGGAGGCGAGGAGGAGGCAGCTGTTGGAGGGGCTCATTAGTCAGGTACAGGTAGGGGTGTAACTGTAACTTGGCAACAGCAATCCTACTGAGGCAGGCAAGGAATTGAATCCAGGGTGGAACAGTGGGGTGGGAAGGGCCTGGAGAAAACCTGAAGGCAGCCCTCCTGAAGGATACAGTTAATTAAAGATAATAGAGAAATAAAACTCCTGAGAGCCAAACACAATCCTAGTGTGGCCAGCTTCAGTCCCAGTACCGTTGGCTGTCAAGAGCTCCTACCCAGAGGGAGCTACCTACAAAGGCCGGGCTGACTTGGGAAGGCAACTTTACAAAGACTAAAGACTAAGGACCCGTGAAGAGGGTAAGGTCCTGCACTGAGATGGGCAACTGCACCAGAGAGCTGGGGGAAGGAAGGCCGGCAGCTCAGGCTCTGAAGCTAAGGGCACAGCTGCTCTGGAGACAGCAGTGGGGTGCAGGCAGGTGTTGGGGAAGAAAATAGCAGGCTGCCTAGGGACCTCAGGCACTGTGAAGACCTCCCACCCTAGGAATCAGGACTCGCTTCCCTCAGCTGAGAGAGGTGAAGACCTTGGAGGGGAGAGGCGACTGTAATGATGAGCGTCTGGAGGAGTGTGAGACACGGTGTGGGGAGGTGGGGGGAGGCCCAGAGCGTGATGTGCCAGGGAGCTGGTCCCACACCCAGCTCAGGCAATTGCAAACTTTCTCTCTTGCTCAACCCCCACACAAGGTTGTAAAACAAGAAAAAGGCAGAGCTAGGATTCGAATCTTTGTCTTGAGAACTCAGCCGATTGTGCCCTCTGCCCTCCGGTATGGTAGCAAACCCAACACTTGACACCCCAAAGTGATTTTGAGCTCCCTCTGTGTGTCTAACTCACTGGAATGAAGCAGTTCTTTTCAGGGTCATTGTTTGCCCAACTTTTAGAGAGAACAAATTAAGGTAAAAGCACACCTGAGTATCCTTCCCAAGACCACAGAGCACAAACTTTGAGGTCAAGCAGTCTAGGCATTGATTGCTTCCCATTGCCTCCAAAAGAAACATAGATGTATCCAACTGGCCTCAGGGTCCCCTGAGGGAACCCTGTAGGGATGGCCACTGGCTGCTCAGGGCTGGCCGAGGAAGCTACTCTGAGAAGCTGCCCATGATGCCTTGAGCATCACGCTTAAAGAAGAGAAAGATGGCCGGGCAGTGGTGGCGCACGCCTTTAATCCCAGCACTTGGGAGGCAGAGGCAGGCGGATTTCTGAGTTCGAGGACAGCCTGGTCTACAGAGTGAGTTCTAGGACAGCCAGGGCTACACAGAGAAACCCTGTCCCAAAAAAAAAAAAAAAAAAAAAAAAAAAAAAAAACAAAACAAAAAAACACAAAAACAAAAAAAAAAAAAAAAACAAAAAAAAAAAGAGGAGAAAGATGGACCCCGTGGGAATCACTTAAGTTTTAAACACACGAGGCCCCTTTAAACTTATTTTTTTTCCTGGAGGCCAAATAATATCCTACAGTATCCCTCAGGCTAGTCCTGACTCCCACATGACCCAGGTGTTCCGAGGGTAGGAGTAGAGAGTGGAGAGCGGGAAGGGGAGGCTTTCCCATGCTTGCTTCCAATGGGATGGAAAGAAGGGTTTCTGTGACAGGGCCTAGTGAAATGTAGGAGGTAAAGGAGCCCAGAGGTCTAAGTGATGGAGAAAAGACGTAAGTGTACAGGGAAGCTGTTTCAGGACTTTTACAGTGGTGACAGATGAGTGTCCATTTAAGACTGGATGAGTTTGAACGGCCTGTGGGGCATCTGGAGCCAGGTATTGACCAGAAGCTAGCTGAATATTGCTGGGTCTAGAGGTTAGAGGGGCACAAAGAGCCCAGAACAGGAAAAGGGACAGCCTGCCCTGTATGGGCAGAGGTCTGCAGAGGAGCTGGGGAGCTTCTAAGGATGCAAGAAGGGAACCAAGAGAAACCATTGCAAGAACCTCTTCAAGGTGATGGTGGGAAGTTGTGTTTCACCAGTGACTCAGATTCCCAGAGAAGCCAGGGTCAGTATACATTGTAGGAGAGACTAAATGGAGTTGGTGTGAATGACAGTGATACTCACATTGTGGCCCCTGGACCAGCACCAGAATTACCCAGAAGCCTGTTAGAAATGGAGAGAGAGCCTCAAGCCCCATCCTGGATCTACTGAGCCTGAATGTCGGGGAGGCGGGGGTGAGGGGGGTCCTCCTGGTCGCTCCAGACAAGTCTGATGGACTCAGCTCTGTGCCACAGAAACAGCATCCCGTGCTGTCCCCATGGTGGGGTGGGATAAGCACCCCACGGAGAAACAGTGCAATGAGATCACTAGCTACAGAAGCACCTGTCCTCCCTCAAACACAAGATTGGCATAGCAAGTGAGCTGCTGTGTCCAAATCCTTCCAGATGGTACCTACCGGAAGAAGCAGGATTGAAGTCCAATCACACCTGGGTTCACCTAGCAAGGGCTGAGAGAGAGAGAGACACGGGAACCAGGGGCCACTAGAAAGTACCCTGAGTAAGTCCCAGTATGCAGTGGTTGCCACATGATAGAAAAGGGGCCAAGGCAGCCTGAACAAAATCCTAGGCAGAAATGACTACCTGGAGCCAGTCAGTCATACACTCTAGGGAGAAAATACAGTCCCAGCTCACTGGAGATCTGCCCAGTGTGGGTCTTTAAAACGTCTTATAGGGCTCTATTCTGATGTTCTACCTTGGGTCTCTCCTAGGTTCTGGCTGTTTCTGATGGAGGTGAGTGACAGATGTGTGGAGGAGGGAGGGAGGGAGGGAGGGAGAAAGGGAGGGAGAAAGGGAGGGAGGGAGGGAGGGAGAGAGGGAGGGAGGGAGGTAGAACTGTGTGGGGACACACCCAGCCACTTGTTGATCTCTCTGGTAATTAATCAGACCTGCAGAGTAGATGCCTGCCTGCAAGGGGGATTGAGCCACAAGCTGAGCAAGGAAAAGGCTCGCCCTAACTTGTTCATCTCTCTGCAGAACTGACCAGCACAGCAGGTTCCCAGGCCCAGGGTGAGGGCAGAGGCAGCTCCCTCAGCATCCACAGCCTCCCCAGTGGCCCCAGCAGCCCCTTCTCCACTGAGGAGCAGCCTGTGGCCAGCTGGGCCCAGTCCTTTGAGCGGCTGCTGCAAGACCCACGGGGTCTGGCTTACTTCACTGTAAGCCCTGGAGTGGGGTGGAACTCGGGAGGGCGGGTACCACTTCAGGAAGGGGGGTGCTGGAGAGAACATAGAACAGGGCTTCAGGTTGGCCAGAATGTTGCTTCTCTCTGTGGTCCCTGTCTTTGGCATCCTTTCCCTCATCACCAAGCTAGGAACTCTCCCTTCTTGTCCTCATCTCTGTTTCTTATTTTCTTCCGGTACCCCAGATCTGGCACCATCTGTCTGTCTGTCTGGTCTTTTGGCCTCCGTGTCTGTCCCAGTCTTTGAACACGTTCCTGAATCAGCCTGTATCTGAAGGCCTTCCTTCCCCTTCTTACGCTAGGAGTTCCTGAAGAAGGAATTCAGCGCAGAGAATGTAACTTTCTGGAAAGCCTGCGAACGTTTCCAGCAGATCCCAGCCAGCGACACCAAGCAGGTGGAGAGAGAGATGGGACAGACGGGTGGGGCTAGGGCCTAAGGCATGCCCCCTGATCTCTTCTGGTCCCTCATCCCCCAGCTAGCTCAGGAGGCCCACAACATCTACCATGAGTTCCTGTCCAGCCAGGCGCTAAGCCCAGTGAACATCGACCGACAGGCCTGGCTTAGTGAGGAGGTGCTGGCCCAGCCCAGGCCAGATATGTTCCGAGCACAGCAGCTTCAGGTGAGGGAGCCAGGAGGCGCAAGGACAGGTTGAGAATAGACACCAATGAACACTCAAAAGGACCAGATTCAGGGGCAGTCTGAGCTGGAAGGGAAGGGGCAAATGCCTTGAAGGATGGGTTGGGGCGGGGTCAAGAGTAGGGGCGGGTCTCAGACTCCAGGGAAATGACACAGGCTTTGGGGAGGCAGGGCTTGGGGCTTCCCTACTTGGACTGGCTAGGGCGGGACCTGGGACAGTAGAGGTGCAGGCAAAACCCCACGTCCAGCCCTCCACTGTCCTCTCATGGTGCCAATCGCCACTCACACCCGATGGCCAAGCAGATCTTCAATTTGATGAAGTTCGACAGCTATGCGCGCTTCGTCAAATCCCCGCTGTACCAAGAGTGCCTGCTGGCCGAGGCCGAGGGACGCCCCCTGCGGGAACCTGGCTCCTCGCACCTCGGGAGCCCCGACACCTCGAGGAAGGTGAGGACAGGGGTGTCAGGGGGCAAGGCGGGAGCTGGGTCAGGGTCTTCCTCAGACCTAGATCCGTGTGCGGGGCTGGGGCGCTGCTCCGCACCAGAGTCTTCCCTGTATCCCCAGAAGCCAAAGCTGAAGCCTGGAAAGTCACTGCCGCTGGGCGTGGAAGAGTTGGGGCAGCTACCACTTGCTGAGGGCCCTTGTGGCCGTCCTCTCCGCAAGTCCTTTCGTAGAGGTGAGTCCAGGCGCTGGCCCTAGAATGGTGTGGCCAGGAAATTTGGGCCAATTTTGGGACCACCCTTTTCTTCCTACCTGACCCCAGTCTCCAATAGGGAAAAACCCAAACGACAAAGCGTAGGCTCTTGAGACCACCTAGTTTCTCCAGGAGGTTGTGCCACACCCCAGAAGTTGGCTACACAGCGACACACCCAGGGATGGCTCCACACAAGGCCCATCTAAAGGGAGGGCTTAGTCAGAGGGATGGTGAGAGAAAGAAAGCCTCTTCATTACTGACTTTCCCTTAGAGATGACGGGTGGAGCCATGAATTCGGCCCTGCGTCGAGAGTCTCAAGGGTCTCTGAATTCTTCCGCCAGTCTGGACCTGGGCTTCCTTGCGTTTGTGAGCAGCAAATCTGAGGTAAGCAGCCTTTGAGAGAAGGAAACAAGGTGCTTTCTGCTTAGGACCAGTGCCGGTTCTCTTCCTGGGATCCGGGAATTCACAGTGGACGTCTACACTTGACTCCCAGCTTGCTCCACGAAGCCATCACCTGACCCTTCCTTTCTCTCCATGCCAGATAGATCTCTGTACATACTACGGATGCACATCCTCAACTGGGAGATGTGTGTGTGTGTGTGTGTGTGTGTGTGTGTGTGTGTGCACCTTTGTGTATCCTGTATGTGTGGCTAGTTAGAGGAGCTATCATTGACTGTCCAAAATTTTTTGTTTTTTTTGTTTGTTTGTTGGTTGGGGGGGGGGTTGATTTGTTTTGTTTTGTTTGTATTGTGTTTTTGTTTTTTTCAAGACAGGGTTTCTCTGCATAGCCCTGTCTGTCCTGGCATGCTTTGAACTCAGAGAGCTGCCTGCCTCTACTTCCAAATACTAGGATCAAAGGCGTGTTTGAGTGGACATGTGTCTCTGGAGCAAGACACGTCTTTGCCTGGTTCCAAGTGTACATATCTGTGTCCCAGCATGCTTTGCGTGCATGAATACAGCCTCTGCCTGTTCTTGTCCACAACCAGAACCACCGAAAGAGCCTTGGAAGCGGAGAGGGTGAGACTGAAAGCCGGCCCGGGAAGTACTGCTGCGTGTATCTGCCTGATGGCACGGCCTCCTTGGCCCTGGCTCGACCTGGCCTCACCATCCGCGACATGCTGGCAGGCATCTGTGAGAAGAGAGGCCTCTCTCTGCCTGACATTAAGGTCTACCTGGTGGGCAATGAACAGGTGCGAGCATGGCTGGCCCCAACTCTTGCCTCCTTTCTGATCACAAGCATGTCCTTTTCCTCCTGCTCTGCCCCCTAATTCTCCATCACCAACTCGCTCCTACCTTGTTCATGTACCTCACTCCTACTCCTGTGTCCCAGTCTGCATGGGTTCCAGTACTGACTCCTCATTTGTCCACCCATATCCCACAAAAATCCACACACAAACCCACCTCATCATCCTTGTTCCCAGCTATCTCCATCACCCTATGCTGATGGTTTCCAAGAGTTAAAGCTGAGGAGAGGGTCCGCCACCCCGTCCCCACCCCACAGTTCACACTGCCATCTCCACAGGCCCACCCCTGAAGTTGGCACTGGGTGATTCCCTCATCTTTGCCATCAAAAGTATCCACTGAACCTAAATCCCTGAATGCTTCCATCAAGTGCAAATGAACAGTAAGCTCTAAGGTCTAGGGAAACTCATTCTTAAGCCACCCTGTAAGGGGGTGCCACCCTGTAAGGGGGTGCCACCCTGTAAGGGGGTGCCACCCTGTAAGGGGGTGCCACCCTGTAAGGGGTGCCACCCTGTAAGGGGGTGCCACCCTGTAAGGGGGTGCCACCATGTAAGGGGTGCCACCCTGTAAGGGGGTGCCACCCTGTAAGGGGGTGCCACCATGTAAGGGGGTGCCACCATGTAAGGGGGCCCCAGAGGAGCAATGCTGCTCCAGGAAAATAACAGGAAGTCATCCAAGCCCCAAGAGGCAGCAAAGGTATATGAGCAGAACTGGCCCAGAGGCTGTGTTCTGCTAGGTCCAGGCTGCAGGTAGCCAGGCAAGAGGCAACTAGAAGTGAAACCTCCAGAGAGGCTCTTCCAGGGATGGTGGTGCATCTGGTCAGAAGGCTAGGAGAGAGGCAGCAGCTGAGGAGGGCAGAGCAGTTTGTCTGGGAGAACTGGAGGGAGAGGACATTCTAGAAAAAGGGAGGGAAGGAGGTGTTTGCAGGGCATGCTTAGGGACCTGGAGTGTGGGGGTGTTGGGGAAGCAATGGGAGCCGCTTTGCCCACTTTCTCAGACCACCGGCACAGCTGCCAACAGCCCAGATGGGCTTCTGTGCCTGCTAAATATAATTCCACCACCCACCTTCCACCTGTCTTTGTGGCGCAGCACAGGCCTACCGTCTGGGAGAGTCTCCATGCTCCCTTTCAAGCTCTCCCACTACAAGTTTTATGCTGGTACAGACAATAGGTTTGTCTGTATACCTACTGTGTGTCGGGACTATACCAGATGCTTTTCATCTTTTTGGTCTGATGTGTGTACTGGGGGTGGGGCTGACCTGGGCATTAAAGAGGCAAGAGACAAAGACCAGTTGGCTAAAAAGCCCCGTGGTGAGGGGAAGCGTATTCAGATGGTCTGCTTGAGTTTCCTTTACCTGGAAGAAGGGCACACACTCTGTGAACCCAGACCCAAGCTTCATCCTTATTAAGGACCCCCATTAACCTGGATGCCCACATCCCTGTGTTTCCCTGAACCAGATTCTTTCCCAAGCTTCCCCTAGCATTCCCCAGCATCTTCCACTCTTTTCTTTTTTATTTTTACAACAGGGTCTTACTGTGTAGCCCTATGTAGTCCATGCTGGCCTTAAACTCCATCAGTTTCTGCCTCTTAAGTGCTGGGGATAAAGGCATGTATGACCATGCCACCATACCCAGGGCATCTTCCACTCTTAAAATCCTTAGCCTTGGTCTAATCAGGCTTAAACCCCATTGGTCCTTACCCCATCGGCCTCTCCAATCTTCTGTTATTCATGAGCTAGTCCTTCTGACCTTTAGGATACCACATTAGAGGCCACAGGAGGAAATGAAGGTGGTTTCCAAGTATCCTCAGGGGATGGATTGGGGTGGAGAGAGGGGATTCTTAGACCCTGCCTGGCATCTGCAGAAGGCCCTGGTCCTGGATCAGGATTGCACCGTGCTGGCAGACCAGGAAGTGCGACTGGAAAACAGGATCACCTTCCAGTGAGTGCCCTACCCCAAATCTCAGACTATTGACCCCCAAATCTCAGACTATCTCATTCTGAGCTGGAGCTCTGCTCCTAGGCTAAAGCCCCATCCCCAAGTTGCTGGTTCAGCTTTGTCCCTTCTGGGCTTATTTTGGGAAAGGGAGCCCTGGGTCTCCATCAGTCTGCAGCTCTAGGGTCCTGTGCAGGCTGGAGTTGGCTAGCCTGGAGCGAGTGGTGCGGATCTCAGCTAAGCCCACCAAGCGTCTGCAGGAGGCGCTGCAGCCCATCCTGGGAAAGCATGGCCTGAGCCTGGATCAGGTGGTCCTGCACAGGGTAAGTGATGTAGCTGGAGGTCAGGGGAGAGCCAGATCAGCAGGGAAGGTGTTGTGGTCAAGCCCACAGGCTGCTAACCTCTTTCCGTAGCCAGGAGAGAAGCAGCCCGTGGATTTGGAGAATCTAGTGAGCACAGTGGCCTCACAGACACTGGTTTTGGACACTCTTCCAGGTAAGTGATATTAATTCCCTGGGACTTGGTTTCCCAGTGTGCCTCTGGCACAGGAGGAGGGGCTTCTGAGAGGAAGGTCAAACCCAACAGTGGTGCTGTCCATTATAGATGCAAAGATGAGTGAAGCCAGAAGCTTATCCTCCTGCCGCAGCCAGGTAACCGAGAACTTGGGGTCCCCTTTCCTACTCTGCTTCTCCCCTCCTAGCTGTGCCCCTGACCTCACTTTCTTGCAGGGATGCCTCCCAAGAATCCAGACCAAGGACAGTCACCTTCCCCCATCGTCCTCCAGTTTGCTGGTAGAAGATGCCAGTAGCTCTACTGGGCGACGACAGACCTGTGACATTGAAGGTGCCCTGTGAGGACAATGGGGGTTATGGGATTAGAGAGTGAGGGAAGTGGCTTGAGGATCGTCGAGGGTGGCATCAGAGAGGCCTGAGCTAAGGCTGGTACTAAAGGCCACTGGCACTGGCACACACTGATAGTCTGGGTCACAGCATGCAGCAGAATGGCGAAGCATTGGGATAGGTGTTTTGGCCGTACAGACCCCCTGACTCTCTGGCTATACCCCCAGGCCTGGTGGAACTGCTGAATCGGGTGCAGAGCAGCGGGGCCCATGACCAGAGGGGACTTCTTCGAAAAGAGGACCTGGTCCTTCCAGAATTTCTGCAGCTTCCTTCCCAAAGACCAGGCTCTCAGGAGGCTCCACCATAGACTGAATCAATTATTCAACCCAGGGAGGGCCCTTCAGACTCCACCACCCACCTGGGGCTCTGACACCTGTGTAACAAGCCAGGCTGTCTGCATGGTGCCTGGGCAAACCAAGCATGCCATGGGTCTGCGCTGCATGCCCTGTCTGTACCATGAGTGTCTGTGGCCCCTTTCTGCTATGGGCAGGCCCACAGAAAGGGCCAGGAAGGGGTGGCTATCTGTTCTTTCATACGTTTACCTACCCATTCCTCACAGTAGGCCATCAAGGGGAGGTGAACCTAGTCCCTTGGCATAAACATACTGAACACAAAGGGGTGACTTTGGCAGTGCCAGCCTCCTCAACTTGTTCTAGGCTTTTAGCAAGGGGTAGGAAGGGGGGGGCTGGCCCCTCCTTAAAGAATTGATGTAAGAAAGGCCTGGGTGGACTAGTGGGCAACCCCTCCCTCCATCCACAGAGACTTTATTGTACATATGGATTTTATGGTTGGCTTAGGGCAGCTGGGTTTGTCCTGGATATATGATACTGTTATAATAATAATTATTATTATTATTCAGCTATGAGGTATGTTTCTTGTATGCCACTCTGCCTTTTGTGATCCCACTACCCCTCTGCCTCTGTGCTAGGCCAGGAAGATTTGGGGAACCTTACTGTATACCTCCTGACTTCCTGTTTTCAGAATCTCTCTTCCCAAGGCAAAGGATATAGAAGGCAGGGAGATGCGGGGCCAGCGGGCAGGCTAGAGAGGGAGAGAGGACTACCCCCATCACCATCCCGTGCCTTTGCCATCACCCAGCTGCCCCACAGTGTCCATGGGACACGAATGCATCCTTTTTGTTGCTGTTCTGTTTCTGTCAGGGATACAATGTATCTCTACATACACTACTGAGGGCCCCTTGGGATACATGGAAAGCTTTTGTGTAGGACTAAGCTAGGCTGTGTATTCTTTTCCTCATCTGCTTTGGCCGACTGGTAGCCCATCTCTAGGCAGCTGGGAAAGACAGGGAGGAAAGGAAGGAGGACTTCTCAGAAAGTCTCAGCCTCCAGGAGAGAAGCCCAACCTCGTCCCACCTAGGGAGGTAAGTGTGAAGCTAGGTGGGTTGAGTCTGTGCTGAGTCTGTGCTGACCCCTCCACCAGGACCTCCTACCCTGCCTTCTTCTAGGAAGGTTTCTGTCACCTTCACTTTATTTGACTGTTTAATGGGCTCCTAGACTTCTGGGGTAAGCTGATGATGTAGGACTGGCCAGCCACATATCCCATTCCCCATGGGCAGAGTTTGGCTCAGAGGTTGTTGTCTAAAGTTACTCTCATAAGAATCCTAGTCCCCAGGCTGGAGAGATGGCTCAGTGGTTAAGAGTGGTCTTACAGAGGACCTGGGGTTGATTCTCAGCACCCACTCAGCCACTAACAACCATCTGTAACTGCAGTTCCAGGGGTCCAACATTCTCTCTGGCCTTCACAAATACTGTACATGCACAGTGCCCAGACATACATGCAGGCAAAACACCCATACACATAAAATAAAAATAAATGAATCTTTTAATTTTAATCCCAATTCTACTGGTTTATCTTCTACCACCTTCTGAGCATCTGCACAAAGGCCTTGTGCACAGAAGGCAGCACTGGAAAGCAGGACTGAGGTGACAGCCATCCTGCCACTTTACCCATGCCTGAAATGGCCACTTCTTGACTTTCACTTTAGGCAAGCCAGTAAGTTCTTTCTGGGAGCATGAGCTTGTTACAGCAAGGTAGGTTTCCAAGACCTGCAACTACAAGACTCCTGCTTCCCTGACCAGCTTGGTAGGCAGGAATAGGTTCAGCAAAGCATGGGGGACCACGTAGTGCTAGGGTATGTGAGTGGTGTTAGGAGTGGGAGGAGGGAGACAAATTCCTGTTGCTAAAATACCTTACATGGGAGAAAAGTAAACAGCATCTACCATCTTCCTAAGGTCCAATGAAGAACAATTTCCCCAAAGTTCCCCCAGGAACAGGTCATTTAATCAGCCACACTGGGAAGTCAGCACCTAAGGAATGATGGTATCTTGGTTAGGGTCTTACTGCTGTGAACAGATACCATGACCACAATAAGTCTTATAAAGGACAACATTTAACTGGGTCTGGTTTACAGGTTCAGAGGTTCAGTCTATTATCATCAAGGCTGGAGGAACTGAGAGTTCTACATCTTCATTCAAAGGCTGATCAGAGAAGACTGGCTTCTAGGCTGCTAGGACAAGAGTCTTAAAGCCCACACCCACAGTGACACATTTCCTCTAACAAGGGTACACCTCCAAATAGTGCCACTCCCTGGGCCAAGCGTATTCAAACCACCACAAATGGTGTCCCCATGGCTGTGTAGATGGAGCCCCAAACCTCTCACGCTTTAAGCACCTACTTCTTCTAGCTTCTCCCCCAAGAGTCACACAATTAGGGAAGAATTGCATTACAACTACTTGGGAGGGGTGACTGGAAACTCAGGTGAGGGCCCCATAATCTTCCTTGGCCGTCCTTCTGTGAGGAAAGTTAACAGTCAGTAGGCCCAGCTGTGACAATTCTCCAGCAGGCTTAGCAGAACTGAAAATGCTGGCTGTTTGGCTCACAGGACAGTCTTGGACAATAATTCTCATCTTTTCCGATATCGACCACACATTTTGCTCTAATTTCCTTGGGGCATATGGGAAGAAACTCGGACATGAGCTCCAGAGAAAGAAGAGGGTGAGATGAGCTGTCTCCCCAAAGCTGGTGAATCCTACAGGCCAAGCTTCCCTTTCTGGAAACCCTGTAGATGTGCAATGTTACATTGTACACTTTTGGACGGGTGAAAGCAGAGAGAGCCAGAACAGTTAGTCCGTCTGCTGGGAGAAGCTTACACTTGCTTAGGTCCCGGGTTAGCTACATTTGTGTCTTTTTTTTTTCCCCCTTCTAAACAACCTGATGGGGCATAAAAGCTAGACTGCATGGGGCCTCAGGACCACTACTGAGACTTCACTAACACTCGGGACTCATGCAGAGGCATGGTCCCAAGAGGAGTGTGAGGAGCCATGGCTGTCTTAGGGGCGAGCATATTGAGATGGCTATCCAGTTCTGGAGGCAGGTCAGGAGTTTCTGTTAAAAACCAGAAGTAGGGCCCTCACTGGGCAGTTCTGAAAATCAGAGTTCTGATCTCAGCATCCTCTGATCTCAGCATCCATGTATTAACCTGGGCATCCTGTGCATGCCAGTGACCCCAGTGCCAACTGAAGTAGAGACAGGAGGATCACTGGTTCTTACTGGCTTTCAGAATAGTTGAAAAAATGTGAGTCCCAGGTTCAGAGTGAGATCCCGCCCCAAAGGAATAGGCAGAGGATGATGGATAAGGACCTGGCATCCTGTTGTGGTCTCCATATGTGGGCACAGATGCACATGCACAGACACAGACACAGAGACACACACAGAGAGGCACACACAGAGAGAAACACACAGAGACACACACAGACATACAGAGGCAGAGACAAACACATACACATACACACAAACATTCCTTTCAATGGATTACATTTTTTAAATTTTAGTATGTGCCCGTGGAGGTCAGAGGACAGCTGCAGAAGTTGATTCTCTCCTTCTACCATGTGGATCTTTACAGTCAAATTCAGATCATCAGACTTGGAGGCAAGCACCTCTGCATGCAGACCCATCTTTCCAGTCCAATAAACACAATTCTTTTTTTTCTTTTTTGAGACAAGTTTTTTTCTGTGTAACCCTGGCTGCCCTGGACCTCACTCTGTAGCCCAGGCTGGCCTTGAACTCAGAGATCCTCCTGCCTCTGACCCTTAAGTACTAGCCACCGCTGGCAAGCTGTCAACAAATACATCTTTAAAAAATAAAATAAGTTGTGCAGTGGTGGCACATGCCTTTAATCCCAGCACTTGGGAGGCAGAGGCAGGTGGATTTCTGAGTTTGAGGCCAGCCTGGTCTACAGAGTGAGTTCCAGGACAGCCAGGGCTACACAGAGAAACCCTGTCTCAAAAAACCAAAATAAATAAATAGATAAATAAATAGAAAAAAATAAAATAGAAATAGAAAAGCAATACCACTATAGAATCATTCAGTCCATTCAGAAGGCTTCTCATTCCTAGAGCACTGTTTATGGTCCAAAAACTCGCAAGCAGTTAAAGGTGGATAGGCTGTTGGGATAGAAGAACCCACTGTGACATGTCTATGCCCCACTATGCCACATAGTAAATAAATAATTGGGGATATCCTTGGCTAATGAGGAAAGCTCTCCAACATGTATTAATGTTCAGTATGCTAGTGTTCAGGGGAGCAATGCATCCGACATGATACCGGTCTTCATCTACTTTCTGTGGCTATAATTGAATAACACACACCGGATAGTTTCTGAGGAATAGTTTATGAGGCGAAGGGTATAGCTCAATGATTAAGCACATGCTTAGCGTCCTTGAGGCCTTTTAGTCTCCATCACCAGAAATAAAATAAAAATAGAAGTTCATTTAACACATGGTTCAGGAATGTGGGACCTCTGTGGTGGTTAGAATATGCTTGGCATAGGGAGTGGCACTATTTGGAGGTATAGTCTTGTTTGGAGTAGGTGTGTCACTGTGGATGTGGGCTTTAAAACCCTTGTCCTCATCCCACAGAGAGAAACACACACACACACACACACACACACACACACACACACACACACACACACAGAGAGAGAGAGAGAGAGAGAGAGAGAGAGAGAGAGAGAGAGAGAGGCAGAGACTAGAAGCCAGTCTTCTGCTAGCAGCCTTCAGATGAACATGCAGAACTCTCATCTCCTCCTGCATCATGCCTGCCTGGATGCTGCCATGTTCCCACCTTGATGATAATGGACTGAACTCTGAACCTGTAAGCCAGCCCCAATTAAATGTTGTCCTTATAAGAGTTGCCTTGAGGGGCTGGTTAACAGCACTGCCTGCTCTTCCAGAGGTCTTGAGTTCAATTCCCAGCAACCACATGATAGTTCACAACCATCTGTAATGGGGTCCGGTGCCCTCTTCTGGTGTGTCTGAAGACAGTGACAGTGCACTTAAATAAAACGAATAAATAAATGTAGAAAAAGTAAAAATAAGACTTGCCTTGGTCATGGTGCTTGCTTACAGCAGTAAAACCCTGACTAAGACAAGGTCAAAGAGCATGGTGCTGGCACCTGGAGAGCTCCTTCTTGCCAAACTGTAATGTGGTAGAGGACATACATGCTGAGAGAGCAAGCTAGCAAAGAGATGTTGATAATAAAGTCACTCCCCAAATCATCCATCAATCCACACATTGATCAATCTATTCATGACAGCGGGTCCTTCAGGATCCAATCAATTCTCCCCAAATCCTGCCTCTCAGGTGTGGCTCTTACCTGTAATTCCAGCACTGGGGGTGCTGAGGCAGGCTAGACTGTAGTTCAGGCAGCCTGGATTACATAGTGACTTCCAGGGAAGCCTGAGTTACAGAGTAAGGTCCAGTCTCAAACAAAGAAAAGAGAGAAAAAAAAAAAAAAGAGAGAGAAGAAAGGAAAAGAGAGAAAGAAATGAAAAGAAAAAACCTTTAAAATCAGTTCTTTAGCAGTGCTTCACCAAGGGAATCCACAAATTCCCAATATAAATGTGTAGGAAACACATTCCCAAGTCATCCTGGTATCTGTATATAAAATACAAGCACACAAGATACTTGCAAATGTACAGAAGGAGAGAATGTTCTAGAAGTATAAAACTGATAAAGATGATTGAGAAAGGTACCAGCATCATGCCAGGATTAGGAAGAGTAGTCAAAGATCTTCAGCTTAGCTTTAATTTTCTTATGGATACAATTTCAAATAATTTAATTACTATAAAGAACTCTCCAGGAATCCATTTTTATTTCCGCTGGGCAGCCATTCTTGGTAGAATTCCATACTTGTTTGGAGACGTGAGACCATTGCCACTCTTGGCCCATCTGGTTGACTGGTATGCCCTTCTACCATAATCCCCCCTGCTCTCTCCTTATCAAACAGCCTTGGTGGCTTTTCTTGGGGAGAAACAAGCAAGCTCCATTCAGCCAAGATAGGATACCAACAACAGACCAATAAAATGATTCCACTCAAATCTAACTTCAAGACTAGTAAATTTAGTGTCTTTTCCCCCCCCCCCACTGGAGCATGTGTAACTTAAACAGAGCATTCCCACCAACCATTGTGAAGTATTTAAATACCCTGGCAAGAGGAGAGGCCTCAGTGTTCCTAACGGGCTCTCCGGGGAGCTCCTTGTGGGCTGCCACATAGGCTGTCTCGTGTTCGAAGCCACGGTTGCTCTGATATGGAGATGCATGGCATCCTGGAGGACACAGCTTCACAGTAGCTGGTATGAGGTGTTCCTTTCTCCTTTCTCCAAGCTGCTTCACTCCTAGAATCCCTCATGGTCTTGGGCCTTCACCAGCCTAACCAGACCTCATCTTCAGAAAGAGGAAGCCACACCTATAGCTTCCTCTCCTACCAGCTCATTAATCCATGGGCTATATTTCACAGCCACTGACACACTGATTGAAAGGTTGGCAGGCAAGATGGCACAGAGCTGGTCACCTCCGCAGAAGGGAAGCCATGGAGGGTAAACAGCATAAAAGAAGAGAACATATACTATTTTTAAAGCCAGTTTTGCATCCTGACAATACCCTCCCTACAGAAGATCTGGGCTAAGTAAGCTGTGACATTCTTAAAACCCCAGGGAACCCAAGCCTGTGCTCCAAGCCTCTTCCAGACAATTTTGCCGTTTCTTACTCTTCTCCGTCTGCAACAGACTAGGGCTGGGGGAAGGTGTGCCATCATTCAGTGACCTTAGTTCTGGACCCGTGCAGGGTCAGGTGGAGGCACGGGCTGCTCACCTGGAGCTCTTGCTGGAGATCTGCAGACACAGCAGTGGACTATGCTCCCTGGAACATCCACCCTTTCCCTCAGCAATGAGCACAAGGTGCACCCTGTGGGGGGCCTGGCCCGCTGGTCAGGTGACTCTGGCTTCTGAGGCTGCAGAAGCTGGAGGTCGTTTCCACAGGGAGAGGAAGGGCCCGGTGAGGGGAGCCCACATAGTTAGAGCCACTGAAGCAGATGCCAGTCAAGTATCAACTGTACAACTCTGCAGAAGAGTTTGGAACCTGAATGTTTCCAGTGGAAACACCCCTTGAGAGCAATAGGGTCTGGACAAAGGCTGCTCCGTGGCCATTTTAGCATATTTCAAGAAATTGGCTAGCAGGGAAGAGAAGAGCCTAAGGGGAAGGGGAAGAATGACATGGAACCAGCTATGATGCTGGCCCTTGCTCAAAGTCGTCCGTCCAGCAAAGATGTGTGGGCAGGGATAACCTTATCAGTCAGGGGACACCACACTTCTCTATTGCTAAAATCCTGGAGCCTGTAGAACAGAACCAGAACTGAGTGACCAGAACCCAGAAAATGGTGCCAAGCACCTAGAATCAGAATCTGAAATCTAACATACAAAGCCCGAAACTATCAGGGCCAAGGCCAAACTATCAGAGCAATCACTCAGGGTGCAGACTTGTGGCCCAGAGTACACCTTAGAATGTGGATTCCAGAACCTGTGGCTGAGCTCCAAGCCCGCAGCACAGAGCCCAGGACTCAAAATTCACTAGAACTCAAAAGTCAGGGGAACAAGACACCAGGGGAACAAGACGACCGAGGCTGGGACAGCCTCAGGTAGCAGCAGGCTCACAGCTTACCCTCTGGCCAGAACCCTGAGACCAGTGATGGTCAGGGATGGAGCCATAAGAGGAGGGAAGTGCAAGGAAGAGATAATTTCTGAAGCAAACAACATCACACACACACACACACACACACACACACACACACAAAATACCCTCAAGGCAGCCTCAGCTATTTTGCCCAGACTTTGGCCTTACCCATAAATGGGTGACCAGAGCTCAGGCTCACAAGATTAAAGATTACACAGAGTGCTTATTCTCTGTACTGGGTTGGGGCATCATCAGGTCACAGAAAGGCATGTCTTCCCCATCTGCTCTTGGCTGGAGCTGGGCAGCTCAGAGTGAAGTCGAAGCTCTCCACACTGGGAGAGGTGATCCATGTCTTTAATCCCAGCCCTCAGGAGGCAGAGACGGGCTGGTCTCTGTGAGTTTGAGCTTAGTCTGCTCTGCAGAGTGAGTTCTAGGCCAAAGGCTATGTAGTGAGACCCTGTCTCAATCAATTGATCAATCCAGGCTCTCCAAAGGTGGACTATGTCAGGAGACCAGGAGAGGGTCTGCTTTGTGCCCATTAAGAGTGGTAGTGGGATGTGGCCCATCGTGTCAGCCAGCCTGCTACTGAGACCACGTCCCTCACAGTGGTCTGATTCAGGGAAGGAATGGTCACTGCTGTCTTCCATGGCCAGCACTGTGCTGACCCATAGTGAGGCTTATGAATTTATTAAGTTAATAACATGCTGTGAGAGAAGCCAAGAGCTCTGACAAGACTGAGCTTTGACAACTCTGTGGGATCATAGGGTTAGTCAACCCAGATTGAGTGGCTCCAGCTTCGTAACCCTGGCACTCAGGGGGCTGAGGTAGAAGAACCATGAGTTCAAGGATAGCCTGGCCATACAGTCAGACCTTATCTGAAAAACAAAACAAAACAAAACAAAACAAATCCAGTTTATGGGAAAAGTGGTTATAAATGCTGCTTTGTCTTCCCTCAATTATTCTTGGGCTTTAGGTTCTACCGAAAAACTTCACATAAAGGAAACCATGTATTTAAATAGCAAATGGTCCAGGTGTGGTAGCACATGCCTTTAATCAGGCAGATCCACTCAGGTGCCAGAACAAATGGGAATTCTGTAAGTTCAAGGCCAGCCTGATTTACATAGCAAATTTCAGGGCAACTGGTGACACAGGGAGACCCTGTCTCCAAACAAACAAACAAACAAGCAAAAAAAAAAAAAAAAAAAAAAAAAGAAACCAAAAATCCAAACTGATCTTAAGAACTAAGGAATCAGGGCTGGAGAAACAGCTCAGCAGTTAGGAACACTGACTGCTCTTCCAGAGGGAGAAGTTCAATTCTCAGCAGCTCACAACTGCTTTGAACTCCAGTTCCAGGGGATCTGACGCCCTCTTCTGGTCTCCTTGGGTACTGCACACATGTAGTGCACACAGATACATGCAGGCAAAACATCCAAATAAACAAATAGTTAATTTAATTAAATTGAAAAAATAGCTGAGGCCTCAGCTAGTTGCTTCACTTCCACAGCCTGCTCTATCTCGTCCTGGAGACATCTTCCCTGCCGTTCAGCTGTTGAGCTACACTGGGAGAACCTTTTTTTTTTTTTTTTTTGCTGTTGTGCTGAAATTCAATATATGTTAGCCTCTCACGTTGACCCTGGCCATGCCGTTTACCCCACCCAGGGCAGCTGGCTCCTCCCTCGACCTGCCTCTCCAAGGGCTCCTGGTTGCTAAATCTGCTTTGTTCTTGAGTTACATCTCAGCAGCATTTGGCCCAGCTGACCAGTGTGTCTCTCAAAACTTGGTCAACCCTGGTATCTGGGGCAGCTGATCTTTTGTTCTTCCTCCCAATCTGGTATGCCTCTTCATCTCCCTTGCTGGTCTCTCTTGCTCTGCTCTCTTTAAATGTGGGTACAACTCTCATCTCCTCCTGGACCCCTGTTCTCTTTATAATGCGTACTTTCCCTAGGGTGTAAGTCTTTAGGCACAGCCTAAGGTCAGCAGGTGACCACAAAGCCCTGATACATAGTGGCCACTTCACGCTCTGCCAGGGTGTTGGTCAATAGGCCAAGCGGATAATAGAGGCAGGATTTTAAAGGGAAAGAGACATACATCCACAATTAGCTGTCTCTCATTGTGCCTCTGGATGGCCTTGTCTTCACCATAGGCCAAGCTGGTGCTTCTCCTGCTTCAGACTTCTAAGAGGTAGACGTCTAGGTGGGAACCACATGGCCACTAGACCAAGCTTTAGCTTCAGACCATCACTGGCTGTGGACCCTTAGGTGGATCGGCAAGTCAAGGCACCTGCTACCAAGCTTGAGGACCTGAGTTCTCCAGGAAAGAACGGTCTCCCTCAACTTGTCCTCTGACCTACACACACACACACACACACACACACACAAACACACACGGACACACACATACTAAAGTAAAAATGTAACAAAAGACCACTGACTGCTTTTATTAGAGGATAGACCTGGAACAATGTGTGTGTGTGGGGGGGGGGGTAGGCAGAGCACCTGGGAGGCCTTTGCATCCTCTGCAGCAGAGGACAGTGGTTCGACCTGGGATGCAGCCCCAGAGATGTTAAACAGACATGTTTAACTTCTGGAAGATTATGAAAGCATGATGGGGGCCGGGCAGAAGAGGGCGGGGAGGGAGGGAGAGGAGGGAAGGGAAGAGGTTGCTGGGAGAATAGTTAGAGAAGGGGATGGAGGAGAAACAAGAGTCAGAGATGCCTCCATAGTATCTGGCTGGGATCTGGGTGCTGCTTGCAAAGTCTGTGCAAGGACAGTGTGAGGAGCTCAGTGTGCTTGGCTGGCACAGTCACGTGATCCTGTCAGAGACCCCATTTGACAGACTGTGCCTCTCTCCCACAGGTGGCTTATGCTCTTGGGGGCATCTCCTCACCATAAAATCCCCCTAACTACCCACCCAGGTGCTAACCTTAGGCAGGTCTTAGGAGGCTCTCTCCAGAGCTTGCGTGTACAGAGAGAATACGAAGCACCACTGTGGACGTGCGGCCCCAGTCACCAGTCAGGGAGGAGGCAGACAGACTTGGGTGAATGGGAAAAAAGAGGGGATGCTGGGAGACAGCATGCTTTTAGAAGTGCTTGGGTATGAAGACCACAGCATTTTAGAGTCATATCTGTGGGATGCATTTGTTAAATAATAGCTTTTTATTCTAGTCATCAATCTTCTCCCAGGAAGGAAGGTAGAGTTTAAATATCAAATAAAGCTTAAAAGAAAAACAAAACAGTCTCTCTATGGCCTTGGCTGTCCTGCAACTCACAGAAATCCCCCTGCCTCTGCCTCCCAAGTGCTGACACTAAAGAATATGCCATCATCCCTGATTTTTAAAAACATTGCCGGGCAGTGGTGGTGTATACCTTAAGCCCCAACACTTGCGAGGCAGAGGCAGGGGGATCTCTGTAAGCTGGAGGCCAGCCTGGTCTACAAAGCAAGTTCCAGGACAGCCAGGGCTAGATAGAGAAACCCTGTCTGCAAACAAACAAACAAACAAACAAAATCACCTTGTCTTTTTTTTAATTCTAAGTTTTGTTTTGTTTCGTTTTAACCTAAAATCTCTTAAAAGTCAGTCTTTCAACTGTGAGCTCCTGCCAAGTCAAAAATAAATAAAAAACAACCTTTCTTCGAAAGGGAAGAACCGGGGCACAGTCACAGTCAAAGCAAAGCCAAACCAGACTCCCACTGTAAAAACAATACAATGTCTGTCTGGGATCTACTCATGGTCTTTTGGGCTCCTCCAAGGGGCTTAGGGCCACTGCTCTGCTCTGCCTTCTGCAGCACACACAGCTTATCTTCTGGGCTCCAGGAGGTTTTACCCACTGCTGCTGCCACCATTGGTGGCCATCCCATGGCACTGGCATCTCCAAAATGTCTGGCATCCTCTGGTTCAACTGGGCTTATTTTTACCAATGGCTTCTCTTGAGCTCTCTTCATGGTGCCAAACTTAAATTTCTCTGCTTGTCCCTGTCAATCCTAGGACTTCACCTATGCCTAAGGCTACACCTTCACCACTGGCCTCTCCTGGTCACTCACAGTGCCAAGCCTCAGCCTCTCTCCATGACCCATTCATGCCTTCAAAACCAGTACCACCTGGGTGACTTTTACGCTACCACGTTCAGCTGCCACTGTGAGGTACAACCTTGTCTGCCTCTGGAACACAGCTTCTCTGTGCTCTCAGAAAACACTTGCCAGGACATTTCACCTCGACAATGTTGGTCCCCTCTTAATCACCTCTCATTTTTCAGCTCAAGTTGACTGGCAAACCAAAGATCTCACATTAGTAATTCTAGTATCTTGTTAATCACAGCTGATGCTTCAGCCCCAGCTGACCAGAACCGCAGAATCTTAATTCAAAACACCAAATGGCCCCGACAGTCTTTAAGCTTACTCCTGAAACTTCATAAGCCAAGCTTCCATCTTCTGCATGGCCCTCGACATTCTGGTCTTTCAGGCTCCTGTACAACAGTTCACGAAGCACTGACCACTCAATGGCTTTTCTTGCACAAAGTATCAAAGTCCTTCCATGGTCCTCACCAAAACAATATGGTGGTCAGTCACAGCAATGCCCCACTATCCTGGTACCAATTTAGTTAGGGTCACTATTATTGTGATGAAATACCATGACCAAAGCAACTTGGGGAGAAAATGGTTGACTGGGCTCACACTTCCACATCGAATCATTGAGGGAACCTGGAGGCAGGAACTGATGCACACACCATGGAGGGTGCTACTCACTGGCTTGCTTCCATTGCTTGCTCAGACTGCTTTCTTATAGGACCCAGGACCACCAGCCCAGGGAAGGCCCACCCACAATGTGCTGGGCTCTCCCCCATCAATTCTACTAATTCAGAAAATACCCTTCAGGCTTGCATTCAATGCAATCTTGTATGTAAACTTGACATAAAGCTATGAAGTACAAGGTTCTCTTATTTTTATTTTATTTTACATGTATAAGTACTTTGCCTACGTATCAAGTGTGTCTGATGCCTTAGGAAGCCAGAAGAGGGCATCAGATCCCTTGGAACTGGAGTTAGAGAAGGTTGTGAGCCACTGTGTAGGTGCTGGGAACCGAACCCAGGTCCTCTGGGAAAGCAGCTAGTGTTCTTAACCCCTGAGCCATCTCTTCAGTCTCTAAATCCATTCTAATTACTACTCCATAATTGCTAACCCTTTCCTTCTGTTCCTCAGAACTGCTGGAATTGCTCTCCTAAGCAGGGTGAGTGTCAGAGTGAAATGGCTTTCTGGATTGACAGTGATAAACCAGTGTGAAACGAGCATAGTGGTCCACGCCTTTAATCCTAGCTCTCGGGAAGCAGAGGCAGGCAGATTTCTGTGAGTTCAAGGCCAGTCTGCTCTATGTACTGAGTTCCAAGACTGCCAGAACTACATAGTGAGACCCTGTTTGAAAAAAAAAAAAAAAAGAAAAGATTTGGCCAAGCAAATTTAGGGTCACTTTGCCTAAAATGTAAGGGTGCTGCACAGGGCCAAACCACTTTTGTAGCATTGTGTAATGCCTTGGGTCCTTCAGCATCAAAAAGCCAATTCCAGTTGTACCCTGCATCCCTTCCCCTTCCTTTTGGGCATTCTGTGGCCTAAATTATCACTTTGAGGTAGAGCTGGAATCTGACCAAGCTGACCTTGTTCTGCGCTCCTCCTCACTGCACAGAGAGTCAGTGGAGGTAGAGCCACTATGCCCAAACTGTGAAGTACTGATCAGTTAACCTTGGTCAAACTGAGGCAGGAATGAGCAGAAGTGCCTGGCTTCCTTGCTAGAGAAAGGTTAGGTCAATGTTTCCCTGAAGATGCTGATTGGATCTGCGGTTCCAGGGACCCTGAGTAATCAGAGGGCAGCTGGGGAGCCCTGAAGCTCTGTTGACAGAGAACCTCAAGGTGACCCCAGGGCCCAGACTCTCAACCCTGTCCCTAGCCCATCACCACAGCTCTTGTGGCTCCCTTTCCTGCTTCCCTGGCCTGCTTTGTTCCCCCTGAGCTAAAGGAATCCATCCTCTTCCTTCTCTTCAGAGCCGTGCCCTCTCTAGTGTGGCAGTTCTCGACCTGTGGGGTGCCTAAGGGTTCCCCTTTCTCAGGGATCACCTAAGGCCACCAGAAAACACAGGTCTTCCCAGTAGGATTCATAACAGTGGTAAAATTATAGTTATGAAGTAGCAATGAAAATAATGTTATGGTTGGAGTTGCGACAGCAGGAGGAACTGTATTACAGGCTTGTAGCGTTAGGCTGGGACTCACTCCTCCAGCGGAACCTGCATTTGTCATAACGCCCAGTTGCCATTTCTACTCGCTAAGAGATTACATCATTTGCAGCTGTCTCCCTGCCAGACTGTGAACATCCTGAGGGGCAGTGGCTGTGTGTGTGTGTGTGTGTGTGTGTGTGTGTGTTTGCTTAGGACTGTACCCCAGCATCTAACTCAGAACTTAGGTCTGTTGGGGCTGGGGTGTGGCTCCTGTGAACTCTTTCCCATAGGACTTACTGTATGACATGTACTTCCAGAGCCCAACTGTCTCTCTTCCTCCTTCCCAATGCCTCCGGGAGGCTTCCGGTTCTCTATTTCTCCTGAGCCCATCTTAGTTCATCTCTCCCCTGGGCCTCTCCTCAGCATCTCAGCTGCTGCCTCTGCTTCCAGATGCCCTTCTGACGTATCCCATATCAACATGTTAAGAAGGATTCTAAACTTCAGAGCCATCTCTTCTTGGTCTGGCCAGCGACTCCATAATCTCTCAATCTCACATCGTAATCCATCATCAAGCCCTGCAGATCCTCCACGGTTCAAATGTGCAGCCTCACTGGGCTTCTCCCCTCGGCTCCCCCTCTGTTGAACCATACCCCTCAAGACACACACAGCTGCACAGACATCCAGATGCATGGCAAGGTCACCAGATGTCCAGGTCGCTCTCTGAGGAGTCCTGTCCATTCACAAGCAAAGAAATGGTCAGGAGACACAGAATCACCTTCAAGTCCCTAAGAACAAGGTACCAGAGGGGTGTTAGGGTCTCTGTCCAGGGCAGGGATGAGCCTGTGCCCTGTGGGTTGTGATTTGTGCTGGTGCAGTGAGAGAGGACAGCCTGGACATAGGCTCCCCCCGCAGAGTTGAAGATTAGCAATTAACTGGAAGGAATCTTGGGGATAAAGTTAATTTAATGGGAATAAGAGGAAAGGCAGCTAAAGTTCTTCCAGTTCATCAAGGACTTTGCCCTTGACCCGAGTGTATAAAGCGGAGGGTCTTAGTTCTTCTTTAGATTTGCCCAAGCAGCCGAGCTGGAGCTGAGCCATAGTCAAGGTGAGTCCAGGGCCCCTGTGTCTCAACCCTATCCCTACCCTAGAGATAGAGCTGTCACCCCAGCTCTTTCTGGGTTTCCTTTTCCTGGCCCCCATGACATCCCAACCCCAGCCCAGCCTGCTTTACTCCCCCTGAGCTAAAATAATCCCTGTTCTTCCTTTTCTTAAGAGCTCCTGCCCTGCCCTGCCCTGCCCTGCCCTGCCCTGCCCTGCCCTGCCCTGCCCTGCCTTGGGACACTCTAGGCATAGTGGTACCTGTACTAGTCACAACGCCTGGTTGCCATTTCTATTCGCTGAGACATTACATCATTCACAGCTGTCTCCTCACTAGATTTGAGAGCACTGGCTGCATGTGGTTTTAGTTACTACTGTACACCAGCATCTAGCTCAGAACTTAGCAAACACTACACATTCAAGAGACACTTGTTGGGATTGGAGATATGCCTCAATGCTGGAGTGTTTGCCGCCTGTGCTGAGGTTCTAGGTTCCGTTTCCAGCAAAACAAAACAGCCACGAAACCTTACTGGATGGATGGATGGCTGCTTAGATCTGTGACAAGCACCTGAGTGTCCATCTCTAGATGTGTCTGAAGATGAACAGAATCACAGACCCTAGCCGGGCAGTGGTGGCGCACGCCTTTAATCCCAGCACTTGGGAGGCAGAGGCAGGCGGATTTCTGAGTTCGAGGCCAGCCTGGTCTACAGAGTGAGTTCCAGGACAGCCAGGGCTACACAGAGAAACCCTGTCTCGAAAAACAAAAAACAAAAAACAAAACAAAAAAAAAAGAATCACAGACCCTAAGTTGGATGTCATCTATGTGGGTATGAATGTCCCAGACACAGCAACTGTCAGATTTGTCCCAACCTTTTGATACATAGGACTCATTGCGGGTGCCCAACATGATGTCCTACAGCGAGAGATTGGGGGGACCAGCTGTCTCTCCACTTCCAGTCCGTGGGAGACACATGGTGCATGGGGCAGCATTTGCTTATGTCCCCAGCCCACAAGGTAAGAATTACTCCCACACTCTGAGATATGCTTGCCCACAGTTGTCTACCTGCTGTCCATCTACCTGTTTCTGGGCTGTTGAGGCCTCTGGGAACTCCTGATCAGTGTTCCTCCTCAGTCCTGCACAGGATTCCTGGGACATCCACCTATGCCATCTCCAGTCTGAGCCCAGTAACCCTCACAGAGCACGGCTGTCCCTATGGGGAAGTCCTGGAATGTCATGACCCACTACCTGCCAAGCTGGCCCAGGAAGAGGAGCAAAAGCCAGGTGGGCCAAGTTGGGGGGGCAGTGGGGGTATGAGTAGTCGCTTGCTCTAGTGTTCTGTCCAGTGTATTCATGTCTGCCCCACCTCCAGAGCCCAGGCTATCCCAGAAGCTTGCCCAGGTTGGCACGAAGCTCCTGAAGGTGCCGCTGATGCTGGGTTTCCTTTACCTCTTTGTCTGCTCTCTGGACGTGCTCAGCTCTGCTTTCCAGCTGGCTGGAGGTAGGGTCCCGGTGGAGGAGGTCAGGGGAAAGGTTCAGAAGGGATCTCAGTTGATGCTGGCTTGTGTTCTGCAGGAAAGGTGGCTGGGGACATCTTCAAGGACAATGCCATCCTGTCCAACCCAGTGGCAGGGCTGGTGGTGGGAATCCTGGTGACGGTTCTGGTGCAGAGTTCCAGCACCTCCACATCCATCATTGTCAGCATGGTCTCCTCTGGCTGTGAGTTGGCCCAACATGGCCGGGGATAGAGCCCAGGGGCCTGGTCCTTCACAACCGGGGCAGGTGATCAAGGCGGGCGCGTGGAATTGCTGAGGAGGCTGAGGGAAAGGGCGGGGCTTCAGCATCTCTTACACTGTCTTCTAAAGCAGAGCCAACAGCTGAATCAGGAAGGAGTTCCAGGAGCTGAGGGGTGGAAGGCCACCTCCGTTCAGTCACACAGTTGCTCAGGAAAGCCAGAGAAAACCAGTCAGTAAAAACCATCCCATGCACACAATCTATTGCAAAGAATTGACTTACAGGGCTACAGAGATGCTCTCAGTGGTCAAGAACACAGGCTGCTCTTCCAGAGGACGCAGGTTCAATTCCCAGCATTCTTGTGGTAGCTTATAACTGCCTGTAACTTCAGTTTCAGAGGATCCGACACCTTCACTCAAACATACATGCAGGCACATGAAATAAAAATAGATAAATCATTTTAAAAAAAAAAAAGAATTGACTTTCAAGATTGTGTGGCTGGGTGCTCAAGACTGACATCTCCAGTGTGAGCTATTCGGAAGGGCAGAGTGTGTAGGCGGAAGCCGATCCTGTGCGCTACAGGTGAAATGTCTCCCTCCTGGAAGCTTCAGTTTCACACTTGAGACTCTCTCATGCCATTGGCCGAGGCCCTTCAAGACCATGAATAATCTCCTTTACCTGGGGAGTCTCGGTGGGTCAGAGTGTTTGCTACACAATGTAAAGGCCCAGGTTCGAATTTCCAGTGCTCACACAAGAGGCTGGGCATGGCTGCATACACACCAGTGCTGGGGGCAGCGGTGGAATTTCTGGAGCTCCATGGCTACCACCTAGCTCCAGGTTATGCAAGAGATGCTGTCACGTGGGAATAAATCAGAGAGTACTAGAGCTGAACACCTGAATTCTTCTGGCCTCCACCTTTGCATACGCACCACACACACACGCACATGCACAGATATGCACAAATATACACATATGTACACATACACACACATATACATGTAGACACACAAGAATAATCTACTTAAAGTCAACTGGGTGCTACAGGCTAGCCAAGTTGACACATAAAACCAACGATCACACCTGTGGTAAGGCACATCTGCACAAGCTCAACATGTGGACTGCACAAGGTATAAGTTCCCATAACGTAGTTGTATGCACATGTCTATCCTCAGTAGTGTGGGGACACGCCCTGTACAGAGGGTTCGAATCTTGTCTCGTGTGGACTCACACATGAGTAAATACACAGCACGCTTACACATGGACCTGTGAAGCTCAGCCTAAGTCAAGAGTATACTGGAAAAGCCTGAGGCTGGAGCAAGTCAGGGATCTATGACTCCTTTGGAGTTATTGTAGGACAGCGCCTGCAGCCACAGCCCAGGCTTGTGAGCGGTTCCTCTTTCACCAGTGTTGGAGGTGAGCTCCGCCATTCCGATCATCATGGGCTCCAACATCGGAACCTCTGTCACCAACACCATTGTGGCCCTGATGCAGGCAGGGGACAGGACTGACTTCAGGCGGTGAGCTGGGGAAGGAAGGTGGGGGCTCATACTTGTTGGGGGAGAAGGCAGAACAGAGTGCAGGGACCCCTCAGCTTGGGCACCCTTTGGGTCCAGCTGTCCTGCAATGTGACGTCCTTGCTCAGGGCTTTTGCAGGGGCAACTGTGCATGACTGTTTTAACTGGCTGTCTGTCCTGGTCCTGCTGCCCCTGGAGGCTGCCACTGGTTACCTGCACCACGTCACCGGGCTCGTGGTTGCCTCCTTCAACATCCGTGGTGGCCGTGATGCCCCTGACCTTCTCAAGGTTATCACAGAACCCTTCACAAGGCTCATCATCCAGGTGAGGGTGGAATGAGCCATGGGATAGACAGATGGACAGATGTGGGATAGCGAGTGGACCTACCTTCACCTCCCTCCCTCCTTCCCTCTTTCTCTCTCTGTCTCTCTCTCTCTCCCTCCCTCTCGTGTCATCTTGCTCACAGCTGGACAAGTCTGTGATCACCAGCATTGCTGTGGGGGATGAGTCCCTGAGGAATCACAGTCTTATTCGAACTTGGTGTCACCCAGAGGCCACAGAGGTGAGTTCCAGAGCCAGGTAAGATGCTGCCCTGTTTGTCTCAGAGACCTCGGAGATCACTTGTCTAGGAAGCAGCAGATGTGTGCAACTGTTCTGCATCAGTATAGCATGAAAAACACTGGTAATCCCTCCTAGCACACACTGCTGTAGGCTAACACCATCTCTACATTAGCATTGCATGTAATTGATCTGGCCCAGTGGTTTTCAAAGAGCTGTGGTTCCCCAGATTAACAGCATCGATAGATACCACCTAGGAACCTATTGGAGATGTAAACTAGATACAGTAGAAGAAAACCCACTGCGTAGTAAGTACACGTCCTTCCTAGAACAATTGAATCAGGAAAAAACACTGGGAATGAACCCAGTTGCCTTGTCTCCAACTTGCCCTTTAACTGCTCTGTGCTCAAGTCTGGAAACCATGGATCAAGCCCAACCCTTTGGTTTCACAGACAGAGACACAGGCTCAAGGAGGCTAACTTGCCTGGGACGACCCTGTTGCAGGGACACTTGGGGGTAGTCACTGGGCTCTGCCATGCTTGGAGTTTGATGTGTAAGCATGGTGGGGAGGAGGAGGAAGAGACTCTGGAAGGACACTGAGAAGCTTGGACCCCAGGATTCCAGCTAAGGAGCAAGACAGTGGCTGCCACAACACTCACTGGCTTTCGGGTGGCCCTCTGAGAGACGCAGCAGTCACCGGAGCTGGCAGGGAGCACTTTCACCGGGAGCCACAGAGTTCATTGTTTCTGCTGCTCAGAATGAGGAACTGTTGGGATTGGTTGGGCATTCACGGATCAGCCATTATGCCTATGGTAGCAGGCATAATAGCAAGCGATTAGGCACAAGGAGGCAGGCAATTATCACACTTTCTTACTCAGCCATAAAAGGGAAAACGCTTCACCAAACCACAGTCTTCCAAATTTGCTTCTCCTTAATTATTACATACAAGAAATAGCTCCGTTTAGAAAAGCTACACGGAAACCCAAAGCGCACAGCAGAGGCCCAGGCCCATCCTCCGCCTCCCCTCCTCCTGCTGTGGACATGCTCTCTCCTTTATGCCAGCACTCATGGAAAACACTCCATCAGCTCACCCTGGGTGTTCCTTTGCATCCCGAGTGGCACACGGCATCAATACCACCCTTCTGAGAGTTCAAGGCAGCTTGACAACAAAAGGCCCACGTGGACAGCTTTGACGGTGGCTCTGTGATCTTCCTAACACGTCAGCCACCTTCTCATGAGCTCTCTGGTACTCTCAGGCAAGCTCTGTGAGTCACTGCAGCCTCAGACAGCACAGTCTGGATACAGGAAGAGAAATCATGTACTGATCTAAAAAAAAAAAAAAAAAAGCCTCAGAGAGATTTTTGGCCTGACGTCTGCCTTGGGCAAGCCTCTACCTGTGCCCTGAATCTCCTCACCCACTGTCATTATGAAGCAAGACTGGCCAAGTGTGCCATTTTACTGAACCTCAGTGTTGTCAAGTAACTGCCTGAGTCCCTCTGGAGGCTCTTTTCTGTCCCAGCCATCACTCAGCAGAGCACCGGTTCAGGTCCCCCGCACTAGCAGGAAACCGTTGTCTGTAACAGCAGGTTGCATTTCTTGGCTTGGAGTATAGGCTGGACCTGAGGACCCTGCTCTCTGCCTCCTCTGGACCTGTCCCCTACAGGGATGTGACTCACATAACCCCATCACACGGGAGCCTTCTCAATGGAAAAGGGAAAAACAGGCCTTTTGAGTATTTGAGACTTGTGGATGATCGATCGGTGACCTGGCATTGACCATGGAATCCCTTAGGAGAGTCAGTGAGAGCTGACAACTGTACCTGCCTGATTTAAGCATCACGTCGGAGGACTGTTACCTGAGGACAGCTGTTTTTACATCTCCACTCTGCAGATAGGAAACAGCCTCTCTCAGAGGGGCCAGTGGCTCCCTGTAGTATTGGTTCCTATAATGGATCCTGATGGAAAACTCACTCTTCGTGCGGCTGCTTCTCCCAGATGCCACTCTAAGGTACCAACATCTCTCCATTTCTCTATCTGCCTACGTTGCCCCAGACCACTCCACCCCCTCGGGACTGGTGGACTGAAGATGCTCTAACAAGTTCTCCTCTCAGCCACCAGATGGCGCTGCTGGCCCAGAGTGCTCCGCGCCTTCCAGAAGAACAAAAGGCCCCGCAGCTACCATACCCTCAGAGGGGAAGCTATTGTGCAAGCCCACATCCTCTGTGGTTCTCTCCTGAGGAAGGACTCTTGAAGTATGGGAGTCCTTTGTGAACTTAATCACCTCCTTCAGTTCCCAGAAGTGTCTCCATCTAGGGCGTCCCTGTAGGTTCTTAAATACCAGCTCTCTCTTCCAAGATGCTTCCAAGAAGCCCGTGGGGAAAAGCATCAGGGACTCCGTCATGGAGAACACGGAAGCCAGAGAGGTTAGGTGAACGGCTGGCTCCATTTCACACTGCTGAGAATGGCTCAGGCACAGTGTGAGCGCAGGACTATGGAACACTCTAGTTCTGCTTTTCATTTCCACCCGGCTTCCTTTCTATCCCCTTCTCTACCCCAGACAGGAAGGACACATCTTGGGAACGGGACCAGATCTGGGCTTCCCAGATCTATGCCGGAGTTCCTACCTTCTCTACCCTGTAAGATCTTCTTAGAGGGTTCTCTCTCCCTTCAATTCTGTCCTAGCCTGGCATTGCACCGGATCCTCCCTTATCATGCCTGCTATTTCTCTGTTCCCCTCTTGCATTTTAGGGTCTCTGACTCTCTTTCTGGGTTCAGTTAAGGCCACACAACCCCAGGAAGAAAAGTCAAGTTTCCAGAATCCCATAGGAGGGTGGGGAATGAAGTCATTGTTGTGTGAGGTCTGGATTCAAGGGTCAATCCCAAGCACCAAAACTACAAACAAACACCACACTGGGTATCTCAGCCCTAAGCCTAGCTCTGCCCCTGACTCAGTCAACCCTATGTCAAGCTCCTCACCTGTCACTAGTCTCTATACGGCCCACAAAATCCCCTCCCCAGGAGATCCCAGGATGCAACTCAGAGAAAGCCAGGGAGGTGCACATGCATCTTAGGAAGTCATCTGCTTCCTAGGGCTTTGTGCTGGGGACCTCCAGGAAGGTCTACCTAGTCCCGTCCCAAAAGGGCCAGGATCTACCGGTGTCTCTGCAGAAGCCTCTGGTCAGGACCTAGGAGGTCAAAGGGAAATGTCTGTACCTTATCTGGAGGCTCAGTTTACTCGGAGCCTGTGGTAAGCCAGACCCCACAGTGAGGAGCGTATGTACCCTTTCTCCTATGACTTTTATATCCTTTTTATCACAATTTATTTTTTCGAAAAGATTTGTTTGTTTTATGTGCTTTGGTGTTTTGCTTGCAGGTATGTCTATGTGAGGGCACCAGGTCCCCTGGAACTGGAGTTACAGACACTTGTGAGCTGCCATGTAGATGCTGGGAATTGAACCTGGGTCTTCTGGAAGAGTACCCTGTGCTCTTAACTTTTGAGCCCTTATGATCCAGATTTAAATAGGCTCAGAGAGATGGTGTGGCTAGCCCAAGAAAGTTGGTTTAAAAAGCAGATTTGAACTCAGCAAACACTTGGCTCTCCCCTTGACTAAATCCCAGCCTGGTTCTCCCTGACTAAACTCCAGTCTCTCCTGAGCAGGTCAGGAGAATCCCTCACCTTAACAACGTTGTTGTTTTGTTTTGTTTTTGAGTCAAGATCTCACTGTAGTCCAGGCTGGCTTTAAACTCATGGCAATCCTCCTGCCTCAACTCTCCAAGTGCCTATCTAGATTTCTGTCCTAGAAGATGATTTTTATCCTAGTTTCTTGCCTAGAGTTCAGGCCTCTGGGCTTGGTGGTGGCCCAAGGCTTAGCTATAGTGAACTGGGAGTAACAGCTGACCACCTTGTCTTGCTCAAGGGAGAACATCGCACAAACACACACTGTGATGTAAGAACCTGTCAACATTACACTGGGAGGGGTGTTTTGTTTTTTGTTTTGTTTTACTTTTTTGATGTTGGGAATGGAACCAAGACCTTGTCTGTATAGACAAAGGCCGGACCTCTGGCCCAAGCCCCAACCGATTGTACATCCTTTAAATGACACAAAGCTTGGAACAGAACCTAAAGAAGCCATAGGCATCATGGTGCCAGCTTCTTCCTGAACCCTACCCTTAGCTTCTCCACAACCTCGCCCATTTTGTTTCCTCCTGTCACAGCTCCACCGTTCCTGGTATCAGTGGGAAAAGTACAGAATCCTGGTTTCATTTTCAACAACTCCTTAATCCAGTGAAACTACAGATTAGTACTTTACAGACCGAAATGACACTTCTGCTGGCCTGGGGACTCCGTTTCCTGGAACTTCAGAGTGTGTCTCCATAGGTGTAGTGATATAGGCTTGTGGCTCCTAAATACTTGGGGACTGAGGCAGGAGGATGGCAAATCCAGGGCCAATCTGGACAATTTAGCTCAGTCCAGAGCATTGAGGGGAAAGGCACCTGAGGAGCTACAGCCTGCATAGGGATTGAACCTAAGACTCCAGAGTTGCGCCTTCTCTTCTAGAGCCAGGCAGCTGGGCCACACTGGGCTGTAACTCTGGATGGTACAGTGGCCTGGAGCTAAATAGCTGCCATCTCGACCTTCTCAGGCAGCTTGCCCCACAATTTACGTCCCTTGCCTGATTTCTTGTCCCCTCTATCTAGAGACTCTCTCTCACTTCACTCACAGTAGGTCCAAAAGAAAGAATGGGTTGGGGCTAGACCCTCTGCCCTCACCCACCTTTCTTCCACTTGGATCCCACCGGGGGAAGGAGAGCCTGGTGGGATAGAGATAAGGCTAACTGAGCCTTAGGGGGGTCATGGGGCAGGAACTGAGGAAGAAGACATCAGGATAGAATGGTGAGAACAGTTAGGGATGGGGGCTTTCAGAAAACGGGATGTAGATGCCACTGAGAGATAGGGGGACCAAGACAAGAAGCTACTAATATGGTGTTTGGGGTCCCCACTGGTCCCGGGGGTAGACAGATCAGGGCAGTGACAGTGTAGAATATGTGTGAGGCCATATTCCTGAGTGATAAGTATTTCGACCTCATCTCTTCTATAGAGGAGGTAGGCTCAGAGCGAGCAGGCAACAGGTCGGTGATCACAGAGCCAGAAATGCGTTCTAGTTCCCCCATTTCTCCGGAACCTCCCTCTTAGCTCCGTCCCCAAGCTGTGTTTTTTCTAGATTCTCTCTAGATTCTCTAAGTCACCTTCCTCTGAATTTAGGCTTCCGCTTCTATGTCCAGGGTAGAGGACGTCGGCAGCCTTGCAAACACCACCATGGAGAAATGTAAGTACCTCTAACACGGGAGCCAGCCCACGGGATAGCCCTGCACTGCCCTGCCCTGGCTGGTCACTGCTCTGTCCAGCCGCAGGAAAGGCAGCTGACCTCTGGACTTATGGTAGACCTTGGTGCAGAAGCTGAAGGAGCTTGATTGTGGGGGGTCTTAGGCTCACAGCCTGTGGGTTGACAAAGATGGGAAGCAGGGTGTAGGGGTAAACACTGCTGATACTGCCCTTTCAGGCAACCATATCTTCGTGGATACGGGGCTATCCGACCTGGCTGTGGGGCTCATTCTGCTGGCGGGCTCCCTGGTGGTTCTCTGCACTTGTCTCATCCTCCTTGTCAAGATGCTCAACTCCCTGCTCAAGGGCCAAGTGGCCAATGTCATCCAGAAGGTCATAAACACAGGTGAGTTGGAAGAAGGCTGCAGGCCTAGACAGGGCCCCAGATGAGCTCTTTCCGGTGTTGTTAAATGCACCGTTATCATCTGTGAGCCTCAGTTTCCCCCTAAGAATCAAGAATAGGTGGGACTAGGTCATCCTGGAGGCTGACATCCAGAACACTGGGGCGTCTCTGACTTTTGCGTTCTCTAGCAGACAGGCATCCTTAGAAGCCATTGTTTTGCTTTGGTTTGGTTTGGTTTTTCGAGACTTAGTTTCTCTGTGGAGCCCTAGCTGTCCTGGAACTTGCTTTGTAGACCAGGCTGGCCTTGAATCTCACAGAGAGCTGCCTGCCTCTGCCCCTGACTCCCCCATCCCCACTGAGTGCCGGGACTAAAGGTGTGCACCACCATGCCCATTTCCTCGGTTTTGTTTTTACTTGTTCTGGACTTTTCAAGACGTGGCTTCATGTAGCCCATAATGCCCTAGACCTTGCTCGGCAGCCTAGACTGGCCAAGAACTTCTGATGTTCTTGCTTTGACTTCCCCAGTCCTGGGATCAGAGCTATGCATGACCGTGTCTACCTAGAAACCTCTGTTTAATAGACAGATGGACATTAAGCCCCTACTGTGTGCCACGGGACACAGGAGTGAGGCAAACAGAGAAGGATCCTCGGTCCCAGGATCTCAGAACTGTGATTTTCCGCAACTAGGCTGTGCTGGGCTGTGTCCTAATGATAGCAGTGGCACAAAGCTGTTACCGTCCCTAAAGGTCCCTCACGCCACCTGGGTGGGCCCGTCATTTCAGAGACCAACTGGACCTTTTTCTACCTGGGCCTTCCTCAGGGAGCCCCTGACTTTACTCTCAGGAGATGAGGAAGGAAGGAGTGGGGAGTGGGGAGTGGGGAGCAGTGAAGTGTGTGGCAAGGGGCCAGGATGAATGGCAACAAAACACAGTGCAGAAGAGGCCGTTTCCAAGGTGATTAGAGGTCTGTCTAAGCAAGCAAAGACCTGCATAAGGAGTCTGGTGTGAAGGGTCTGGATGTGGGGACATGTGGTACCTACACTCCCAGCACTCCAGAAGTATGGGCAGGAGGATTTTGAGGCTAGCTCAAGCTTTATGGAACAAACAAACAAAAAGAATAAGCTTTTTGTTTGTTTGCTTGCTTGCTTGTTTCAAGACAGATACTTTGTGTAGCCCTGGCTGTCCTGGAGCTCTGTAGACCAGGCTGGCCTCGAACTCACTGAGATCTGCCTGTCTGTGCCTCCCGAGTACTGGGATTAAATGCGTGCACCACCACTATCCTTGGCTCTATGGGGGGGGGGGGGCGGGGGTGACTATATATTCTTAGCTAGCCTGGAACTCGATATGTAGACCAGGCTGGCCTTCAGAAATTCTGCCTCCAGAGTGCTGGGATTAAAGCCATGCACCAACAAGCTCTGCCAAAATAAACAGAGAAGGGCCAGAAGTCTGTGCCTGCTGTGCCACCCTTAGAACCTGCATTGGAGTTCCATAATCACATAAAAACCTAGGGGGTGTGGTGCATTCCTGTACTACCAATGCTATGAAGCAGAGACAGGAGGATCCCTGGTCTGGCTGGCCAGCCAGTTGAGCCACTTGATGAGATCTAGGTTCTGTGAGAGACCTTGTCTCAAAGATAAGACAGCTGGGTGGTGGTGGCACATGCCTTTGATTCCAGCACTCAGGAGGCAGAGGCAGGTGGATCTTTATGCCTGTGAGTCAAGCACACTGAGTTCTACTGAGTTCCAGGACTGCCAAAGCTACACACAGAAAACCCTGTCTTACCTGCTCCCCTCCCCCCCAAAAAAACAACAGAAGACACAGAGAGATAAATAAAAACATACAAGATTTCCCTTTGGCTTACACACACAGATAAATAAAATACATGTGGCTGAGAGCCAGATGTGATGACTCACAGCTGTAATCTCTGCACTCGGAAGGCTGAGGCAGGAGGATTAAGGACAGTTTGAGGCCAACCTGGACTATAGAGTGGAGTCAGTGGCAATCGTAGCAGGTTTGGGACAGAGAAGGAGCTGGCAGCAACTTGGGAGGGACAGGCTAAGGCTAGAACCAATGTGCACAGATAGAGCCAGGTTTAGGGGCCTCTACCTAGTGTATTTGCAGGATTTGGGGCAGGGGGATGACATTAACTAATTCTTATTTTAAACTACATTTTGGGCTTTTGAGTTACTGCCCTGACACTAGGGAATCACACATGGCGAATGTGGAAGTAAGGGATGTCCAGGAGGAAGGTCAGGATGGGCTTTCGAGCAAGGTGGTGAGCCCTGGGGTGATTACAGTTGACATTCTGTCTCTGGGGGACCCTGATCTGCAGATTCAGCCAGCCATGAGTCAAAAATATTTCAGAAAAAAAAAATAGGGGCTGGTGAGATGGCTCAGTGGTTAAGAGCACTGACTGCTCTTCCAGAGGTCATGAGTTCAAATCCCAGCAACCACATGGTGGCTCACAACCATCCATAATGAGATCTGATGCCCTCATATGGGTGTCTGAAGACAGCTACAGTGTACTTACACAAAATAAATAAATAAATTCTTTAAAAAAAAATAATTGTAACTGTCTTGAAGCAGAATTTTGTAATTTTTTTCTTTTTTTTTTAAAAAGATTTATTTATTTATTTTATTTATGTGAGTAAACTGTAGCTGTCTTCAGACACATCAGAAGACGGCATCAGATCCCATTACAGATGGTTGTGAGCCACCATGTGGTTGCTGGGAATTGAACTCAGGACCCCTGGAAGAGTGGTCAGTGCTCTTAACCTCTGAGCCAACTCTCCAGCCCTGTAATTTTTTTCTTAAACATTACAGAATAACAAATATTTACACCATTGCAATGTCTTTGTTTGCTTGTTTAGTTTTTGGGTCTTTTGTTCTGTTTGTTTGTTTGTTTTGATAGAGGGTCTCTCAATCAGTCATGGCTGGCATGGAACTCACTAGGTAGACCACGCTGGCTTCAAATTCATAGCAATCCACCTGCCTCTGCCTGAGTGCTGGAATTCAAGATTTGCACCATCACATACACACTTTCTTCTGTGTGTTTGGGTGTGTGCACATGTGAACACCGTGGCACATGTGAAGGTCAGGTGACAACTTGCATGGGTTGGTCCTTTCCTACCACCGTGTAGATCTAAGGATTGCTCGTGTCATCGAGCTTATGAGCAGGAACTTTGCCCCACTGAGGATGTCACCCGTCACAGATCTTCACTGAATTAGATATAAATCATTCAGACGAGACTTAAAGCACACTGCAGCCTGTGTGTGTGCACTGCAGTGCCCTAGACATGTGCTTCACTGTTATAGAAACATGCTTAGATTTTGATGTCCATGGGCATCCTTGACCTAATCTCCAACGGGTTTAGATGCTGAGCAGAAAGCACAGTTAGGGCAAAGGCACAGGAGAGTGTAATAGCCCCAGTAAGAAAGCGCTCTGGTCACAAGAGCAAGCAGGGCAAAGGAAGATGCTATAGGGAGCAGAGGACCAGCTAGATTCTCACGGGGAAGCTACAACTTCAGTCCCTCCTTCATAAAGCAAGTGCTTGCCCTCCCAGGGCTTCTCCCTGACCTAGCTTACTGGGGATTTGCTTTCCTTTCAGACTTCCCGGCCCCCTTCACTTGGGTCACAGGCTACTTTGCCATGGTCGTGGGTGCCAGCATGACCTTTGTTGTCCAGAGCAGTTCTGTGTTCACCTCAGCCATCACCCCGCTCATTGGTGAGTGCCCATGACCAGCCATGGGCAGTAGTGGGGTGGGATGGGTGGGTGCTCAAGGAAGTAGAGTAAGAAGAACGACATTCTCTCCTGCCCACCAGGCCTGGGTGTGATCAGCATTGAGCGGGCTTACCCTCTCACCCTGGGCTCCAACATTGGTACCACCACTACAGCCATCCTGGCAGCACTGGCCAGCCCCAGGGAGAAGCTATCCAGCTCCTTTCAGGTACATGGGGAGAACTGGTGGTCTGTGGGGAGTAGAGGGCTGGGATGGAGAGGATGGAGGATTTAACAATGTATAATTAACATCAGTTGCCTGCTAAGGTTACCCACTCCACTCCCTGGGAACCAGGATGGACAAAGTAGACTTTGGTGCATCACTGCTACATTGTATCAGTCAACAGCAGCAAGTCAGGGTCACACCCTGGCAGTGTGCTGTCACAGACCTAGACTGAGGGATCAAGGTTGCATAGAACTGGGAATAGTAAGCAGATGGCAAAGAGGGGAAATGGTTTAGGAGCAAAACAGCGACAAGAGGCTGACCAATTAAAGGGCCAGAATGGGCAAGCAAAAAAAAAAAAAAGAAAGAATAAAAAAAAAAAAATAATCGTTAGTGACTGCTAAAGGCAGGCATGGTTGGACACGTCTATAATCCCAACACTTGGGAGGAGAATGGCCAAAGTCCAAGGTCAGCCTGGTCTACACAGCAAGATCCTGTGTCAGAAAGACATCTTAGTTGATGGGTTGTAGTTGAGGAATCGATGAGAGCAGCTAAAAGGACACGCGTGGACAGTTTGTGGCAGTGGTCATTCACCAAGTAATTCAGCAACACAGTATTTTAATAACCAGTCTGGAGTCATCTGGAGCCTCATCAGCCTGAAGAGGTTGTCTCCTCCTACCCAGATCATGTGGGGCCTCTACTATCTAGCCCTGGGCTCACATGGCAGTGCCTGATGACTTCTGGCTTCTTGCCAGGCAGTGGTGGCGCACACCTTTAATCCCAGCACTTGGGAGGCAGAGGCAGGCGGATTTCTGAGTTCGAGGCCAGCCTGGTCTACAGAGTGAGTTCCAGGACAGCCAGGGCTACACAGAGAAACCCTGTCTCGAAAAACAAAAACAAAAACAAACAAACAAAAAACCCAAAACAGATTTCTGGCTTCTCTTCTGCAGATTGCCCTCTGCCACTTCTTCTTCAACATCTCAGGCATCCTACTGTGGTATCCGCTGCCCTGCACACGCCTGCCTATCCGCATGGCCAAGGCACTGGGCAAACGCACCGCCAAGTACCGCTGGTTTGCTGTTCTCTACCTCCTTGTGTGCTTCCTGCTCTTGCCCTCACTCGTGTTTGGCATTTCCATGGCTGGCTGGCAGGCTATGGTCGGTGTGGGCACACCCTTTGGGGCCCTGCTGGCCTTTGTGGTGCTTGTTAATGTCCTGCAGAGTCGAAGTCCCGGGCACCTCCCCAAGTGGCTGCAGACATGGGACTTCCTACCCCGCTGGATGCATTCATTGCAGCCCCTGGATGGCCTTATCACAAGAGCCACCTTGTGCTATGCCAGGCCAGAGCCTCGTTCACCCCAACTTCCCCCTAGAGTCTTCCTGGAGGAGCTTCCCCCTGCCACACCCTCCCCCCGCCTGGCACTGCCTGCTCACCACAATGCCACCCGTCTCTAGGCTGCAGGCCCAGACAACTGCCTGGAACACGGAATGGTATTTTTATGGAGCCCACAGTAGAAATGCCAAGCATGCGTGTGTGCATGTGTGTAGATGCATGTCACTTGAGGTACATGATTTTGGGCCACCTTTCGGTCCATATTCAGGGCCACAGTAGCGTGGACTTTTGTAATTAAGAGGCAGTGTGCACAAATACATGCTAGGTGCTCAGCTTGTGTGACCATCAGTACAGGTAGATGTGAGTACATTGTGTGGGTATGGGGGTGCAGATGTCTGGGGAGTCACCAAACTTTCTGGAGTCAGCTACACCCTCTCACCTTCTCACAACCCCTGTACCAACCCGAGGGACAGAAGTACAGCTGGCCTCCTGTATACATGGACCTTGCCTCTGCCAATTCTGCCAACTGTGTATAGAAAAAAGTTTAAAAGTTGCATCTATCCTGATCATAAATGGGCTTCTAAATATCATATTCCTTACCCCCATGGCACAGTAATTATTCACATGGCTTTTACAATATTGAGAACCTGAGTCACCTGGAGATCACACACCAGGGGATTCAGGTGTGTGTGTGTGTGGATTCTTTGCAAACATTGTTCTTTTATACAAGAGACTTGGGCATCTGAGGATTTGAGTATCCACAGGTATCGTGGAACCAAATCTCCAAACATAGAGGGCCATTCGCCTCTAGCCTGAATCTCACAGACCTTGGTGGTATGTGCTGAGGAAGGAGATGCTGGAAGAGACTCTGTTCACTGTTAAGCCTACTTGTGTGGAAAATTCTGTGAGAAAGATTGCTGAATCCTGAGGTAGAGTTTGAGAACTTGCCATCCCAGTATTCCTTCTCAGGTGTGGGGTCCCTAGAGCCCCGGGAAGGTGCCAGGACCAAAGGCCTCTATGAGGCATCCACCACAGGAGGGGGGAACAAGAGACAGGAGGCCTGGAAGATCACCAGGATTACTTTGTTCTGCAAGAATCTCCCCATGAGCTAGTTTCCTTGTTCGCAACTCCTCACAAATACACAAAGAGGATAACTCGCAGAGCGTCCAGTTCACGGTTTATTCTGCTCTCCCTAGCAACCATGGGCAGTCTAGCTGTCCTGCTAAGAGCACTGCTCACGCAGCCCGCCAATCAGATCGTGCACTGTCTTATTGAGGATGCCCCCATGCACGCCTCGTCTGCCCATGAGCACCAGGAGCGCCCGTGGCGTGTGGCCCACACAGATTGCGCGCCCGTCCAGCCCCTTGGTGCGCGCATCCAGTACGCCGTCACCCTCCGCTAGCAGGTAGTCACGGATAACGCAGCAGCGGCGGCCTGCCACGCTCAGACCCGTCTGCAAAAAGGTGTGCCGGTCCGGCCCGGTGAGCACACCCACCTCCTGCGGGGAGATGGCTGCCAGCAGACCCCCAGGCCGTGATGCCCACACACAGCGATTGTCCGAGTGGCCCACGATGGCCACGTCATCGATACGCTGATCCCGCAGCACCGCACTGATGTAGCCCTTCCAGTCACCCATCTCCGCTCAGTCCCAGCAACTTGTGCTTGCGTTACAGGGGCTGGCCGGCTGCATTCAGAGCGAAGAACACTGGCGGCACGCCCGAAGTTCGCAGGGCGGGGCTGTGACGTGACGCAAACGTCACAGAACATCTAACTAGGAGGAGAATGTGAGGGCGGAGGAGTTGGTGGGGGGTGGGGGACGGTTCTAAAAGTAGCGTGTGGGAAGAAATGGAAGAAGATGGGTGAGAGGCTGGAGAGATGGCTCAGCGTTAAGAAAGATTATTACACAGAAACCGAGTTCCGTTTCCAACATCACCTCTTTTGGCCTACAAAGCCTATAACCCCCACTCCTTAGGCAAGCTCACACACAAACACACACATAATTTAACTTGAAAGTAAGAAAGAAAGGAAGGAGGAAGGGAGGGAGGGAGGGAAGGAAGGAAGGGAAAAGAAAGAGAAGAGAAGAGAAGAGAAGAGAAGAGAAGAGAAGAGAAGAGAAGAGAAGAGAAGAGAGAAGAGAAGAAAGAAAAAAAGGTCCGGTGGCAGAGAGCCGTTTTCACAGAGGACCAGAGTTCAATTCCAGGTAAAGCAGCGCACTGATGCCCCCTTCTGGCCTCCTTGGGCACCTGCATGCATGTCCACAGAAACACACACTTTTTTAATTATTAAAAAATAGCTCAAAAGGTAAGAACGTCTTGCCCCATAAGCGTGGTGATCTGAGTTCATCCCTGGAGCCCCCATAAAGGCAGAGGGGGAGAATGACTCCACAGCGTTGTCTTCTGGCCTTCACACAGCAAGCACTGTTACACACTCGCCCACAAACCACAATTTTTTTCTTTACTTTTAAAAAACCAGACATGGTAGCATATACTTAATCCTGTCACTCAGGAGGCAGAAGCAAGTGGATCTGTACAATTTCAAGGTTAGCTGGCTCTACATAGCAAGTCACAGACCAGACGAAAGCTATGTAGTAAGATGCTGTGGGAAAAATGTGTGTAAGAACTAGGAGTGTAGCTCTGTCCATACAGTGCAGTTGACAGAGGGCCTAAATTTGCTCTTCACAAAGTTTTGGGATTGATCCCACAGTACCACATAAACTGGGTGATGGTACAGGCCTATAGTCTCGGCATTGGAAAGACAGAAGTCTCAATAAATCAATAAACAGAAGGATGTTTTTAAGAGCAAGATATGTGCTAGTCTGGACATTCAGAGTTCTCTCCTGCAAGAGAACCATAAACCTCGCTTTGGAGTCACTGTGTCCCGGAAGGCTTATGGATTGCTGGCTCCGACCCCAGCTTGTATTTAGAAGCATGGAATGTAGTCTTAGATTTTCCTTGACACTAATTTGCATCACCATGACAGGCTCAAAGTTCAAAAAAACACAACACAACCCCCTCTCCATTCTTTTAATGGTGGTGCTGGGATCTTACCTATGGCCTCACACTCGGCTACCACTATCTGCACCACGATTCCCATCTGGAACATTCTTAACTAGATTCTCAACCTCTATTGTATAAGGAATCACCTGTAGACTTTTAAAAATATACCATGACTGCCTTCTCCCTAGAGAGTCCTGTTAGTTGACCTCAGGTGGACTTGAACACTGGTGTCAAAAGCTCACCCAAGGTGACCCGGAAGTATACAGTCCAGGCTGATAACCTGTTACTGTGTAAACAGAGAATGAGGGGTTTCTGGTGAGCAAGCTGCAGGGCCTCCTTGCACAGGGGTTGGCACAAAGCAAGGCTGAGAAAACACGGAAGCCTGTACAATAGTCTAAGCCTCTGTGCTGAGATCTGGCCAGCTGCCTTATCCAGGCAATAAGGGATTTGGCTTACCTGTGCTCCCACTTGGCATTTCAAGATGGAATTCTGAGGAATGTTCTCAAAGCACTTTATTTTGTTTCTATGCCCCTGATACCCAGGCACTAGCTTCACTGTGGCCCATCATCATATCCACCATCCCATCCCAGGAGCACACAAGAGGGAAGGACCAACTCTGGTTAGTTATGAAGCAGTATGCTCCTGGATCCAAGCCAGGTAGTGGGCCACATCAGTGTAGACCCCAGGCTTGTTACGGTCACCACAGCCGGAGCCCCAGCTGATGACTCCTCGAAGGGTGAGCTGACGCTCTGCAGCTCCTTCTTCACATACCAGAGGACCTCCGGAGTCACCCTAGGTGGGGAACAGGCAGCACATGGCTCTTGCCCTATGGTTGACAGGCAGAGGGGGAAGGTACAAACCAAGACCCCAGGGCTGACCTGGCAGGCGTCAGTGCCTCCCTCCAAGAAGCCAGCGCAAAGCATCCCAGGCAAGATGGCAGCTCCATGCACGTTAGAGTTGGAACAGCGATCCAGGGAGATGAAGGGCACCTGTGCCTCCTGCAGGAAGGTGGCGTATTCTTCAGCTCCTGCAAATCAGAGGGTGGGGGACCTGAGCTTGCAGTGTGGACCAGGCTACCAGACAATTCCCCACCTACCCCAACTTTGCTCCCTCACAGCAAGCCTAAGTGACAGCGATCAACCAATAACTAGTTCATGGCAAGGACCCTGAAGCCAGAGGAGAGCTGGGATTAAAACACAGGAAGCACCTCTTATCCCCTCCCACACAGTGTCTCAGAACCTGGCTCCCAGAATAGTTCTCCCCATTGTCTCCATTGCTCCAGCGTGGGGACAAAGTCCTGGTTAAGCCTTTATAACTTGGAGCCCGAAAGAAGCACAAGAAAGTTCAAGTGTCTCTGTAATCCTGTGCTGGGTTACTGTCTGTCAATCTGTCTGTCAATCTGACACATTCCAGAGTCATCTGGGGGCAGGGAGGAACCTCACCTGAAGAGATGCCGCCATAAGATTGGTCTAGGCCAATGTCTGTGGGGGCATTAACTGGATTAACGGTTGATGTGAGAGGGCCTCACCCACTGTGAGTAGTGCTGCCCTGAACAGGTGGGCCTGGGTTGTACAAGAAAGAAAGCTGAGCCAGAAAGGTGCAAGCTGCCGGGCGGTGGTGGCGAATGCCTTTAATCCCAGCACTTGGGAGGCAGAGGCAGGTGGATTTCTGAGTTCTGGTCTACAGAGTGAGTTCCAGGACAGCCCGAGCTATACAGAGAAACCCTGTCTAGAAAAACAAAACAAAACAAAACAAAACAAAACAAAACAAAACAAAACAAAAAAACAAAAACAAAAAAAAAAGAAAGAAAAGAAAAGAAAAAAGAAAGGTGCAAGCCTTTAATCCTAGCACTTGGGAGGCAAAAGCAAGTAGATCTCTCTAAATTCAAGGGCAGCCTGGTCTACAGAGCTGGACAGCTCCTGGACAGCTAGGACTATACAGAGAAACCCTGTCTTGAAAACAAAAACAAGGAGGAAGAGGAGGAGGAGGAGGAAGAGAATGAGGAAGAGGAGGAGGAAGAGGAAGAGGAGGAGGGAAAAGCAAGGAAGCAGAAGTGTTGGGAATAGCTCAGAGGTTAAGAGCACTTGCTGTTCTTGCAGAGGACCTTGGTTCAGTTCCCAGAGCCCACATGATGGTTTTCAACCTGTTCTACAGATCTGGCTTCCCTATACCATGTGTACATATGACACATACATATGCATGTAAGCAGACGCACATGCACATAAAATAAAAATAAATGAATTTTTAAAAAGAAAGCTGAGCAAGCCATGAAGAGAAAGAAAGCAAGGAGTGTTTCTTCCCATTTCCTGCCTCAGTTCCTGCCTCCAGTTCCTTCTGCGGTTTCCCTGTTGACGGACCACAACCTTGAAACCTTGGAAGCCAAATAAACCCTTTGGTATCTAAGCTGGATTTGGCCATAGTGTTTAATAGAAGGCAAACTAGAACAAACCTCAAGGGACTCGGGAATCCGAACAGAGAATTCTAGATTCTGGGAAAGTCACTTTACAGAGACAAGGGCCCTGAGCGTGTTTTACAACTGTCATGTCAGTGAAACGTGTCCCCTAGGTTCATCCGTGCCTACCAAAATTGTGCGCTCAGATAACCAAAAGACTCCAACCAGCTCCCAACAGCTGTGCCTACCCTCGAACTGGTGACCCCAGCCGGCCACCTCGCAGAGCACTGTCTCAGCGGGTGGGGCCGCGCTGCTGGGCAGACACACCGGCTGGACATGAGATGACAGGATCGCGCAGCTGTTGTTTTTCCTCTCCTGCAGGCGAATCAGTGCTACCCAGAGAGGGAAGGGTTAGATGGTGACATAGGGCCCCAGCCCTCCCCATCCTTTCTCCCTATCCCTGTAGGGCCACCCCACCCAAGTCGTGCTGGTAGGTGACGGAGGAGAAGCCCTCGTGCAGGCGGTAGGAGTGCACAGTCAGAGTCTGGCACCGCTCGCAGCTCTGGTTATGGCGATCTTGACCAAGTACCACTGTCAGTTCCTCAGGCGCTGGCCTGCGACCGGGTGGGGGACAGACAGCGTGCTCAGATCGGCTACAAATGTTCTGGAGGCGCCCCTGTTTCCACTCCCCCCGAGGGAGCTCGAGAATGGCGGGGGCGTGTGGGGAGAGGAGGGTGCTGGTACGGTAGGAGCGGACTAGGGGGTCCCCGAGAGTGGCGCTTGCCGGTTCTGCAGGCAGTGAGCCGCGGTCAGCACCCAGCAGGGGGCGATGAGACTGCCCGCGCAGAAGTTGTCGCCCCAGTACAGCGCAGCGATGTAGGGGTGCGACCCAGGCAGAGCCACTAGTCCGCCCACCACACGCCTGAGCGAGGACAGTCGCTTGCGGAACCTCTGTCCGCAGCCCACTGTGCTGGTCCTGGATGGAGAAGTCTGAGGCTCGACCGAGACTGTGGAAAGAGAGACTGGCTGAGGTCATGGATACCTGCCACAGGCTGCCTGGAATAAGAGAGGCTCATGTCCTCAGCGCCGGGATCCCCTCCTCTGTCTAACCATCTAGCTCTTGGGACAGAGATGGTGCCTGGGACGGGGACTGAGGCATCTGTAATATGGGAGGCCAGGACTCCGGCACGTCTTGACTCTCAGGGAGAGCTAGAGGTGTGTGCGTTAGCGTCTGGCACTGTTTCAGATCGCAATAGTCCCAGCTCAGCCTGTCGCCACTCCAGACGAAGCACCATGGACGTGTGTCATTATCTGGGTTCCTGCAATGTCAAGAGGGAGCACTGTTAGAACACCGGGGATACCCCGAGGGCCCTAAGGAGAAGCAAGTTGCCCTGCCCAGTCTCTTCCCCCGAACCGAACCGGCAGAATGCGTGGTGGCCCAGGCCCCAGGTTAGGGCTTGCTTCTCAGTCATGTGCGGGTAGGTGGCCTCTGAGACCCACGGCTGACATGGCGCACCCGACAGAGTAGTTTCAGCCTGGCCCCGATAGCCGAGACCCCTGCCTTCATAGCAGGTCGCCCTAAGGTCTAGAGAGAGAAGGGGCTTCTTGCAGTCAGAAGATGGTTCTATTGGTGCCCTCTGGTTCCCTTTTCATTTCTCTCTCTCCACCTCCGGAAGCCTTTCCCACATGGGGTCCTCCTCACCTAAGTCACAAAAAGGTCCAGTGTAGCCTGCAGGGCAATGGCACAATTGGTGGTCCTCCACGAGGAGGCAGCTGCCCCCATTAAGGCACGGATTGGTGCTGCAAGCTGAGGAAGGTGCAAACTGAGCTCTCCCTGGGTACATCACATCATACTACCCAGCCTTCTACCAGGGGCTCTTGACTCTCCCTCCTCCCCACAGTCCTTCCACACCCACTTACCCTGACTGGCCAGCGGCTTACAATGAGCATCAGGACCTTTGCACTGGCACCTGGCCACGCCTCCTGGCCCGGTTCTAAACCATATCTCATTCTCATGGAAGAATTTGAGAAGCTGAGGCTCAAAGCATTTCTCTGGGGACAAAAGGAAGCCAGTGGGACCGTGGCAAAACTCAAGGACTCCAGGGACCTCTTGCCAGGAGGTGGGTCCTCTTACCTTTCTGGCAATGGTTCCCAGTGAGGTGTTTAGGGCAGAGACAGTGCGGGCCATTGGGGGTGTTGACACATGTCCCTCCTTTGTGGCAGGGGCTGTGTTTGCTGCAATGGTCTGAGAGGTGGGATACAAGAAAGAATCACCTGGAGCCGGAATGACACATGTAGGGACCGATGCTCTGCCAGCACCTGCTTGTCATAGAACCATGGAACCCCAAGCTTCTAGACCCTTAAGCTGATCTGGACAATGGTGGACTCTTTCCCCAGATTTCTTCCTCTGACATTTGAAAGGATGCTGTGCTGTAGGAGAAAGGAAAGAACGGGGCCCAGAATCCCAAGTGGGTGGCATCTGATGAAACCAAGTAGCTGTGTGGGAATGGCTGGAGGAGCAGGGCACACACAGCCTCCAGCCACCCGGGGCTGGCATGCCATACCTTTTACTTTCTTGGGCTCCAAGCAATATCCCCATTGCTGATCCTCATCAAAGTTGGGTGTGGTAGCACACCTGGAGGATAGATGACATTTCCCTGCATTGCCTGAGGCTGGCTAGGCTAGCCCTGCTACACACACACACACACACACACACACACACACACACACACACACACACCCCTTTTCACCTTTGCCCAAACACTTTCTTAGACAGCTAGGCAGAATCCCTTTCATTCAGGGCCCTCCCCTAACCCCTATTAGAAATTCTTACCAGGGCTGGGAGCCTGGCCGTCCTCTGTGGATGCATTTGTGGTGCAGGCGACGTTGGTACTGAAAGGGAAAGTGGCAGAGCTTCCCGTCCACAGTGAGAACTGTAGGAACACCACACCTCTGAGTCCTGCCCTGAGACCCAGCTGCCCAAGCTCAGCCTCACCCAAGCTGGCTCGGAAAAAGGACAGCTATGCCTGCAAGGCTGCAGGCTGCATCCTGCTTAGGAAGTTGCCTTCTAGAGTCAGACAGCTGGAATAGAGATACCTGACTCCGACTCCAACACTTAGCTCTGTGACCCTGAGCAAATCTGAAACCCAGGTGCTTGTCACAAAGTTGTGCTTATTAAAGATTTAGGTCACACACATTTAATCCCAGCACTTGGGAAGCAGAGGCAAGTGGATCTCTGTGAGTTCAAGGCCAGCCTGGTCTGCAGAACAAGTTCCAGTGCAGCCAGGGCTATTACACAGAGAAAGCCTGTCTCCTCCCCCTAAAATTCCCCAATACATACATACATACATACATACATACATACATACATACATACTCAGGTCACTTAACCATTTTTGGTTTAGTAACTAGCAACAGTAATGCAACTGCCAATCTTCATCATTCACTGACTTTACATTTGCAAATCTGCCTGCTTTGTAAACATCTATTTGTAACCCTCCAACCCAATACTTGTGATTCAGGTTGAAGATATAGATCAGAAGTATAGTGTTTGCTAACAAAACACCACAAGGCAAAAGAAAGCCAAACAAACTTACACACATACATGGACACACATGGGCACACACACACAAACACACACACACACACACTTTTTGAAGAGGGACAGGGTTTTAGCTCAGTGACCAAACATTTGCCTGGTATACACAAGGCTCTAGGTTCAATCCCCAGTACTTCATGGAGAAAGAGTGGTTTTATTTGTGTGCTCAAGTGTTACCTGGGGCCCCTCCCTGCAAGAACACAAGAAGCTGTGGGCGCCTTATGAAGAAAATGTTGAGGGACACCTTGTTCAGGCAGTGTTAGGGGATCAACAACGTGCACATTGAATAAGGTCTTTAAACAGAATCCATATGTAACAAGGTTACATGTTAACGACTGGTGAAAACGTCATAGCCAGAGGCTCACGGAACCTAATAGAATTTGTGACCTTGATGTTCATGGTAGCTGTGAAGAATATAATTAATCATAAGAAAGAAGTGTATTGGGTTTGAGAGGGTATGGAGGGGGAAAAGGGAGAGGAATGCTGTGATTATATTATAATCTCAAAAAGAAAATGAAAATGAAATCGCTGTCTATTTCAGGGGAACACCATGAGGCTTAGTGGCTACGCTTGGGACATTGAGTCCAGTGCCTAGTATGTGCTCAACAATCATGTGTTGCTTTTGTGTGTGTGTGGCATTGTAGCAACAGGGTAATAAAGAGAAAGAGAAGGGTCCTAGAACTTTAGGACAGGGGACCATTGTGGAGACAGGTTGAAATGGCAGGGTTTGGGGCAGAATGGGGGTGGGACTCTTCACCTAAGACAAATTTACCAAGAGTTAAGGATTTTTTTTCTTGGGCTGGAGAGATGGCTCAGCATTTGAGAGCACTGTCTGCTCTTCCAGAGGTCCTGAGTTCAACTCCCAGCAACCACATGGTGGCTCACAACCATCTGTAATGGGATCTGACGCCCTCTTCTGGCCTGCAGATAGATGTACATTTGGATAGAGCACTCACAGACAGAAAATAAGTAAATAAACCTTTAACAAATAACCTTTCTTTCTTTCTTTCTTTCTTCCTTTCCTTTAATATTTATTTTATGTATGTAAGTACACTGTCACTGTCTTCAGACACACCAGAAGAGGGCATCAGATCCCATTACAGATGGTTGTGAGCCACCATGTGGCTGCTGGGAATTGAACTCAGGACCTCTGGAAGAGCAGTCAGTGCTCTTAACCACTGAGCCATTTCTCTAGCCCAAGAAATTTTTCTTTAAAATTAAAAAAAATAAAATAAAAAGGATTTTCCCCCCAGTGCTGCAGATCAACCCCAAGTGTGTGTGCCCGCTGGGCAAGCGCTCTGCAGGTGAGCTTGGACCTGGCCTAAGAGCTGAAGTTTTAAGGCGTGTTTTTCGGGCAGCAGCATCTAGGTGAAGTTCTTTACAAGGCCAGGGAACTCATGTCTCCTCTACAACCCGTCTAGTTTTACAGACAGGGAACAAAATGAAGCAGAGTGAGAAAGCTAGGGTTTGGAGACATTTGGTGATCTTGGGTGAGTCTGAAGCTCTATTCCGGCTCCCATCGCCCACTGAGTGTCGGAACTCTTCTGGTTATGTCTGACATTCTCCAGATGCATTGAAAGGAAAGGGAGGAAGATGGGGAAATGGGGAAGACTTGTTGGTTGTACAGGTGTGATGACATCATCGGTATATCTCCCACACTGCTGAGTACCTGCCAGGCTGTAACACAGGCATCCAAGACAGCCCAAGCCCTGCCCTCCAAGCCCACATCTGGATCTGCTATCATCTAATCTGTAGGCACCCAGGTCTGGATGTCATCGGAACACCTTTGCTCAGGATCCCTCCCCTGCTCCAGAGAACTGAGGCTGCCTGGAGACCATGCAGACTGAAGCACACTCATCCCCACAGAGTAGACTGGAAAAAAGAGCCAGGTCACTTACCCACAGTGGGCCCATCAGCTCCGTCCTTGAACTCCTTGGAGCCTTTCCACGGTGGAGCCTACAGGAGAGAGAAGGCCAGAACATTGCCCACAGTGTCAGACTTTCCTTGATCCAGTATCAGGCCTCAAGCTCCAGCCACCTCCCTGAAGTACAGGATTTCCTCACAAAGCGCGGCCTTCCTCTCTCTTCTCACTGTCTCCCCTACAAATGTAGTCTGTATCCTCATATCCACCAGCATGGACTGCTACCTCCATTATTTGGGCCTTCTGGGCTGGCTGTTCCTTCCCCCCACACAGTCTCTCAGACACCCGAACTAACAGGTGACAGGCAGAGTCCAAAACTGGAACAGGCCCTCACTGCCACACTGGTCCAATCACAGTGTCCACAGTCCTCACCGAAAGTGTCAAATCCAGACTCATCAGCAGAGACCCCAGGAAGAACAGAGCCTTCATGGCGTCCGTCGATGGCCCTGCTGCCTGACCAGGAATGAAGATCAATAGATGTGGGCAAAGGTCTCGGAAGCCTCAGAGGTGGAGATCGGTCAAGCTCCCTGTTGAACCTGAGGAGCACAGGCTTCATGGAAAGCCCAGCAGAACAGTGCTGTGGAACCCTTGTGAGCAGGGAGTCGTCTGGAAGGAGTGGGCTACTGAAGAGCAGGGTTCCTGTCCCCGCTCCCAAGCAGTAGGACATTGATTCCTAGGATGGTGTTCCAGGTCCTGTTGAAGGTAAGGTAAGAATGACTGAAGAAAAGCCTGCTTACAGAATCTTATAGACTGTCACGAAGCATGCTTGCTTCTTTCTGCTGCATGACCAATTACCACACTCCGAGCACCTTAAAACAATGTCCCCCTAAAACTATGTTTCTGGAAGCACAGACCCGTGGGTAAACACTTGGTGTTACATAGTTAGAGTTTCTGCCCAGAGCATCAGAAAGCTGAGGTTCAAGCTGAGGAATCTGGAGCTTCTGAAGTGAAATCCCCCACCCAGTCCCCAGAAATCACTTCCATGTGCCTGCAGGACAGATGTCCCAGCTTCTTCTTAGCTGTCGACCATGGCTACGTGTGATTCCTACATTTCTGGCCACCTGATTCCTCCGACTTTAATGCCAGTGTCAGGGCTGGAGGGGTGGCTCAGGGGGTATAGACACTCAAATCCAAAGGGTCCAGGTCTATTCCTGTCTCCCTAAGTGACGGCTCAGAACTGTAACTCCAATTCCAGGGGATCTCACGCCCTCTTCTGGCCTCTTCAGGCATTAGGCTGCATGCGGTACATAGGAATGCATGCAGGCAGAACATTGTACACAGGCTAAACAAATTTATTTATTTATTTATTTATTTATTTATTTATTTATTTATTTATTTTGGTTTTTCGAGACAGGGTTTCTCTGTGTCCTGGCTGTCCTGGAAGTCACTCTGTAGACCAGGCTGGCCTCAAACTCAGAAATCTGCCTGTCTCTGCCTCCCAAGTGCTGGGATTAAAAGCGTGCGCCACCACCGCCCGGCCAGGCTAAACAAATTAATTTTAAAAATTAAAAACAATAAAATAGAGCCCGGAGCAGAGAATGTCCCTGTATTGAATTGCTTCACACTTTGTGTCTGGTTGGCCAGGAAAATTCTGGTCCCTTTTCAGGGCTCACCTAACTAGGTCAGGCCCATCAAGGATACTCCCATGAGAGTACATGGTGGTACATGCCTTTAGTCCCAGGATGCAGAAGCAGGTAGGTTTCTAGGAGTTCGAGGCCAGCCAGGTCTACATAGTGAGTTCCAAAACAGTCAGGGCTATGTAGCGAGACCCAATATGGGCCCTTACATTTGCAAATTTTTTTCCTTCTGAGATACTATGTTTCTCAGGTTAGCCTTTAATTGTGATTCTCCTGCCTGCTTCAGCCTCCCTAGTACCATGTGCCACAAAGGCCAATTACATCGGCAAAATGCTCTCACAAAAGGACTGGGGATGTGACTGCTCAGTGGAAGCATGTGACCCAGTGATAGAAAGTTAGTCTAGCATGCATGGGTTCGATTCCTGGCACCTCAAGAAAATGTTTTACAAAATAACCTCAATCACGGTTATCTTGGGTCACTAGAAGCAAACAGAAATACGTGGGAATGGAGATCTCTATCATTTCAGAATTGTACTCTTTCCGGAGCCAAGTGCTAAATCAAAGGACACTGCCTTGCAGCCACAGAGCTGGGAGGAAGATGGGGAGCGGGCACGGTGGCTTTTCCTACTCCGCATTCATCTTGCTCAACAGGAACCATCCCTCCCTCCCTCCTGGGTTTCCAGAATTGCCAGCGGGAACCCTCTCAGTTCAAGAGCCAATCAGAGCACGGCATCTCTAGACTGCAACTCAGAAATAGGGTTTCCTCTGCCTCCTGAATGCAGGGATGAAAAGCATGCGCCACCAGGCCCCGCCCCCCACAAGGGTCTGGGATTGTTGGTGAGCATCTATCTCTGATCTGGGACAGTCTGAGAAGAAAAAGCCAAGCGAACAGGGAAGGAAGGATGGAAAATCCTCATAGGTGATTTCATTTTATAGCCGATGAAGGGAGAAGGTAACAGGTTCCTGATGCTGCGTGAAGAGAGGAAGGTTGTAGTCACCTTCGCAAGCAGAAGGCCAGAGGCATGGGGCACTTATTCAACTTTTGGTTTCAGAAGGAACTTTTGGTGACTGCCACTAGGACATGAAGAAAGGGTTATGGGTCTGGGGTCGTTCAGAGACTCGCCAGTCTGACCATTAATAAATTTTAACAAAGAAGAGGCTTTTCTTCAGATACTAGCTTCAGGTCTACATTGGCAATTTTGGATTCCCTAATACAGCCACCCTAATGCCGAGCCACCTCAGTCAGGGGTTTAGAAAGGCAAAGAATACAACGTTACAATTTGTTCTGGTGCAAGCAGAGGGTCCTCTGGAGCAAAACAAGCTTGTTTATAGAAGCCGAAATAGTAGTAGACAAAACAAGAAAACAAAACAAAACTAAGCCTGAACAGCCCTAACCATGTGGAGGTCTAACTTTGCCTTATAGTTTTCCTAAGCACAGACATTTTGAACTTTTAAAGATAAAGTTAGCAGTCATCATAATGTTAGCCTTCACAAAAGCAAGACTGAGCCACACAGTAGAGCTGACCAAAGTGAAAGAACCCTGTCAGTCCCGGGGGTTATACCAGCTCAGACCTTGGCCGGGGACCTGACCCTGTAACCACCTCCTCCTGGGGGAGGGCCAGTCCTCTAGGGAAGAGGAACTGGTTTGTACCATAGAGGGCGTGGTTTGGTTTTTTGTTTTGTTTTTGAGAGAGGGACTTGATCTAGGCTGACCCAACTTTTCAATTTCCCTGCCTCCACCTCCTAATTGGGGTAATTATAGAAGCGTATCACCACAGCAAGCTAAGAGAGTTTTACAGTCAGAAGGGAGGGAAGGGCTTCACGGTTATGCAGGAGCCTAAATTCAGCCAGTCAAAGGTGGGCTGTGGTGGGCACCGGGTTCCATGTGGGAAGTGGAGTGTTGGATCATGAGGTGCATGTGTAGGGTAAAAGGTCCAAGCTCACTTCAGGGTTCAAAAACTCACCAAACCCCACCAATCCCTGAGATCGAAATCTCACCAATCCCCTCTTTAGAAATCTCCACCCTGGAAAACTCCATCCCCAAGAAACCCTGTATGAAGCTTGCTTCCTGCTCTGTTCCCTGCTGCTTCTCCACCAAGGGAGGCAGCTACCCTCTTGTATCTCTCCTAATAAATCTTTTGTTGAGGTTTGTTGTGCCCTGTGACATTGTGATGTTCCTTGGTTACTGAATCCAGGATACCTTTCTCCTCAGAGCTATAACACACCAACAGTGGACGCTCCTGGGCATTTAGGGGCCTACTGTCTGTCATAGTGCCAAAATTAAAGGCACTAGTCACCATGCTTGGCCCTTTTGACTCTTTTATTTTCATGTTATTATGTCTATTTCCCCTCCCTTAAGATCTTTTTTTTTCTCTCTCAGGATTCTCTTTCTAGCTTTAACACACACACACACACACTTTTTGTTGTTTTGTTTTGTTTTGTTTTTTGTTTTTTGAGACAGGGTTTCTCTGTGTAGTCTGGCTGTCCTGGAACTCACTCTGTAGACCAGGCTGTCCTTGAACTCAGAAATCCGCCTGCCTCTGCCTCCCAAGTGCTGGGATTAAAGGCGTGCGCCACCACTGCCCCGAGCGCACACTTTTTAACTTATAGATTCCGTATAGGAGTGAAAACAAGATATCTAGATATATGTCTTTTTGAGTCTGGTTTAGCATAATGATTTTAGTTGTCTCCATGTTCCTGCAAATGTCATGGCTTTGCTGCTCTTCCCAGCTGGGTTGTATACACAGACCACATTCTTTTCATCTGTTCATCTCTTGATTCCCTTTCTTGGCTGTTGTGGCTACTGCAGTTATAAACGTGGATGCTAAGGACATAGAGTTCTCCAGGAACCCCAAGTGGTGTAGCTGGGTCGGCCGGTAAATCTATTTCCAGCTTTTTGAGAATCCCGCATACCCGGTTTCCTCAGTGGCTGAACAAATTTACATTTCTACCAGCAGTGAATAGAGAGAGCTTCCTGTTTCTCTGCTTGCACAGCAGCATCTGGTGTGGTTTGTTTTCTTGGTGACGGCCTTTCTGACTGGGGTGACAGAACCTCAAAGCAGCCGAAATTGTATTTGTAATTGTATTTCAGGATGAACTAAAGGTGGTTTCAGGATGAACTAAAGGTTTTCCCGTGCAGTTATTGGCCAGTTGTACTTTTTCTTGTGAAAACTGTCTGTTCAGTTCATTAACTCACTGACATGATGGTTTGTTTCCCTGGCTTGTTTCTGGTGGTTCCTTTGCTATGCAGAAACATTTTTAAATTTATCTTATTTTTTTATTTGTTTATTTTTTTGAGACAGGGTTTCTCTGTGTAGCCAAGGCTGTCCTGGACCTCTCTGTGTAGACCAGGCTGGCCTCAAACTCATAGAGACTTGCTGCCTCTGCCTCTCAAGAGCTGGGATTACAGGGTGTACCACCATCACCTTGCTTTCATAAACCCTTTATTTTCACTTGATCTCGTTTGTCAGTCCTTGGGGTATTCCCGTGCTGCTTGTTTTCAGAAAGTCCTAGCCAGTACACATATCTTAGTTTAACCTACATCCTCTAACAAAATCAAAGTTTCAGGTCTTCTATTACAGTCTTTGATTCATTTTGAATTGGTTCTTTCTTGGTTTTCATGGCTCTTGGTGTGAAAATCTTCAGGTCGACTCCTTTTCCGGTTACAGGGTCACAGGATGGCTGCCGAGGTTCTAAGAATCACTCACATCTAAGCTCACTACTCTGCTGCTAAGGTGAGAAAGCGATGTCCACTCCAGCGGCTTCTGAGAAATGAGGAAGACTCCACAAAACTGTTAAGCAGAGGCTGGATGCGGTGGAGCACACGGGAAGCAGAGACGGGAGGTTCAAGATCTCAGAAAGCTGAAGCAAGGGCTAACAAGACAGCTCAGAGGGAAGGGCACTTGCCACCAGGCCTAACTGAGCCTGAGCCTCCACATGGTGGAAAGAGAGAACAGAATGGACTCTCGCAAGTTATTTCCTGCATGGCATGTGCGCACACGCGCGTGTACACACACACACACACACACACACACACACACACACACACACTCTCACATGCAAAAGAAGGAAGAACAACAAGCAAACCTCTCCTCACAACTCATTGGCCACACGTGGTCACATGACTCCCTTAAACCATCTCTAGCAAGGCCAAGGGGAATTCCCATAGCTGGCTTAGAGCAATTGTCTTGGAGCTAGATTGGAGAGCTCTGAGGTTCAGTAGCCACTGCAGACAGGGCAGAGAGGCCTGGGATGTCGTGACAGCCACAGGCACCTGCTCCTCTGATCCCTGTGCTTCCTGCCCTCCCGTGGACCTATCCGTTCCTATTTCCACATGTATTCCCTCCGGTTGACTCTGTGAACCCTGCAGGCTTACAGTGAATTCCCTGTTGTTTACCGAGCCATTGCTTGTTTTCAGAGCGGGACTCCCTCACTTCTGTATGTGTCATGCCTGACTAGCACCAAGTTCTACTTACCCCACTGCCTGGACACAGTCACGTGTCACTTGGCAGGGACACATCCCCAGAGACATGCATTGGTAGCTGACGGTCAATACGTGAATGCCACAGAATGCACTTGTGCAAGCTAAGACAGCCACTAAGTCACTAGCTCACAGACTCTGAAGGGGTCCTCAACCAAAATACTGTCATGGAGTACATAACTGTGCCCCGCCCCCACTCCCAACTTTGTATGTGTGTGGTGGGGGTGGGGATGGGGGTGGGGGGGTATATAGATCTCTGTGCAGTGCCCATGTTCCTGTGTGTGAGGCCAGTGGCTGATGTTAAGTTTCTTCCTTGGTCACTCTCCTTTTTATTATTATCATTAGCTTATGAGATAGGGTCTCTCTTTCTCTAGCCTTGGCTGTCTTGTATCTCATTATGTAGACCAGGCTGGCTTGAAACTCAGAGATCTTCCTGCTTCTGCCTCCTGGATACTGGATACTGGGATCAAATGTGTGCACCATTACCACCGTCTTGCCATCCTTTTTTTTTTTTTTTTTTTTTTTTTTTTAAGATTTACTTGTAGGCTGGATTGATGGCTCAGTGGTTAAGAGCACTGGCTGCTCTTCCATTGGTCCTGAGTTCAATTCCCAGCAACCACATGGTAGCTCATAACCATTTGCAATGGAATCCGATGCCCTCTTCTGGTGTGTCTGAAGACAGCTGCAGTGTACTCACAAACATAATATAAATAAATCTTTAAAACAAAGATTTACTTGATGCACACCAGAAGAAGGAATCAGACCCCATTACAGTACAGATGGAACTCTGGACCTCATAACTGCTGAGGTGTCTCTCCAGGCTGCCTTGGGTTTTTTGTTTGTTGTAATGTATGTGTGTTTATAAGCATGTGTGTGCAAGTGTCTGCAGAGGCCAGAAGAGGATGTCAGATCTTCTGTAGCAGTCACAGGTTGTTGTGAACTGGCTGACATGGGTGTTGAGAACTGAACTTGGCAAGAACTGCCTTCATAACTGAGGAGAGGTTTCACTAGCTCTTTCTCTTTTGGGGACAAGGTCTCTCAGTGAATCTGGAGCTCACTGAGTCAGCCCAGTGAGTGAGTCCCAGGGACCCTGCTCTCTGCTTCCTTAGTGCAGGAATCACAGGTGATGTGGCCCCTGGCTTTTGAATGAGCGTTTGCCATCTGAGCTCAGGTCCTCATGCTTCCTTGAGCAACAAGCACCTTACCCACCGAGCTGGCACTCCAGCCCACGACTGACGGGACTTTCAAACTTCTCCATCTTCATCTCTACAGCCTTCCCTTTGACTTCCAGGAAATTAAAAGTGGTCTAGGAGCTGGTGCTATCAAGCTAAAGCTCTGTGTTTGTCTGTCTGCAGAGTATTGTACATACATTTGTGAGCCTGGAAATGTTGGCATCTATCTTAAACATCTCTGACAGAGAATAAACACAACAGATTAAAAACAGAGACGGGGGCTGTGGGGTGTAGCTCAGTGACAGAGCACTTACTTAGTAGGTTCCAGGCCTTGGAGTTTGGCCCAGAATGGCCAAAACCAAAGAAAATGCTTAAAGGTGGAGTCAGACACAGGATAGAGCTTTTGAGTGAGACAGCCTTTGAAACCACGCCTCCAGAGACACCTGAGCTCAGGACTACCTGTGTCTTGCAAGTTCTTTGGAAGGTAGATGCCCTTTTTGACTATGACGATCTTATTTAAAATCAGATGTCTTAGCTCATGCAAGAGTCTGAGATGCACTAAGTAGCTTGAGGATATGAAATGATGCCATTGGGAGAGAGAGGGTGAGAACCACAGGAGTGGGAGAGGCAGCCTGGGTTCCCATTAGGACCAATGTCCACTGCATGCTCCTGGGTCAAGGGTCAGCCTCTCTGACCCTTGACTTTCAGAATCCTTAGGAAAGAGTGGGCGCTGCCGCTGGTGGGATGTTGCTTGGGATGGAAACACACAGGGGACGCAGAGTCTGGTCACCATTCTCCCCACTGGAGAATAGAAAAGCTTTACCACATGGTCACACTCTCAGACATTGCTACACTTGTCTTCTGTTCCCTCTGAATATTTGGTTTCCTTCCATCTCCTGCAGTGGACCAGGGCAGACAGAAACCTTCTCTCTGTCTTGGCTTCTTACCCAGCAAAGCCGGGCTGGGGGCTCACAGAATGGAAAACACCAAGGTCTTATTCTTAGATGTCTGACACTCATGAACATGCAGAGACCGAGTAACCTTAGGCTGGCTTTAACCCTCATGCCTCCTGCCAGGCCCTCTAAGCAGAATTATAGGCCTGGGCCATACTCAGCTCCATTTCCTTTTAGCAGAGACTTGGGATGTGAGGACATACTTGTTCAAAAGGAATCTGGGGGATCAGACAGAACCCAGTCCATTGTCCTCCACATCTTGGCCCCCTTACTTCCCCAGTCACCCTGCTTGACATAATGAAGCCGGCCAAGAAGCAGCTCTCCTTCCGGCTAATAGCTCAACCTGATGGAACTCTTACGTGACTACAAATACATGAACTATGGCTTTGGGGGACTGAGGAACTGGATTCTGGTTTGAGAAGGCTAGGCTGATTCTATGACAGGCTTCAAATGGGCAGTTAAAGACACAAGGCCTAAATCTGTTTCCAATTCCAGGCAAGTCCAGGCCTCAGAAGCTGTCCCTCCACCTGGCCTGAGGCAAGGACAATGGTCAGCAGCAGTTTCCAGACGTCCTCAGCCCCCATACCCTGGTAATGAAATATAAATGTAAAAATGGACCCAACAGATTAACATAGAGGTCACCTACCCCAGAATTCCCTAATGTGCTTTAAATCACGTCTGTGAGCTCACTTGGGTGTCTCTCTATTCTGGTAATGGGAGACCCCAGTATGCTGAACTTCTGCAGAATAAAACACACTTTGCGTTTACACACTGGGGTATTATTCTTTGGTGAATCATGGACCCTTACAGGTTTTTACTTCAATGCTGACAACCACACAGGGCTGCTGGCTACGGTACTGAGAAACACGGTTTCAGGGTAAGAGAGGTCACGTGTATGGCTGCTAGTGTGCACCGAGCAAGGGGCTATAAAGAGTGGAGGGATAAACAGGGCCCAGATCAAATAGCACATTTGTAGGCCATCTGGAGGAGCCTGGAGTCTCTTTTCTTTGATTATGTCAGGCACAGGAAATGAAACTGGAAGCCTTGTCATGTTTGCAATGACATGTCATGTCGGCTGCATTCTTTTCGTCTGAACTCAAACAGGCCATGCTGCCACCATTCAAGGGGTGGGGACGTTAGGGTATGAATGCCCTTCAGGTAGTAAGGCCAGGGACACTTTAGAAGTTGTCCACCATGGGTTACCACAAGAAGCTACTTGGGTTACCACAAGTAGCTGGGCAGTGGTGTCGCACGCCTTTAATCCCAGCACTTGGGAGGCAGAGGCAGGCGGATTTCTGAGTTTGAGGCCAGCTTGGTCTACAGAGTGAGTTCCAGGACAGCCAGGACTACACAGAGAAACCCTGTCTCGAAAAACCAAAAAAAAAAAAAAAAAGAAGGTTCTTAGTAAGTGAGTGGGTCAGGTTGGTTGATTGTTGAGGCAGGGTCTCTCTACATCACCCTGGCTGTCCTGTCCTAGATCTCATTTTGTAGACCAGGCTGGCCTTGAACCCACATAGATATATCTGACTTGGCCTCCCAAGTGCCTGGATGAGAGGCACGCACTACACACCTGGCACAGTGGCACAGATGGCAGTTTTAAAAATAAGCAACCTGGTTGGGTGTCATGGTACAGACTCACAGTCTTTACTAGGGAGATCAAGCAGGATTGCTTATGATCCAAGTTCAAGACCAGCTAGGCTGGGTGACAAATATGAAGAGCTTGTTGAAAGAAAGAGAGGAAGGAAAGAGGGGAGGGAGGAGGGAGGAGCACATCGCTCTACAGGAAATGACCAAATTTTCCTTGCTCAATTAGTGAACCGTTTTGAACAACGCTGCACTCACTAACCTTGATGTTTATTTCTTTGGCCCGAGTGCAATGACTTCTACAGGCCGGATTCCAGGAAATGCACCTCTGACATTATTGTGTGGTTATTTCATCCAAATTGAAACGTCCCTCCTGGAGATGGGGGGGTTGGGGGGGGCGGAGTGTGGGAGGAGGGTGTCTCACAGACCAGGGAAACTAATGAGACTTATCATCGGGCTGAGAATGCTCGCTTTCAAGATTCCCATGTTCTAGGAGCAGGAAACAACTTCTCAGGGAAAACGGAGTCTAGCTGGGCTGTATGCACACTGGGCAGGGAGCTGGTCCTAAGTCCTCACCTATGCTGGGTGGGCTTTTAGGTGAGTCAGCTGCCTTTGGGTCAACTATAATGTAAGTAGCCCAAATCAGAGCACTGGTTCAGGAAGCTAGAACTGAGTTGGACTGTGCTACATTTTCCTTTTTAAAAACATCTCTAAAACCTGGGAGTTGTGACTGGTATCTTCCGTTCACTTCCTGCTAGTTCTAGCTAAACAATAGTCTCGATTCAGCTGTTTACATGGCCTGGCTGTCACCCCAGTACAGGGTACCACAGGGTATGATCCCAAAAGGTCTACTTCCTGTCTTAGCCAAATACTTGGTTGCAAGCAGCCTAACCAGATTCTGGGTAATTTAAGCCCAGGAAGAGACTGGACAGCTCTTGGAGGGGAGCTTGTTGAACTCCCCAATGCTGGCTTAACACCAGTGTCTGCTAGCCCTCACCCCCCCAACTCCACCATCACCACCACCACTCCCACAGTAAATTTTAAGTGGCCTCCAGCTGTCTTGTGTTGGCTCCTTCCTTGGCTTCAAAGACCTGGTTGGAAACATTGGGACACAGTCTGTTACCAGGGACCCAAGAGAGTAAATTCTCTCTCCTTCCTGATTTTCTTAGAGTCAGGGCCTGCTTCTGCTTCTTGAAGGACTTCTCCCAAATGGAAGAGTGTTCAGATACTGGACACCAAAACAGACTGCCTGCCATTCACAGCCCAACCTGCAGGGCAGCCTGGAGCCCTTTAGAAAAGCAAATCTACTCTCCTTAATATCTGCCTCCATGACTCCCTAATGCCCTCAAAAGTCCAATGACATCCTGGATCCAGGCTCCATCAAGATGCTATCCTCACTTCATGCTCCCCTAGCCTACGCCAATGCCACTGTAAATTCTACAGACACTCTGTCCTTAGGTGCTATATACATTAAGCACCCTTCCCTCCTCTACTGACCCTGGTTCATGTTGCACTTGTTTAAATCGATCTCTTTACTTATATTAACTTATTAATTTGTGTGTAGCTACAGGACAACAAATACAGTTGACAGACTTTATACGGTCAGGCTTGCCCTCAGGCGCCTTTACCAGCTGAGCCTTCTAGCCAGCTACAGGACCCTCGAGGATGCAGACGGTGTTCTTTATCCAGACAGTTCTTTCCACCCTCCATGCCGTCAAAGCTTCACAGGTGCACATTCTCACAGTCTTCACTTGGTGCTTAACCATCTACTAGTCCGGGCTATCACCCTTTCAGGAGCTTCACATTTCACAGAACAAACCCTTCTCTGTAAACCACAATGCCTTCCACGGTCTAGCTGACACCATTGCTCTTGGCTCACCACTGGATTCTGGAGCCACTTATGCTTCTGTCCTCACCAAACTTAATTTTAGGCGCTGTGCCTCTTCTGGATCTACTCAAATGTCACAGCCTGACTGAGACCACTCCGGTCTCTTGAATGAACTGGGGGGGGGGGGGGGGGGGGGCGGACGCTAGGCTTGCTAAGCGCACTCTACCACGAAGCGACGTCTCTAGCTCTTTGTTTTAGTAGCATACATTTTAAAACCACCATTAATGTGCTCACTTACAGGATCATTACCACCTTCCTTCCCGCACTGAGAGTTTGGTTTTCTTGCTGTTACCACTATATCCGGCACCTGGCTGAGTGCCAGGGGAAAAAAGCAGTGGCAGGATTTTTTGCAGTAATGAATGAATATGGATCAAAACCACGTAGTTTAATCTGGTTGTTCCTTAATTCCCGAGTTTGGGCAAGCCTCCGATTCCTACTGTGCGAAAAGGGGTGGTGAGGAGGAAATGGAGAACTGAACTATACAGTGCTGATGCAAACATTCGGACCTGTTTTCCCCCAGTCAACGCGTGCAGTCAGCCACTCAACATCCAGCGCCTCAGCTCCCCACCTGTATAATGGGTGTGAACTCATCCTCAACGACTTGGGGTGGTAGCGCTGCCTTATAAGGCAGCAGAGGCCGAAGGCGCCGGACGGGTGGGAGGGGAGAAATCACAACATCCGGCTGCGGGGGCGGGGTGCGGGGTGCGGGGTGCGGCTGGGCTGGAGGCAAGCGACGCTGGGAAGGCAATAGCCTCCTTCGGTCCTCTGCTCGCTTTGGACGTGCGCCCTTCTGAAGCAGCTGACCCAACCCAAGGGACGACGGCAGGACACACATTCTAACCAAGCTACCAGCTAGCCAGCAGGACACACACAGCGTGTCCGCAACAAAACCCTAGAAATCCCAACGGGGGAACAAGACGCTCAGTCACGCCCCCATCCAGTCACCCAATCAGATCGCAGATCTGCATGGTTGACGCTTCATTAATCCAATCATAGGTTTGGTCTCCTGGGCGTGGCTCCCGAAAGAGCCCGCCTCCGACTTCTCGGCAGAGGCTCGGCCCTAATTGGCAGCTCGGCATCCTACGAAGGCCTAGAAATTCGAACCTAGAGGCCGAATAGCTCCCGAAGTCCAACCAGAAATCGGAGACGCAACGGGGCCCGCCCCCTCCCCGTAGGGAGCGAGTTCCCGGCTCCGTGGGCGGGGCAGGAGAAAAAGGCTGACCAATGGTAGTCCGGCGCGGGGAGCGTCCGCTCGCCCATTGACTGAGCCAAGTAAACAGAGGGCGGGGCGGGGCGGGCGCCGGTGGCCCGGGAGGGGCGCAGAGTGCGCGGCGGGCGGCGGCGGCCGGGGAGGCCGGGGAGGCCCGGGAGGCCGCGGCGCGGTCAGTCGAGCCGAGCCGAGCCGAGCCGAGCCGCGCCGATCGCCATCGGCCCCGGCTCTCGTGGGCGGTCCCGGCCGGCGGCGCGGCCTGGCGGGCCGGGCGGCGCTGCAGCCCATGGAGCTCGAGAACATCGTAGCGAACACGGTGCTACTCAAGGCCCGGGAAGGTGAGGCCAGGCAGGCGGGCGGCCAGGCCCGGGTGCGGGGATCGCGGGCGCGCGACCTCCGAGCTCCATGAGGCGCCCGGGCCCCAGCTACCCTCGTGCCCCGGAGTCTACACCCGGACTCTTGAGCGCAGACATGAGCCCTTCCGGCCCTCCGCATCTGCCCCCGGAACCGGGGCCCAGGAGGGGCGGGGGTCGCGCCATGGGCCTCACGCCCGGTGTGGGGGTGAAGAAGAAAGGGAAGGAAGAGAAAAGGTGGGACATGAGCCCCAGGAGAATGCGTGTGAGGCCTCATCTAGGTGAGAGGCAGGAAGGTGCCCCACGTGCCCCAGGCCCAGATGCCCCGAACAGCACAAAGTTGGTAATCTGTCGAGATTGGAGAATGAATGAACCGAGCCTTTGCATAGACAATCCAACCGACGGGGGGGGGGGGGGGACTTCTGGACAGACACATTACCAGCAGAACCACCACTCACCTGGAGCTTCTGGACACTAAGCTTCTGGACACTAAAAACGGGTGCATGGCTAACGAATTTTGCATTCAGCAAACCTATGATCTGTTAGGGCAGATGTACAAAGAAATAAATGGGAGACGAGCATACTGGGCTGTTAGGAATGGGAGGCCAGGCTGGTCGACTTAGTGTGTGCACGCACATGGACATGCTGCAGAGTTGCTCGTCATTGGTTTCACTCCAGGTGTTATTGGCACCTGCTCTATGGGTCCTAGGTGACTAGCGCCAGACTTTAAACTCACTGTCACTGCCACCTCAGCGACATAATCATCAGACACCTGTACTGCTCTACTCTGTCCAGGGTGCTGGGAAACCAACACCAACAAGATTTTTCTTTTTGGAACTCTAGGGAGGGACATGGTGACAGCTTTCCATTTCTTGATGGGTTTCATGCTGAAAGAGCTTCAGCTTCGATGGTCTATATCGGGTTACAGGTGGGAAACTGAGGTTCAGACTAAAGTCTAACCCAACAAGATTGTAATTGACCCAGGCTCAGGCAGATACTCAGTAGAGCCTATAGGAAGCTCAGAGAAGCCCCCAGTAGGGTGCAGTCCCTAATGCCCTCAGCCTTCTCCGTGCATGTCACACCCAGAGGTGTTGCCTGGAAATGGGATGGGCAGGCTGGGTCCCTAGTGCCCAAGGGAGGCTATCTTATCTCCTGTCCCTTATCAAGCTCAGGGGCTGGGCCTTCCTCTCAGCCTCTGGGGGCATCTGCCGATTCTGTTCTGCCTTGTCATCCAGCCAGCCAGGGAGGAGGGGTAAGGAAAGCCAAGGCCAGGCCTCACTTCCTAGGGCTAGCCAATTCGGGCCTCAGCCCCGCTGAGGGCATTGCAGGCTGAGGGCATTGCCTTGCTGGGCCAGACCCTGTGGGCACCTTTGCATAGGTGAGCGGGCATTGCTGGGTATCATGGCCAAAATGAGGACTATTGCCTCCTCTGGAGGTCCTGTGTCCTGGACTTGCTGTGACAGCCATGTACACACCTGCATGGCCTTTGACATGCTTCCCGACCCTCAACATCATTGTACCTTTTTTTACATATAAATTTTAAGGAATGCCTCATTGCAGTGGAATCTTCTGATACCCATGAACTGGCTGTGTCAGAATCGGTTCACAAAACAGATAGCAACTTGGGGCCAGTTTTCCAAGTGACCAGAGACCTTCAGCAGTGGGAGATCTGTGGTATATGTATGCAGTTGGCTTTATTTTGTAGATTCTGATTTTTAGATGGTCTCACTGTATGTGTGTGTGTGTGTGTGTGTGTGTGTGTGTGTGTATGGTTTCTCAAGGGGACACACACACACATATATATATATATGTATGTATATGTAGAGATAGAGAGAGAGATAGAGAGAAAGTGTGTGTGTGTCTTGGCTTAGTTGGACCTTGCTGTGTAGATCAGGCTGGCCCTGAACTCAGAGATTCATCTACCTTTGCCTCCCAGGTGCTCAGGTAAATCTCAGTTGGCTTTTAATAAATGCGAGTCATGTAAGGAACTCGAGTTTGAGAACTGGACTTGAATTCTCTTCCACTGTTACCCTAAGGCTCAGAACCCACTGCCCAGAGCCTGACTTGTACAAAGTCTGGTTAGGTGGGATGACCTTTGGGGTGTGTAACCTCACTTGGAATTTCTTCCTTTCCCAGGTGCCAGAGGTATGCCGGAGGAGGGCAGGGTAGGGTGGAGAGGAGACCCACAGATTGGCAGCCGGTTCTAGGACAGGATATTTGCATGTGACTTTTTGCTCTTGTCCTGATACAGCTGGGGGTGGGGGAGGAGGAAGTAACTTGTGTGTGGGGGGGGGTGAGGCAAGAAAATGTAGGGTTGGGGGGGACCTGGGGTGGAGGGAGGGTGGGAGGAGTTCCCCTCTGGGGAGGCTTTGCCATAGGTTAAGGAGTTGGAGGTTTCTTGCTCACTTGCAATGAGGCAACAGCTGTGGGGCACATGGGGTACAGGCTGTAGCAGGGCCACCAGAGAGTTTCTCAAGGGGACACTGGCAGTTCCTCCTTCCTCATGGAGCCCAATTAGGGACCCAGCCGTCACCTTTTCTCAGAAGGCAGCTCCTCCCCCTACATCACTTACACTGGATCAATAGAGGCAGTGCTGGGGAAACTGAGGCCAGGCAAGGGAACTTGGTTGCCCTAGGCTGTCAGTAAATTGGAGCTAGGTCTTACCTCTTTATACAGCTCTGCTGAGAGCTGGACACAGTCTCTCCCACTCACCCTACAGCGCCTCTGGAAGTGCCATGAAAATTGGGTAGTGCTGGGGATGCAGTGATGCCGGGAAGTGTACCCTGGAGATTCGGGTTCAGGAGGCTGCAAGGCTCAGGCTCCTCCCATCATTCTCAGTGTGTTATTCGGAGCACTCTGAAGTGCTCTGTTTGCCTGTAGTGTGGGGTTTTTTGTTTTTTTGTTTGTTTGTTTGTTTGTTTATTTGGTTCTTTGAGACTATGCCTATATAGTCTCGACCTGGAACTCACGTAGATCAGGCTGGCCTCCGTCACAGAGGAGAAGCCCACCTGTCTTTGCCTCCCTAGGGCTGGAATCTCTACCTCTTTTTTTTTCCTAATAGTTTTAGTTTTCAAATTTCTAGTCTAGTTTGCCTATCTGTCACTACTTCTGCAGATGGGGGTGGGAACTCCTGAAGCACGGATTTAACCTACCTACCTGTCAGACTCTGGAGGCATCCCAGCTGGCTCAGCTAAAAAAAAAAAAAAATAAGACAGGCATCAGTGGGGGTTGGGGGGCAATGATAGGGGCATTCTCCTGCCACCACCTTGCTGAGGGCAGAGAGATAGTTCTGGTGCAGTGATTGGTGTTAGGGGTATGAGGGGTTGCTCAGATTGCCTCTTGCATCTCACATGTGTCCTATATGACACAGGATCTCTGGCTGCAATACCTTGGCATCTTAGGTGATACCTTCCACTGTGGTACCTTTGTCTACTTCCTTGTTTGTTTGTTTGTTTGTTTGTTTGTTTGTTTGTTTAAAGACCATGATCTCATTATGTAGCCTTGGCTGTCCTGGAACTGACTTGTGGACCAGGCTGGCCTCAAACTCAGAGATCCATCTGCGTTTTGAATGCTACTATGCCCAGCAGCTTCTTGTCTTGTCTACTTCCTTTCTTTTTCTTTTCTTTCTTTTTCTTTCTTTCTTTTTTTTTTCAAGACAAAATTTCTCTGTGTAGCCCTGGCTGTCCTGGAACTTGCTCTGCAGACCAGGCTGGCCTCAGATCCACCTGCCTCTGCCTCCCGAGTGCTGGGATTAAAAATGTGCCTCACCACCACCTGGCTTTTAGTCTACTTTCCTAACCTGTAGACTTCCCACTGAGCTAGGGGGAGTGAATGAGGTGGACCGTCTTGCTGAGATGCCCTCATTGCTCATTCTGGTTCTCATCCAGGGAGCCCTTAACATAGGTGTCCAGAAGGACCATGTGTGTCCTGGAACTTGTTAAGGGCATGCTAGGATGTGTGGAAGAAGCCCGAGGTGCCTGCCACAGCAGGCTTGGGCTAACAGGGCCCCGTACATGTTAAGGTGAAGGCTCGGAGGCGGTGGCTCAGGACTCCAAAGCGACCCAGCTCCTGATTGCTCTTGCAGGTGGTGGCGGGAACCGCAAAGGCAAGAGCAAGAAATGGCGCCAGATGCTACAGTTCCCCCATATCAGCCAGTGTGAAGAGCTTCGGCTCAGCCTTGGTGAGGCGTGGGTGCCAGAGCAGACTTGGGCTAGCCATGAGGAGCCATTCCCAGACATTGCCTTGGCCACGGACGGGGTCCCTGTGGGGGAGGGGTGTCCAGGAAGATTGAGACTAAGTAGTCCAGTTTCAGTTCCTGGGCCTGAAATGGGAGAGGGCAGAGAACTGAGATTGACTGGTATCAGCAGAGTGGGCATGGGAAAGGGAGGAGGGCTGGGCTGCAGGAAGGGGAGAGAAATTTAGGAAGGGAAGCCAGGTTTGGAACACCAGTCCTATGCTTCTGAGCCTCGCCTGGGCCAGACCTGAGGGTACCCATCAGAGTTAGAGCAGTGTGGTAGTTACTTTTAGAAGTATTTATTCCTGCCTGTTGGATGAGGATCTGAACAGTACCTGAGGTGGCCCAGTCCTCTGCTGATGGCTTGCATGTGCTTGGGATGGAGGCCCAGCTGAGCACAGCGGAAGCCACAGCTTCCTCTCGCACTTTCGCCAGGCAGTCAACAGGTGTAGACTTGGGCTGGGCTGGGCTGGGCTGGGCTGGGCTGGGCCGGAACCTCAGACCACACCCAACTCCAGAACTGTGAGAAGCAAGTAACAGGAGACCACATGGAAAGGAGGCCTGGTGTCTAGAGCCCAGACTCCTGGCTGTGTGGCACTGAATTGAATTAATCATCCCCTCTGGGCCCCACAGCCCCCAAGTTACATTGGAATTACAGTGGCACCCATCTGAAGATTGCAGGAAGGGGTCTGAAGAGATGATGACTACCACTCTTTGGGGCTAAAAGTTATTGGATTCCAGATGTGGGGATATACACCAGAGTGTCTGGCCAGTGACTTCTAGGTCTGTGACAGCAGTTCCTCTCTTGGCCTTCAGAGCGTGACTACCACAGCCTGTGTGAGCGTCAGCCCATTGGGCGCCTGTTATTTCGTGAGTTCTGCGCTACAAGGCCTGAGCTGACCCGCTGTACTGCCTTCCTGGATGGGGTGGTGAGTATCCCATCCCAGGGCCCAGCCCAGCACTGAGGACAGGTGGAGGTACTGGCCCCTGACCCTCCACCCCACCACATCTGTCAAGGTTCTTTGCCTCTCACCCTGTAGGCTGAGTACGAGGTGACCCCTGATGAGAAACGGAAGGCATGTGGGCGCCGACTAATGCAGAATTTTCTGAGCCACACGGTGAGTGAGCAGTGACAGAGAGATGACAGCAGGAGTCAGGGCCAGTGACAACAGGCACAGGAGTGACCACAGCCTGGGCAATGAGTGCCCTGGAGCTGTTCCAGGCAGCCCCAAGAGCATGGAGCCCAAGGGTTGAGCAAGCTTGGGTCAGGCAGCCTGCCAGGGGCTGTCTCACCCTCCCTTAAGGGTCCTCAGGAAGGGAGCTAAGCAAAGAGGCAGCTAGAGCACCAGCCACCCACAGACACTTGGCAGTGCTGCCCGGGAGTAGGCAGTTGTCCAAGGGAGCCCTCTGCATTGAGCTGTCTGTGGCATGTCCCTAGGGTCCCGACCTCATCCCTGAAGTCCCCCGGCAGCTGGTGAGTAGCTGTGCCCAGAGGCTAGAGCAGGGACCCTGCAAAGACCTCTTCCAGGAGCTGACCCGGTAAGGCTCAGAACCCACAGGTCTGCATTTGTGCCTGGGAAGGGGGCTTCTGTGGGCCCTGAAGTCTGTGACAAGCCAGCCCCTTTTCCTGTCCAGTTTTAGTTGTTTGAGTTTAGCAGTTGCCTCCCACCCTCCATCCTTGCTTCAGCGTGGAATGCATGTGTCCTGCCTGCCCATTGCCCAAGAGGAAGGATGGTGCTCTGTGGCTGAGCATGGTAGTAGGCGGCCTGGGCCTTCAGACTGAGAATTGGGCTTGTTAGAGGCTCACCTATAGACTGACCCTCTCTCACCAGGTTGACCCACGAGTACCTAAGCATGGCCCCTTTTGCCGACTACCTCGACAGCATCTACTTCAACCGTTTTCTGCAGTGGAAGTGGCTGGAAAGGTGAGCTCCTCCCAAGCTAGCCCGTGATAGGCCAGGTTACGGGTTCTCATGGCAAGCCCTGCCCGCATAAATATTTTTCTTTTACTCTTGCCTATAGGCAGCCAGTGACCAAAAACACCTTTAGGCAGTACCGAGTCCTGGGCAAAGGTGGCTTTGGGGAGGTAAGTGGCCACCTGGTGTCCTTGCAGAGTACATTAGATTGGGTACGGTAGGCCTGGACCCTCCCACCTTCAGCAAGAGCATGGCTGGCCCCCATTCGTTCCTGTCTACCTGGCTACAGGTCTGTGCCTGCCAGGTGCGGGCAACAGGCAAGATGTATGCATGCAAAAAACTGGAAAAGAAACGGATAAAGAAACGGAAGGGGGAGGCCATGGCTCTCAACGAGAAGCAGATCCTGGAGAAAGTGAACAGTAGGTTTGTAGTAAGTACACAGGAGCCCTCTCCCTTCCCCCTAGGTCACATTGTCTGCTCCATTCTCCACCCACCAGGCTAAAGTCCCTCCCTATTGCCAAAGGGACTGCCCTCTGCCCCATCCCTTCCTGCCCTGGACAGTACCCAAGAAGGGTGGGGTAGGAGTGCTATTCCAGGCTCAGGAAGCCTGCTGAGCCCTAAGGAGTGGCACACAGAAGATTGTTTGGGTAACTGCCATTAGCATGCAGGAGACTGAGTATGCTCCTGTCTGAGGGTGTGGGTCTCCTGAGCACAGGTGAGCTTAGCCTACGCATATGAGACTAAGGACGCACTGTGCCTGGTGCTGACATTGATGAACGGAGGTGATCTCAAGTTCCACATCTACCACATGGGCCAGGCTGGCTTTCCTGAAGCACGTGCTGTCTTCTATGCTGCCGAGATCTGCTGTGGCCTGGAGGACCTGCACCGGGAACGCATTGTATACAGGTAGGGCGGAGCTCAGACATCTGGCTGTTCCAGGCTTCGGTCCTTCCTGGACAGGGATGGCAATTAGGTTTGATCATGGCAGCTCAGGCTGCTTGCTAGGCTAGGCAGTGCAAGTATTGTGTGCTGGGGGTTTCTCTGACCACAGGCCAACACTGGCTCCACACAAACCCCCTCATGTTTGATAGATTTGATAGGTTTGGGGATTCAGCCTGCTGGCCAGGTGTGAATTCTGATTCTTATCATCCCTCTCTGTGTTACCTTAAGCTAGTCCACTCCCTGCTTCCAACATGAGTTCTGTTTCTGTGGGCTCAGTATCAGAGAGCCCTGCTTGTGGCTATAAATAGACCTTTCATTTGAGCCTCCCAACAACCCTCTGAGGGGATGGAAGAGTAGCCTCATGTGACAGAGAAGGCAGAGTTGGCCCCCAGGGGGAAGGGGGGAGGGAGCTTCAACCTCACAGGTGAACAAGCCCAGGGATAACTTCCAGGGATCCCCTCTCCCAGGTGGGTCCCCCCACTGGGTGGGAGTCCTTTTCTTTGAATTGGAGTCACTTCTCACTAGCCTAGAAAGTTCCTGAGGTACTGGCTGCCGCCTGGGGAATGCAAGACTCTTTCACCTTGCTCCATGCCTGAACCCAGCAGGCACTTGCGCTACAAGAGGCTGGCTCTGTCTGGCTTCCTGGAAAGCGGGCATCTGAACCTGTGTCTCTCTCCCCACAGGGACCTAAAGCCAGAGAACATTCTTCTGGATGACCATGGTGGGTGAGATGGGGAGTCTGGATGACCATGGTGGGTGAAAGGCCCAAGTGGGGGGCGGGATGAGACGGGGAGGCTTGGCCTGCCAGTGAGCCTCCTGCTTCAATACCCCACCCAGGCCACATTCGGATCTCCGACCTGGGACTGGCCGTGCATGTGCCTGAGGGCCAGACCATCAAAGGCCGAGTGGGCACTGTGGGCTACATGGGTAAGTCCCTTTGACTTGGTGCACCAGTCTTCTCGGTTCCCCTTGCTGGTCTAAGCCTGGCCTACTTACTGTGGACTGGGGGAGGGAGAGCGTCTACCTCAGAGAGTAGATAGATAGCCCATACCAACACTGCTACTGCTGTGTGTGTGTGTGTGTGTGTGTGTGTGTGTGTGTGTGTGTGTGTGTGTGTATTGGGAGACCAAGACTTCACCAGGTCCCACCATTGTGAACCCTGCTATTCATCTGCTGGATGATTATTGAACACCTAGGACTAGGTGGGCCTGTGAGAGTGGAGGGAAACGGAACACACATCCATGGCCTATGCTTGCATAGCTCACCATTCATGGGGGACACAGGCAGTAGAGACCTAGCCTGTGGACAGTGTGACACAGTAAGTCTAGGCTCTCCAGACTCCATCTTGGGCTAGGCACTCCACTTTTTGCCTTCTTTCTCCTACTGTAACACCTCATCAGAGCTGCCTCCTGGAGGGCTTTGCGGTGAAAGGAGCCTGCGGGGCAGGTGGGAGGTAGCAGCCAGTGGGCATTCACATCTCTTGTGAAAGCCAGAAGTTACAAATCAGTAGCTACATGGTCCTGATTTGGCATCCATTAATTTTGAAGTTCAATTGTTTTTAGAATAATTTAATTGTTTTAGAATAATTTGAATTGATAGCCAGCATTTAATAAGCCAAACAACTTAATGTAAAAAAAAAAAAATAGTAAGTGGAGGGTTCTTGGTTGGATGTGTATGATGTAACTCATAGAGTACATGCCTGACTGACATCTGTGTGGCCCTGAGTAAAACAAACTCTAACACCAGGATCCCCCGCCCCCATGGAAACAGAAATCGGACACGGAGTTCCTTGATGTGACCCTCCCCTCAGGGTGGCTTCTCATGCTGGCCGTGGTTCTCACCAGGCCATTGGCATACCTGCCTACCCAGAGGATGTTTGATACTCCAGTTTTTGTTTCTGGGGTCCGAGGGCTCTCTTGCTCCTCACTCCCTACCTAGCCCTGACTCCTGGTCCCCTACCCAGCACCAGAGGTAGTGAAGAATGAACGCTACACATTCAGTCCTGACTGGTGGGCGCTGGGCTGCCTCCTGTACGAGATGATTGCAGGCCAGTCACCCTTCCAGCAGAGGAAGAAGAAGATCAAGCGTGAAGAGGTGGAGCGGCTGGTCAAGGAAGTGGCCGAGGAATACACAGACCGCTTTTCCCCACAGGCTCGCTCCCTCTGTTCTCAGGTATTAGAAGCCAAAGTCTTAGCTGGGCGGAGCTGGGGTACCTCACCCACTCAGGTACCCTCACCACCACTGCCCTTCTATAGCTTCTCAGCAAGGACCCTGCTGAGCGCCTGGGGTGTCGCGGAGGTGGCGCCCGTGAGGTAAAGGAGCACCCCCTTTTCAAGAAACTGAATTTCAAGCGGCTGGGAGCTGGAATGCTAGAGCCGCCTTTTAAGCCTGATGTAAGTCCTACCCTCCCTTGCTAATGGTCAGGCCAAGCCAGGATGCGGGGCGGGGGCTGGGTGACTTGGATCAATGGCCAGGTCACTTTCAGTGCAGATGTTGAAAAAACCCCATCTAATGGCTTGGACTGTCCCCCACCCCCAAATGTATATGTGTGAGTGTGTGTGCATGCGCATAGGTTGTGAAAATGAAAAGCCCAACATAATGTGGGTTTTAGGGAACCAGGCTGAGATGGGGGTAGACGTGGGGATGCTGCAGGAGCATCGCAAGAACTCCATTCCTCTCTGCTGTGATTGCTTAGCCTTCCATGCTTCATGGCAGGCATCTTTCCCCAGGGAGTGTCATTGGTGACCTAGTGGCTCAGGCTCATGTCTTCTTAGCTAGCCACTCAGTGGACACAGAGCAAGTCTTGTTCAGGAATTTGAAATGAAGTTCTAAAACTGTTCACTGAAGGGCCTCACTGGACACCCAGATCACATGCCTTCCTGGCCCAATGGGAATAATCCATTTCCAAAAGAAACTAAGATGGTGGCTGCAGCAGGACTAACTGCTGAGCTAACTGCCCCTTTGCAGGCAGGAAATTACCTCCTTCAAATTTTTACTTTAAAATATTTATCTTATTCTTAATTACATGTTTGTGTGTCTGTCTCTGTGTGGGTGTGTGTATGTCTATGTATGTGGGTATGTCTATGTGTGTGTCTGTGAAGTATGCATGTGTCTGTATGTGTGTTTGTGTGTGAGTACATGGATGGGAGTGCATTGCCACAGAGGCCCAAAGCTTCAGGCCCTCCTGGGAATGGAGTCACAGGTAGTTGTGAGCCTCCACATGACATTAGTTTGAAGAATCAACTCAGATCCTCCACAACGTCAGTGCATACTTCTAACTGCTGAGCCATCTTTCCAGTCCCAGAATTTCCCTCTTGAGAGTTTTACCCGTGAGCTAAGCATCTTGTGGATTGGGCACCATGCAGGCAATTGTCCTCTAGATATCAGAACCTAATGGCAGAAACCTTACTCAAACTCACATCAAGTCTTTTGGTTCATTTGGCTTCAAGGTTCTCTGGGCCACCACTGGGGCTTCATTCTGGGTTGCTAGGACTCTCCCTTGACTCTTCCACTTCTCTGTAAAAACCTAAATTCCAGTTTCTCTGTAATATCAGAGGAAAAGTTCCGATTGTCCAGGATGGGTCATGTGCTTGTCTCCCTCCCATAGGTTAGTGGTCACGGGGTCCTGTGATTGACAGTTTGCCACTTGGGAAAGTCTTAAGGTAATAGGATCACCAGGTTGATGGCTGTCAGCCACATGTGTTTATGCATTTGACAAATACCTGAATATCTGTATGTGTCAGGTCTTTGAGATAATGAGGTTCATAGAGCCAGGCCTACCCTTAAGCTGTAGTGGAGAGAAATAACCAAAATAAACTAACAAGAAAGAGTGCTTTCAGGTAGTCCGAGTCTGACAGGAAAGAGCAGGCTAAGAAGGCAGCGATGCGGGTATGGTCATCTCAGACAGGGTAATCTCTGAGAAGGTGGTGCTTACGCAGAACTGAAGGACAGAGCCTTGCAAGACTAGAGGGCATGGGCATTAGAGGCAGAAGGGACAAAGAGGCACTGAGGGCCTGTGGCAGGATCAGCCTAGGGACAGGGAACCAGCTCCATGAGGCCAGAATGTCTGGAACAAGTATGTACAGAGCACTTACGATCAATGTCACGGTGTCCTAAGGATGGCAGGAGGCCTTTGGGTTTCAGCTCTAATGTGAGGTGTGGATATGGGTCATAGAAGATGACTTCGAGCTGGGGAGAGGCCAGTGAGTGATGGCTCACACGGGGTGGGGGCTCTGAGTGATGGCTCACAAAGGGGGTGCCTTCTGAGTGATGGCTCACACAGTGCTGGTGAGCATTGTCAGTGAGCTGGCACTTGAACCGAACAGGTCTGACGTCATCGTGCTGCCTCTGGCTGGAGTGGTTTGCACAGGTTCATTCCTATTGTGTACATCATCTAAATAGTCACACTGCCTGTGGGTCATCCGTTCAGAGTTAGAAATACAGTCAGTGTCTTGGAACTTAATGTTAGAAGCAGCAGACGAAAAAGCAAACTTAACAATACTTTTATGTTTTGGTTGGTTGGTTGGTTTTGGTTTTTCAAGACAGGGTTTCTCTGTGTAGCCCAGGCTGTCCTGGAACTCACTCTGTAGACCAGGCTGGCCTTGACTCATAGGTCCATCTGCCTGAGTTCTGGGACCTAAGGTGTGTACCACCATGCCCAGCCGACAATACATTTTTAAAAAAAGATTTATTTTATGTATATGAGTGCACTGTAGCTGTCTTCAGACACACAGAAGAGGGCATCAGATCCCATTACAGATGCTACCATGTGGTTGCTGAGAATTGAACTCAGGACCTCTGGAAGAGCAGTCACTGCTGTTAACCATTGAGTCATCACTCCAGCCCCCAACAATACATTTTTAACAACTCTGTTGAGATGAAACTCACAGTTAACACATATAAAGTATGCAGTTCAATTGAAAGAGTCATGTGACCGTGACTACAAAAGTTGAGGATGTTTTCACCAGCCCTGTCAGAACATAAAACCCGATGTTCATTAGGGCTCCAAATCCTTCCCTCCTGCCCAAGAAACCACGGCTGTCTTCATCCAGTGTAGGCACTTGGGTACATGGGTAGATGTGGGTACACTGAGCATCGGCCTCTGTGACTGGCTTCTTATGCTGAGCATGCTTTTAAGGTTATCTGTGTTGGAGCATTCTTAAAAGCTGATTAATCGATACTCTAATACATGGATATAAAATAAACCATATTCATTCCTAGTTGACATGATGGTATTTTTCTTTTCGGGGGGTGGGGCTATCAGGAACAATCCTATCTAGTATTTTTTTGAGATGAGGTACCATTGTATTGTCTCGTCCAGTTTTAAACTCAGACATTCTTTCTGCCTCAGCATATACACTGATGTAACATGAAGTCAGAAATGCTGTGTCTTGTAGGGAGCTTAGACCTTTCCAGGTTCTTCCAGGTTAGATACACCATTTTCCATGATGGGGATGATAATGTGTGTATCAGTAGGTAGGTTGGTAGACGTACGTACGTGTGTGTGTGTGTGTGTGTGTGTGTGTGTGTGTGTGTGTGTGTGTGTGTGTGTGTGTGAGCGCGCATGCGCGCGCACACGCTGGGGATTGAATCCCGGGCCTGAAGCATACTGAACAAATGTTCTCTCACTGAACTACATCTCTGGCCCCATGATGATAATATGTTAATGGACATCCTCTGTGGAAAGATTGTGAACGCAGCATAGATTGAAAAAGGAAAGTAGCCTTTAAAGTAGCAGGACCTGGGTCACGATCCTAGTCTACAGAGGTGAAATGTGCCTCAGACACAATGGAGTGCCGGGCTTAGAGTATGTGGGGCACCTTGCTGCTCTCTCCAAATCAGGGAGCTGCCAAGGGTGGCAGACTCAAGCCCTCCTAACTCCTGCCTCTTCCACCTTAGCCCCAGGCTATTTACTGCAAGGATGTCCTGGACATTGAACAGTTTTCTACAGTTAAAGGTGTGGATCTGGAGCCCACAGACCAAGACTTCTACCAGAAGTTTGCCACGGGTAGTGTGTCCATCCCCTGGCAGAACGAGGTAAGGACTACCCTGTGAATGGGATGAGGTCCAGGCAGGGAACCCCTGGGGCCAACCCTCACAGCTTCCTGTTCCTGGGTAGATGGTGGAGACCGAGTGCTTCCAGGAACTCAATGTCTTTGGGCTGGATGGGTCTGTTCCCCCAGACCTGGACTGGAAGGGCCAGCCCACTGCACCCCCCAAGAAGGGATTGCTACAGAGACTCTTCAGTCGCCAAGTAAGTCCTAGCAGTGTCTGACATGGGCCCCAGCCTGCTCCACTGGGATAGTGGGAGGGAGGCAGAGCTGATACACGCCTGCCCTGGGAGTGGGCATCTTCCAGTGGTGCCTAAGGTGCCTCATTCCTGCCTGCCCCCCACGCCTGGCTGGTCTCATGGCCTCTTTTCTCTTTCCAGAGGTGAGCAGTGTGGGCTCCTCATGGGTTGGCCTTGCTGCCTGACTGTGGGGAGCCCCAGGCAGCCCTTCCATGGCAGAGGCGAGATGTAGGAGAAAGAAGTCTGGTGTCCACCTTACCCGCTCCCTCCCTGCTGCTTGCCCCCCTGCACCCTGACCCCTTCAAGCTGCTAACCTTGCTTAGCCACTGTCTCCTTGTGCCTGGGTCTGTCAGGGGGATGGACAGAGGCCTTGCTCTGACAGATCCTGGGAGCTTCCTAGTTTTACTTCAGTCTGTTGCCAGAAAGCTGGACCCTGACACCCCCTGTGTTCGGCTGAGCTGCTGCTCTAAGCCTCTTGTGGGAAGCCCGTAACCCTCTCTGGGCATAACACTGGCCTTGGTCGGCCTTAATGGTGATTAATGGCAACGCTGTGCCTCTCTCCCTTCATGTCTTCCCTGTTCCTCCAGGATTGCTGTGGGAACTGCAGCGACAGTGAGGAAGAGCTCCCCACCCGCCTCTAGCCCCCAGGCGGAGTCCCCCACCGGCGGTTGGCGGTAGCAGCTACTCTCAGTGACGTTTACAGTTTTGCACAGTGGTGTTCCCCATTGACCACGCAAGTCGTGGTCTGTGGAACATAGCCGGAACTGTCCCCAGTGTCCTCCGTTCCTCAGCCACTGGCCCAGCTGAGTTTGACAAGGCCTGGGCCATCTTGGGACAAAGGTGCGTCCCTTCAGCTCTTCTCTGTGGAGCTCGGGGCTTTCTGTATTTATGTATTTGTACGAATGTGTATAGCTAGCCGAGCGCTCTTAATTCCAAATGGCACCCCAGGGCAACCAGCCCCGGCCAGGAGAGCCAGGAGCTGGCAAGAGGAGCCAATGCCGAACTCCAGGCTTCTGGGGCCCAGTCCAGATGAACAAGCAGAGTGTGGGCCAGGTCAGACCTCTGACCCCAGCATTGCACTGGCCACCACCGACCTCCAAGTGAGACTTGTGCCTGTCTGTTGTGGACTGAGGCCACCACCTTCTGGTTGCCCAATGCTTTCACTCTTCCTCAGCATTTGTCAGAGCTGGAGATGGGGGCTTTGTATTCTCTAGGCCTGGGTCATAGTGTAACACAGACTGAGCTGACTGGGACCCATCAAACCACTGCCCAAGGTGGGCTGCTTTCTGCCTTCTAGCTCCCAGAGCACATTAGTCCTTATTCTGGGTCATATACTGAAGACACCTTTTTCAGAAATGCCCCGATCCAGGCCATAAGAGGGGTGAGAATTAGCCCTCCAACATTCCAGAATCCCTCATAAAGTAGACATGTGCCCAGCAATAATCCACCCTTCCCTGTGTGTGCCTGTTAGGGGCAGGGGTGAGTGTATATCATTGTGTGAAGAGAGTAGGGTAAGGCTGTGCCTAAGCCCCAGACCCTAGCCCTGGCCTTTCCCAGACTGTGATGGCTGTCCTGATGCTAGTTAGGACAGCACGGGACCATAAGGCCCTGGCTTTTCCATATTTAAAGCCAATGTAAGCTGCCATGTGTCTCTATGTGACCAATGTGAGCTGCCAATGTGTCTGTGCGAATACAGTCTGAGCACAAGGCTGGCCAGCCACCCCTGCCTGCCTCCTGTTATTTCTGGTGTTTCAATGATTCTTCCTGATTTCTTGGCCCAGCTGGACAGCATTGGAGGTGGACCTGGAATGGGACTAGGGGCTGCCCTTCAAAAGCCCATGAGTCCTCAGGACTTTGCAGGCAACCAAACCTTGGTGCGGTGACTCAGCCTCTGTGTTTTACCACTGCTAAGTGAGACGCAGCCTTAGATACTGGTTTGGGTGTCTATATGACTGCTATAGAGGCAGATACATCTTGGTGGTCTTTAAGCTCTCTGAGGTCCAAATGGCCTTGTAAACTAAGGAATGGCTAGAGAGGCAGGTAGAGGCTGTTGCTAGAAATACCTGCCCTGAGTTAGTGATACGCTGACCTACTGTGTGTCCATTTGGATCTGGCACACGTGCATGAGATCCAGGACTCTCTTCTTTTAAAACATTGTGGGTGGGCAAAAAGTAGAGATTGAGAAAGACGGGTGTGGTGGGTAAGCGGGACCAGCCACCTTAGTCAGAGAGCTCCTGAAGTTAGCACTGGCCAGGTCCTGAAGCAGTCACCTGGAATAGAAGAATTGGCAAGCCGGGTGGTGGTGGCACACACCTTTAATCCCAGCACTTGAGAGGCAGAGGCAGGCGGATTCCTGAGTTCGAGGCCAGCCTGGTCTTCTACAGAGTGAGTTCCAGGACAGCCAGGGCTACACAGAGAAACCCTGTCTCGGAAAAAAAAAAAAAAAAAAGAATTGGCAAGAGGATTTTCGGGGGGCAGTGGTCAGAAGGCTATCTGTACAAATTTTAGGAGCCACAAGTTTTTACCAGGCTCTATAAACTCCCAGGATCCTTAGCTTCCCAAGAGTCCCTGAAACTACCTTGCCTGTGGGCTGGACACCAAATACTGTGAACACAATGGCCCCGAGTACATGTCCTAATCTGGTGACTTTTGAACCTGACTCTGCAGAGGCCCTTTCTTGTCAGAGGATACAGATTCCCTTGCATATCAGCTGTAAGAGTAACAGCTAGGCAGGGAGTTGGTCAGTTTGCTTCCCAGCTGGCCTGGAACCCACTAACAAATGCATTGACCGCTATGTAGGTAGGCAAGACTGGCCTCAGATCTGATTCTCCTGCCCTTCCTGTGTGGTGTTAGGATTGTGTACATGTGCTGTCACACCAAGCTTAAGCAGCCCCCGACTTAATAGTTGCTAACACGTGTCTTCAGCATGGGCCTCCTAGCACTTAGAATGTTGGCTAATGCTTCTATCCATGCAAAAGAAATAAGGTGCTCCAGGGTTTTTCGTTGGGTAGAAGAGAAGCCAGATGAAGACATGGTAGGCAAGGGTGAGTGGGTGCCAAGTGGTGCCATGAAGTGCCCTGCCTGCTGCTGGGTCCAGACCCTTTAGCCTCCTTTGGGCTAGCTCAGGAAACTCACTAAGGTTAGGTTTACCTTAAAGCCTTCTTGATGTTTCCCAACAACTGTCAAACTGTGCTCCCTACCCAGCTTCTGATGAGAGCCAGGGACCCCGATGGAGCTGAGGTCCCTGGTCGCGGAACTCATCTGGTAGGCAGGGAGGTGAGGGGACAGGAGCACTTGGTTTGCTCAGCCTTGTGGAGGACAGGGCTGAGACTGAAGGGACAACACTAAGCAGTGGGCCCTCGGCCCCAAAAGTGTTGGGGCTGATACTGTAGGACTGGCCATCTGTGCCCAGGCAGAGCCGAATGGACAGCTCAACTTTGACTGGGAAAGGACTGGCTGTGAGAGAGGTGGTGTTTGAGGTGGCTGATATGCAGCAAGTTTAGAAAGCTGTACTTTGTGTATGTGATCCATGGGAGGCTGGGAGGGACCCTGAGGGTTTTAAGGGTCTGCCCCCCCCCTTGCACAAAAAACACCCTAATATAACCTGGCAGACCATTCTCTACTATTCCCATCCATGTGAGTTAGGTGGTGGTGTGCTTACACACACACACACACACACACACACACACGGCACATGTGAGCATAGCTCAGTGGGACAGGTGCTTTTCTAGCATGTGAGAGAGGCCTGGGGTTGATCCCCTGTACAATAACGGAAAAACAAGTCAATTCAAAAAAGGGGGCAGGGACCCTGTTAGTTGCTAATGTTTCACAGGAGAATATGATTACCAGAAAGAAACAAGGAACCCCTGCTGGCTGTCTCTTGACATTATTGAGTCTTAACTCTTGAGTCCATGGAATCCTAGTGGCCAAATTAGAAACCAGTCCAGTGTATTATGGGACAGGACTTGTGTTAGAGGCCTACCTTTGATGGCACCCACGGGTTCTACGGTAGGGAGCAATGATTATCCTCCTGAGATCCAGTTGTTCATACTCGGGGAGTGCACTAACCACTGGGCATTCTTCCCCACCCAAGGCATGAGTTAGCTCATTGGTCAGGAGTCCTAATTGTCACCTGTGCACTTGTGTTTACTTGTTCACTTCTTTTTACTAGAGCTACTGGGAAAGACAGTTTTTTTCTCGCTGGGGATGGATGGCAGAGCTTAAATCAGAGCCGTGGAGGCCATCCATACCACCATTTGGGGGCAGTGTGCATAATATCAGGTTTTGAACCGCCTAGAACCTACTGTGACAGAAGCTAGTTTAGCTCTGGGTTCACTGGTTTTATGTGCCCTTTCCCCTTGGTCTCCAGTTTAAGTTCCTGACTCTCAGAGCTATAACTGTCCCAGTTGACACGGTGGGGGTGCTTTGGGGAGTTCACCCTTAATGCCATAGGGAATTTGAAGTAGGAACAGTAGAAAGGCAAACACAGTCAGTGTCAAACTTAAAGGAAGATGGAGCTGGCTCTCTAGACAGTGTCTGTTCCCTTGGGATGAGCATGCCCATGAAACCTTAGCAAGTTAGCGCTCAGGTGGGTCTGTGATGCTTCTCAGTAGGTATGTAGGAATGTATACCTTCCGGAACAGGGTGGGTGGGGTCCTGAGTTGAGAGAAGCCACACTGGAGTGCTGACTTCATCTACCCCCTGCCCCCATTACCTGTGTCTGAATATGCCCAGGTTGAGCTGTGTGAGTCTCTGGGTTCGTTACCTCAGCTGCTCCGACAAGCATCCGGCGTCTGTGGCCGCAAAGCTGCCGGTGTGTCCTTCACCCCCAGCCCCTTTGGGTAGCCTGTTGCCTGGAGTGTACTTTTTCTGTGCTAGGATGCCCTTGGTATTACGAGCTCACATCCTCGGTGCCGCGTCTGGGTGCGGCAGGTGGGTCCGGAGTCCCACCCACCCCTTCCCTGGCAGCAGCCTCAGCGGCGTGTGGCAGGAGGTGGGGGTGCCTCTGTTGGCTGCGCGCGCGCGCACGCCAGGCTCAGCACGCGCCCGTGCGCGCGCCCCGCGCCTCCAGCCCAGCGCTCGGAGCGGCTTTCGTTGCCACTGTCTGCTCCCTGGGGCCGCTGCCTGTCCAAGCCTGGGGTTCTGTCCGCTGGGCCGCTTGCCCCGAGGCAGGAAGACGAGTTCGAGGAGGATGCCTGGGCCCGTGAGTACCGCGACGGCTGCGGGCCGGGCGGGAACAGAACGCGGGCGGAAGATGGTTTTCGGGCTGGTGACCCTCCCTGCGGGTGGCTCAGAACCCTAGCCTGGTATCGCCACCCGGACCCCACCGGGACAGCGGGCAGCCCCTCCCCCAGCCCACACCGGAGGGAAGGAAGGAGGGGAAAGTGAGCGAGGGAGCCCGAGCCGGGCGCGAGCAGCCACCAGTTCGCTTGGAAACCGTTGCCACAGCAACGGGGTTGCGCTCCCCGGCAACGCGACTGCGGGGTGGCGACGCCCCCTCCCCCACCACGGCCGGGGGCGCGAGAGGGGGGGGGGGAAGGGGTGCACTGTGGAGACAGCATCGCTCTTCTGGCCAGTCTGGGTGTGCCTGCACGTCGAGGGTGGGGGTGAGGGAGAGCGGCTCCGTGGGCACGAGCCGGCTCCCACGTGGCTGCAGTCGTCGCAACAGGGCTCCCAGGGTGGCTGCAAACGTGGAGGCGGCCCAGACCCTGGGCCTGCGGGAGAAAGACCTGGAGGTTGGGTCTGGGGTCTCTGCCTGGTAACTACCATTGCTAGTATCACCACTAGGGTGGTCTCCTGTTCCCTTGAAACATGGCCTGATAGAAAATTGCATTCTCCGGAGGTGGTTTATTTATTTATTTCTTTAAACTAGAGAAGAGGAAAGAAGCTAGGAGCGTCCCTTCTCATGGCCAGGGCATGTGCCAAATCATGGGCCTGCGGTGGGCCTCTGCTTGATGCCTTAGCCACCGTTCTCCAGGGAGGGATAGAAGCAGAGCATAGGACACAGCTGACCCAGGAGAGCTGAGTTCCAGACCAGATGGGAGCGACCCAGCTCATTGTCTGGACCACAGTGCCCCTTTCTTGTCTCTGCACAATGCCTTGACTGTGTGGGGTGGCGTGGAGGTTGGCCTGCAAAGAGGCCAGTGCCACATGGAGGTGCCCTGCCCAAGGGAGCTCCTCGAATGGCCGCTGAGTCAGAGGAAATGACCTCTGGCTCCCCTCCCAACCTCCCCTCATCGGACCGTGTGCTGGAGAGAGAAATGGCCCCCCTGCCAGCAGGACCTGACTCAGCAGAGGCCAGCCCTGACCACAGGCTTCAGATACAGCATTCCTGAAACCACAACCAACTATCCCTAGGTTTCTCTTTCTATCCTGTGAAGTATCTGTGCCCAGGATCTGGGGCATTTGAGGCCTTGGCATAAGATGCCCTTAAATGGATGCTACCTGGGAAGTCAGGAAGGGAGACCTGGGGAATTAGTCACAGGTTCCTTTCATTCTTTGCCTGCTCTGTGTGCAGTCTGAGTGTTCTACATCCACAGTCTCCTAGCCTTAGAGCAGTTGTGCAAGGTAAGTTTGTTATCCCTGCTTTAGAGATGGAGAACTCTTGGGGCTCAGGAAGTAAGAGGACTTGCCCAAGGTCAAACAGCAGTGAGCAGGATCCTGGGTTTCCAGTGTGGGTGCCTCTGCTGACATAGCCCCTCTCAGCCATGGGATCCAGGAAGGATCTAGATAGAGCTTGCCAGAGGAGCATCCTTAGCCTGCCTTCACCATTCCTCCAGTAAGGAAGTTCCCCATTTCGAGCCTTGGTGCACCTTTTCTTCTCGCTGAATCAGCTGGCTTCTTTCTCCCTCACATGCAGCACAGGGTGTGCTATTGATAGGCTGCCTTCTTGTCTCCTTCCTCCATTTTCTCTCTAGCTGACTCCAAGCCTCAGGCTGGCTGCCTTAGCCCCCTGAGAAAACACCCAGCCCCTTATCTCTGGTGTATTGGTTCACTGGCCTTTTATGGCTTATAGTTCTAATAATGAGACAATCTGGCAAATCCAGATCCTCACAGTGCTGGAGCCCTGTGGTTGGTCAGACCAGTTCAGAGACTGGGACCCTCCATGGGTCCCAGGGCCAATGGGATGAGGGATGTAGCCAGGTGCCTGCTCATTAGTTAATGTCACCATGCAGTATGTGGACTTCACGTGTCTAGGTCATCCAGGTTTTGAGATCATGCTTAAAACTGACCTTTGTGCAAATGTTGGGAAAAAGGAACGTTGAGAACAGTTGTTACTCCTTGGCCAACAAGACACGTCTATGGACTGTGTTAAAAGTTGAATGTCTTAACTCTTGACCCTGCATGCAGTCCATAGTAAATTGGGGAGGATTTCTGCTGGACCACCACCACAGCGCAGGGTGCTGGCCTTCGGCTGGCCACACATATGGGTGTATATTAGGCTTACCGTGTGTTTACATCAGTTGTGTCCCTGTTCCCCAAGACTGACTTTGGCATTATTGGACAGGTTTGGGTTTTTTGTTTGTTTTAGGCTTATTCACTTTGTGTTTGAATGTTTTGCCTATAACTCTGTGTACCATGTGTGTGCTTGGTGCCTGTGGAGGTCAGAAGAGGGCATCAGATCCCTGAAACTGGAGTTTTAGATTGTTGTGAACCACACTTTGTGACTGCTGGGAACTGAACCTGTGGGTCCTCTGCAAGAAGAACAAGTGCTCTTAACTACTGAGCCATCTCTCCAGCCCCTCAGCCAGGTCTCGGCATCCCTGTTCTACAGGTTAAGAAGCCACCTTAGGTGTGTGACTAGGATGGGATCACAGGGTTAATTAGGGCAGAAACAGGTCTCTCCTGGTGCTTGACGTGTTAGAACATGCTGCTCCTTCTGAGACATGAACAGTATCTTTCCCTACCACGTGGCCTCCTCCCTTGCAAGAACAAACCATGTCCATGCTGAGTTGAGGTATGGAGACACGGGGAGACACAGAAATGAGTTTCTAATATGGCCTTGAGCTTTCATATCCCTGCCCCCATATTCCTCCACGGCCCGGGACAGGGCCAGAGCTGAGAAATAAAGGCCTAAGGAAATCCTCTGTATCCATAAATCGACTGGGACTCTAGTCTCTGGTGTCCCGTGGCGATTTCCTTGTGCTGGGGTCAAGTCACAGATCCTGCTGAGGTTATTGGGAGTGAGGTTATGGCAGACCCATGCAAGGTTGACCCTGGGAGACAAGTTCAGCTCTCTCTGGCCTCAATACATCTGTGTTGGTGTGAGAAAGAGTTGTAGAAATGTCACCAATGTCTCCCTGGTATGCCTTGCCTGCCATGACTGGACTCTGCAGTCTTTGGGACTTTCCAACCAAGTGAGTTCATGCCTCAACCTCTTGAGTGTTGCTGAGACCACAACTGTAGAGGCTAGTGACACCTGCAAGGACAAGTGACAGCAGCTTCCCTCAACCCTAGCCGTGCACACCTCACTACATTCAACCAGGTTGTCTCATCAATATAATTTTTGCTTGTATTCATAGATGACTGGGTTTTTGGTTTGGTTATAACCCTGCCCAACTACCGGTTGTACTGGGAGCACACCTTTTGGGTGTATTGGGAGGCAGAGGCAGGTAGATAGAGCTCTTTGAGTTCCAGGGCAGCCAGGTCTACATAGTGCCAGGACAGCCAGAGCTACATAATGAGACTGTGTCTTCAAAACAAAACTCACCCATAAAGGGCTAAGAGGTAGGTCATGGCTTTTTTTTTTTTTTTTTTTGTCAGTGAAATTTCCCAAGATGAACTATACACTGATCCAGCTTCTGAAGTGTTCCCTCTCTAACAGCTAAAACACCATATCTGGACACCTTCTGTCACTTCTGTCACATATGGGTTTTAGCTACTGTGTGCCAGTTGATCAGACCTTTGTTAATTCTCTAGTGCATTCCAAGATCACTAGGCTTTATCCTTGTCCAGGCCAGGGCCATGAGGTAGCTCTGGGTAAACATGTCCAGGGAACAGTGGAGAAGGCCAAGAGGCCCTGGCAGGAACTCGTTCTGGAGACCGTGATCTAGGTCACGGGGTTTCTCTGGCATCTGCTGGGAAATTGTTAGAAATTTGAACTCTGAAGCCAGGTGTGGTGGCTTTTTGCCTGTGAACTCAGCTTTGGGGGTGAGGGAGCAAGAGGACTGTGATGGAGTTCAAGGCCAGTGTGGGTGACCCAGCACGCTCAGGACTAGAAATGTGAACCCCCAGACGTCTTGAATCACGTGGTGGTGGTGCTAGCGCTCTGGCTCCCGACAAGCTCCCCCTCCATGCATTTCAGACACTTGTATAGGTCTCAGAGGTACCATGCCAAAACCCACCAACCACCCCCAGCCCAGAAACAGACAACTCGATGACCTTTGCAGAAATTAGCACAGTCTTTATTGTAGGGATTCCCGAGGAAACGGAGCACAGTGGGTAGGAAACACCTGGAGTCTTGCTTTCATCCCTTGGTGTAATCCCAGGATGGTCTAAGAAAACCCAGCAGAACCATATGCCCCAAATGCTACACAAATCAGGTTGGAATCCTAAGAAATGTTTAATAATCTGCAAGAATATAAGGCAAGGAAAAAAGGAAACCAGTGACTGAGTAACTTGGCAGATGGACTGAGGGGGTCTCCTGGAGGGTGTGGCTCCCAGCCGGGGAGGCTGGCAAGCGGCAGGTGTTTGCTATCAACACCGTGGAGACAGTGAGTTGCTGAGAGCAAGATTGCAGGTCTCAGTCTTCAGATTCCCCCAGCTGTGGCCAAAGCATGCACAGAGGCAGGGAAGAGCCTTGGGCCAGGGGGCTTTGAAAGTTTGTCCTGTTCGATAGAGCATCTCAGCTATGCACGGCCCTCTTGATGTTTATGGGCAGAGCAACTATTGTGGACTGGAGAATGTACAGGAGAGAGGCAGCAGGCCAGACTGTGGACCCCTGCACCCCCCTGCACCCCCTGCACCCCCTGCAGAAAAGTGTTTAGCGTTAGTTGGACAGTAGAGCCTGGCTGTTGTCAGAGGCCAGGTCAGCGATGTGTTCCCAAGGGAGAGATTTCTCTGACCCTCTGCCCAGTGCAGTGAACGATGGTTCTTACTCCTTGCCCAACGACAGAAGCACACAAACTTGGAATCTGGGCTAATGCCCACTCTGGAGAGCTAGGGACTCTCAGGGTGTAGCTTCTGCACTTTGTTCTGTGTGGAGCCTGAAGCTGCCACTCTCTCTCCATCTTATACTTCTTCCTCCCTCCCTGAGCTACACCACAACAGGTGGGCCAGGGCCTTGACAGGAAGTTTGGCCACTAGTTAACCTAACTACTAGGTGTTCTCAAGGTCTCAGTTGCCCAGCGCTGACAGACACTGGCATTTCATTCACAGCTCTGCACATGAAAGTGGACAGTGACTGATTCAGATACAGACTAAACCTTAGCACCTCCGTGAGCTGTGTTGCATGACACAAGGCTCTTGCTTCTGAGCTTGTCACTTCCCCTATCAAAGGATGGTCCACCCAGAAGTGACAGGGTGACGTTAATGTTCTTAAGATTCTGCTGGTGGTGGTGGTCCATGCCACCGGTCCAGCAGTGGGGAGGCAGAGGCAGGTGAATTGCTCGAGTTTGAGGCTAGCTGGGAGTATGTAGTGACACCGTGTCTCAAACACGACAGAAATCTACATGGGAGGAAGGCACAGTTTCTGACAACCCTGACAGATTACTCTAAAGCTTCCCTTTACTTACATACTCTCAGAGGGGACCATGACATGTTGTCCATGATAGCCAGTCTTCTGGGCTCAAGCCATCTTCCACATTGCAGACCCACAAGTCCCCCCTGATTCTTGGCAGATCCTTCTAACTTAGCAAACCATCATCACCTCCAAGCACGGAAATACCTTCTTTAACCCTGGACCATTTTTCTGCCCTTTGGCTTGAAAACTCTAGCTTGAGCCTGTTTCCTCAGAACATTCCTGTTCCTGAGGGCTCAAGGAAAGAGAACAACAGATTTAATTAACTCCCAGTGACTGGCAGCATCGTGTTTTTATCTAGGCTGCATCACCATGGCAGCCTCATGGTGGGGTTGTCAAGGGGGCGGGCAATCTATTGTTCCTATCCTTGTCTGCTCTGGAACGCAGGCCCATGAGGAAAGGACTGGCACGGGCACCAAGTGACACATGGCTGAAAGCAGCCAGAGAGTCAGACAGGAGCCATCTGGGGAGATGGGGTGGCCAAGGCCTGGCACCCTTTCAGCCCAAGTCTTAAGCTTGTGTGGGTGTGCCAAGGTCAGGCGGTTCCTTGAAGCTCCTGGAAAACCGTCCTCCCCACAAGCTCAGTGGGCCAGGGCTTGGTGGCTAGGCCTAGGTTCAAATTAGTGCTGAGGTCTGTGCAGTTAACTGCTCTTCCAGTTCCCAGTTGTGAGTTAGGAATAATGTTACCCAAAGGGCTGTGTAAGCTGCTGGTAGAAGGTATTCAAGAAAGGCCCATTTCTGTTGGGGATGGTGACCTGTCTGCTGTTTGCCTTTAACTAAGCAGTCCAGGCTCCCGACTTCTCCTCTCCTCCCCAAACCCATGCAGAGATGTCCTCAGCCCCCTGCTGTGATAGGAGGTGGACCTAGAGGCCAGTGTTTATCGTGACTGCAGGACTAGGTGGGTCCTAAAGACAAATCTAATTTTCTATCCCACTACAAAGAGGGAAAGGAATTAGTGGAAGGAAGAGGGAGGGTTGGAAGTAAGAGAGGTGCAGCCAAGTGGGGTTTGTGCTTGAGTAGGTGGTGCGGAAAATCGAGTTGGGACTAGAATCCGGCTGGCAGAGGCGACTAGAGGACGGAAAGCTGGCCTGGCCCACGCCCAGCACACGGTGTTGAGAGCAGACAAAGGCTGGGCCGGTGGCAGCCACTGGACAGTCTCTTAACAGGCGTGGCTAATAGTTGGAAGCAGTGCGGGACAGAAACTGGGCTCCAAGAGGGCTGTTGGTGGGCCCCTAAGAGGTGCACTGTCCCTTTCCTCGCCCCCAAAGCACTCCGCGTCGAGACTACTCCAGTGCCCTGGTATTCACAGCCTCCGAAACCACCTCCAAGCTGACCCTGGGGTCGCGGGCAGTCTCCGCGCGCCCCCTGCTGGCCCGTCTTGGGTCGCGTCGGCACGCGGTCGCCAGGTCCCGATTCGGGGAAACCCTATCGGGGAAACCTCGGGGCGTGACGTCATTCCTCGGTGACGTCACCCGGCCCCCGGGGAGTGCGGGGGTTCCCACCGAGGAGGCATCCCCGGCCCTGCGCGGGACGAGGATGCCGGCCGGGAGTCACCAAGGATCTCGGCGAGCCTCGCTGAGCCCTGTGTCTGCCCCGCAGGTCGCTCGCGGCCCCGGGTGAAGCAGGCCCGCGCCGGCCGGCGCCATGGAAAGGAGCGGGAACCACAGTTGCCCCCCGCCGGCATGCGCGCCTATTGAGCCCCGCCGCAGGCAGCCCCCGGCCGCAGGTCCCCGAGTGACACTGGCGGCTCCTGGGAGCGTGGCGCGGCCCCGGGGCCACGCCGAGGAGCCCAGCGTCCTGTAAAGCTGCCGAGGACCTGCCGCTCGTGCCGCAGCCATGGTGATGTCCCAGGGCACCTACACGTTCCTCACGTGCTTCGCCGGCTTCTGGCTCATCTGGGGTCTCATCGTCCTGCTCTGCTGCTTCTGCAGCTTCCTGCGCCGCCGCCTTAAACGGCGCCAGGAGGAGCGACTGAGGGAGCAGAATCTGCGTGCCCTGGAGCTGGAGCCCCTCGAGCTTGAGGGCAGCCTGGCTGGAAGTCCTCCGGGCCTGGCGCCGCCGCCGCCACCGCACCGCAGCCGTCTGGAGGCGCCTGTGCACGCGCACTCGCACGTGCACGTGCACCCACTGCTGCACCACGGGCCGGCGCAGCCGCACGCGCACCCGCACCCACACCATCACGCACTGCCGCACCCACCGCCGCCGCACCTCTCCGTGCCGCCCCGGCCCTGGAGCTATCCGCGCCAAGGTAAGGCTGCGCTTCGGCCGGCGAGCGCTCTCTGCCCATGCCGGAGGCGCCCACCCTTAGCACCGGGAGAAGCGGGCTGGGGTGGTGGTGGCTGGGCGAGGCTTCTGCTCGGGTCCGGCGGCTTCATCCTCACCAGCCCGCTTCCCGTTCCGCAGCGGAATCGGACATGTCTAAGCCGCCGTGCTACGAGGAGGCGGTGCTGATGGCCGAGCCGCCACCGCCCTATAGCGAGGTGCTCACGGACACTCGCGGCCTCTACCGCAAGATCGTCACGCCCTTTCTGAGCCGCCGCGACAGCGCGGAGAAGCAGGAGCAGCCGCCTCCGAGTTACAAGCCTCTCTTCCTGGACCGGGGCTATACCTCGGCGCTGCATCTTCCCAGCGCCCCGCGGCCCGCCGCCCCCTGCCCTGCCCTCTGTCTGCAGGCGGACCGCAGCCGCCGGGTCTTCCCCAGCTGGACCGACTCAGAGCTCAGCAGCCGAGAGCCCCTGGAGCACGGAGCTTGGCGCCTGCCGGTCTCCATCCCCTTGTTCGGGAGGACTACAGCCGTATAGAGGGGCGCCCGGCGTCCCGAGCCCCACGGGCGAACTCCTAGCCTGACTGCGAGGCTTTTTAAATGCTTCCCTTGGACTGCAGGGAGGGGTGGGGGGAGGGAGGGATTTCTTACCCTGTTTGTTACATTTTGAGGATAATAAAGGTGTGTGATCTGCTTTGGTACAAGCGGAGGGGGATACCAGCTGCTTTAAGCACAAGGTGCTAGTGACCGGGCCTGTGAACCTGAGGGTGCCTGAGTGCTGGCCTTGGGAGCGGAGGGTGGACGGACAGAAATGAGTCGGCCTTCGGAAACCAAAGGTTGTTTCTCAAGGGCGGGATGTTCCATCTCTTCGTATTCTGCTTTTTGTGCGCCCCCTATAGCCTCGGAGGTAATAGGAGTTGGGAAGCGGGTCGTGAGGGCCGGGGCCCACGCCAGATCAACCCCTGGAGGCCCAGAGCAGCAGGCCCGACGGGATCTGGATTTCTTTATTAACAGACATGAGCACGACCCATTACATAAGTTTGTGCTTAAAAAAAAAAAAAAAAAAAAAAGTTAATGTGAAAAAGAAGAACCCAAGCAGAGAGGAAGCAATTGGGGAGGGGCCACCCAAACCACTGGGTCCCATCAATAAGCCCTGACTTGAATCACGCCTAGGACCTCCAGCCTGGGACCTGCCCGGCAGGAGAGGGCGGGAAGCCAAGGGGCCCCAGGTGGGTCTGATAATTCCTTTCGACCAAGCAGCGAGGGTAAAGAGAAGGGGAGGGGTCCCAGGGAGCCAGAGCCCACGAGCCATTTATTGCCATGTTTTAAATTTCGTGCAAAATATCTGAAGCCCTGGATAGAGAATACAAAGTGATATTTTTTTTCCAAGAAACATAAAACTAGGAAAAGTGATGGGGGGAAACGTTTTCCCACCAGAACCCCCGACCCCCACCAGGTCCCAAGCAGGGTGAGGCCTCCACCCTGGTCAGCTGAGCAGGAAGGACTAAGCTACAATCTGGTCTGGGCAGGAAGGGGGTGGAATCTGCAACATTGTTTCAACTACCAACGGGAGGAAAACCAGTCAATTGTACAAGTCTATCAACTTTTAAAAAAAAGAGAAAAGCTGTAAAAGTCAGGCCCTGTGGGTAGGGAAGCAGACAGGTCCCCGGCCAGTGCCGGAATCCAGAGTGGGAGCCAGGCGGGGCTGCTGCTGATGCTGGCACTGCAAGCCGGCTGGCCAGAGGCCACTGCAGGTGGGCAGCCTTGGCGAGGGCAGCCAGGGGGCAGTCGCCACTACTAATCACCACCCTCGAAGCCCTCCTCCTCTTCAGGAACTGGGTCTGCATCCCAGCAGGTGATGTCGATTTCTGGGATATATTGGGAGAAGAGAGAAGGCTGGGTGGATCCATCAATGGTGCCAACCCCACCCCCACACCTCTAAGAGCTGTGCCAACAGTGTTTAGTGACACCCCTAGCCCTCCAATCCCATCCCAACATCAGAAGTCCCATCATTCATCTGGGGATACTACCTGGAGGCTTGTTGTAGAATACAGGAGGTGGAGCCTTTGCACATGGCTCTTCCGATTGGGCGAATTCTTCCTCCTGTGACTGACTGAAGTATCCTTCGCTGGCCTGCTGAGGTTTGTTATTTGTTTTTGGTTTTTTTGTTTGTTTTTGTTTTTTAATAAAAGCATAGGTCAACAGGCCCCAACTGACAGGACTACAGCTGATCTATCAGGCCTGAGCCTGTTTCCCCAGCAACCACTCTTAGAATCCTTGGTTGCTAGGGAAACACAGATGCCTGCCAGGGAACAAATGCAGAGATGGAAAGGGAAGTGGAATAGAGCTGCTTCTCAATATGGATCTACAAGCAGTCAGCCCTCCCCCTCCGCACAGACTACTGTCCCTCCCACCAGGCTGCCCCTGTCCCACCTGGGTCCCCTCCTTTTGAGTGGTCTCTCCATTGGTCAGCAGGTGCGGTTCTGGCTCCAGCTCCTGCTCCAGCACCTGATCTACCTCCTCTAGAGCTGAGGGCATAGTTAGGACCTGGGAGTCAGCCAGCGGCTCTCCTACTTCCTCCTCTGGATCACAGAAGGTGGCTGGAGGTTCTGGCAGCTCATCAAAATTAAGAAGGTTGGCACAGCCTTCGCCCACTGGTGGCAGCGGCTCCTGAGCTGCCTCATTCAGCAGAGGCACCTCTGCCAGGGAGGCCTCAGCACCTGAGGGTGGTGTGGGCACCCTGGGTTCAGCCTGGGGTGTTGAGGCCTCTTCCCCGTTGCCAGGCCATAGATCAATGAGGCTGGCACTGGCAGGGGTGACATTGTTGGCAATAGTGGTGTCAGTAGTGGCAGTGGTGGTCTCAATGGTGTCAGCTGCATAAGTATCAGCTACTGAGGTGACAGAGGCAGCAGGCTCTTCAGAGGCAGCCAGGACAACCTGCTCTGGAGATTCTGTGCACATCAAGTCCTCCATGGGGCTGCTTTGCAACAGGGGAGGTTCCTGTGCCTGAGGGGGCTCCTCTGCACAGCCGGCCCAGACCTGAGGAGCTGCTGCTGCTTTGGCCTCCTTGCCGATCTCGTCACCATCCAGTCTGGGGGTAGACTTCTGGGCCTCTGCTGCAGGGCACATCAAGGGCACAACACAGTCAGCCCCCTTGGGGACGGCCAGATGCCCTGGGCCAGATGCACTGCCCACCCACTGAAGAGTGACGAGTTTGGGACTTCTGAGGAAGTTTAGGGAAGTTTGGAATGCCTTCATTCAGCTGTACCTCCCTATCTTTTCACCCACTCTTTTTATTTTTATTTATTTTAAATTTTTAAAGATTTTATTTGTATAATGTATACAGCATCCTGCCTGCATGTATACCTGCAGGCCAGAAGGGGGCACCATATTTCATTACAGATGGTTGTGAGCCACCAGGTGGTTGCTGGGAATTGAATTCAGGACCTCAGGAAAACAACCAGAGTTCTTAACCTCTGAGCCATCTCTCCAGCCCTCACCCACTCTTTTTAAACCACTGGGAGGAAGGCCACATTCCTCAGTGATGAGCCATTGAGGTTTAGAGAAGGCATGTCTGAGAGCAACACCAGGACTCTCCTCTGCTACAGCCACCTCCTTAGCAGTGTAGTGTTGGTGATGAGTGGTCCAGGTCCTTTGAACTACATTACTGTGGCAGCCTGGTGTTCCCCACCCAGATAATGATGGGAGGGTGGGTACCGGTGGAGCCCTAGTCTTACCTTGAGCTGGTGGGGGTGGCGGAGGTGGGGGTGGAGGCTGCGAGGAGGTGACCTCATCCAGGGCCCTCTCAATCTGCTCGGTGATGGGGGTGGAGGCTGTGCTGGAATCAGATGGGCTCCGGGTGGGAATGGGAGTTGGTGCCATCCTCCGGTGGCTGTCCAGGTGGCTGCCTGTGGAGCAAATGCCCAGGCTAGTGAGCATGGACGTGGGAACTAGGTGGAATCAGGACTATCCACCTTGTATCTTGAGTGTGGGTGGGGGCTGTGAGCTCCCCAGGCCCCCCAGGGGCCAGAAGACTGCTCCAGACCCTGTAAACCAGGCCACTGGGGGCCAGTGCCCTACAGGGCCAGGGACAAGAGGCAGGTAGTACCTGCTCTGGGGACAAACACCAGCAGTCGGCAGTCAGGCTGGGGGAGAAAGGGCGAGGGGGCTGCTGGGAAGCGGGGCCCTCCTTACCCCACCCTGCCGAGGCCTGGGGCTGCTACCTACATGGGAGGGAGGAAGAGAGGTTTGGGGTGCGGTGGCAGGTGATATAGGGGAAGGGAGTCCGTGGAGGGGAAGAGGAGGAAGAGGAGGAGGAGGAAGGCCCACTGTCCGATGCCTTTATGAAAGGGCAGTACGGACGACCTGCCAAGAGAGACAGACAGAGAAAGAGACAGAGGACAAGAGAGGGTCAGTCTGCCCCACCCCTGCCCCAAGGCCTCACCCACCCCCAGGGCCAGCCCTAGATGTCCAAGCCACCTTCAGCCAGGGTGCACATTCAGCCAAGCTGGACCACAGCCTCAAGCCATCTGATGCCTCCCACCAGCCAGCACCAGATACACACATGGACACACAACAGGCAGCCTCTGCATAGCGGCACGAGTAAGTATAGTCTGCCGTGTTCCTGGAACCCCAGCAACATGACCAAGCACACAGAAGATGCAAAGACTCAGACGAGCAGACGAGAAATGAAAGGGCACTTCAAGGGGAAGCAGAAGCTACACAAGGAGAAGCCAAACAAGCGATCCAGAGAACAGCTGCTCCAGGATGCTCACACTGAAGGTCAGAGCAAGATCCCACCCTACATGCATCCAAAGCCTTCAGGCCAGACCTAGTCCAACCCTGCAGGGAAGCTCCCAACACCAGCAGCGTGTCTGAACCTTCACCAAATCTGCCCAATTGGCTTTGAGTGCCAGCCATTACTCAGCCAATGCCCGACACTGACAGTACCCCCCAACCCAGCTCCTCTGGGGATGCTACCACCTGGAAAGCTGGGGTTGGAAGCACATTGAAGGGGGTCTTGCCTTCTCCAAGGAGTCCTTGGGCAAGGCTTCTTTTCCAAGAAGAAGTCCCAAAGGGATTTAGGGCCATAGTCTGAGGTGTACGGATCGGGCAAGGAGGGGGCCAAGGACTACCTGGTCGGTGGTTGAAGGGCGTGGGCGCGTCACAGCTGCCACCAGAGGCCGATGCCACCCGTTCCTGCTGTCTGAAGAACTCCCGTGGGTTATCAGGCCGCTGGGCAATAATGGCAGCTGCCTCCTGAGGACACAAGGGAAGAGTTAGAGAGCTGGGAAGAGCTCACCGTCTGAGCCAGCCCTTGCTCATCTGTCTCACTTGCCACAACCCAGCTCTCACCTCCACCTCGGATTCTGACTTCTTCATCTGGGACTCTTCCTCTTCATCTCGTTGGTCACCCTGGAAACCAAAGGGACAATGTCCTGAGCATCTCTTTCCAACCAAAGCACCAAGGTGCTCAGAGTTCACAGCCTCTCTTCTCTTTCAGTGTCTGCAGTCACCTCATCTCCAGACCAGCCAGGCCTTGAGTACCTGTCCAACCAGGTCTCTAGGACCATGTAGAATACTCCTGGTCCTTTAGCTAGCTTAAGCCACACCAAGCACGGGCTGAATATGGCCCATGGACTTTTCTGATGTCATATTTTAAAGCCATTTTAAAAAAAACAAAACCAAACCATTTTTATGTGTGTGGATGTTGTGCCTGCATGTATGTCTGTTCACCAAGTGCATGCGGTACCCACAGAGGCCAAAAGAGGACACTGTATCCCTAGGATTGGAGACACAGATGGTTCTCAACATGTGGGTGCTGGGGATTGAATCTAGATTCTCTGGAAGAGAAACCCGTGCTCTTTACTGCTGAGCTGCCTCTTCAGGCCCCAATAGTAAGTTTGTAAACCCACATAAATTTAAGCTGTTATCACTAAGTTCAGTTTCATGTTGAACTGAAAATAGAATCTGGTTTCTTATTTTGTCATCCAAGGGATTGTACCCGGGTCCTCACAGAAGCTAAGCAAATGCTTCAGCAGTGACTACGCCCTTTATGTTTTCATTTTGAGACTCATTAAACTGTTAGGCTGGCCTTGAACTTATGGCTTTACCACCTCCCCTGGCTTTTGTTTTTTGAGATGGAATCTCTCACAGCCCCCTGAGTACCTAGTTTGTATTCTCTGTCTCTCTGGCTCTGTGTGTCTCTGTCCCACCCTGGGAGTGGGGGTGGAGGCTTCCTGGACAGCTCTCTGAGTTCGTGCTCAGGCCCCTAGTTTCCCAACTCCATGGTGACAGAGTCATCCAGAAGCTGCCGAGTTCACTGCAGTCCCCCACTCCCTCATTCCCATTTGGCCATTTCTTGGCTTATGTTTTAAGACAGAAACCCAGGACTATAGGTGGGCAGCCCTTTGCTTGGCTACATTCCACTTCCTCGGTCTAATCTAGTCTTCTTCACGTCTCCAACCCCACCACCTACCCCAGCTCCAGCCCGCCCACATACTCTCCTAGGTGTGGACATAATGTCCTTTGTGTGTTCCAGTCACAGCTGGCATTGGAGGTCAGATCACATCTCCCAAGTGCCTGACCAATCGTCACGCCTCATCCAGCCTCTCCAGTTTAAGACCTCTGGTTCATTCAGGTTATTTCCTTTTCTGGATCCCCTCAGGTAGTTCCCAGCAGATACCACAGACTTGCACAGCGTTGTGTTTCCTGTTTCTGGGGTCACTTCCCTCACCCTCTGTGAGCAACACAGGATGAAGCCCCAAGTCTGTGTGAATGGCCAGCATGAGGTTGGTATGTGTTTCTTCAATGGAACTCAATATATCCAAAGCCTCTTTTTTTGGCATCCCCTGTTGTTCATGGGGCAAACTGGGCAGAAGGGGCTGCTAGCGAAGGGAAAAGAGGTAGGTGAAGAACAGAGCATTTTTCTTATATTTCAGACAGGGTCTTACTTATAGAACTGGCTGGTCTGGAACTTAAAATGTAAACCAAGCTGGCCTTGAAGTCACAGTGACATGTCTGCCTCTGCTTTCCTGATATTGGGTTATAGGCCTGTGCCACCACTCCTGGCTCAGGTCTTGCCTTTGAGCATATAACCTAGAACTTATTTTTCTGCCATCAAAGAAAGGAGCAGACACAGGCTGGAGAGATGGCTCGGTGGGTAAAGCATGACTTCTTAAGTTTGGATCCTCAGCAAGACATGTACTAAACCCAGTAGAGAACAAATCTGTATCACTAGCACTTGAGGAGCAGAAGCAGACCCCTGGGGCTTGCTAACCAAACAGTCAAGCCAAAACAGTAAGCAGGTCCAAAGAGAGAGCCTATCTCAAAAAATAAAGTGGGTAGCTACAGAGGGAGACACCAGAAGCTAACCTCTTGCCTTTACAAGTAAATGATGGGTAAATGTACTGTCCATAACACACACACATACACACCATCAAAGGAAGAGAGTATGCTTATTATAGAGACTTTAACTGAGGACAATGTCAGCATCACAGAAACAAGTTACAGAGGGTAGGAGAGAGAGGAAGACTCCAGGGTCAAAAGCATCATTGTGCCTGGGCATTCTGAGACATGAGAACCCAAGGCCAAAAGGGAACCAAGGGGCTAGAGAGATGGCTCAGTGGTTAGGAGTCCTTGCAGCTCTTCTAGAGGACCCAGGTTTGGTTCCCAGCACCCACATGCTGGCTCACAACCATCTGTAACTCCAGTTCTAGGAGATCCAAAATCTTCTGAACTCTGCAGACATTGCACACACACAGTACATGGGTATACATGCAGGCAAAACACTCATATATATGAAATAAGTAAATCTAAACAAACTCATTAACAGGAGAGAACGAAGTACAGCACCTAAGAATTCCCAAGTTAAGTCATTTTAGCTGGACAGTGGTGGCACACACCTTTAATCCCAGCACGTGGGATGCAGTGTCAGGCTGATCTTTGTAAATTCAAGGACAGCTTGGTCTACAAAGCAAGTTCTAAGACAGCCAGGGCTACAGAGAAACCCAGTCTTGGGGGGAAGGGGGATCATTTTAGAGTGCAAGTTTCAATTCAGGTGGGACCTTTCTTGACCTGAAATCAAAGGGGCACAGCTGGCTACAGTATTGCTACATTGTTATTTTCCCATGCGATACCTTGAAGCAGTGGCTGAACTCTTAAGAAGAGCAAAACCTCTGTAGCCATTGCTTAAGATGCTGGTAACTGACAAAGATGAAGGACGAATTCAGAAGTCATTACACTACTCTACTCTGGGTGTGCACGCACACCTTCAAAATTCCTATAAAACCTGGCCTTTTCAAAAGATCTTGCAGTGAATGGCTGTGCACAATATAGATCTGGACAGCAGCAGTGGAAGAAGAGCCTGCTCCAGAGCCTGCCCCCTCCCCCAGCCCCAAATGCACAGCCCATGACTAATACACCCCAAGTCCCCCAGGTCTCAAGGGGGAAGCAGTGGAGGAGCCAGGTCATTGAGGGGCTGAGCCAAGGTGGATTTTCTTTTCTAATTTGGAGAAAAGCATCTAAAAGAAGTTTTTTGTTGTTGCTGTTTCTGTCATTTGTTTTCCACACAAACACTGGGTCCCCACAAGACAGGGGCTGGGCCTGCCACACTCATGATACAAATGCCCACACATGCTCTCAGAGGTCAGAACACACGGACAATCCTCACTTTGCTGGCCAGGCACAAGAGCCCTGGAAAATAACTTACAAAGATAGACTGCTCCTTTAACCTTCTCTTGGCCTCTTCAGCTTCCAGAGTCTGCTGTTTCCTCCTGGAACAAGACATGCAGGAAGCCCCTTCAGGGTGGGCAGGGTGCAGGGCGGCCCTGCGCCTTGGGTCTGACCTCACCTGTGCTCCTCAATCTGCTGCTCCCGCTCTCGGTAGCGCCGCTCACGTTCTTCCTGCTCCTGCCGCTCCTGCTCCATCCGTTCCTGTTCAAACCTGAGCCTGGCGTCCAAAGCCTTCTTCCTCTCCTCCTCCTTCCGGAGCTCTTCCTCCTTCTGCACCCCACACCCAGGAAGGACAAGCCCTGAGCCCAGGCCAGCCTTGGCCCTTCCAATTCTACTCCCACCCAGGCTGGGGAGGTGGCCTTCTGGGAATCAGGGGGATGAGCCCCGTGTGCAGGAGACCGAAAGGGTTTTGCTCTTTCAGCCGAGAGAGGTCAGAGCTACCCTGCAGGCTCTGGTAGGGACACCTGGGCCTGAAGGCTTAGGGACGGCACTGCCCACCTTGGCCTGCTCCCAAAACTGCTCACGGTTGATCCGCTTCATCTCCACAGCCGCATCTGTCTTCTGGTAGGTGGTGCCCTGCAGAGTCAAGCGTCTGGGCGTGAGCACAGGAGCAGACGGAACAGACAGCCCAGTACTCACATGTGCAGAAGGAGGGCTCAGAGGGCCTAGGGAGGCCTGAGTAGGGGACCAGGTCACACAGGTGACACAAGACCAGACTGTCCCGGGGATACACTGACCACCGGCTCAGTATTTTCATCCTCCCGAAGGCGCAGGCGATGCAAAACTGGGCTGGAGAGCCGTGCCAGTCCGTTGGAGAGCCGCTGCCCGATGGCACCAGCATCGATGTCTTCCACACTGCTGGCATTCACAATTACATCGACACCCTTCCATTAAAAAAAGCAAAGTTTAGGTGGCATCCAAACTCTCGTCACCAGCCACAGCGTACAAACCCGGCCCTAGGTGACCAACCGTGCCCACTTCAGACCCTGCCCCACATACCTGGAAGAATTCGGCCACCTTGGCCACATGGCTGGCACAAGCACATTTCCGGGCATCAGGCACATCCTCACCAACCTGCAATGTACCCAGCGAACGGGGGCGGGGGGGGGGATGCTCAGGATGGGAGAGCAGAAGACAACGGGCCATACGCCCAACAGCCCATAGGCCCAACAGCCTGAAGGCGCAACAGCCTATGGGCCCAGGCTGTCTTCCCAAGAACTAGTGTGGGATTTTCCCCAGCAGTGGCTATGGGTGGAATGTGGCCACTCTGGGGCCTTCAGCTCCCAGCCCCATCCCACAGCTGCATACCCAGTTGATGAGCACATATTTTGGCAGGGCAGCCTGGGAGTCCTTGACGCTGCAGAAACCGTACATCACTTTCTGGTTCTCAAAGTGGCCGGAAAGCTCCTGCAAGCCCCCTTCTGGGGAAACCAGGAAGGTGTTGGGAACTCTCTTACACCCTTCACCCTACAAGGGCCTAGAACCTGCCCCCCCCCCCCCACCCCCGGGAGTTTCTCTTCTGCAGAGCTACAGGCTCAGACCTCTGTGTAATGAGGCAGAGGGATAGACAGGATTCTAGCTTTGCCTCTAAATCCTGCTGCCTCCTGGGCCTGACTCGAGGCGGGACTGAAGAGGTCTGTTCACACATCTTCATTTCTCAGGGATCACACCTCTCTCATGTCTTCCCAGGTGCTAGTGCCCAGTGGGGTACATGAAGCTTTCCTGAAGGAAATCTTCCAGCTCTAAGAATAGCACCGAGCTGGACCAGCCTACTAGGCCCCTTCCCTAGATGTATGATGTTGGGCAAGTTGCTTTTCCTCACTGTGCCTTCCCAGAAGTCAAACAGGAAGCCGGACACACTCCCTCTACACTCTGAGGAATTCGGGTATGACCAAGAGGAAGGACAACCATCAGACAATCGTGGGTATGCTGGACGGAGGCAGGAAGGCGGGAGGGGAACAGAACAAGCAGAGTGGGTGGGGGGAAGGAGCAGAACGGCAGGAATCCTTACCTCCTGATGCCGCGAGCCTGAGGTCATCTGAACCATCTTCATATGTGTACAGAGCCCTGAGGAGAGGGAGGAGTGGCTCAGAACCCTCAGGGCCTAGGCGGCCAATTTGGGGTGGGGAAGGCATTAGGGAGGGAGAGTGATACCAGAGGGGCAGGCAGGACAGAGCAGGACGAGGAGGGGGAAAGCTTGGGTCCAGACAACAAGGCCAGGCATCACTTCTGCTGAGCCGTAGACCTGGGTCAGATGGCAGTCAGGGAATGGTGGGGGAGAAATCGCTGCGTTGTCAGCTCAGCGTCCAGCCCTAGCCCTGGCAGCCCACAACTCAGTGGAGCGGGTGTGCGACGGAGACTCCTAGGCAACGGTTTCTTGGTTACCGTTCCCTGGCGACCATGATTCTCATCCCTCATTGGCCAGAGCCAGGAATCTACCTGGTGCGTGCCTTGGTACCCGCTGCCCCTCCCCCTTTTGGGAGGGAGAAGAATCTGGTGCTCGATGCTGGGCATCCCCTGGTAACCATGGCAACCCAGCAATTGGCACAGAAACCAGCCCACCAGAGCTGCATTCTCCTCGAGCACAAAGGACCCCGGGGACATCCTCAGACTGGATCTCTCCCTCTCTGTGATGGGGATGAGGTCGTTGTGATCACTCCCCGACTCTGACCCTAAGATATCCTGGTCTTCTAGCCCCAAGGCTGCCTCTGTCCTCACTGAAGCCTCCTAGGACTACTATATAGACTGAAGCCGACCAGAAAGCTAAACTAATGATTTCCTTCCTTCCTAGCCTTTTCTGCTCTGTATTTATTCTTGGCAGGCATACTAAAGCATCCATTTCATGGAAGGTAATGTAGAGATTCTTCCCCTGAATCCCCCTCAACCCATCCTGTTGCAGGCACCAAGCTGGAGACACATGGTGAAGGGAATCTTGGTCCCTGAGAATTAGAAGGACTCAGGTAGGAGGCTGGGGTGTGTGAGAAAAGGAAAAAGGAGAGATGGAGGAGAGAAGGGTGCAGGGAGGAGGAAGAAAAGAAGAGGAGGAAGAGAACAGACAAGAGTCAGGAGGGAAGTGGAGAAAATAAAAATGGAGGAGGAGGAGGAGGGAAAAGAGGAACGAAAAAGGATGAGGAGGAGGAAGAAAAGGAGGGGGAGAAGAAATGAGGGAGGGCTAACCCCATACCCCAGGGGTTGTTGGCCCCATTAAGATGGCCAAATAGGCCCCTGCAGTTCCTCCCCTTCCTGTATCCCTCCCTGCTTTTTGCCACAAAGAGACACAGGTGGGCTGCATGTCTTGGAGCCCTTGGTGCAGCTGCTGCCCCAACCGCCCCGACAGCTGCTTTCCTGCACAGCTGCCCCACCACCTGTCAGGCTGCCCTAACCCCATGGCCAGGAACAAAGAGCCCTCAAAGAAACAGGGTGTCTCCCTCTGTAGTCACAGATGAGACACTGAGCCAGCCCCAGGAATCCTGGCTCCTTCAAGACACTGATCACTCCATCACGCCTCTCCAGGGTAGCCTGCTCGTCTCAAGACCCCAAAGCCCCTTCTATCGTTCCTCCATGCCCACCCACCTCCAAACGGCACCTCTTCCCTGCTAGGGCCTCATTCAGACCCTCTCAGCTCCACTAGCCCACCTTTCCAGATCTACTGTGTATTCACACCCACACTTGGGCCACCCCGGCTCCCAGATTCAGTTCTGAAGAACACTTCCTACCCAAGAGTTGCATTGCATTTTTTCTGTACATGAAGACCACTCGGGATGCAGCTGCCAGCTCCAGGGCCAGCCTCAGCAGGAACTGGGAAAGACATCTGCACTAGCCCCAGACCCTGCTGGACAGTGATTCCCTAACAACACAGGTACACTGGGACTGGCAGGTAGGAGGAGCTAGGACACAATTAGGACAAAGTGGAAGAGAAGAGGACTGTAGATGTACACACCTCACCAGTAGCAAACCCTGGAGAGTCACTGCCACAGACTGTCCTGTCCTGTCAGTTCTGTGAAGTCAGGGACTCTGACTGGGCTAACACACTGCTGCCTCTGTCCTGGGTCCAGCACAGAAGAGCACCATAGGGATTTGTAATGTTGACACAAACGCTTATCCACCATCTATGCCAGAGACACTGGGCTAGGGCAAGGCGACAGTCTGACTTCAGCAGGGACACTAGCAGTGGAAGGCTGAAGATCAGCACGCTCTCAGGGAGCTAGAACTGGAAAGGCCCAGGAGACCCCAGATGGACTCTGCCCATCCCCCTCCTTTCTCAGAGCACTTGAGAAGAGCAGGAACTTCTCACACAATGAATCACATCATAACCAGGGTGGCGCTGGCCTTTCCCACCACACAATCTGACTTCCCCAGTGACCTGCTTACAGCACAAGGACGGAGTCCATTTACGAGCCCCTGCCTCCTAGGGGTCAGTCACCCCAAGCTCCACCACACACCCAAAGTCAAGATAGAGGGAACACACCAAATAATCATGCCCCAACATCTGAACCCAGACACCCCTCCTGCTAGACTGTTAAATGCAGGGTCTGTCCTGAGCCTTGAGATCTCAGCCAGTTCCTGGTTGCAGGATAAAAGCTGAGGAGAATCTCGCCATCTTCCATAAGACGTGATCCTTACCAGCCCTTTACAAGGTGCAAACAGATATGCAAGGGTGCATCTGGGAATCTGCACATGTCCCACACACAAGCCAGATGGGGCTGGCGCAGGCCAGGGATGAAGAACTACCTCCCTTTGGGGACATGGATGCTGCTGGTGGTGGAGGTCCAGGCCTATTCCCAGCAGGATGTGGGGCGGAAGTTGCTGGTAGCCCCAACACTGGGTTGCCAGTCGGCTTTCGAGGGGTTAAGAGATACAAGTTTACAGCCCACGGACTGACAGAGAAGGCAGGGCTCTGGCCAGTGTTTCTCCTCAGGCCACATCCCCAAACAGGCTCCTTCACCAGGCCACTTGCCCAGATTGCCTCCCATGATCTCAGCCCCCCAGGGGCAGGGCAGGGACAACAATGTGCAAACTGCTCTGTTTGGCTTGTGCTGGCCTCTCCTATAACTGACCTGCAAGACACAAGAACTTGTCTCCTGAGTCCATCCCTCTGGGCCTGGCTGCCCGCCAGTGCTGCAGTGCCATGGCCTGGACGCCTGGCTGTTCCATTCCCTCCTCCAGCCCACCTACCCGGCTGCCCTCCCAGGGTGAGAGAGAGGCCAGCCCAACTAGAGGGGTCCCTCAGATCAGACCCAACTCGGCCTCGGTTCTCTCAACGTGAGCCTACTTCCAGCCTGAGGAGAGGAAGAGATCCAGATACAAAATGGGGGTTTTTTTGAGCGGAGCACTTGGGAGTTGTGCTCAGAATGGGGCATCGGAGCCCCCTTGGTTTTCCTGACACCCTGAGGCTTCAGGCCAAGGCAGGTGGTTCACACCCTCCTCCACCTCAGGCAGGATAACAGCTGGGGAGGGGGAGAGAGCTATCCACTCACTCCGCCCCAATCAGAGGCTGACAGCCCCCTGCTGCTGAGTGGAGGGGCTAGGGTCCCAGAGATCTACTCATCTGGTACCCCTCTGCGGGGGCTCCCTCCACGCTTCCGTCCAGCTGGCCACCCAGCCAAGCTGCTCCGGTCCATCTCCTGAGTCTCTTCCTGCCTAGCTGCCTAGTCCTAGCGATCTCCTCCTTCAGAAGGGGAGAGAAGGGCTCAGCCCTGCCTCTTCCTCTGCGATCCGTGAGGGATAAAGAAGTCACTTCGTGGTTGCCATGTGGCAGTGAACCTCCTTGTATCACACCCTAACCTAGATGTGTGTGTTGGGGGGAAGACAACCCCGAGAAGCCCCCGGTGGGCGGGGCACGCTGGCCCCCAGCCCTCGGCGCTCCTCCCCCGCCCTAGCTTTCCTTTGTGCTTGTGGCCGGGCAGGCTGCTCTGGCTCCGCTAGCTGGGTCCCCGCCCCGTCCCCACCCGGTCCTCGCCCGCTCGAAGGTGGCGAAGGTGCCCTTGGCTGGCCCGTGCACACCTGTCCCCCGGGCCCGTGGAGGGAGGCAGGGTGGGAAGGGGGATGGGCTCCGGCAGGGCCGTAGGACCCCAGGCCCCACTTCTGGGCTTCACATCCGCGTGGCTGGCGTCCGGCTCCCGCGCCCCCAGTGCGCCTAGGGCGGCCTCAGGGCGCCCCGGCCCGCGCGCCCAGCCTGGCCCGAGCGGCCCCTCCCCCGGCTCGCACAAAGGCAGCCCCTCCCCGGCTCTCCCGGGCCGTTGCACCATTTCGGGGTCTCCCCCTCCCTTCCCGGTGGCAGAGCCTCGGGGAAACAAAGGCGCGCGGCGGCCTGGGGACAAAGGGGCCGGGGGCGGGGGCGGGGGCGGGGGGCTCACCAGTCGGCTGCGCTCTCCTCCCGGATCACCTCCTCGTACGCCGCCAGCAGCTCCAGGCGGTGGCCGCTGAAGCTGACGCCGGCCATGCTGCGGGCCGGACCGAGGCCGAACGGACAGACGCACGCACGGGCGGACCGACTGACACGGGAGGGAGGGGATGAGGGAGTCGCCGCCGCCGCCTCAGAGCCTCTGCAGCGCTGAGAGCGAGCGAGCCAGCGGCCGGGGGAGGGGAGCCGGCCGGCGGGGGGCGGGGGGCGCTGGCTCCGCCCGGCTCACTCCCTCGGCTCGCTCGGTCCTAGCGCCGCCCCGGCCCGGCCCAGGGGGAGGCCCGCCCCCCCCTTCCCAGTTTGCGGCGGGGCGTCCCACACACGCCCCTCGCCCTGCTGGCCAGTACCGACCCTGAGCTCCCACTCTGCTCCCAGGGCCGGTCCCATGCACCTGTCTTGTCCTCGTCTCCAACCTGGCAGCACACCCTCTTCCCCAGCCATAAACCCACCAAGATTCCAGGCCCAGATTCATCCCTCTTCATCTCCCCAGAATAATTGACCCAGCCCAACACTCTTGATTCATTTAACTCCAGCCCAGACTCACTGCATTCCTGGGTCCATTCCACCCTACATTAAACCCCTTATGGTCCTTACTCTGTCCCTGCCCGGATTCAGTTCCTCATCAGACCAGGCCTGGGTTGTCTGAAGCCCATTTCCTCTGAAAGGACCCTTCCTAGTCTCCCTCCATTACTTCCATCCCAGCTACAGACCCATGCACGCCTCCACCTGTTCACCATACCCTCTAGCTAGGCCAGCCTGTCTGAATACCACTCAGATCCCTCTCCCTAACCATACCCTCCTCCATCCCTGCCCCACGACCTTGTCTCAAGCCATTTGCACCCCACCCCAGTTCAACACCTTTCTTCCTCATCATCATTTTCTTCCTCCTGGATGGGGTATCCAGAAAATGATGTCTTCTTTTCCAAGCACCATACCACCTAAGCAACCCCCAAGTAGGGTCTCCAAAGCCACTCCAGGGAGAACGTCCTGACACCTTTTATTTCCCAAAGCTCTGAGCACAGAAGGGACTGGGCTTCAGAGAAGTCCCTATGGGGAAGTGGCCACACAGACAGAGTCTCCAGGGACTTCTTCCTGTGGAGAACACTGAAGCCCTCCACAGCTCCCCAAAACCTGAAAACCTTTCCATCACCACCGTGCTTCCCAACCCATTTCCCAGGCAGGCAGGAGACGGCCTCAGCAAGCTTCCCTGGGGCTGATCTGTGAAGAGGAGGTACTTGTTTTCAGCAGTCTCCTGATCTGATTTGGTCAGTCATCTCTACCAAGAAGCCAGTACTTACATTCACCGCAACACTTTGGAATGGGACGAGGGTAAGGGGTGGCTTTAAAACCTCTACACTTCACGAGGCCCCTGCTTCAGGAATTCTGGGTACCCACTGTACCTATTTACCCCATCCTTGGTAGTCTCTCCACCACTCCTGCCTATAGTGAGCAGCCCTGGGACCTGAGCCCAAGATGCAGCTGGAACGCAATGGTGAGGGCAGAGGGGAGTAGAGATGACTTAAGGGGCAGGAAGCCAGGGTGAGAACGGAGCTGCAGTTCTCCTTGTCAAGAGAGTGCTGGCCTGAGGCTCCAGGGGATTGAAGGTTGGGGCTCAGGACTAGGGTGGCTACTTCCCTACCTTTGCTGTCTCCCAACCTACTTAGTCAATTTCATATGCAAAAAGCAGACCTAAGTGCACCTTGGAAGTTCCTCCATGGATTCCTGCCTGCCCACCAGTTGCCTAGCACCTGTCTCTAGCCATGCCCAGTTCACCTCCCACCTGCTTTGCTGTTGTTCTTCTGTTTCATTTTTTTTTTTTTAAATATTCTATTTAGCTCAGGGGTAAAGAGCACTGGGTGCTTTCCCAGAGGTCCTGAGTTCAATTCCCAGCAACCACATGGTGGCCCACAACCATTTGTAATGGGATCCGATGCCGTCTTCTGGTGTATCTGAAGACAGCTACAGTGTACTCATATATATTAAATAAATAAATCTTTAAAAAAAAACAAACAAAAACAAAAACAAAAAACAAAAAAAAAAACTTTGGGTCTAATGGCACATGCTTTAATCCCAGCCCTGAGGAGAAAGAGACAGGCAGCTCTCTCTGTGAGCTCCAGCCCAGCTAAGCCTACATTATGAGACCCTGCCTCAAAGGAAATAAATACAAATCCAAGTTCTTTCTCCTTTTCAATTTTTAGATTAGCATACAGGGTATCGGGCCTCCCCACACCATGGGTCATTGGATTTGTGTCATTTCTCCCCCCAACCCCACCACACACATATACACACACTCCCTCTTCTGGTGGGCTTCCCTTTTTTTTTTTTTTTTTTAAATTATCATTGTATATGTGTGGGTACAAGCATGCCCACGTGTCACAGCCTTCCTGTATAGGTCAGAAGACACCTTCCAAGAGTCAGTTCCCTCACCAGGGCTCCAGAGATGGACCACAGGTCATCTGACTGTACCCACTGAGCCATCCCACCGGCCCTTGCTTTGTTTCTGTTGCTATTTCAAACAGAGCTCACACTGTAGCCCAATCTGGCCGCAAACTCCACGTAGGAATGCAGGAATTACAGGCATAAGCCACCATACATGGTGGCTGGTTAAGACCGGTTTCAGGCCTGGTGGCATGATGGTGGCTGGTCTCCTGGCATTCAAGACAAAGGCAGGAAGAGCATTCTCCATTTCATAGGGAACTCAAGGATTCCAAGAGCCCCTGTTTCAAAAACAAAAGAAAAAGAAAAACAAAACAACAACAACAAAAAAACCCACTCAGGTACAGTGGTAGTGAAGGGCCAGGACCAGGACTGGATCCTTCTGGAGGCAGAGGCAAGCAGATCTTTGTGCAGTTGAGGCCAGCCTGGTCTACCTATCAAGTTCCAGGACAGCCAGCCCTATGCAGAAGGACCCTGTCTCAAAAACAAACAAGCAAGAAACCCAGAGATGAAATCATTTTAGAACTGGAGCCATGTCTGTGTGAGGGGAAGAGCTCCTCTCTAGCCAGTGTTAAACTCTTAGCACAGAAAGGAAGAAAAGCAAGAAAAATAGCAACAAAATTTGTAAACGGTGCCCAGATCCCACATCCCCACATCCTGTTTTACTTTTCAAGGGATGGAGGGGTCAGCTGCTTATTCCAGTCCTGGGCTTTACTTATTCCCTCGCCCACTGTGCTTCTTGGCACCTTCCTAGCCAGCAGCGGCAGCATCTTTAAATGACCAGATTCAGATGCTCTACTACAGTTCTTTCCCTGGCTGTACTTGTGGGGGGAGATGGCCACTGCTCACTCCTCAGAGACCCTGCCTCCTTGCAGGCCCCGGAAACCACACCCGGTGGTGGTGGGTGGCTAGCACTTAGGTGTCTCCTTAGAGGTCCCTCCCACTAGGCTTTGTGTCTGCCATTGCCCCCCACCCCCCCAGGCATTGATCACCCTTCAAAACTCACTGACATGTCGGTCTCTCCCACCCCCAGAGCTCCCCACACACACTGAGAGGCTGGTCTCATAGCTTTTGGGTCCCTAGAATGAAAGAGATAAGAACAGATTCAGAAGCTAGTGCCTTGCTGTGTGCCTTTGGCTAAAGCACTCCCCCTTCTGAGTTTCCTTTTGAGAGCCTGTTGGAAGTATAAAAAAAGTGGGCCTGGATGGCAACTTAGAACACTGGAACCCCCTCCCTTCCTCCTGACAGCTCTGTCCTCCCCAACCTTCAAGATTTGTGCTTCTCCACACCTTTCATAGGTTTCGAGACTGAGGGGAGTATGTGGGCTGCGGGGCTCTTTCAGGCTCAGCTGGCAGAGCCTTCCCTGGCCTCATCCTGACCGTTAAGATCCTGCCTACTACACCTTCCGAAGTGCCCCCTCACCAACAGAAGCTCAGCTCTTCCCAGGCATGAGACTCAGCACTGGGCCAAGTACGTTAGCTCTGCTTCTCGAAACACGTGTCTCCATCCTCACACAACCATGTCCTGTCATTGGTGTGACTTTCGACTTGGGGGTGGGGGTTGTGGGGTTCGTTTTGAGGCAGATCTGTATCACAAATGTCCATCTCAGCAGAGGTTACCCGTGTGCCTGGCTTCAGTTTGATGCCTTGTCTTAGTGGGCTTTCTGTTGTGCTAAAACACCATGACCAAAAGCAACTCAGGGAGAAAAGGGTTTATTTCAGCTCACAGCTCACGGTTTACAGTCCATGCTGGAGGGGAGTCAGGGCAGAAACCTGAGGCTGGACCCCAGGATCATCAATCGACCAAGGGGTGGCCCGCCTTCAGTAGGGTGGGTTCTCCCTTATCAATTATTGATCAAGAAGACAAGACATTCCATACATTTTTGCCTACAGGTAATCTGATAGATCTGAGCTATATCTTTTTTTTTTTTTTTTTTTTTTTTTTTTTGGTTTTTTTTTTTTTTTTTTTGGTTTTTTTAGACAGGGTTTCTCTGTGTAGCCCTGGCTGTCCTGGAACTCACTTTGTAGACCAGGCTGGCCTTGAACTCAGAAATCCGCCTGCCTCTGCCTCCCAAGTGCTGGGATTAAAGGTGTGCGCCACCACCGCCCGCCCGGCTTGAGCTATATCTTTAGGGCCTTTTTTATTATTTATTTTTATTTAGACGAGGTCTCACTAAGTTGCCCAAAGTGGCCATGAAACTCACTCTGTAGCCCAGGCAAGCTTTGAACTTGTGATCCTGCTGCCTCAGCCTCTCTTGTAGCTAGGATTAGAGGGTCTGGGATATCAGGTGTGGTTAGTTTGATGATTTTTTTTATCCAAAGTATCTAGGAATTGTTTGAAGTAGAAAAACACACAAGTAGGTACACTGGATGTGTCAGTAACTGGGTGACAACTCACCTAGAGTAGTAAACAACTCAGAGCCCAGTAGAAAAGTTCATGTCACGTCAGCATAGCCCCCCCTCCACACACACAGAGCTTAGCTGCTGGGGAAAACAACTCCCCTAGATAGACACAGCTGTAGCAAAGTCCATGTCACTTCAGCATAGCCCCCCCTCCACACACACACACACACACACACACACACACACACACACACACACATATTCTAGAAGCTAGGCTGAGAGGAGTGGGCATGGAGTCCAGGAGCCAAGGACCCTGCTGTGGAGGGCTGAAACAGACTGGACCTTTGTGCTCAGTTCCTGTCAGCATTCCTGTTTGTAGCTTCCGATTCTTTGTGTACCCAGTAATCCAGGCCTTGTGGACAAGACCTGTGACATCACAGATGGACCTGTGTGTGACCCAAGTCAGTCCAACGGAGCATCTTTTAGCCATAACAGGGTGTACTCCTGGGATGGAGCCCCATGAGGAAGCAGAACCAAGGGAAAGAGAGTAAGACACCTATTACCTCTATCTAATGTGTCATGGCTGAAGCCACCAAGTAGTTCTGGAAAATTATCCCCATTTCTCGATTAAAGGAGGTCTCCCAAGTTCTCCTCTGGCTGTGAGCCAATAAGCATCTCTTCCCACTCTGATGGCCCTGGAATCTAGCTTAAGCCTCTTTCCTCAAATTGGGAAGGAACAACATTCTCACGGAGGGCTTTGGATCTCAGCTACCTGATGTTCCTTGGGTGGGCAGCCACCAGGCCTTTAGCCTGCTGCCTCCACTCCTTTCCTATAGCAAATCTTGGAGAAGCAGATGTGCCTCCTGAGTGTCCCCAGGCCATGTGGGGCCGGAGCCCAGAAGAGGCAGCACAGAAGCCTCAGTTCTGGAGAAGTGGTCCCCCACCCTGCACCTCTTCCTGCTGACTGCAAATAAGTTCAAGCTGCTCAAAGCAGGAACAAACCCCTCCCTCACCTGCTGCCCACGCAGACCCCTACTATGGACTCTGCCATGTTGGCTGGGGGCACTGCAATCTCTCCAAGGGTGCTAATGGCCTCCCCTGCCTGGCATAAAGACATTCATTTCCAAGTGTAGGTTCCAGCCACAGAGCCTCAAGCTCCAGCTTGGGAACAGGGTGATCTTAGCAGCCCTAGGGGATTGGGGGTGGGATTAGGCTGTGGAAGGGTGGGAAGAGGTACAGTTCAGTGGCAAGTGCCTGCTCCTTTAGCCCATAGGGTAACAGTTTCTGGTCATTCCAGCTGGGTGGCTCTGGACAGGTCACCTTTGCCTCTCTAAGTCTAGGTAGGTTCCTGTTTCTTTTCTATTTTCTCTCTCTCTCTCTCTCTCTCTCTCTCTCTCTCTCTCTCTCTCTTTTTTTTAAAGCAGGTCTTAATGTGCAGCTCTGCCTTGCCTAGCGCTTGTAGCAGTCTGCCATGGAACTCCCACTTTCCTCCTGCCTCAGCTTCCCAGAGTGCTGGGATTAGAGGCATACGCCACCATGCCTGGCTTGAACCATCCCTCTTAACAGGTGGTAGAGTAGCTAGCTCTGAGCACTTGCTTTCTAGCAGCCCCCCCTGGGGGGGGGGGTTCCAGACAGGCGTGTGGTATTTCTTTCCCGACACAGCCCTCAGTGTTTTTCCTTACCCCTATCTTGGACCCTCTAGCTTCCTATCTTTGAGCACACTCCCCCTCTCTGCTCCCTACCATATCTTGTGCCTAACTGACTGCTCCCCCCCACCCCCACCCCAGCATGCCTCTTAAGGGCTGTCTGCACACTCTTCACACATGCACCTGTTCACTTTTTAATCCTGGCAGTTGCCCGGCTCTTTGCTAAACTGATCTGGCAAATGTCACCTTGTTTTGAAATACCATGGGGACTCCTTGGCCTTATCTGCCTGGTTGAGTGTTGGCAACTTCTGGAAATGCTCTTGGCCTGCGTGGAGGGCCCTGCAGGAGCACCCTGCAGGCTGTCATGCCGTCCCTGGCGGCTCCCTCTGCTTTCTGTGCCCAGCTCTATGTTACTGTTTCGGGTCCCCTGTCAGTTTTCTGTGCTGAGTTCCTAGCTATCCTCACACTGGATCTGGTCTGCATTTATTATTTTTCAAGTGGGATTAAAAAAAAAAAATACAGCTGCCAATACTAAAAAAAAAAAAAAAAACAAAAAACCCAGCTGTCACATGAAACACACGAACCTGTACACACTGTTGCTAATCTGGCAAATTTGGCTACACTGCCTGGGGGACATGGCAGCCCTTAGTTCAGGACAAGGGGTGACTACCCCAGAAGGGCATCTGGCAGCAATTGCCACCCACCCTTGTGTTCTTGCTCTTTGGTATCCATGGAAACTGAGGATGGACTGAGAGGGCTTCCCAGTTCAACAGAGGCAGGAGAGAGTGAGTACATTTCCCTGTGAACTAAAAGACATTGTGTTTAATACGCTCAGCATGTCTATGTTGAAAGACATCCACATCCTACCTGCCTTTACTCCCGGTGTTACCTGCTGGGGCCTGTGCCTCAGCTCTCCCCAGGCATTAATTACAAGCATTTATATTGAACGTCCTGCCCCTGCTCCAAGTTCATTCCTGAATTGAAGCTAAGGTGAATCTAGACTTGATTTTCAGCTGCTTCCTGAAACTGTCTCCTAAACATCATAGCACCTCATTCATTCACTACACAAACACTTACTCTTTATATAGCAGACGTTCTAGATACTGTTGTAGATTTACTCTTTCTATATAGCAGACGTTGCAGATGCTCTGCAGGATAGAGACTGGCCCTCTGAGACCTTTTGTCACAAAAGGGATCAGCCTGGAGGTACTTAAGACAGGATCCCCAAAGAACATATGGCCATGAACACACTAGGTTGTTCTGACCTGGGTCCTCTCTTCAGTCCCTTAGCTGTTCAGGCTTGAGACAGTTGGCAGAGGCTCTAGGGTGGTAGAGGGTACCAGTGGGAAGTAGAGACCCCTGGGGAATGACGAGCCTCTCCTAAACCCACCAACCCACCAAATACAGCAGGAGAGATGGCTCAGTGGTTAAGAGCACTTGCTGCTCTTCCAGAAGACCAGGGTTTGTCGCCCAGTACCCAGAGGGTGTTTACGGCCATCTGTAACTTCAGCTCCCAGGGATTCAATCATCTCTTCTGACCTCCACAAGTGCAAGGCATGAAAGTGGTGTGCATATATCTATGTAGGCAAAACACCCATATACACAAATTAAGAACCATAAATGACTCCATAGTAGAATCAGGCTTCCTGGAGGGGCACTGGCTTACAAACATAACTCAGTACCAGCCAGTCTCAGGGCAATACACCTGGCCTCCTGCCTGGCTCAGAGGCTGTATGACTTTGGCTACATGTCTCAGCCAGTCTTAGGGCAATACACCCTGCTTCGTGCCTGGCTCAGGCTGTACGACCTTGGTTACATGTCTTGACCTTTCTGAGCTTACTCATTTAGAAATTGAGTAAGCAAGGCTGGAGGTATAGCGCAGCTGACAGAGTCCTTGCCTGGGAAGTACAAAGCCCTGGGTTTGAGTCCCAGCACCACATAAAACTAGGTATTACCCAGCACCCAAGAGGTAGAGACAAAAATTTGAAATTCAAGATTTTCCTTGGGCTTCAGAGTGAGTTAAGGCCAGCCTGGGATATATAAAACTTAAAAAAAAAAAAAAAATACAAAACCAAACCCAACCCAACCCAACCCTGCCTCAAACAACCAAATGAAAAAACAACAAGGTTATCAAGAAGGGTATGTGAGCTCACCCCCCTCCCAACCTGAGCATGGGGAGGCTGGGAGAGGAGAAAGCCCTTAAATTTGAAGTTAGCCAGGTGACTGAGTTCCAGGCCACCCTGGGATACAGAATAATAACCTGTTTCAGAAAACAAACAAGACTAGGCATGGTATGGTGCTTGCCTTTAATCTCAGTACTCCAAAAGGAGAGGCAGGGGAATCTCAGTGAGTTAGAGGCCAGCCTGGTCTACAGAATGAGCTCTAGGGCAGCCAGGACCACAGAGAGAAACCCTGTCTCAAAAACAAACAGCTGGAGAGAAGGCTCAGCAGTCAAGAGCCCTTGCAGAGGGCTGAGGTCTGGGTCTCAGCGCTCCATGGTGGCTCACACTGTAACTCCATTTCCAGAGACTCTGATGATGACGTCTCCTACCATCCATGGGCAGCAGGCATGCAAATGGTGTACATACATACATGCATACGGGCAAAACACTCATATATAAAAATACCTCTTTAAAAAAAAAAAAAGACTGGCAGGCACCTGGCGAGGTGGGTGGGTACATGGCATGAGTAAGCAGCCTCTGGTACTTAGTAAGATACCTAGCAACACTGTCCAGGGATCCTGGGGCTCCTCTCTCCAACACTGCCTTTTCCTGGCACCTGTGTCCACACTGTCCCCAGGACATTCCAGATCCCCATCTAGGGCTTGAGCCCAGCACGCCATGCTCCCTCCCTCTCAGCATGGTCTTATCTCCGTTCTAGTTCTTTAGGTGGTGAATGGTGGAAAGCTGATGCCACGTGTCTCACCCGGCAGTCATGTTCCGCCTCTACCCCCCAACTCCTACCAGTGGCTTCCTTCACCTCTGTGGGCAGTGTGGGGTGCACACTGCCCTTCTTCCCAGTGACCATGCAGCTTCCACATCCCCATGAGGACAAAGAGGCTCAACCCCAAGAACTGTCTTCACCCACATCCTTCTGCCTCAAGTCCCACCATTCCGGATGCAAAGCGGGGAGGCACACAGCACACAGCTAGATACAGGTTTATTATGGCACCGGAGTGAACTGGGGCTAGGAGACCAGCACCAGTGAGTGAAGGTGGTGAAGGAAGTGTGGGAAAGGGGACTGTGAAGGGGGAACCCCAGGATCTAGCCAGGAGCTGGGGCTGGGACAGCTACTGCCAGCCCTACCCAGAAAGGTCCAGGGTGATCGCTCTAGTTTTTCACCCTTCAGGAGGAGTAGGGTGGCAATAGTGTGTGGGAGGTATTCATACGTGGGAGAAGGCATGGCTCTTGCAAAGGGGCTTGTCCTTCTTGGAGTAGAAGGTCTTTCCTTCCAAGTTGATTTGACATATCTGAGGACAAAGAAGGTCCGGTCACATGAGGCTAGAGAGAATGGCAGAGGCCCTTTCCCAAGCTCTCGGATATCCCACAGACAGATGGACGTGGGGCCCAAGCTCTTGGATATCCCACAGGCAGGAGATGGACATGGGGTAGTAAGGAACAGAGGGCACTGGGGTGGTGGTGGGTGGAGAGGGAGGTGCTTACTGCACAAACAAAGCACGTGTCATGCCAGCTGAAGCCCAGTGCTTCCAGGAAGCGGTCTCCAGCATCAATCTTGAAGTCACAGCCTCTACATTTTGTGCCAAACATCTTCTCATAGTCTGGTAATGGGGACAGAAAGGAGGGTCTGTATCCATATGGCCCCTTCCCACCCCCAGTCCCTCCTTGCCTTCTCCAGGCAAACCTCGCTCGCAGTAGGGGGCCCCTTCTTCCATGTAAAAGGCTCTGTTGCGAATAGGTGCTTTGCAGGCCGCACAGGTGAAACAATGCACGTGCCAGGTCATCTTCAGGGCATGCATGATCTCCTGGAAGAGGCCACAGTCACCGTCAGGCTCAGCCGGACCCCGAGAACACAGGAAGGCTGACATGGCCCCTCCCACTGCTGTAAAATATTACATCTCCATATACACAGCTCCCAGAGCCACACTGGCAGGCCCCACTACACTGGCAACCCCCAAGGTCCCTAGCATCAGGTCTCAGACTTGCATATTTCAAATATCTCCAAGACTTCCTATCTCAAATGGTAAGTCCTTTATCTGTTCAGACCAAAACTCACCCCCCCTTTTTTTTTTTTTTTTTTTTTTTTTTTTTGAGGTAGTCTCTTGTACTGGCTTTGAACCCCCGAAGCCGATGCTCCTGTCTCCATCTGCTGAGTGTGTTGAGCTTTCAGGTATGTGCCACCATGACTCTAAATTCCCCTCTCTCTCCTTCCCTTCATCAGTAAGTACTGAAGGGTGCTCCTTCAAGACACATCCAGACATCCAGCCGGGTGACAGCTTAAAGGGCTGCTGGGTAGAGTTCAAACTTGGCCTATGTAACTTATGAAGCGCCTGTCTTATAAATAGCCTGTGCAGGACCCAGCAGTCAGCAGGCCTGTCCTGTCTCCCCCTCTCCTGGTCGCTCACATGTTGACTGTGTCACCTGTGTCGGAGCTACACCCCAGCTCTCCGTCCGCCCACACAGCTCCTCTCTACGTCAGGTCTCCCAACCTGTGACTTAAGTTTCTGTACAACTGTCACTTTCTCCACAGGGCCCACTCTGACACCAGTGACTACTTTAAGCTACCCCCGTCCCCTACCCTGCACTCAGGGCCTGTCCTCTACTGTCCTGTAGCAGTTATTTCACTAATATCCTCCCAGATAACGTGCCTGTTGCTCTCGCCCCCGACCACTCCTTGCTAGTAGAAGACAAGTGCCAGCAACTGCTCTAGAAATGGTTCTGTTCTGACAGTGCCTAACCCACTGTGGGTCCTCAGTGGACTCGACTCCACTGGAGGAAGCAGAGACCCAGGTGATAAAATCTCCCCAGGGAAAAACTGGCCGTTCTTGAAACGGTAAGTTCACCAGGGCCAGAGGCTGTGTGGGGCACCTAGCTTTATCCTCTTGTAAAGCCTAGCTACCTATCTGACGAGTTGAGTACCTGAACCCGATCTTGGGCTGTTTAGAAAATAGACCAGGTTTGCAGACAGGGACCCAAGTTCACTATGAATGACTGGAATACTTAGGTTGAAACCTTTCGTTTTTCTTGGTGCCGGAGACAAAATGTAAGACCTCCTAGATGCTAGGTAGGCACTGTACCACCCAGCTACACCTAGCTGGGATTTGTAAAAGATGCTTACTGACTCAGAAACACAAGTGTGGCCATGCCAAACGTAATTTTGGGGGTCATCTTAGCTCTGGGATGATCCTGGCTATAGTTCCCCACCCCAGCCCCAATAGCAGCTTTCTGAAGCTCACCTGACTTGCCTTCAGCTCCTAATTCCTCCATTTCCCCTCACACCTTCCTCAAGTGCTACCTGGGACATAAACCACTCTTCGGCATGCACCCTTCTCTGAGGGAATTCCCATGTGTGTTTGCCTTCCTCTTATGGCCACTTCCATGCACCTGTTCAAGTGTTTACCGATCACCTTCTACGATGGGCACAGTGCCTAAGTCAAACAGACCTGCTCTTGGCTCATGGCGTCCACACCCAGGGAAGCAAGACGGGTCAGAGGATAAGGATAGGGTGAGTGAACTGTGGGAAGGGTGGGCCTAAGAAGGTGTGGGACAGTAGTAGTGCACTGAGAGGCAGAGGTGGATCTCTGAGTTCGAGGCCAGCCTGCTCTACAGAGTAAGTTCCAGGAGAACCAGGGGTACACAGAGGAACCCTGTCTTAACAAAAGTGAGTAAATGAATGAATGAATGAATACAATAGAAGGGTATTCCTAGGACTGGAGCGATGGATTTATTCTTTTGAAGAAGACTGAAGTTTAGTATCCAGCACCCATTTTGGGCAGCCTGTAACTCCAGCTTCAGGGTATCTGACACACTCGCCTGGCTTTGATGGATGCTTGCATTCATTCAAGCGTGCACACACAATTAAGAATACGAAAAGGAGGCTGAAGGTTCTTGAGGAAGTGGCAGCCGAGTCTCAGCTAAGGACGGTAGTAAGAGATGCTAGGAGTACGCAGAGGTGCTGTGGTAGAGGGGCCAGAGCTTCCTGACAGAGTGAAGCCAGAAGCAGGCAGTATTTTCAAGGGACTTCTGGGCAGAAAGGCCCCTTACTAGGACACTTGGAAGATTGGTGAGGGCAGACTTTTATCCCTGGGAGGTGAGTTTTTTTCCTTTTAGGCAACTGATGAAATCCATCTTTGCTAGATATGTGGCTACCCCCCCCCCAAAGCTATACATCCCAGCTTCCCTTGCAGTGAGGTATGGTTAACAAGTGGGTTCTGACCAGCAGGATGGAAGCAGAAGGACTAAGTGACATCACCCTTTAAAGATGGTGCCACCTGTCTCCTCTTCCCCTTATGACTTAGTGCTAGCTGGACTATGGACCCCTTGGCCAAGGCTCAAGAGCCACCCTGAACTACAAACACATATTGAGAATGTCTGGACAACAAAACGAAGAAGCCTCAGTCGACTAGCCAGACCCAGGCTGTCCACCTCTGCGTGAAGCTGCAGAAAGAGGTTCTCTCTCCTTCTCACGATTCTGAGAGTCACTGTGGACACTGGCCGCTGCTAACAGCCTCGCCTCTGAATCTAGAGAGCTCAAGTTAGGGAGAGGACAGTGGGCCTGGCCTCAGCTTTATACTCCTACCCCACGTTCACAAGTGAGAGCCTTCACATGTGCGCGCGCGCGCGTGCGCGCACACACACACACACACACACACACACACACACACACACACACACACGGTAGTTTCTTCCCCTTTCTGGGCCTTAGTGCCCAATGTATAGAATAGAAACTCACTCAAGTTATCAAACTTAATCTGTTCTGTGTCCTTGTCCCCAAACCTGTGACACCTGCAAGTCTCTCTCCCACAGGGAGAGTACTTGGGAGCAGGGTCCTCTTGGGTCACAGGCTAGACCTGTCTGCCAGGTTTGAACTCCTGCTACATACACAGAAGCAGCCTCAAGCCCAGCTATGCAGAGAAAACCTGGATTTAGGCGGTGTTTAGCCTGTGAGGGAAGAACAGTTTGCAGTGACGTTTTAGTTTGGATTTCTGCCTTTGCCACACGAGTCCTGTCAAGTTATCTCCCAGAGTCTCAGCTCTGTACACTGGAGCAGCAGACACTGGACCGGCTGCTTGTGGCTTTTCAGACATCCTTCTACTGCCACTGGCAGCTGCAAGCTCGACTCCAGAGCACAAGTAGCCCTCAGAACCCTCAGGCCCGGCATCTGCGGCTTTAATCAACCGTGAATCAACAATACTTGGAAAGTACTTGTGCCTGTACTGAACAGATGTAGACTTCTAGTTCTGGTCATTATTCCCTGAACAATCCAGGGCAACAGCTATCTGCATTTGATCGGGGGTTCTAAATGCTGTAGAGACAGACTGAAGCACAGAGGGCATGCACAGGTGACAGCACAGTTACGTGCGACTTAGTGCCACTCTGTATAAGGAACTTGAGCACTGGTGTCTGTGGGTCCTGGAACCAAGCCCTCCAAGGCCAGCGAGGGTGACAAGCACACTGGGGTTTTCTGTTTCCCATGTAGCCTGTGGTGGATGTACTGCAGAACTAGACAACAATGGAAGCCAAATGGGTTCAAATGAAAAACTGTCCAATGAAAGGCTGTATCCCCAGACCACACTATGCCTCTACGGAATACTGTTTGCCTCTTCCTTCTCCTGCTGGGCCTCAGCAGCCATCTGACAAACAGAATAGAAACTCAAAGCCACCTGTCAATGTCTGACAGGATGAAGAGTCACCTTCCTGACAGCTACAGGGGATGGCATGCCACAGCCTCATCCAATCAGACACATGGGAGTTTTCAGAGATGATTCTGTGACACAAGCCAAGCCAGTGAGCATCAGCTAAGGAGCTAACCTGGGCAAATAGAACCTTGGAGGCACAGTGACAACGTTCTTGCCAGTTTCCAGAGAAAAGCATGCTGGGAATGGAAGAAGCTGACAAAGGTAAAAACAGGCTTTGAGCTCCAGCTGAACCAATGACCAGAACAAATGGTGACCTCAAATAAGAGCAAGATGACAGTACCCTAAGAAGGGACGTGGTCACGAGAGGGCTGTACCCACTGGGTCTGCATTTGGCTGCCATAGCAGTAGAGACATGGCCAGTAGAAATGGGCTTATTTATTTCAGACAGAAGAATTCCTGAGCTAGAATGGCGCTCCAGGGCGCCTGATCAGGAGAGCGTAGTGCCAAGGCTCAGAGGCACCTGGAGTCAGCCAGCACCTCCAGTCGCCGGAGCCGCCTCTCTTCCTTTGCTTGAGCTTTTTCTTTTTTTTCTTTCTTTTTTTTTCCGTTTTTTTTTTTTTTTTTTTTTTTTTTTTTTTTTTGAGACAGGGTTTCTCTGTGTAGTATGTCCTGGAACTCACTTTGTAGACCAGGCTGGCCAGAAACCCGCCCGCCTCTGCCTCCAAGTGCTGGGATTAAAGGCATGCACCACCACCACCACCGCCCAGCTTTTGAGCTTTTTCTTAATAAGAGTTTGGTCTTTTAGGATGGGAAGATGGCTCAATTGTTAAGAGGACCTGAGTTCTATTTCTAGCACTCGCATGGTAAGTCACAAACACATGTGATGTGTGATTCCAATTCCAGGGGACACTGTCTCGTGACCTCTCAGAGTACCAGTAGTGAATGGAGTGCATATACCTATGTGCAGGCAAAATACTCAATGCATGTAAAATAAATACACCCCCCAAAATAAGTAAGTAAACAAACAAATAAATAGTTGGTCTTTTAAGAGTATCCTGGCTAGTGGGCCTGACGAGGCTGTAGAGAAATGGAACTAGGGCCTTGTGCATGTTACACGAGTGTTCTACCACTAAGCTACAGTCTCCGCTGTTAGCCTGTTTAGGATGCTAGAGATTCCTGCTGAGACTTCCACATCTGACAGCTGCTCAACACTGTTGAACACTGTTAACATTTTCACTTTCTCCCTTGCCCCTCCCTCCTGCCCACCTGCCCCTCCTGTGCACCTACATCTCCTCCCCCACTTCCCCCACCTGCCCACCTGCCCCTCCTGCCCACCTACATCTCCTGCCCCACCTCCCCCACCTGCCCCTCCTGTCCACCTCCCCCTCCTGCCCTCCTGCCAGCCCCACTCACTCCAGTGATCTTCTTCTTGCATTTGGCACAGCTGGGTGCATAGCGCACATCATAGCAGGAGGGGCAAAAGATAGCTCCCTTCTCCTCAAAGAAGCCACCCTCTTCCAGGACCTTTCCACACTGGCTGCACACGAATTCCTCAGGATGGTATGCATGGCCCAGTGCTACCAGGTATCGGCCGCTGCAGGGAGAGGAAATAAATGCAAATGAGGTAGGGGCTCCAGGAGGAAGACTGGAGCTTGAGTTTGTCTTCAGGAGAAGCCACTTGGTTTTATAAGACTTGCTTGTTCATACAGCAATACAAACCAAAAGTAGTGGGAGCCCTGATCTACTCTCTGGATGAGGCACCCTGGTTTGGGTGGAAGTTGATGGCCGAGTCAACCAAGACACCCCTGGGGGACTGCCCAGTGTGAAGGTAAACAGCTGAAGAGACCCTGGTGAACAACCTGTCCTGCCTGCCTGTTCCATGTGGCCTGAGCAGGGGTCTACAGGTCCTAGATTAAACAGGGCTGTCGGAAGGAGGGGATGCTCTACAAACCCTCTCTTCCTGAGAGCTGACTGGAAACAAAAGCAGGCCAGGGACAGGGCCAACAACTAGGAAGATTCTGGAATCTGACTCTAAGGGGCAGTGAGGCTTGGCTGGGTTCCAGGAAGCAGTGTACAGAGGGGGTACCTGTGGCCTATTGGCTCTGAGAGCAGAGGCTCAGAAGAGACCAAGCATGAGGAGGAGACAGCAGAGAGGGAGGCCCTTCTTTACTCAGAGAGTGGCAAACCCACAGATACAGCTTTGGGTGCCGCTGGCACCTTCCTGCTTTCCCTGCTATAGCCGGGTGTGAGTATGGCAGGAAGTGCAGGATTAAGAACCTGAGGATCGGGGGCTGCAGAGATGGCTCAGCTGCTGAGAGAACACTGGCTGCTCTTCTACAGGACCCAGGTTTGATTCCCAGCACCCACATGAAGGCTCACAGCCATCTACACTCCATCCAATTCCAGGGGAATCCAACACCCTTTCTTGGTGTCTGTGGGCACCAGGCATGCAAGTGGTGCACAGATACACATCCAGACGCAACACCCATGTACAAAAGAAATGTAAAAAAATCCGAGGATCCAGGCTACATCCCTTCCTGTTTCAGCCAAATCCTTAACTCTCTCTGAGTAGCAGCAGAGGTAGGATAGGTACATTAGACAGGACAGGGCCAGGCTGCAGGGCAGGAAAGATCAGCACTAGAAGAGAACACTTACCGGATGATCTTGTGGCACTGGTGGCATACAGGAGTCTTGCCATTGTTGCTGCCCCCTCCTGTGCCCCCTCCAGCTGCAGCCTGCACGATGGAGGTGCGGTTCTGCAGAGGCGTGGGTGTGGCTGGCTGGCTGTGCCGAGTCAGCACTGTGCTGGTTTTGTCTGGGGCATAGCGCTCAGCAAATGCAGGGTCCACAGCCCAGGGTGGACGGCTGGTGGGGCTGGGGGTGGTGGGGCCTGACAGCCAAAGAAAGTAGGGGTGCTCAGGGAGCCCAAAGGGCAGAGGGTAGAACCCAGGGTAGCCTTAAAAGCCCACCACCCCTATGTCCATGGAGGCTACCCACCCTTCTTCAGCCCCAAGCCCACTGTCTTACCAGGCCAGGATTCCTGGGGTATAGTTGAGGCTGGGGCTGGGGCTTCTGTCCTGGGTACCTGGCTGTAAGATCTGCCATTCAAGGCCCTGCCTGGCTGAGGCTTTGGGCATGGTCCCACCCCCTAACTTCAGCTGTGCTGCTCCCATGGATGCTTGAGTGCACTGGGAGCTGCAGGGATGGATTCTAGGTCCCTCTGGGGTAGAGGTAGAAAAGGGTACTTCCCCTAAGTAGGGCACAGCTATCTGGGCTGCTGTGTAGACTGTGGAAGCAGAGTGTACTCCCGCTCCCAGGGCAGGCTTTGGGTCTCCTCTTATCCAGGAGAACCATGGGTAAGGCAGAGCCATCTTGGTTAGGTTCTCCCTCCCACCAAGAAGCAGGCTGCAGAGCCCACACCAAGTCTAAACCATTTAGTGTCCCATACCCAAAACATAACCAGACCCAAAAGATGGGAGACAGAGGCAAAGAAAGCAGGGCTGAGAACGTTTATTTCCATGCTTTCCATGCTCAAGGCAGCGCAGACCTGGCAGACAACAGTACCACAGGGCCAAGAAGGAAGGTAGTGTCAGACGAAGCCAGGCCCTGTGCCAGGCAGGCTTCCAGGACCAGGCCAGTAGGAGGTTCAGGCCAGGGACATGAAAGCGGTAGGCAAGAGCTGGAGGCACCCGTGGGGTGCCCTGGGAGTAACAGAGAGAGGAAAGCAGAGGGTGGCAGGCTGGGAAGGCCAGGCTATGACTGCACGTTGAGCACGTGGGCAGAGCGCTGGTGGTGCCAGTCCCGGAGGCGTGTATAGCGTGGGCTCTGTAGCTCCAGGACATACTTTTCCCTGAGGGGCAGAGAGAGAGAGAGAAGGAGGAGGAAGTGAAAGGAAGGAGAGATGGAAGGGAGGCAGGGAGCATGGAGGGAAGGAAAGGAGGAAGGGACAGAAGAGAGCTCTGGCAGGGAATGGCCAGGAGCAGCCAAGGGCTGGTGGCTGGAAAGAAGGAGTGGGAGGCTAGGGAAAGGGGCTAGCGCCCGAGTTTTTACCTTGACTTCTTCATGAATTCCTCATCCGGGTCTTGCACTGAGAGGACAGAGGTAGGCATTGACCAACAGGAACGAGGGTCACCCCAGCCTTGAGTCCTGGCCAAGTCAGGCCCAGGCTAAGGCCAGGAGAGTCCGCCCTGACCTGGGCCAGTACTTACTGAACTCTGTGCCCGTGAGGTGGGCAAGAATGCGGAAGGAGCGGGACTGGCCTGTCCCGGGCCGTGGCCGCCAATCTTCGGTATTCTCCATCAGCCGCTGCTTGCTGGCATCGGGGACCAGCTGTCTGAGCAACTGTCTATGGGAGGAGCAGAGCTCAGAACCTCCGGTTCCGAGGGCACCAGAGGCTGCCCCTCCCAGGATGTGATGTGCATGGGTTATGGTGACAGCTGGGGGTGGGGGAAAGGGGAGGCAAAGGGCTTGGCTGGGTAGGTGGGTAAATCAGAGGGGGCAGGACAGGCAGGGTAGGGAGGGGCTACCACCCAGAGTGTCAAAAGGGAGAAAAGTGACAGGAAGAGGGGGGCTCACTGACTTGTCAGGGGTCTGCACCTGTGAAGGAAATAGACAGATAGACAAATAAAGGGACAGACACAGGAGAAGAAAGATGGGGGGAAATCAGAGCAGTGGAGAGGGAGACAAGGTAACTCAGCTGGCCCAACACCACACCCCAACCTCAGGATGCCCAGGGGTTCAGAGCCTGTGGAAGAGCAACAGCCTGAGGTGGGGCATCTTCCTGCAGCCCCACCCACTGCCAGGGATTGCTGCCACACGGTTAAGGGGCTGGGGTCTGGCACAGACTGAGCAGTAGCAGGCGGCTGTGTGTGTACTTGTGAAAGGACTGGACGGTGTACACAAGAAGTAGGAGTGCACGGGCAGGGGCTGACATACCCATTCTGCGGCAGGGTGCTGTCAGTAGGTGGGGGTGCCCCAAAGGGCCGGGCCGTCTTGTTGAGGGAGGCGCTTGGTGCAAAAGTGTACCTCGGGGGGTCGGCGGGAGGGGTCAGGGCCTGGGCAGAGACAGAGCCAGGCCGGGTGGGTGGGTGGGTGTGGGGGCTAAGGTGGGAACGGAGTCACCACCACCAAGAACAGTGACAGGTCCGGCCCCACTCTTACACATCTGGCCAGAGGCAAAGATGAAGGGGTAACTGTGATTTCAAGGGGCCCACTGGGAAGTGATAAATTCAACCCACTCTGGGACAAGGGGACCAAAGGTAGGTAGGCACACACAGCACAGGCTTGTGGGAAGAAGCAGACAGACAGGCAGGCAGGCACGTGTGGCGCCCAGACCGTGCGGCAGCTCCTAGCTCCACTCTCCCGTTCCCCAGACCCTGCTCTCTGCTCTTAGCCAGAGAGAGGGTCTCAAGGCTGGGCTAAGGAGGGTAGGTTAGCCCAGTCTAAACCCTTCCCTCTCTCATCCAGGACATCTCCTGTATAACCTACCTTCTGTGGTTTGCTCTGAACAGGCTGGGCTCTGGAGAAGAAGAGAGAAGCAGTCACTGCACATAAGTGTGACCAGAGGCTATCCTCACCCCTTCGGCCTATCAGCACCTGTACCTGCTAAGACCCAGGCTGAGGCGCTCCCCACAGGCGCGGATCTTGTTCTGGGCTTCAATGTGTGTGAGGCTTCCTGCGTTCTCGCCGTCAATATTCAGTACCCAGTCTCCAACGGCCACCCCGGCCTGTGCAGCTTTGCCTCCAGGAGTGAGCTGTGGAGAGGGGTGGTCTGAGGCCCATGGGTGCATACCCAAGCTACACAAGCCGCCTCACAGTCCAGACACCGCTGGTAAACACCCACCATCAGGAGACAGCCCATACCTGTAGGCTAGGACCACAGCCTTCGACAGCTGTGTCTTCTGAGCCCTTTATAGGCTGTTTTTACCAGTCATATTGTCCACCCCAGACAGCCACCTACCTGTGTTGCTGAAACTAGGATACGAAGGCTAATAACATTGATCATGGTCACCTATAGCCTGTTAAGTGTCCCGTCTCCTACCTGAGAACTGCTACTGCCTCCCATTCCCACCAAGGCCAAGTCCTGACTCCCCCGCCCCCAGGCACTGAATGCCTTCATAGATGCATGTACTATCGATTGCATGGCTCTGTGTTCCTTTAATACTTTTTAAAATTTTTGGTGAGCAAGGCTCACCACTTACCAGGGATCAGCCGGTGCCGGTGGCTCTCATTCCACCAAGCCTGTGTTCCCTTATTTCCCACACAAACCAGAAATTCCCAACTCAAAGCCAAAAGAATTGGGGGCATGGTGGCTCCCAAGCGGGGTGCAGGATGCCCGAGATCCAGGAGGCTCCTCGGGTGAGCTAATGCAATGTGTACTGAAGCAGACCAAGAGAAGATGAGAGGTTCTAGAAACGGCAGGGACAGAGGGACCTCACTCGGAGACTGCCAACTCTGGGACAGAATGGGGAGCTGGACTTGACAGCTTTATTTTGTGCCTGAAGGGGAGATGAGCAGGAGAGCTGATGAGTCAGAACCCTCTTACCTGCTAACACACGGTAAGAATAGCAACACATCAACACCTAGGATCGACACCGCATCTTCCAACATGCTTGCAGAGGAGTCTGGGGATACACCCTGTTCATACTCAAAAAACAGAACTGCCGAACACCTAAACTCAGTCACCCTGCCAGCAAGAGGTGCAGCCAGGATTTGGTCCTGACTGGAAGACTCCACTATAATAGGGCAAAAATGAGGGGTCAATGCACCCAATAAAGACACTGGAATAGCCAGATGTGGGGCAGACACCCAGCACTGGGGAGGCAGAGGCAGGTAGATTTTTGTGAGTTTGAAGCCAGCTTGGTCTGCATAGTGAATTCCAGAACAGCCAAGACTACAGAGAGAGAGAGAGAGAGAGAGAGACCCTGCCTCAAAAACTAATTAGTTAAATAAAATTTGGGGGAAGAAAAAGACTCTGGGGTGCCTGGCATGGTGGTACTTGTAATGGCAATACTCTGGCAGGATAGGCAGAAGGACTGACAGCTCAAGACACCCCTCATTCCGTGGCTAAGTTTGGGGTCTGCATGCCCCTCTCACTTTTATTTCACTCCAATGAGCCCCTAATAACGGGGATAAGGAAGTGACACTGGAAAGGGAAATGACCTAGTCACAGGCAGGTGAGTCAACAGACAGAAACCTGGTTTAGCCACTCCTTTCTACACAGGCTGCTTCCTGAGAGGTGTGGGGCAAGACCAAGGTGGGGGTCTTGTGAGGAGCGACTGGCTCTCTGAAAAGTGGAGAAGTGGTGGAACTACTTCTTTTATGGGGTAGAGAGGGCAGAAGCATGTGAGGAGTAAGCCGATGGTTAGAGCTAGAGAGAAGAGCACCATGGGGAGGACGGTTTGGGAAAAGAGGCTAGTAAGATTAAGGAGGGGAAAAGCCAGGGGGCTGGACAAGTGTCATGGGTGTGAGTGAGTCAGCCTGGGAGCTCCACTGAGCAGCCCAACCCCCAAATCCCAGACATTACCTCATCTTCCAGGCCTGGGCCCACAGCCAGCCCTAGCCCCTCCTTCCTCCCTCCACTTTGGGGTCAGGGGAGGGATAGCGGGCTGGCCCAATTTAGAAAAGACCACCCCACCCATCAGGGCCTAACTCACTCCAGGGCAGGGCTCAGCGGGTGACCCCACCCACATGTTAAGGCACTGCTGACAAAGGAGCCCAGGGGCCAGCAGGGGCCAGAGTGCCCCCAACAGGCGACATCTGCAAGGCCTTCATTGCCAATGAAGAAAACTAAGAGCTATACCACACTGGCCAGCACCTTCCCAGAGGGGAGGAAGAAACCGTAGGATGTATGTGTGGGGGAAGGGTCTATAGCCCTTAGTCATCCTGCTGGTTGGAGCAGATTCCAAGGCAGTTCCAGAGAAGGATCCTGGGAAGAAGACAGCCTGCATGCCTGCCTGCCCTGACCACCATGTCTGGCTCCCACAGAGAGGAGAGCCTTGATACCTCTCTCGGGTGAGCAGTGCCTGGAAATTCTCAGGCCCCTTTGGGCTGGGCTTGCCCTGGGCTTCCTGCCAACAGCTGACTGCCTACACTGTGGCTGGGTGGGCCTCTCTAGGCAGGCGGATGTCAGGGCAGGAAGTCCCTGCCCCCTTTCTGACCCCCTAGGCCACTTTGAGATAGCAAGCTGGAAGGCTGGCCTCACCCACTCTGGGCAGAAAGTTTGCTTTGAGTCCTACTGACACAAATGACTGAGGGCCAGGTGAGGGGCCTAGACCTACGCCAACCCTTTCAGGCTCTGTTGACTAGCCACTGCTGGCCATCCCAGCTGGGGCTGCATTCTTGGGCTTATAAGGCAATCCCCCTGCCACAGGGAGGAGTCAGCTCCCAGCTCCACCCCCCACAAGGGTGGACTGAGGAATGGAAACAGGAATCCTGTAGGCTAGCCTCACTGCACCTCTGCTTAGGGTCAAAGGCCACACAGCCAGACTAGCACCAGCTGACCAAGTCCTCACAGGGGGCAGGAAGAGTTCCACGTCCTTAGACGGACAGGGAGTACAAGCCGTTTTGTGCCTCAGTTCAAACCCTTGCGCTGCTGTGGACTTGCTGAGAGAAACCCTCCATCCCTCTGAGCTCTGTCACTTGGAGAAACAGGATGACAATGGCTACTTCTACTGGGGACCTGGTTCCACATGCTGCTCTTCCAGCTAGGACACTTCTTGGAGACATCAGACTCCAATACTGAAGGAAAAGTCTCCCCCTTGGCACTCACAGATGGCCGGCACAGGGGGCTTGGTGGAAGAGCATCAAATCCTACGTGAAGGTAGAGGAGCAAATCTCCACTCTCCACCTAGTTAGGAGTCCTGGTAATAAGTGTCCATTTGGACCTGGAGACTCCTGTCCTATTGGTCCTGGCTTGCTCCTGCTGTTTCCTTCCATGATCCACTGGAAACCTGGGCACCCAAGAACGCTTGGGAAGTTCGTTCCCCCATCTAGGCTCACCCGAGAGATGGAGAGAGGCACATTGAAGTCCTTGCCCCCCTGCAGACGGAAGCCCCAAGGGGCTGGTCCCTCCAGCACAACCTTGAAGGAATCCATGGTGTCTGTTCCTGTAAGGAAAGAAGAGAAAGTGGGTGTCTGAACTGCAAACTGGCAGGCAGGTCCAGATCTGGGCATTAGCATTGGCCAGATACCAAGAAGGCACGGGCGGACGCTCAGCGCACACAGGCACTAGGAGGCAGGTATCTTCCTCTGGCTTGGCTGGGCACCTGGCAGGCCAACGTCTCACAGACAACAGACAAGGTGGTTCCCCCACCCTGGCCCCTGCCACTGGGAAGGAGAGGAGAGTCCTCATCAAGCTCAATTCCTCTTCTAAGGGTTGGCTGTGGGGTTAATTGGCACTGCTTTGCCCAAGCTAACCTGGAATCTCAGGAGGGCGGCGGGGTGAGTCAGGGGCCAGCTCCCCCTCCTTCCCCGGGTGCCGGCAGGCAGGCCGCCGCCGGAGCCTGCTCGGACTATATAAGGCGTGTAAGCTGACACTGTGGAGAGCCCGAGGAGGGAGCACGTTAGGGGCTCGGGATATGAGGGGGAGGGGTGGGGAAGGAGGACGCAGGAGCGGGTCCTAGCCATTTTGGGGCAGGTCGAGGCTACTGGTGGTCAGGGCGGGACCCCTGGGCTCTGCAAGGGGAAAAGAAAAATGGGGTACTGGCCCTGTGGGGAGAGACGGGAGACCATGTCCCTTACGCGTGGCCAGAGAGGGGATCCTTTCTAGAAGCCAGAGAAAGTGGTGCCACCCACGCACGATGCTCCCCTGCCAACGTGACTCTGTTTCCCTTCGTCTCCCGCCCCAGCCCCGCGCTTGGCCGCGTCCCCACCGCACACGGCGGCGCAGGCGCCAATCAGCCCCACTTCGCCGCAGGAAGGCGGGGGCGGAGGCTGCGGCCGGAGCCAGCCGAGGGAATCTGGCACACTCCATTACCGCCCACACCCTCCCCAGCGCCTCGGCGGGCCATGGGACCCCGAAGGGCGCAGCCCAGGAACCCCCTCGCGGACGCCAGTACCTGGGTGCCCGGCTGGGCCGCTGCCTGGCGGCCTCCAGGAGCCGCTCGGGGATCCGCCGCTGCGCTCTAACCCCGCCTCTACGGGCGCCGCGCAATTTGAGCCCGCGGAAGGGGGCGGAGTTCTAGGCCACGCCCTCTCCAGGCCACGCGAGTGGACATCCAGGGGTCGGTGGGAGGCCCCACCCAGTCCAGAAGCCCAGTCTCCAAGAGAGGGAAGGCGAGAGCGGGCACGTACCCTCGCGAGCCGGGTCGCTGCCCAGTTTGTGCTCCGCTCCAGGCTCTCGCCCAAGCCCCTTGCGCCCCCCACTGGCAGAGTGGAGGAAAAGCATCCTCTTGGAACACCCAAGTTGACTGGTCTTCTCTCACCTTACTCTCCCTTGTAGGGGAAAATGGCAAGGTAACATCTTTCTGTTAGGGATACTGTAAGAGGTCAATATGGTTGGCACCATCCTTCTCCAGGAACTGGAGAAGCGAGACAGGGTAGTTTCAAGTTAGGCTTCCTGGCGTTCGGAATGTAGCTCAGGGGTAGAGCTCAGTGGCTGATCTCATTGGAGGCCCTCGGTTCAATCCTCAATACCAAACCCAAACAAAGGCTTGCAGGACTAAATAAAGAGTAAGAGCCAACGGGCGGGCGGCTTAGCTCCACTTGTTGCCTGACAGTGTAAGTACATCCAGACAGCAGCCCACAGCCCTGAGACTTCCACCCAAGCGCCCAGAACCACTGTTGGAACGGATTGTTTCCCCGTTTACACCTCAGTCCAGAGTACACAGTCCTTCCAATGCCGTTGGATGGAAGGGGCTGCCATGGAGTGTTCTCAGAGCCCCTGCTTTATCCTCAGCTTTAGCCAAGGGTGGGCAGGAGGGACAGCTGAGCTCTCCTGAGTGTTTGAGTGAGCAATGAGGTACAGAGCCTGCCCTTGGCCAGCCCCCCCTTCATCACACCCCGTCTTCCCCATCATTGGCCTGAGTACATAAACTCCTATGGGAAATCCTCTTTAGGTGGTTCTCTGAGTTCAAGGCCAGCCTGAGCGAGTTCCAGGACAGCCAAGGCTACACAGAGAGGCCTTGTCTCAAAAAACTGAAGAAAAAACCCTCTTTAGCTATCTGCTATGTTTCTGTCTCCGTCACATTCCCTTTTTTGTCCCTTGTCCCCTATAGTACTCTTGATGCTTTCTCCAGGGCTCCTATGACCTCAGTCAAGTCAGTTGCAGCCTTCAGGTTTCATCCTGTCCTGCCAAGGAATGCTGGTCTACACCGGGATGACCAGGTTATTTTTTTCTTTCCTTCCTTCGTTTCTTTCTTCTTTTTCCCTTAAGATCCGACACCTTTTCACCTCTCCAGGCATCAGACACACATGGCACACATATGCACGCAGGGAAAACACCCATACACATAAAATAAGATCTCCTGTGTAGACTGGCTTGAACTTGCATGGATTCCCAGATCTTCCAGCTCTACACCCCACCCCCCAGGGCTGAGATCATACCACCGAGCTCAGCAGCTTCCTCATCTAAAATCACCATCTCTCTAGCTTCAAGGCTTCCTTCCCTCGATAACACTTCATCTGCCTCCAGTCTTGGCCATCTGGTCACTAAACTCACACACCTTAAGAGCTCATATTCTCCTTTGGCTTTCAATAACACCGAAAATGGCCCACCAACACTCTTTCCTCAAGAACTGCACATGTCAATAATGGATATCTTATCTACATGTCTGCCAGGAAGGTTTCTCAAACAATTCAAGTTTGTGCTTTCTTCTCATTCCTTCCTGGTCTCAGCCAGTGACATCATTCACCCACCTGGTTCCACAGAACCTATGAAATGATATGTCTCCTCTCATCTCCGCCCACCTCCATCAACTCACTCCCGAACTCTGCAGATTCCACCTTTAAGATGTTTTCATAGCTAATTCTTGCCGCTGGTCCACCACCATCGACTGCCTCAACACCTACGAGCCTCCCCGCTGACCGCCCCGCTATCACCCTCGCCTCCCCCCCAAGTCTTCTTGCCGTTGCTGATGTGATATTCTTAAAACAGAGATCACACTTCATCTTTTTAGCATTCCAGTGGGCTCACACTCGAATTAAAATAAAACTAAAATCCTTAAGACCTACCCAAGACTAAGAAACTGGGTCAAGTGTTGGGCCTGACAACACAGGGCCTGTGCAATCCCAGCTATGGGGAAAGAGGAGAGTTACAAGTTCAAGGCCAGCCTGGGCAATTTAGTGAGACCCTGTTTCCAAATAAGTAAAAAAAAAAAGAAAAAAAGAAAGAAAAAGAAATTCGATGAAAATAAGGGAGAGGAGAAGGTTGTGCTTAGTTTCTTGGGCAAGACACTAGGGCTGAATTTCTAAGATAGGGAAAAGTAAATGAAACTGTGCAGGCCTCTTCCACAAGTGCTCACTCTACTTTGGCCACTCTGACCTTGGTTCTACACCTCCAAGTTATATTCTTGCCTTAGGGCTCCTTTGCATTTCGCAATTCCTTTTGCTTCAAACATTTTTTCAGAGCGTCCTATCTAAGATAGCAGTCCCAGCTGGAGAGATGGCTCAGCGGTTAAGACACCGGCAACTCTGTTTCAAAGGACCTGGGTTTGCTTCTCAGAACCCACATGTGGCTCGGAACTATCTGTAAATCTAGTTCCAGGGAATTTCAATGTCTGGTTTCACCCTCTTCTGGCCCCCCTGTGTACCAGGTACATACATGGTGTGTAGATATACATGCAGACAAACACTTAGACAAATAGAATAAACAAATACATTTTAAATATTTAAAACAGCAGTTCCAGAGGCAGGCGGATATCTGTAGATGAGGCCAGCCTGGTCTACAGAGTGAGTTTCAGGACAGCCAGGGATACACAGAGAAACCCTGTCTCGAAAAACTAAACAAACAAACAAAAAAAAAACCAGCAGTTCCCCGATATCATACCGGTATCATACCCTAGTCCCTCATCCTACTCTGATTTTTCCACGGCACTTTCCACCCCGTTGACATACTGTGCCTCTATTGACCCATGAGATCTGAGCCTCTGTGGTTGGCCCTCAGTACCTGCATGGAGTTGATAAATGAGCAGATGAGGGAAGAAAGGCTTGCAAAGGTGCAGAGAAGGAAAGAGGACGGCAGTTTGGCGGCTCCCGGCCAACTGCCAGCAGCCAGGAAAGACCTCGGGGGTCCTTTCTTGCTTCACAGAAATGCCTGGGCCTGGGTGCAGTTTGGGGATCTTCCCAAGAACACACAGCCTCCGGTCGGAACTAGTACAGACTAGGAAGGATACAGCGCCCTCTGGTGGCTTGGATCCTTGCAGTTCCACCGCCAGACCTCTTAGTTCCGAAGGTCTCCAGACTAACCTTTTCTAACCTGGTCTGAACAAGATGGAAATCCCCATGGAACAGAGGCTTAGACTGTTTTTGTTGTTTTTTTATTTTTTTGAGACAGGGTCTTGATGTGTAGCCTAGTCTGGTATTTACTCCCTGGGCTACTTTGTAGCCCAGGCTGGCCAGCTGCTTTGTAGCCCAGGCTGGCCTGCTGCTTTGTAGCCCAGGCTGGCTTACTGCTGCTCTGTAGCCCAAGCTAGCCTAGAACTCTTTATCATGTCTCAGCCTTTAGAGCTGGAATCACAATGGGCCATGTCCCCCAGCTAAGGATTATATTATTTTCTCTTGCAGTGTTGGGAATCAAACACTACATTCTGGGAAACTCTACCACTGAGTCATATCCCCAGCCCTGAGACTGGGATTTTTAATGAGGGAGAGGTTAACAGACCAAAGTCTCAAGAGTTCTGGATTCCAATTTTGGTTATGACCAGGACTCCAGTGTGTCCTAGTATTCGATAAAGTAGCAAAGGCTTGAACTGGCCACTGAGGGAGAAGGGTTCTGTGCCACAGCTTGTCTGATGAGGCTTCCTGGTCTTGTGGCCCTACAGTAGCTTGATTGGTTGTGGACGATGCTGTTTTTGCCAGGACTGTTTGGGTACGTGGTGTGCTAACCTGACTCTCAAGGTCCTAACATCCGTCTAGACTTTTCTTTCTGTCCTCAAACACACCTTGGGACAGTAATGCACAGAGTCCCAACTTCTAACTTCTCGTTGGAGATACTTTTTCTTTCAGCAGTGTTGGTGTACAAGGGCTTCATATCTATTAGGTACGTGTTATACCCTGAGCTACAGCCCTAGACCCGGGAATGTCTTTTAGCTATCCAGATGTCCAGTGTGCAGTGGGATTCTTAAATCTGTAGTGAGCAGAAAGTATGTGTGTGTGTGTGTGTGCGTGTGTATGAGTGTGTGTGCATGCATGCGTTTGTGTGTATGTGCACATGTATGCGAGTGCGCGAGTGTGAGTATGTATTACGTGTGTGTGTTCATGCATGTGTGAACATGTATATGTGTGTGAGTGTGTGTGTTAGCCTGTGAGTGCATGTGTGTATATTTAAAGATCTATCAGAGAGCAGGAGAAAGCTGTGTTATTTCTTGGTGTTGCAGGCATTTCTGAGCCACTTCATGTGAGTGCTGAGAAGCGATCTCTGGTCCTCTGGTAGAGCAGTAAGCACTTAACTACTAAGCCATCTCTCCCTCTCCATCTCTCCAGCCCCAGAGAGTCTGTGTTGAAGGGGGACATGCCTTTGGAAGATACCAGCACTTAAATGGCCTTTAAAATGTAGTGATGTGTAGGGTTGGAGAGACTTTGCAGTTAAGAACAATTTTGCTCTAGCAGAGTACCTAGATGTGATTCCTAATACCCACATGGTGACTAACAATGGCTCTCTAACAATGTCTCTCCAGTCCCAGACTATCCAAGCCCTCTGACCTCCTCTGGCTGTCATGGGTACCACATACACTTAGTGCACACAAGCAACACACACATAGATTAAATAAAAATAAGTGAATCTCCAGGAGTGGTGGTGGCACACACCTTTGACCCCAGAACTTAGGAGGCAGAGGCAGGTGGATCTCTGAGTTCAAGGCCAGCCTCATCTAAAGAAAGAGTTCTGGGATAGCCAGGGATATACAGAGAAACCCTGTCTTGGAAAAATAAATAAATAAATAAATATTAAAAAGCGAATCTTAAGAGAAATGAAGCCAGTGATTAACTCACCCATGCCAGTGATGCTCAGCTCAGGATGCTTGTCGGAATAACCCCAGAATTTGAAAAACCAAACACCAATGCCAAAGTCCCTTGTCCCCAACCGATAAAATGAAACATCAAAGATGCATGTGTGAGCCTAGCCGTGGGCATTCTTCAAAGGTTCCCAGGTGACTTCACAGGCTGAACCACACTCTTATCTGAAAGAACGCTGAGGGGATCAGTAGCAGAGAAGGTAGCAGAAGGGCTGAGGCTGGTTCTGGAGGAACATTTGGCTATCACAGATGAAAGCTTTGGGTTCAGTCCCTGAGCACTGGGAAAAGGTGGGCCACTATGGAGGAGACGCTGTAATGCTGTAATTGAGCAGAAAATACCCCTGATGCTTTCAGGATGAGCAAGGAGTCCTGCCAAGGAGTAGAGGGGTCCCAGGGTCTCAGTGTGTAGCTTGGTCTGGTAGAGAGTTGGTGACTTTGAAACATTATGTAATGGAAAAGTAGAAAAAGAGGAAACTGAAGTTAGGGAGAGAGAGGGGTGAGAAACCGGAAATGAGAGTAATTCAACTGTTTCGAGGAGCTTTGGTGTGAGGCAGAACAGAGAAATGGGAAGGAGGCGGCCGGGGAGCATGAGGGTCAAGAAAGGCTGTTCTTGTGCTGGGCAGTGGTGGCGCACGCCTGTAATCCCAGCACTTGGGAGGCAGAGGCAGGTGGATTTCTGAGTTCGAGGCCAGCCTGGTCTACAGAGTGAGTTCCAGGACAGCCAGGGCTACACAGAGAAACCCTGTCTCGAAAAACAAAAAAAACAAAAACAAAAACAAAAAAAAGAAAGGCTGTTCTTCATATTTGGAATAAGAGAGTATCTGCCATTTTTATGGGGTTGGAAATGGTGATGGCAAGCTGCTTGTGTTGGTGAGTGAGTGAATGAATGAATGGATGGATGAATGAAAAGAACCTGGACACCTCCCATTCTAGAGAGAGACACAGGGACAGGAAGGAAAAGATGCATGAAGATGCTGGACCCTTTGTCGGTGCAGCGGAGGCAGGTGGATGTTCACGTCTGCTCACTGCTCATTCCTGACAGTGTCTTAGGCCGTGAGAGAACGTGGATGTGGAATATTTTGATGATGTCTTAGTTACTGCTCTGCTGCTGTGACAGGATGCCTTGGCCGAGGCAGCTTACACAAGAGCGCATTTACTTGGTGACTTGATTACAGTTTCAGAGAATGACTCCGCGCGTTCATCGTGGTGGGGTGCGTGTCAGTACGAAAGGCAGGCATGGTACTGGAGCAGTAGCTGAGATCTCACATCTGATCCACAAGCAGGAGACAGAAAGAGACTCTTCCTAGCATGGATTTTTGAAACCTTAAAGCGTAACCCCAGTGACATACCTCTTATCAAGATCACACCTCTCCATCCTTCCCAAACAGTTCCACTAACGGGGATCAAGCATTCAAACCTATGAGCCTCTGGGGGTCATTCTCATTCAAACCAGCACAGAAGGGCTCGTCTGGGGCATTAGCTTCGCAGGAAGCATGCCGAGCCTGCCTATGTGAGACAACGGTCAAGCCTTTGAAAGTGGATTTCTCCAGATGTGGGCAGCTGTCAGTGAATTCACCAGAGGCTGAGGGCTTGACCAGTCAAACGAAATAGGAGAGAAGGAGCAACTCCAAGTGCGAGGTGTGGGGGAGTAGAGTGTAAGGTAAGAGGCAGCCAGAAGAGGCTAGGAGGCAAGACTGATTGTTGCTGTCTTGAGCACAGGGCTTGGGAGTGTCAACGTGTGGGCAAGATGAACATGGGTGTCTATAATCTCATTGTTGACAGCGTGGGGCATGAGTTTAGGGCAAGCGTAACCTTCATAGATTCTGTCTATGAAGTAAGTGCAGCTGAAGCAGGAAGTCCAGGGATCAAGAAGCCAGATCTTTGGAAGCAGCAGCAGCAGCTTATGCACAGGTGGAGAGTCCAGAAGCGGCAGAGAGCAGAACACCAGGCACTGGAGTCTTAAGGAAATTTAGTTTGCTCTGGGATGCTGGAAGCTTGAGACCAGAGTTGAAGCTGCCTTGAACACAGGATATTCCTCTCATGCCTGGAGCAGTGTAGGCACTGGTAAAACTCTGCATGTGCTTGTGTGTGGCGTGTGCATGTAAGTGTGGGTTTCACATATGTGTGGTGTGTGTGTGTGTGCACATTGAGCATCTTTCTTCACCGCCTTCTGCCTTGCTCAGAGTCACTGAAGCTGTGGCTCACTGATTTTAGCTAATCTACTTAGCCAGTTGGCCATGAGGATCTTGTCTCTGCCTCCCAGGAGGGGAGGATACAGGCAGCATCTCATGGCCGCTGTTTCGTGGGTTGGTTCCCTCGTTCTTTATTCAGTGAGATATTGTCCCACCCAAAATCTCAACAAAACTTTTTTAAAAAGTTGTTTTGTTTGTTTTTTATGTGTATGTATGTTTTAAGAGCACACATGTCTGTGCACTGCATGCATGCCCACGGAAGCCAGAAGAGAGCATTTGGTTCCCTATAACTGGAATTAAAGATGGGTTTGAACTCGGATCCTCTGGCAGAACAAGCAGCCAGTGCTCTTAACCGCTGAGCCATCTCTGTAACCCCCTACCTCATCTCAAGTGAAAAATCTTAATGAAGGATTAGGTCTAATATATAATTGAGTCTTTTTGGTGTTAAGAGGATTTGGGAGGGTGGGGTTTTTTTGTTTTGTTTTGAGACACGCTCTCGTGTTGTAGCTTTGTCTGACTTAGAACTTGCTATGAAGACCAGACTGGCCTCAAACACAGAGATCCACCTGCTTCTGCCTCCTGAGTAACACAGCCTGTGTGTTTTCTTCTCTGTGCACATATGACGATGAAGATTGAATTCAAGGCCTACCCTCATACTAGGTAGGTCCTATACCACTGAGCTCTGACTCCCTTCCCATGTGACTTTATCTTATTTTTAGTTTCTTTCTAGTTGATGAAACAGCCAGAGGTTCCCCAGATGGATCTGATGACTGCCTGAGTCCCATCAGCCTTGGGTGTTTTGGATGTGAACAAGTGATAGGCCTTCTGCCTGTCCCTCACCCCTACCTAGTGCCTGGTACCTTCACCACAGCTGCTCTGCTTTCCTCCATCCCTCAGATCCAACCTTCCTCTTGTTCCTTGTGAAGTCCAACTGGTAGCTTTTCCAAGGATGAGACCCAGTTTACTGCAGGACAAAGACCCTTGACTGGTCTCTGAATGGCTCTCCTGAGCCCAGAAAGGCCAGGTTCACAGCCTGCCTGGTTGGGCCATGCTCACCCTTCTGACTCAGTTCTGGAGCACTTCTGTCAACAGGCCTCACATCTCCCTCTGTTTGGCTGTCATCCCTGCTGCACAGAATCACAGAGAGCCCAATCCACTCACCTCATGTCCATCTGCTCAAGTAGATTTTAGCCCAGTGGTAGCTGGAACCAGGCTCGGGACACTGGGTGCCTGGGGCCTAGCACCAAGACCTGGTGTTTGCTACACTGAACACAAGGGTACCGTGTGCCATTAGGGATCCAAGAGAAAGCGAGGCAGTGTGGATTGTGGGCCATAGGCAGAACCAAGGGGAAGTTGATAGGCAAGCTTTATTACTGGTTAATCTATACACTGACTGTCTCAGGGAAAGAGGGAGGGCAGAGCGTGGCTCCTCCCCAGGCCACCTTGCTTGTCCCCGCAGGTCAGAGCAGACAGGATATGTTTGAAGTTGTTCCTGGTTTTGGGAGATCACCTCTGTCCTGCTGTGGCTGCACAGGCCTTCAGGGCCGGTCACAGGGGACGGGGCCCTTCTTCCGTTCACGAGTCAGCAGGGTTACCAGCTTGGCCTTGATGCCTGCCTGTGCTCCAGGGCGGCCAGTACCTCCAGCCTCATCCAGCTCCAGCTCAAGCAGCCTCCGGTACTGGGCTTCCAGATTGCTGTCGGGGGCCGAGCCAGGCCAACTTAGATCCTCACTGTTATGGTAGATGGGGCTGCCCAGGGGGCTGCGGCCACCAGGAGGGCCCTCTTGGGCCTCAGGACCCCCATTGGACAGCCCAGGGCTGGCCTCCAGCATGCACACGTTTTCATAGAGGTGCTCCACCAGGCCTGTGTGCTTGCTGGTCTGTTTGCACACAGATGCATAGAGACCGGATGCTGTTCCTTCTTGTGTGGGGCTGAGCAGCAGAGGTAGGCTTTGAGGCCCAGGATCAGTTAGAGGCAGCTTTCTGGAAGTGGCCACCTCTAATCCTGGGGCCACCTCCCGAAGCTCTCCAGGGGGTTCTAGGGAGGGCAGGGAGAGGGCCCGAGGCAGGGGACAGGGTGGGGACATGGCAAACTCTGGAAGACGCTCCCGCTGGCGGGCAATGGCGGCAGCCACCGCTCTACATATGTCTGGTGCACGCGGGCTACTGAAGGCAAAGAGGCCCTCACCTGAGTCACAGCGGCGGCCAGCCTCAAAAGAGAACACACCCTGCAAACAAGTGACACAGGCAGGGATCAGTGGCAGCCGAGGAGCCAGAACACTGACCACTGACCACCTTTCCCTACAGACACCTCACCTTGTCAGAGCCAAACTTGCGCAGGAAACGGTAGGGCCAGCTATAGCAGGCCTGCGGCTTGGAACTCTCCCGCAGCTGAATGTCATCTTGGCCCAGCACCAGGAGGTAGGGTCCTTTCAGCTGACAGCGGGCGGTGGCCTCTGTCCTCTGCACTGTCACGGGAAACTCAGCCACTGTATTCGGGAAGCAAAGGCATCAGTTCCCAGACACCACTACTGGGGTAGAGGTGAGGCTGCCCCAGGCTCTCCCCTGATTCACCTTCCTGCCAGGAGGAGTAGATAGAGTTTTCCTCCATGGGAACAAAGCCCCTTTTTGGACTCTCAGCCTGTCCTGATCCTGAGGAACATTCTCCAGTACCCTGAGGAAAAGATTTAAGTCATCTGTTAGAGTCCACCCTGTTCCCCTCCTTCATCCCTTCTATGGGCTCAGCAGACAAAGCTTCCACTGCCAGTCCCACTCTGACCCACACTCCAGGGTTCTGGGCTCTCCCAAGTCATTTCCTATCTTTGCTATGGGGCAGCACTCCCCACTGGGCTCCCCTGGGAGTGCTGCTCTTGGAGTAAGTCTATTCCTGGTGCTGTAAGGTGCTAAACAACAGAGGGCATGCATCTACAGCCCATGTGCTGGCTTGCACATAGCTCTGGCAGCATGCAGCCGAGAAGAGGCAGGGGTAGCACCAAGCAAATGTCCAGGCTTCTTCTATAGCCACTTGCAGGTCACCCTTGACCTTCCCTGACCTCCATCCTACAGCTTGTCCTGTCAGGAAATGGCCACTATAATCAACTTGACCCATGAGCATGGCCAAAGCTAAGCCCCGCCTCCTCTTCCTGTGCTTTTCTTTCTTTCCTTTTGTTTTTCAAGACAGGGTTTCTCTGTGTAGCCCTGGCTCTCCTGGATCTCACTTACTTGTAGACCAGGCTAGCCTTGAACTCAGAGCTCCACCAGACTCTGCCCTCCAAAGCACTGGGATTAAAGGCGTGTGCCACCACTGCCCGGCTCTCTGTACATTTCTTTTTTTTTTTTTTTTTTTTTTTTTTTTTTTTGTTTTGTTTTGTTTTGTTTTTTTGAGACAGGGTTTCTCTGTGTAGCCCTGGCTGTCCTGGAACTCACTCTGTAGAGTGTTGTTCAGGCTGGCCTCGAACTCAGAAATCCGCCTGCCTCTGCCTCCCAAGTGCTGGGATTAAAGGCGTGCGCCACCACTGCCCAGCACTGTACCTTTCTTAATTAAAAAACAAAAGTGACAAGCTGGGTGGTGGTAGCAGTGCACACCTTTGATCTCAGCATTTGGGAGGTAAGCAGGTGGATCTCTCTGAGTTCAGGGCCAGCCTGCTCTACAGAGTGAGTTCTAGAACAGTCAGGGTTACACGAAGAAACCCTTTCTCAAAACCCTGTCTCAACATTACTATTTTTTTTTTTATTTATCAAATTTTATTTTATGTGTATCGGTGTGAGGGTGTCAGATCCTCTCAAACTGGAGTTACAGGCAGTTGTAAGCTGCCATGTGGTTGCTGGGAATTGAACTCAGCTACTCTGGAAGAGCAGTCAGTGCTCTTAACTATGGAGTTATTTCTCTAGCCCTCAACATTACTATTAAGTAATGTTAGTCCAGTTCAGTGGATTTTAGTATATTCACAAGTTTGTACAGCTGTCAGCAACCCCTAATCCAAAACCTGTCATCATCTCAAATGAAAGCACGTCCCCGTGAACCAGGTGTCAGAACCCTCCTCCCTTGTATGGCATGCTCCCGCTGTCTGTTTATGTGGATATGCTTATTCTGAGTGTCATATGAATTCTAAAAATTAAGAAATTGCACGTATTACCCTTTGGCTTCTTTCGTGTCATATTTCAATGCTAGTTGTTTTTTCATCTTGGTTTTGAGACAGGGTCTTAAGTAGCCCAGGCTGGCTTGGATCTGACCATGGAGCTGATCATTCTCCCTCCGACTTCTGAATGCTGAGGTCACAGACTGTGCCACCATGCCCAGCACAAGGTTCTGTTCATCTCTTCTTCAGGGGATGGTCACGTGCTGTCTCACCTCTGGGTGACTATGCAGTGCTGCCATGAGCACTGGCCCATGTTTTGCCCACACCTTCTTTCATTCTCTTAGCTACACACCAAGTGGGAGAACGGCAGCCATATGATAACTTCACAACTGATATTTTAAAATGGTCCCTACCTGTTGTTATGTGTATGGATGCTTTGCCGACATGTGTGTCTGTGTATGACATGCCCATGGAGGTCAGAAGGGGGTGTCTGAACCCCTGGGACTTACAGTTGTGAGCTGCCATGTGGGTGCTGGGAACTGAACCCCGGCTCTCTACAAGAGCAGCCAGTGTTCTTAATGGCTGAGCCACGTCTCCAGCTGCTCCATGATCCACTTGCTGAGGAAGTCAGGCATGTTTGTCTCTTCTGTTGTGAACTCTTGAGATTTTACAGCCCTTAGCCTCTGGCTTTAATACCCAAAGCCATCCCCTTCCGTTCACCATAAAACCTCTCACTCACACATGGCCCAAGGTGGATTCAAAAGGCTCTCACTGAACTTTCCAGGTGTCTTGACTCTTGTGTAGCTAAGCTGTTGGGTGGCCTACTTTCTGATCCTTTAAACACAGCATGGTTTCTTGCCCCAGGGTCTTTGCCCATGATACCACTGTGTTGCAGAACCTGTCCATTTGGCTCAGACACCGTCTCAGACCACTGCCTTGCGAGCTTGCTCTTGTCATTAAAGAGCACTCCTGAGCTGCGGTTTCATTTTCTCTATAATATGCGTAGAATACAGGGTTCTACGGGGTTCTAAGCCGTTGCCCATCTTTGCGGGGTTTTGGCTATGTTTGCCAAGTGGCAGGATCTGACTAAGCAAGAACATGGGTAAGCGGGGTGAGGTGGTCCCAGCAGGCTAGCTCACTTTATGCTCACCGGGAAGGCCAGCTGGCAGAGGGGATCCATCCACGACTGACGGTGCTGTGCAGCCAGCAGGTGGGTTCGCTCCGTGGTGGTGATCAGAAAAGCACCAGTGTCCTTAGGACAGCTCTCACCATCAGCCGGCAGAACAGATACACAGTCAGCCAAGCGTATGACCCGGCGTTCCCCTCGACGGCTAGGCCCTGTGGACCTGTCACCTGCTGGCCCCAGGCCTCCATCACGGACGTCCCAGCTTTCTAGCCGAGCTACTCCGGATGGGCCTCCCGCATACAGCAGAGCCCACAGTTTGCGCCAGCATTTCTGTAAGAAAGGAGACCCTTGGGAAGAAAGTCACCCCTGCCCCTTGGCTCTGTACGAGCTGCTTAGCAACCGGCTGCCTGCCTTCTGCTTTCCTAAGACTTTAGGGTACAGAGGAAGGAGGAGGTCTTACTGGGGCAGGAGTAGGCAGGGAGAGGTCTATACTTGGGGTTGGTCAGTCCTGAGTTCAAATCACACCTTGCCCTTTTCTGAATGACCTTCACACATAATAGTATCTAGTGATTGGGGCAGACCAACTGACACTTGTTACACAACCCAAAAAGACACTTGGGCCATGGGCTGGGTGGGGTGGAAGGCGGCCTCTGCTTCATGCTGGTAAGGAAGGAAACATGCAAATGACATCTAGCAAAGGAAACAGACGGTTTATCTACCCAGGAGCAGCTGTGGCTGAACTGTGGGTGTATAGTCTGATGCTCAAAGGAAAAAAAAAAAAAAAAGAACCCCCAGCCCATCTCCTCCCCAATATCTGGAGAACCAGTGTTTGTCTGCTCCAACCTCAGAAGGCTCCCGCCACACAGGCCTTGCCTTCTCTAGGAGTCTTGGAGCCATCTTACACATAGATTTCGGTTCTTACAACCCTCCCGTGCGTGATCTTGGCATCTCTACCATCTATGAGGCACTCTTAGAAAGAGTGCTTCATCCCTAACCTTCTTGGGTCAAGAATCTCCACTCTCAAATTGCCAGGTTTCACCTTGCCCAGACTCCCTTCCCAGTTCTCTCAGGTCTAGATAAGCTGTGTGGGCTAAGTAGGGGTTTCCCTCCTCTGCCGGTGGCCGGCAGCTTGGGGTTCCTTCCTCTGCCCATGGCCAGCAGCCTGGGTTCCCACCTTGCCGAACTTCACGTGCTGTTGGTAGAGGATGCCGTCCTTCACAGGGGTCTCCACAGACTCCATGGCCACAGCGGTTCTCAAGTCCGTGGAGACTGGTACAGGCTGGACAGGAACTTCTTACTTCTCGTTTTTTTGGCCACTTCCCCCTCCCTCTGTCCAGAGACAGCGGCAGGGCCAGGGTGGGAGGGTGGGGGGAGGGGAGCCTGGTCTTCACTTAAGGGACAGTACTCAGAACAAATTTCTTCCTTAGGGTTCTTGCTGTTCCAAGGAGACCATACCTGCCTATGGGGAGCTTGAGGCCAACAGAGTTGGGAGTGGGGTGGGGGCGAGAACCGCCTCTTGCACATGCACCTGGATCAGCTGGGTGTGAGTATCTGACCACAGGGTGGACATCCTGAGTCATGAGCGCTGAACCCTCCCCCATTCCCAGACAGCTATGCGACATGAGGATGGGAGCTGCCCAGCCTCGGACCCTTCTTTCCAGATTGCTAAACTGGCTGCCGTTCTGGAGTGGCACATTTGCCTCTCTTGGAGTCCTGGGATCAACTCAGGGCCTTGGGTGTGCTAAGGCAACTGCTGTATACTCCGTTACCTCCCCAGGCCCATCAGAAGTATTTCTAAATCCCACTTTCTCCCCTTGACCCTCGCCCCGCCTGGGCCCATCCTGGCTGTGTCTACCGAGCCTGTTGTTCTAGTCTAGTCTGGGCAACTCCACCCCATCTGCTCTCACCTTTACTTCTGAGATGTAGTTCTTCAGATGAGTCCCTTCTAGGCACCTCTTACCACTGCTCTGCCCTGACACATGTGGCTGCTTCTTCCTGGAGGCCTTCCCTGACCACTCTCCAAGGTTGGAGAGTGAAGCACCATACAACAGACATTTCAGGCAGCAGGCCCCAAGGGCTCCATATCCAGGTTCACTGCTTGTCACACGAGTGCAGGCGGCAGGCCCCCAGTGTGCTCCCCAGGGAGGTCACATGCTTCTTAAAGCGTTGCTTCCTGCCCAGTGGCTTTTCCCCTACCCCACCGGACCTGCCTTGTTGGAGGCCAGTATTGGGGCTTTGCATGAATACAAATTATGGAAGTACCTTGTCAACGGTATAATGTCACCTTGGGGAAGAATGCTGTTTGGGGGGTGAGGGAGTCACACAGTGCACATGGAAATACATTCACGAGGCCTTTGGTGCCTGGCTCTGTGCCACCATGCCCACCATGGTTGTGGTCCAGGCAGCTCTGAATTCACACAGCCTGATCCTGCCCTTTGCATTCTCACCGACAGTTCAGTGATGAGGAAATCAAGGCTTAGATAACTTAACTTGCTGGAGGCCACACACTGAGTGACAGGCGTAGCCTGAGCAACCACTACCTTTGCTGAATAAGCACAAGCCTTGCAAAGTCCCTGGTGCAGCTTTGTACTGCTGTACCTTTTCTTTGGCCCCTTCTTACTGCAAGAAGTCCCGGATGGTGGGCCGGCCAGTCTTGCACCATCTGCACGTACACATGTGCCTGTGGCTCCCCAGTTGTGGCAGCATCAGCCTGGCTAGTTTTTGTCTTTATAACCCAGGAAAGGGTGGGGGTGGGGCAGGACAGAGGTGGAGGGTGCCGGTGTCCAGAATGGCAATTGTGTGGCATCTGCCACTTTCTCAGCAGATAGAGCAGAGGACTTCTGGCTGGGAACTTACACAGGCAGGGAGGGGAAGCCCTGGAAGAAGACTGAAGCTGATGGCAATGTCAGACAGGCAGGGAAACCAGGGACACAACCATTTCCCTGTGACCCCCAACAGTAGCTCCTGAATTATCGGGCATTCCCGACCAGATACCCTGAGCCCAGATGGTTCTACAGCAGGCTGGCAACTCTGGGAGATGCACGTCTTGCCTCAGGGTGGTACTGGAGGAAGAGGCTTGTGCAGGACCCAAGGGGCAGGGGGGTGACAGAGAGGAAGAACTGGTCCAAGAAAAGGGATTGTGCTTTAATGGCATCTGGGGAAGAGAACAAAAATAATAATTCTGAGGGTACTGGGGCTGCCCAGGCCAGCTGGGCTGAGGAGGCTGGCTTCTTGTCTTGAGGGCTGGCTGGTTGCACATGGCTCATGTCCTGGGACTGGACTCTTGGGGAGAAGAGGGAAGACAGACGCTCAGAAGTCCATGGAGCTGTGGGCCAGGTAGTCCTTACGGCCAATGTTGCTGACTTGCTTGGTCTGCATAGCTTCGAGTTTGGGACAGTCAGTGATCCGATGGCCAAGGCCTCCACAGAAGGCACAGCCCCGTTCTCCTGGGGGGGAAGAGAAGGGCCAGAAAGGTCTCAGGAGCAAGTTTCAGGCCTTGGATCTTGATTCCCGCTGGCCTTACCAGCCAGGACTGGTTTCCTGGTATTTTAGTCTGTCTGCCTTACCAGCCCCAAGGCACCCAGCTGTAGACTGGAGACTAGGGCCCTGCTCCACACTCACCTCCAATGTCCAGCATGGACTCATCCCCACAGTGTAGAACTTGCAGAACAGGTGGTACCTTCTGCTTGGCCTCCAGCAACAAGGCTTTGAGGTCCATGAGCACTGACTCGTCTGAGGGAGAGACAACGAGCACCATTAGGGTCTCTCCTAGCTTCAGAACCCAAGGTAGCACCAGGTAGCTATGTGAGCATCTTACCGCAGGCCTTGTTGATGAAGGTGGTGGCAATGCCCGTGTTTCCTGAACGCCCAGTGCGGCCAATTCGGTGCACTGCAAGGAAAGGAACAGCCTCTGGTTCACGCCCCGGAGGCCAGGCCCTCCTCTTGTCCAGCCCACCAATTTCCCACACTCTGTACCGTAGTTCTCGATCTCTTCAGGCATGTCATAGTTGATGACGTGCTGGATGGCAGGAAAGTCCAGGCCTTTAGAGGCCACATCCGTGGCCACCAAGACGTCCTTCTTGCCCTCCCGGAATGCCTCAATGGCCTTGGTCCGCTCTTCCTGGTCTGGGGTGGGTCAGGCAGGTGTCAGAACTATAGTAGGAATGTTGGGAGTAGTGCAGGATAGCCCAAAGGGGAAGAAGGGGAAGAAGGGGAAGAAGGGGAAGAAGGGGAAGGGGAAAGGGAAGGGGAAGGGGAAGAGGAAGGGGACGGGGAAGGGGAAGGAAGGGGAAGAGGAAGGGGACGGGGAAGGGGAAGGAAGGGGGAAGGGGGAAGCTGTCATGGCAGCAGGGCTATGTCAAGGTGTTGACCATCCTGACCTTTGCCCCCATGGATGGCCACAGCTTCAACCCCCTTGAGTAGGAGGTATTCGTGAATGGCATCCACATCTGCTTTCTTCTCTGCAAAGATGAGCACCTGCCCCAAAAAGGCTGCTCTAGTCAGAAGGTACCACACTGACTCCCGCCTAGCCTACATCCTTCCCATCCCATCTCCTCACGGGAACTCCGGGACCAGCCTCAGCTATACTCACAGGTGGGGGCGTCTTCTGCAAGCACTCAAGCAGGTACACCATCTTGGCTTCCTCCTTCACATATTCCACCTCCTGCCACCAGAGAGGCTGGGTCAGGGGATCCTAATGTTCAGCCCTAGTCACGGCCCTGACACCGTAGCTGGGCTCCCAGTCTGCGCTAGGTGACCAGAAGCCTCTTGCCATGAGGGCTAGACAGCCTAAGAATGGCCTTGTGTTTCCTGAACGCTCAGTGTGGCCAGTTTGGTGCACTACAAGGAAAGAAACGGCCTCCGCGGGTGGACTCTGGTTAGCTTCAAGGGAGCAAGGCCAGCTTTAGCCTATACTGCTGACACTCTGCCTGCTGGAGTGTGTGCCTACCTGGATGACATCAAGGCTGGCTGCTCCAGCACGGCCCACATTGATGGTGACAGGCTTCACCAGGGCACTCTTGGCAAAGTTTTGAATCTTCTTCGGCATGGTGGCACTGAAGAGCAGAGTCTGCCGCTGGCCCTAAGAAAGGCCAGGACTAGGCTAAGACAGTGGTTTTCAACCTGAAGGTCTCAACCCCTTGGGGGTCCCATATCAGAGAGCCTTCATATCAGATGTTTACAATACAATTCATAACAGTAACAACATTACAATTATGAAGTGGTGATAAAATAATTGTAATAATAATTGTAATAATTGTGGGTCACCACACGGTGAGGAGCTGTTGTGGTCTCAGCATTAGGAAGGCTGAGAACCACTGGGCTAGGGGCATGCAGGACTAGACAGAGGGCATATAGAGGATGGAGTCCAGGGATACTGAACAGCTGCCCACGACCCTGAGAAGCAGAGGGCATGCAGCACAGGGAGCCTGCAGCTCAACATGTGCAGCACAGGAGTGTGTGTTTATGTGCAGGGGTCTGGCACCTTGAAGTAGGAGAAGATGGTACGGATGTCACCCTCAAAGCCCATGTCAATCATGCGGTCGGCTTCATCCAGGGCCAGGTAGCGACAGATGTCTAGGCTGACCATTTTCTTCTGCAGCAAGTCCATGAGGCGTCCAGGTGTGGCTACCATCATGTGCACACCACTGAGAACAAAGAACCCCCAAGTTTTGGGTCCCCGTGACTTCCAAGAGGCTGACCACTGCCTTCTGCTTTTACCATCTCCACCCCTGCCTCTCAGCACTTCTCCCAGGCTATCTTCTGTATAGCACAGGCAGCTTATTTAGTAGGGGCTGGACCTCGCTGGCCTGCAGTTATTCTGACACACTTTCTCCATGAGAGCTGTCCTGAGTCTCTGTAAAACCCAGGTTTTACTCCTGGTTCCTGTGCCCCTTCGCTGGCCTTGCTGGGCTCACGTTTCTGATAAACTGACTATCTGTTATACGACTGCATCTTCTCTGAGCCTGGGAATACCATGACCATCATCTCAGGAACCGGTCCACGGTGCTAGAGATGTATGCTGGGATTGCACTACCTGGAAAGGATCGAGCAGAGGTGTTATTGGGGTCTCACTGACATCAGTACCTTAGTCTCCTTGGTTAACCACAGTGAATAGTTCTAATTTTTTTGGATACCCCAGATTTCAATCTCTGAGCTTTGTACTTGAACTGCCCCCAAAATTCAAATGGCACCTTCCCTGCAAAGCCTTTTCTGACTTCCAGCATCCCAGAGAGTGAATGGGACATCTGTTCTATTCCCACACTATCCAGCTGTATCTTTCTATACTATCCCAAACGGTTGTCCCTCAAGGGTTGGACTCCCATAAGAACTCTGTGTGGCCCATGAGGTGGCTAAGCTAAGGGTTCTTCTGCCTCTCGGGGATGGTGGGAGGCCTGTGGCCATCAGTACATACTGTCGGATGGTCTCCATCTGCTCTTTCACTGACATGCCCCCGATGCAGAGCGCACAGCGCAGGAGGGGCGAGCTGTCTTCCTGCAGCAGACGGCAGTAGTACTCCAGGATGCCGTGGGTCTGCCGAGCCAGCTCTCGCTGCAGGCAGAGGCGAGGCTGGTACCAGAAGCCAGCCCAGTCCTTCTCCCAACCACCGGGTTAGCCTATCTTACCGAGGGGCAGATGATGAGTCCATAAGGCCCTTCCCGCTTCGAGAAAGGCAACCGCTTCTCTTGTTCCAGGCAGAACATGATGACGGGCAGTGTGAACACCAGTGTCTTGCCTGACCCCGTGAAGGCAATGCCAATCATGTCCCGACCCGACAGACTGTTGGGAGAGGACAACTTCAGGACTGGCCCGGCAGAAAACAGATAAATGAGTGCTGCTTCTCTGTGCGGCCATGCCCACAGCCACGCCCACAGCCCATACTTACATAGTAGGGATGCCCTGGATCTGAATGGGTGTTGGGTGGAGGATGCCTTTTTTTTTCAGGCCTCGAAGGATAGCTATAGAGAAGAAAAGGTGTTTTATTGGCATGCTGAATCCTGTAGAATGAGCTTTTCCCTGTAGGCCGTAACTCATGAAACAGGCTAGGTGTCATGAAACAGTGGGTTCAAGGCCCACTGGCTAAGGTCTCACCAAAGCTCTGTTGAAGCAGAAGACAGCTGAGGCATCTGAAAATAAGTCTAAAGAAACCCATCCTCTAGTGAGGAGTGGTGGGACATGCCTATAACCCCTGAACCTAGGAGGCACGGGTAACTGGATCTCTGAGTCGGAGGAAAGTCTGATCATATCATGTTCTGAGACAACTAGGACTCCATAATGACACCTGGTTTCGAACCTGCATATCTCTGCTCACAGGCCATGGTGGTCATGCCTACAGTGCTAGCTAGCACGACCATTCGGTAGGGATGATGCAGGACTCTTTTGAATTTGAGGTCAGCCTGAGCTGCAGAAAGAGATCCTGTCTCAAAAGAGCTTCCCCCCAAAACCAAGTGCCACCAACAACCAGAGGGACATCCTATCTCTAACTCTCTGGTCCCACTGCTGAGCGCAGTGGGTGCTGGAACACAACCTCACGGGGGCAAGATGATAAAGCACGGTGTCTCCCTTCTCCTCAGGTACCTGCAGGAAACTTCATTTCCTTGAAGCTCTTGATGGGTGGCGGGATACCATCTCCTTCCACCAGGATGTGGTACTTCTTCCGAACACGCTCATGTCGCTCTTCAGACATGCTCAGGACATAACGTGGGGGTGTCCAACTATGGGTAGGCAGTGGGCAGGAGGTCAACACAGTACAGTACAGCGGGGGCAACTCCCTCCCCAGACCGCCAGTCTCAGCCACATATACTGACTGGAATGACATACCTAGTTTTAATTGGATCATCATAGGTGATACCTTTGGCCATTTCCTTCACTGACATCAAGGCTGAGGAGACAAACATAGCTCAATGAGGTTCCTGCTTCCCAAAGGCAGACCCCCTGGGACACAGACTGTCTGCACCAACTGTAATGGTACCTCGGCCTTCAGCCACACTCTCCAGAATCTTTTCTTCTTCCTTCAGTTGCTTTTCCTTTGCTGACTCCTTGCGTGCTGACAAAAGAAGTCGTAGATGTCAGAGAACCAGGAGCACTGCGCCCTAGGCTGATTCTCTCTCCTTCCTGCTCAGCCCACCTTCAGCCTTCTCTTTAAGGTGCTGGTGCTGATCCAGGAGGCTGACATTGGACTGAGGGCCCAGCGGGATGTCATCCTCATCTCCTCGGGGTTCACTGCCACTGTCCTGCTGCTCTTCCTCTGTAGCTCCCTTGCGTCTTCGCTGCAGCAGCTTCTGGAGCTGAGGTTCCACCAGTGTCCCTCAGAGTCAAGCCCAAGACCCGGTAGGGGAGGGGGCACAGCACCCGGGAGGGTCAGAACCTAAGCTGCTGGCTTTTTCCGGGAAGGGGGTCGTGTGCACTGAAGCGCACGTCTGTCCGGAACTCAGGTTCACCTAGTCCCTCCCTGGTCTTCTTCAGAACCACGTTCCAGGGATTACTACCGCTCCCCGGATCCCCCCTCCCGCTGACGGCCGGGGCCATGTCGCCGTAGCGGTCTCACCAGTAGCTGCCGGCGCTGTCGCAACGGCACATAGGGCACGTAGTCCTCGTCGTCCTCATCTTCGTCCTCAGAGCGGCTCCCTCCCGCGGTCGCCTCGTCCACGCGAGCCCGCTGCGGAGACCCGAGTCAGCCGCGGCCCCTCCCCCTACCCGCACCCCCTCGCGTGGACCCAAGCTCAGTCCCACCTTCCGCTCCGGTTCCGACTCCTCCATCCTAGGCCGCACACATGCGCAATGCCAGGGTAAAAAAACCACGCCTCATCTGGGCTCCAATCAGATAGGAAAACCCGCCCCCCTGCTGTCGTCGCCTAGCAACGGCGTGAGCGCCGGATCGCGAAACGGGACAATTTTTTTCTAGCGCGTTTGTGGGCGGGCAGCTGAACTAATTGAGTCTGGCGAAGCCTTGTGGGTAACGGAAGAACTTGAGGCGTGCGCAGATTCAAGTCGTGGGTTAAACGATGAAGCTGTTGTACCCCCTCACCCCACCCTCAGTACGCTCTTCTTCCCCGCATGCTCCTGGGGAGCGCTGTGCACTCTGGCTGCCAGGAGTCCCAGCCCTGCAAGTGGGGTTCCTCGAGGGCGGTGATCGCAAAATATGATTCCTCATCAGCGTGAATTAACACTGCTGTTCTGACTGGTCGGAAGTAAATTAATGGTCAAGATGTTTTTCAACCTTGTGTGTTATATGTGTAAATGATACACATCTCGGAGTGACCGCCTGGGAAGCTAGAGATAGCACAGAGGAGACGCTGGATCTGGGTTTCTGAGTAAGTGAAGGAATCGCCATCAGGAGAGCAGGAAAAGGGCTGAGAGTGTAGAGCAAATAATTCCTTAGGGCAGATTCCTTAGGGCATCTGCAGAGATCTCAGGGGCTGGTGTGAGGTAGGGAGAAAGGACACCGGTCCCAGGTTGTCATGAGTCCAGCTCTGAGGAAAGACAGAGCTAGCGCTGGCTTCCCCTTCCCAAGGCTTTATCTGTAATAGGAGCGTTGATCACCATGTAGTGCCAAAGAGAACTCACTTGTTTTGAGATTGGGAGAAATATAAGGATTTTTTTCCCCCTAAGAAAGGGTCTTCCCATGTAGCCAAGGCTGGCTTCAAACTTGTGGTGATCCTCCTGCTTCAGCCTCATGAGTGCTGGAATTGTGTATACTACAATACTTAGCATAAAATCATCACAAAGGCAGCGCAAGTCGATTCTTGTGATATTCATAGCAAGTGGCCTCTCTTGTAGGATGTGAAGAATAATTAAAAGAAAAAGAAAACAAGTCAGGTGGTTGCATGAACCTTAACTCCAGCACTCAGCAGGCAGATCGAAGCCAGCTGGGGCTAGAGTAAGAACTCATCTTAAGGTAAAGAAACAAACACCTAGAACTCGGAATGGAAGAGTAATTGTGGAGGGGTAGGAAATGGGAGCGAAGTCAGGAGACCTGAGGGCAGCAGGCGCAGCTGGTGACTGTAAGCTACAAGCTATGAATGAGTCTTTGTAAGTACTTGACCAGACTTTTACTTTTGCCAAACTGGAATTTTAGATAGCTGTTTGAAGTGTGAAAAACAAAGCTAACCAATACAGAGAAAAGGCTTCACCTACTTTCCCTTCCCTGAAGAAGGCTGAGAAGCAGCAACTGTGAGCCTGTGGTCCGGTTCTTTCTTTAGGAAACTGATATCCAGTCCTATGGAGGGGCTTGGGGGAGGAGAGGGAAGGTACAGGTTCTGGTCAGCCTGCGCAGGGCCCTTTAAGGGCAGAGCACACCTCTAGACACTGTGCTGCTAGCACATTGGTTAAGAATGGGCATTTCGCGGGGCTGGAGGTGGCTCTGGTTAAGAGCATTTGTTCTTGCAGAGGATCCAGATTGGATTCTTAGCACCCACAAAGTGCCTCACAAACATTTATAACTCCAGTTCTGTGGAATCCAGTGTTGTCTTCTGACCTTGGACACCAGGCTTATGGTGTTTGTGAGCAAAACATTCACACCTAAGATAGATCTTAAAAGGACTTTAGCTTGGACATAGTGTGAGGCATCTTTAGTAAACCTACTGTATTAAAATGGGACTTGGGACGATGAGGGGGATTCCTCGACTTTATAGTTTATAGGGTTTTGTTTTCAAGTCTGCGAGTGGGTACACATCCCATTCTCACTGGAGAGGCGGATCTAACTGATAAGGGAGCCCCGAGCTGCTCCAGTGACGTTGGTGTGGTGTGGGTGGCTCTCAACTGGCTAGGGCTACAGATGCATGGTCGTAAAGGCCTCAGGGTCTCTGGTCTCATACATATGTAGAAGGCCGTATCCAACCTGTATCCACATGGTCATATTGCAAAGGGGAAAAGTAAGTGTAAGGGCTAATCTTGGTTCCCAACTTGATTAGACACTGCAGGATGAAATGTAAGGGCATTTCCTGGAAGGAGTAACTGAAGGGTGAAGACACTCGCCCAGAATGGGCTGCACTTACCTCAGTGGTAACCTAGACATAAGGAGATCCAAGGAAAAGTTGTTGCTTTTTGCCTGCCTGTTTTTACTCATACCTCATGGTAGATGCATCTACTCTGTTGCTGCTACTGCTGCTGACATCAGAGCTTAGCTTCTTCAGTCTTCCAGTGTGGACTAAAGATCAGGGACTCTCTTGAGGGCTAGAGATGACTCAGCAGTTAAGAGCACTGAGCTCTTCCAGAAGACCCAGGTTCAATTCCCAGCGACATGGCAGCTCACAGCCATTTGTAACTCCAGTCTCAGATGATTCAATGTCCCTCTCTGGCCTCCACAGGTAGTACATACATGTGATACATGCAGACAAGACACCCATACACATACGTAAAAGTTAAAAAAAAAAAAAAAATTAAAGATCAGTGGCTCTCCAGAAATCGTCCAGCCCTTCAGTACTAGACTGAGTCTAGTACTGAGAGGCCTCAGGGATCAGCCTCTCCAATGTGCAGAGGCAGCCACTGTTGAGCTATCCAGCCCATACAGTATTCTAGGTTGATGTACCTGAGTCCTCCCAATAAGAGGCAGGGCCCAGCCAGCCAGACGGGTTAGCAGTTACTTGCTGTCATAGCCTTGGCACCCCCCACCCCCCATCTCTGTTATGTTGGGCTGTCAGCTCCACTCAGGACTGCTTGGGGACTCTAAGGGTTAAGCGAGAACTATGAAGACTGCCTGAGCAGAGTACTGCTCTAGATGGTGACTAAGACAGACCTGTTTCTGAGTATATATATATCTCTCCCACTCCCCACTGAGACCAGCAAATCACCACCACACTTAATTCTGTGTCCAAATGTTGCTTTATCTTTCCCCATGAAAGATATTCACAGTATCAAAAGTAAAGAATAAAAAGAAACCAAACAGAAACCAACACAAAGAGAGCACTGTTGGGCCAGCAGGGCCACCAGCCCTTGGCTCACAGGCCAGCCCACTCCTCAGGCTGTGTAGCACCAGGAAGCGGCTCTGCTGAGGTCCTCAAAGGCCCCAGCACAGCCTGGCGTCCATTCAGCTTTTGGTTGGTCAGGGTGGTGGGAGCAGGTCGAGTCAAGACAGGTGGCAGGGCACGTGGAGAACTACATCTGCAGCTTGAGCTGGGGCTTTGAGATGACCTGGAGACATCAACCTGGGCAGGGCTGAGAGGGGAAAAAAGGGGCAGGATCACAGTGAGTACCAGGCTTCCTCTCCCCACCCCTGCTGGCTTTGCTGGCTCTGGGTCCCTATGAATTACATCCCCAGCTTCTGCCCAGACCCCTGCTGCTTCTGGGTCTGGGGAGGTGGTAATATGCTTTAGCTTTGTTTCTTGGGTTGAAAAAGAGCAATAGATTTCCCGGATGGAAATAGGAAGATTTTCTAAGTATAAAACTGGTAAGGGACAGAGCCCCTGTCCTGAGGTTCTGTCAGCACATGGGACAGTCTTTGAGAAAATTAAGGCCTTGCTGCAGCACACTGGTGCAGCTCAGGGCTGAGTAAGAGCTCGGTTGCTGGCAACCATTCTCCCACTTAGAGGTGCTAGTGCAGGCCAGTCCTATATTCAGACTCTACTCAGGTTCAAGGAGACAGCCTGGGCTGGGTCCCGAGGCTATGTCAGCACTGCAGCCTCCTAAACCTTCATGAAAGATGATGGAATGGCTCCAGGATGTACACTTATGAGGGTAGGGAAGAGGGCAGTGGCCTCCCTGTCTTGGAAGAGATGAGCTGAGGTAGAAGATAGCTGGATTAGGTTTCTCAGGAGACCAGTGAAATTGGCCTTATGTGAGGTGTGACCCTTTTCTCTCCATAGAGGCAACAGATGGGGTCTTTGCTATTCGTTACTCTTGTGGTGGTGGAAAAGAAAGGTAAGAGGATACCTTATCTAGAAGATACCCTTGGGGTGTGGTTATTTTCAAGTGGCAAAGGATCAGACTCCTCAAAGCACAGGAAGCCTGAGGTGACTCTGAAGAAAGCAACTTTAACTTGGAGGCAACAGACGCACAGCACAGGGAGCCTCAGCTCTGGAGGCTGCCCTGGCCTCAGGCCTCTGTCCTGTTCCGGGGATTACTAAGAATCCAGGAAGCTTACTGCTTCAACCCAGAGATGAATTTTTAAAGAACACAAGAGCACAGTGTCAGGTGGGGACCTCAGGAGTATGTGTACAGAGATCAGATCTCCCACAGTACTAAGGGCAACTATGCAGTTGTCAGACAAAAAATTCCTGATGCAGATACATAGCACAAAATTAGGACATGGAACTGTGTGGCCTGAGAGGTGGCTCAGGGGTTAAGAGCACCAGCTGCTCTTTCAGAGGAACTTGTTCAATTCCCGGTACCCACATGGCAGCTCACAACTATCTATAACTTGGAATCAGACACTCTCTCACAAACATATATACAGGTGAAATACAAATGCACAGAAAATAAAAATACATAGTTAAAAAAAGGGGTGGGGGTGGCTTAGCAGTTAAGAGCACTGGCTACTCTTCCTGAGGTCCTGAGTTCAGTTCCCAGCAACCACATGGAGGCTCACAACCATCTGCAATGGGATCTGATGCCCTTTTCTGGCACTCAGGTATGCATGCAGATAGAGCACTCATATACATAAAATAAGTCTTAAAAAAAAAAATACACAGAACTGAATAGCCTTGGGCCCCAATACTGTGTGATAGCTGCCTGTGTCTTCTGCACTAAAGCTTTCAGCCTGGAAGCTTTCTCCAGTTTTGGGCACCCAGCCCCCAAACATCCAGTATCCACTATGTCAACAGTTCAAATAACAGGGTTTATCTGAGTGGCTGGAGTGCAAGCCAGAGCTGCTGTGGGTCAGTCTCCTCCCAAAAGACAGCTCAGTTACCCGTTCCTCAGGAACCTGTGCTACTGGGGGAGAAGGCTCAGCAACACCTCCACTCTTTATCAATGGCCTGCAAGGCGTTACTCTAGTTCACCTGCCCGTCACTGTTCCCTTAGGCCTGGGCTTCTATGCTGCTTCAGGTGGAAGGCATATTCTGCACTGAGGAAACAAGTGAGACTTAAGCCCAATGCCCACTCATGGGGCAGCTCCGTGAAGTCTACTGTTGCCAGGACGCTTTGGGAGGGAGGCTGAGCCCCATTGGTGACACTTCAAGAAGCTGACCTTCAGAAGCAGCAGGAGCAAGACTGAGGGAAGGCCTAAGCAGGGAGGCCTGATGGAAGAACAAAGGCCTTGGTGAGCTGACACAAACAGGACAGGGTGCAGAGCATCAGCAGCTGCATGTGGAGATGTGGTTGCTATGGAGGTGCAGAAAGCAGGGCGAGCAAGCCCTAAGCCCAAGTCCCCAGAGCCATCACAGAGAATGGTTTAGAGGGGCACAGAGCATGGAAGGAAGTGGGTGCAGGTGACAGCTGGGGTCTCTACCTCACTGAGCTGTGCTAGGAGCGGTTTTCTTGAGGCTGAAGTTGGTCCAGTTCACAGCAACTTTCTGACGAGTTTGCTTTGCAGAATCCAAACAGAACCTATTGGGTTTTGAAAATATGGGCAAACACAGTAAGAGGTTTTTTCTGTCCTTACTGGACCCCACCTCTAGACAAAACATGTCCCATTTATTCAGAAACCAGCTGGAAGCCTAGAGTGGTACACTGTAATCCCAACATTCAGGACTGCCATGAGTTTGAGGCCAGCCTGGGTTATATGGCAAGACAGAAAAAAAAAAAAAAAAAAAGAAACAAGTTGGCTCTAAACAGACACTGTGGCTTCCAGGTGTCGGGTTTGACAGGCTTGAGAACTGCTGTCCATGAGGCCAGGAGACAACACATGAAGACAACTGCTGTGAGGTGCATACTGGCCATCGTCTCTACCTACCCTTGCTGTACTGAGCAGGCTTCTTCTCCCTTCAGACCTTTGTACATGGTTACAGACCTTTCTCCATCCCTGCTGAGCTCAGCTCAGTCTTATTCTTCACATTTCACGTCAGTCTCCCCTCTCCAGAAAAGCATCCTCTAACCCCCAGGCTGGTTTGAAGGCTTCCACCAGTGGCCCCATCATACCATCATGCCTCTAATGGCACCAATCACTGGGCTGTATATTTCTGAATCTCTCTAGACTTTTCCTAGAGCATGGCCCACCAGAACAGAAGAAGTACAAGTAAAATAGCAGCTCTGGGGACCCCCGAGAGTTTGAAGCCCGCCTAGTTTATAGAAAGAGTTCTTGAGCAACCAGGGCTACACTGAAACTCTGTTCCTGGGTGCTGGCGTGGCTCCTTCACCTTATGGCTTACACCTTCCCAAGTGACCGTCTTGCCAAGAGGCTCCCTGGGTTCAGGCTATCTGGAAGGAGGGGCCTGGGATGGCCCATGAGGAACCCCATGGATTTTCTCTGGCTTAAGACACAATGTGGGGCTTGGGCATGGACCTAAGTTCCCCTCAGCTGGGAAAAGCAGAGAGCACACACCTACCTCTTGAAGTACTCCACCTCTCGGTCTGTCTCATCCATCTCCACCCCATCCAAGTCCTTGGGCAGGAACACATCGTCTAGGAAGACACAGCCAGGAGGGCTCAGTGCCTATGGCCAGACCTCTGGGGTCATGCTGGGACTGCCCTCCACCCCATGGCTTGGTTGGAGTGGGGGTTCAGCCACTTGGTTCCTGGTGCACTCACCCAAGGAGGAGGCTGACTTCTCCTGCTTGTTTCGGCTCCGGCGGCTGCGGCCCTTGCCCTGGGATAAGTTCTGTGGCCTTGCTGGGCCGGGGGTCTGCTCAGATTCCTGCTCCAGAGTTCGTGCCTTGGCCCCACCTGGCCAATTCTGCCAGGAACTACCCTTCTTGTCAGTTTTGGGGCTATCAGCCGGAATTGGTCCTGGCCGGCTCCCCCGGCTGCCCTCTCCAGGTTCTGCACCACTGCCCCCTTTGGCAGGCTCTGAGCCCTTGACTGGCTGCTTGGCGCTAGATATCTGGCTCTTAGCACTGGGAGCCTCTAGGTTGGCTGGAGGCCAGGGGGCTGGACTTGCCTCAGTCTTCTTTGCTTGACTTCCCTGTCTCTTGCTCTTTCTTGGCTTTCCACCTGTGGCCACAGGCTCAGACAATTCCTGTTTGCAACTGGGAACTTCCTTTGGACTTTCCTCAGAGCTCAGGTTGTCTGGCTTGGGTGTCTTGACCCAGATCACCCTGGACAGGTTGGGCACAGTGTTCAGTCTTCTCACGAGCCCATTCTCAGGGATACCAGGAGGGGGGCCCCTCACCTCTGTCCATGGTGGGTGAGGGTCTCTCCTTTCTGCCCATGGTGGGACTGGCTCACTTGGAGCTTGTAATGTGTGGCTCTGAGGGGAACCCAAGGTCAAAGGGGACAGGTCAAGGTTGATGTCAGGCTGTTTGTGAGAGGAGCCGCTGAGGTCTGAAGGGGTTAGGGCCTGAGCTTCCACAGTCCCCTCCTTACAGCCACTGTCCTCCATGCTGAGCTCACACATACTCAAACTGGCACAGAGGGAGTCTTTGACGGTGCTCTTGATCTCCTGCAAGCGGCTGCTCAAGAAGCTATTGACCCGGTCCAGTTCCTGGTCAGGCCACTCCAGGAGCCTTTCCCTGGCAGGCTTTGGCTCCTGGCTTCCAGAAACACGATTCACCTGCTTCAGAGCTTCTGTTGCCAACCGGGCCTTCTCTTTTTCCTGCCAATAGAAGACACAGTTTCAGCAGAGATCTGCTTCGATCAAGTACACTGTGATACATCAGCTTGGGACCTCGCTTTGCCACTCGCTGAAGACAGAGACTCACAGCCTTCACATACTCCTCCACCCTGCAGGGATGAGGGGATGATGAAAGCAGACAGATACCAAGTCTCCAGGATAGAAGTACAAATAACCTCATGAGGGGAGCTCTGGACAGTTGATTTATGATGAGCCTGGGTCAGCTCTAGGGTCTAGAGGGCTAGGATCTGCCTCCTGAGTATGGGTTAGTCTGAGCTTGAGTAACTTGTTTACTCCCCAGTTAGGTCCCAGTGGACTCATCTACAAAGTAGGGACAATAACTGTGGGCTAAAGAACAAAGTGGGGATGCATGGCTGTGGAGAGGCAGTCTCTTCAACTCTGTCGGTGGCAGGGAGATGTGTTCTTTTTATGCAATCTTAAAGAAAAGATGCAGGAGCTGACTGTAAGTGTCCTCCTGATGCTGCACTACTGGAAAGGGGCATCTCTTAGAAAGGTCGCTCACTGCTCAGCCAGCCCCACATATCCAAGCCCACATCTCACGTGGGCCCCACAGCATACTATGATTAGTGACAGGCAGGGTCCTCACCACAAGGTATAAAAGCAGCTCCTGAGTCCAAGAGTCTGGCAGGTCCCAAGAGGTTGAGTCCTGTAAACCCTCTTCAACAGACTTGAGTCAGGAGAATGGAAATCTATCTATGGGCTGAGTTACCTGAATTTCTCTGCTTAAACCCAAGTTAGCAGGAGGCTAACAGCACCTAGGGGTCAGATGGGAAGGCTGTGGTGGAGTACCACCTCATGTGTCTCCAGGTGACCTGCAGACTGAGGGAGACTTGCCTCCACCTCTGAATCACCTTAGAGAGATTCTTCTGCCCCAGTGGACATCCATGTAACCTGTCTCTTTTGAACACTGACTACACACCTAAGCTCAGGTCTTTAGAGCCCCTTGAGCTAATCACTCTCTTTGAACCTTAATATCCAAGTTTGTAATTTACAAGAAAAAGTTGCTCTGAGGGTCTGTAAGGGTCCAAATTTCCTTTCTCATGTGCCAGGACTCTGCCTATTCAAGAAGGCAGAGAGCAGCAGGGCCTGGGGCAGTGTCTGCAGAGATAATGGGGAGGCAGTGAGCAGCGGGGCCTGGAGCAGTGTCTGCAGAGATAATGGGGAGGCAGTGAGCAGCAGCGCCTGGGGCAGTGTCTGCAGAGATAATGGGGCATTTGGAAACTATTGGGATGCTCTTTCCCTCTCAGAACCAGCACAGACTGCTTTCCTGGTTGTTCTAGATAAGGAAGTTTTTACTCAGGAATGTTCGCTTCATGTCTCAAAGGTCTGAGGAGTCCTGGTATGGAGAGTGCCTCCTCATCATAAACCCTGCCATCGAAAGAAGAGCGGCTCTATGCACAGTCCTGGCTCCCTGCATCAAGACGTCCTTAACCCTCACCACTGCTCTTGCTGTACCATAATGCAGTTCATACAGATGAGAAACTTCAGCTTTGGCAAGAATACAAAACTGGTTCAAGATCAGGCGGCTAGTATATCAGCAAGGACTAGTTCATGGGTTCCAGACTTTTTAGTCCCTTTTATTATTGACTGTGAGACAGTAGGCTAAGCTTTGGGAGGGAGGACAACTGGGCACAAGACATGGTCTGTTTCCCAGCTTCAATCAGCCAGGGAAGAGAGACATCTAAATGGACTGCTTAGTTTGGAGTGACAGTGTCAAGTGCTACAAGGCAAAAGGTACAAGGTGCTTTTGACCCAGCCTGGACCATCTCAGAGTGCTGACGGGTGCAGACGGGCGCTGACGGGTGAGTGGACCTACCCTGGGAAAAGTGAGCACCCTCTGCAGGAGTACAGTTGGAGCCTGGAGCTTTGTTCTGCTTTCATTTTGGCCAGGGGAGGTGTGGTGTGGAGGGACCTTGGGAGGCAGGAAGGTCGGTTAGAAAGTAAGGCTGAGATGAGGCTAGGAAGCTAAGCAGCACTGGATCTTAAGATCTGCAGGCTGTGCAGAAGTCTGGGTTTGAGCCTGAGGCATCCAATATTACCAACTGAAGGCATTAAACACAGCTGCTATGGGCGGAAATCACGGATAGGGATTTTCAGTGTTCGGCAGGAAGGTAAAATGACACACATTGAGAAGACATCAACAACAACTATAGCTGCTCCCGTGGCCCGCATGAACCGAGCATTCACACGTGCCGGGCGGGCATTCTACCCAGGTTCCCATGCAGCATTTCATATCATCCTCCCAATAGCCTATGACTTAGGCTCCTGGTTACTCTTATTTTCTAGATGGAAAACCCGAGGCTTAGAGATGAACTGATTTGCCCAAGGTCATACAGCAAGTGTGATCAAGCTGAGCTTCAATCTGAAGTTCAATTCCAAGGCTCTCTGCTTTCAGTCACAGTGCACTTCCCCATGACAATGCCCATGGCTCAAAGTCAAATAATAGGGTGGAGTGGTCCCCTTTACAGAACAGACAACGAAAAAGAAAAGGCAGATCTCTTTTGTTATGTACTGAGTTTGAGGTACCTGCAGGATGTCCCCAAAGAGAACCAACAGTTATCAGAGATGCCAATGTGGAGTACAGCTAGATGGCTTTTCTTCTCTAGAGAGAGATGATCTACAAAGTCTAGGTGAGGGACAGGAACTCACAAGGAAGATGGAAAGAGGTCAGAGAGGATGGTGAGAATTATGGAGAAGATGGTGACCCCACTGCCCCTGAAAGTCAAGGAGCCAAGGCTTAAAGGGGAGCACACATCAAAGGTGGACTGGTGGACATCGGACAACCTTGGGTTTAGTCATCAAGCGGAGACTGAAGGCGTGTTTAGGTAACAATGGAAATAATGAACTGGGGTGTAGGAAGAGGAAACAAACTGGGAGGCAGGAACTGCCTGCCTTCAAAACTCAACAGTGGGCACAGTGACAAATGACGGAGCCAGAGCAGAGGAGAGACTGCAGATCCCTGGGGTGGAGCCTGAGGAAGCAGTTTGCCAACTGAAGGCTTTGAGAATAAGAGCAGGCAGCCTGTGCTGAGAAAGCAAGAAAGGACAACACAGGCTGGGCAGGACGACGCTTCCTTTAGAGATGAGGAGGTATGTCCAATGACCTTTTCCTTGCTGGAAACAGAAGTGAATGTATTTGTGAAGAACAAGGGAGGGCAGCTGACAGCCTCAAAGCTGGAGAATCAGAGGTCTGAAGAAAGGGCTATGTGAATGGGCAAGAAAGAAAGGGACTAGGGATGTATAGGCAGGCCAGCCAGGCTACAGGAGAGTTCAACCATACATAGAGTTACATGCTATCCTCTGGGTATATAAGGGAGACAGTGTGGGATGGACCAGGGATACAGTTTTTCAAGCAGATGTGTCAGAAAGGCAACAGGCAAGGAACTAAGGAACACCAGTCAGAGAGTGACTGAAGTGAGCTTACTCAAGTGAGCTCTAGCTTGGCCTGGGAAGAGGAGAAAGGGTCAGAAGACAACACTCAGTGGACAAGGAAGGATGGATTTAAGGTTGCAGATGACACAGCATGAGTATAGCTTCAGAGCTTCAGAGCATCAGGGATTAGTGCCTAAAGGTAAGAAAAGGAAGTAACGGTCTGAGAGTGAGATGAGGGAACAGGAAGACCCTAGCTTTCATCTATCTCCCAAAGTTCTTGAGAACAAGCAGTCATCACTACATGCCTACTGGGGAAACTGGATTCTTGATGGCAGCCAAACTAGTTACAAAAGATCTCAGAGAGGGGCTGACATCTAAATACCTAACAACAAATGCATAACAACAAGTCTTTGATCTCACACTGAGACTACCTCTGTATGTTTGTTCCCGTCTACAAGGCTCAGGTCTAGTGGGTAGTGACTGCAGGCAGCTCTGGGATCAGACAGCTTGGTGAATGGCAGCCTAGAGAGACGCAAGGTGCAGCATAGAGACTTCCCTAAGGATGTCTGCAAAGGAGGACACATGTTGACTGAGCCTTGGAATAAGTCTTTCAGGAAAGATACACAGGGTTATAAAACACACACACCAGACCTGGGGACTGTGGAACATGCCTTCTAGGGACTGCTCAGAGGCTAGAGACCACTGCAGCCTGTGGAACACTTCTGGAGGGCAACTCGGAGTGGGAGCAAAGGAAGGATGACCATTCTCTGAAGGAAGCAGCAGGACCTTTTGCTTAACTACTTGAGGCTGCAGAAGGATCTTGGTTGTCCTTGGGCTGGAAAGATGGAGAATTACTTCTGCCTTCCAGAGCTCTAGGGTTGTTTGACCACCCAAGAACTGGAACTAACTGGCTGTGAAACCAGATCTCTTCAGATTGTGGTTCCTGCCTGTGGCACTGAGCAGATGCAGCTGGGGGTAAGCAGGTGAAGTAACGAAGCCGCAGGCAACTAGGCGGCAGGGCTGTCCAGGAATAGCTCCCTGGGCTTAATGCTGAGTCAAGTGGTTCATTCCCATGGCTTCAATTACATCTCTGCTCTGGCAACTGCTTGTCTCACACATCCACTTGCACTTGAATGTCTCACAGGAACTTGAGTCAGTACGTCCCAACTACATCCAGTCTCCTGCAACTGCCATGCTGGCTCAGTCACAAGAACTATGATCATACTGGCTCCCACCTGGGACACACCCGAGGGTCTTTCATGCTCTCATTAGAGTCCCGAACTTGTCACTTCTCTCTCTCAAGTCTCTCAGTCCCAGTCTCAGTCATCTCCCCTTTGGTCTTTGTCTTTTCCTACCTGGAGTATCAAACTCAGTTTTCTTTCCCTCACCTTCCAATCTGCCCCGTTTCACCCACACTGCAATCAAAATACAGATTTGAACGAGTCAAGCCTCTGGTGACACCCTCTTACTTGGAGGCTAAAATCAAAGCTGCCATTCCTCCAGCAAGGCCTCAAAGGCTCCCTTCTGTTCCCACTACTTGCCCTACTTCTCTGCTGCTCTCAGCACTGGCTCTACCACACTGCTATGGGATGTGCTGTGCCCGCTGCCCTTATTCCCGGGACCCAGCTGATGAGCCACGCTCTTGTAAAGCCATTTGTGGGCTTTACAAGACAGGGCACTTCCCTCACCCTGGGACCTGTCACACTCTAACGCATGTCAGTCTCCTCGCTGGACTGAGTTTCTCCCAGAGTGAGAACTTGACTGTTACTTTTTGGCTCCTAGTATTTGTGGATGTACTTGCTGAATGAATAAATGACCGACGATGGAAGCAGCAACTCCTCAGCATGGAGGACATCAGCAAGCAGCCCGCAGCAGAGACACATTTCTTGCTCCAATTACTTGCCCGCAGGGTTTCCCTGACCCTGATGTCTCCCAGATTCATCCAAACCTTCCCATAGTAGTGAGGATACCAAGGTTTTTTTGGCAACCAGCACCATTCATACCCCAGAGGTCTTGGGGTGAGGGAATCCTCAGGGAGGAGAGGCAGTAGAGCTGAGCTTCCCCCCACACCCACCTTCTTTTTCAGCTTGTGCCGGGCTCGCTTGGCAGCCCGGGCGCTGTTGGGGACTTTGGGCTCCGTGCTGTTGATGAATTCCAGCAGCTCATCCACATCCCGGTGGTCCACCGCAGGCTCCCCAGGGAGCCCACCCAGGCTGCCCCCCTTCACGGGAAGCTCCTCTTTCCGCCTGGTCAGCCTTGAGCGGAGCTTCTCCCGGATCTCAGTATAATTCCGGCTCGTCGGGGCAGCGAGTGGCTGGGGGAGGGGGAGGTGCTGACATTACACCCTGGGCCTGGGAGGCCCACGGCACTCCCACCCGCTGGCACCATGTATGTTGTGAGAAGCCAGATAATTCTCTCTAGCATCAGCCACCAAGGCCAAATTGCTTCATCCTCAGTAGACCCTGAGCCAAAGCAGTGGTAGGTCTGAAGATGAGGGCAGAGCTTGGTGATCAAGGACTGGGGAGCCAGGGAAGCAGGTTGGAGCCCGGGCTTCATCATTTGGAAGCTGTATGACCTTGGGTGAGTCACTCGGTCTTTGTGAACCTCAATTTTGTCACCTCTAAAATGAAGACAACAATGCCTCACTTAAAGGTGACTAGTAATTCTGAATTACTTCCATATTTCCTATCCTAAACTGCTCTGCCCTAGTCAGCACCCTTGTCCTTGTCTCCTTTTGAGACTTCTGAATGGCTCCTGTCTGGAGACAGCATGTACCCTGATCTGAGCTTCCTTGGTGCCATCTGTGCTCATGGCCTGTACCTCAGCTGGCTGTCACACTTGGGGACCTTTGCTTCCACTCTGCCTTCATCATGCACAAGCGTTCACTTCTCTGGGATTACACACGTATACATACTCATCAGAATCATAGCTTTCTCTCTGCCACTTCCTCTCCTTTTGCCTAAAGAAAAAAAGTCAATCTTAAGAGAAACCACAAGAAGAACACAGCCAATAAAACGTTAAGATATCCCGACTTCACAAATGTGCCTCCAGGCTGGAGCAAGCAGACATAGATGCCAGGACTCTGAATCCCAGTATGGCGATCACTGCCATGATCAAGGGGCCTCTCCTCTGCCCCTGGCTGCCCAGCCCTCTGCCCAGGCAGGCTCACTCACCGCATTGTGGCCGAAGAACTCACAGTAGCAGCAGTCACAGAACTTCCCATCGCGGGGGTGGGTGGAGGACGAGGTACAAGAGCTGCGCTCAGAGCTGCTATCCTCTTCCTCGCCCAGACCCTCATCTGCCTCACAGGCCAGGCCACTGTGTGCAAATTTGTGCCCCTTGCACCCAGGGTCCCTGCTGCAAGGGAGAAGGGCCCAGAGGTAAGAGCGGGTGGTGTAGGCACAGAACATAGCAGGAGCCTAGAACAGTATCCCAACCCCCAGCCACCATTCCAACTGCCCTCCACCTGTCACATGAATGCCTCTTGTAAAGATCAGAGTCTCAGGTGTCACAAATAAAGACTGACCCTGTTCGAGTTTCCTGCATACACCTATTTGAGGGTCTACGTGGATACCTCTAGCTCATTGTTTTACCAAGCCTTGTGATAGTGGGCTGTTATCATTTGTCTTTTAAACTAGTGAGCCTGCCACTTGCATTCTGGAGTCAGATTACACAACACAACAACTTTGCAGAGAAAGTGCTGAGTGAACAGGAATATGAACTGACTCATGGGCTGGTAGCTCTTCTGGTATAGCCCCAGATGATCAAAGAGAACAGTTTTTCTTCTTCTTGTCCAGGGTCCTTACAGCACACTTGAATCTTGTGTCTGTGTCAGTAGGTAGAGCTTCCTTACTCAAGAGCTCTGTGCTGAGAGAAAGCGGGCATGTCTCCTGGGCCGCAGACTAGAAGAGCCACTACTGCTCAGATGGGAACATACTCAGCATGACTCCTAGCCATCCTTGAGTCTTGTAAAAACCAGTACCTTTCTCTCCACTTAGCAACTGTGGAGACTGGGGCACAGAGCACTGGCTGCTCTGCCCAACAGGTAGCAAACAACGAACTCCTGTTTCCCTGTGCACAGAGTTCACGCTTTCTCCACTTACATTCTGCCTCTGAACTCTGGCAATGAGTTGGGGCAACTTATATTATAAACAGTATTTTCCCAGGGCAAGGATGAGATAGGCTGAGGTCCCTGAATCAAAGCTGGCAAGAAGCAGAGCCCCATGATACAGCAGCAGCAGTTGGAGTACTGCAGAAGCTGGTCCCATATTTGAGGGAGAGATAAGAGTAAGGTGACAGTCTGGGACAGGCCAGGGTAGCCCATGTCCGCTTCTGGAAAGGTTAGGGTTTAGAAAAGCAGCAGTTGTTACCAATGGTGCCTACAGGACCTTATTTCACCTTCACCAGTGTTCTGAAGATACAGTGGATTGCTACTCCTCACTGATGGGTACATGGATTCAGAAAACCCCATAAAAACAGTTCTCCCAGCTGCGCTCTCTTTCCTGCTAGGGATCAAACTCAGGGCACTCTGCACTGACCACAAAGGGAATCTCCAGCGCACACATGTGCTCTCCCTCCCTCTTCACTCTTTCCTTGTATAAAACTGGTCTTTCTAAACAGCTAAGGCTGGCCTTGAACTCTAGATCCTCTGGCCTCTGCTTCCCAATTGCTGGAATCATAGGTGTGTAGCAGTCTGCATGGGAGAAAGCAGCTTACCAATGTGTGTTAATAATCCTTCCAAGAAACAATGATGAAAAAGTATAAAAGAGGGAAAAGCTTTAGGGCAAGACGGCTTTAGATGTTGGTTATTTTACAATAACGGAATGACCTAAATGTTCTGCAGCTGGAGACCAGCAAAATGAACTACAATTAGTATTCTCCAGTGCCAAATACTGAGGATTAAGAACAAAACATAGGAATACAGTACTCTTAGTGAAATGTCCAAGTCTGTGCTGACATCATAAGACATGTGAGAGCACACGTCAAGAGTGGCAGCAGCAGGCAGTGAGATCTCAGACTGGGAAATACAAATACAGATCCATAATAGACAGTGTAGACCTATTACAACAGCTGCCTTCAATACACTCACTTTCAAATAAAGGCTGACAGAACCACAGAGTTTCTTCTAGGGCTCTAAAGGGCCCAGAGCTATTTAAACCCAGGTTTATCACAACAGTATTTCTCTTGGTTACAAATTTGGAAGCGAACCAGCGATGGCACACACCTTTAATCCCAGCACTCAGGAGGCAGAGACAGGTGGATTTCTGAGTTAGAGGCCAGTGTGGTCTACAGCGAGAGTTCCAGGACAGCCAGGACTACACAGAGAAACCCTGCCTTCAAACACAAAAACAAATTGGAAATGCTTCAATGTCCAGGGATGGAAGAACATAAAAAAAATTATGCTACAACTGTACAGTAAGATATTATAGGGACACTTAAGTTTTAAATGAAGTTTTAATTAGGAAAATCATCACGATATTTAAGAAGTGTTGCCACACAGGTCAGAGGTGGTAAGAAACACCTGTAATCTCAGTGGTAAGAGGCTAAGGCAGGAGGATCACAAGTTAGAAGGCTAGCTTAGGCTACATGGCAAGAGCTTGTCTCAATATGAAGAAAATAAAAAATTGCTATGTAAAAATGTTTATCAAATAAAGACCAAATGATGCCATTTATACACAGAAGTATCTTCAAGAAAACAGGCCATAGTGCTCAAAGTTTCTCTTCAGGTTGTGAAGACCCTTCCCTTTCTTACATCAGCTTTAAAAAATTATAACTGAAAAAAAAAAAAAAGAAAAGAAAAAAACCCTCAATTCAGAGCTTATTTAATTTTAGTGCTAAGGAATCCTTCACAGGCCTACTGTAGCCATTTCTTCCAGCCCAATCTACACTTTGTTCTCAGCAAGTTTTCTAAACCCTTAGGCTCCAGTGAGTAGGGAGTGGCGCCTTTCATGCACTCACTTACCTGTGAGTGCTAGGGAGTGGCTGAGAGCTCGGTGGTGGGAGGAGAGGCCCACCACAATGCCCGCTGCAGTGCCCGCTGCAGAGGTGGCTGCACCCCGAGAGTGGTGGAGGCATCTTCAGGAGTGGCATGCTGGTGGAGGGCAGATGAGGGCTCTGACATGGCCCTGGGGAGTGGGTGGCAGTGGCAGCAGCCATAGGGCACTCTGAAGCCTGGGCAGGGAAAGGCGCTGCTGGGGTGGTGGGCAGCAGGTGTGGGTGGGACGCCGAGCTGAAGGAACCAGGGTGAGAAGGAATCAGAGATGCTGGATGCGGGGGAGGGCCAGTGGGGCTATTAGGGGGAGCAGTGAGGTTTGAGTGCTGGTGGTGCTCCGAGACAGGGAAAGCCTCACCTGTAGGTGGAGGGGAGAAAGATGGGTCAGACCTGGAAGGAAAGCCCACAGGCTCACTGCCACATCATCCTGCTTCCGGTGACCAGAGGGCACAGCCTATAGCACAAGCTGCCCTAAAATGTGTGGGTAGGCATCCAGTCGGAATGGCTCGAGCATCCTAAGCCTAAGGAGGATACAGCTCAGCTGCGTATGAACAGAGAATGTCTACTGTTTCTCCGAGTCCCTTATTCTCAGGCATTCCTTAGGCCTAAGGAAGGAAGCAATAGCAATCTTGGGATCTACCTCAGGGACACATGGACCTGAGGAGCAGGTCCTTTGAGGAGCAGCCAAGGTATGCCTGCCACCGAGGAGGCTACAGATTTCTGACTGAAGTAGGAAAAGGCTTTGAGGAGTCTTCAGCTCATGGACTAAGATAACTAGAAGACAATACCATCTGAACAACTCTCCTGTCCATTTAGAAGTAAGGCAGTAATAAGCCAAAGGCTTTCTCTTCTGGGTCTTGAGTACTGGTATTGAGTTTAAGGAGATTCCTGTGGCCAGCCAGCCAGCCAGTCTTTCAGGGCAAATAGTGCTATCTATCTATCTATCTATCTATCTATCTATCTATCTATCTATCTATCTATCCACCCCTAAGGTACAGAACAAGTCCAAGGAGGTCTCGAAGTAGAGGCGGCTCAGCCTGTCAATGGGATAGAGGGCAGGTGTACACAACCTAAGTCTCATTTCCCGAGGCTTTCCCAAGCTACTTGTTCCCTACACAGTATCAGGAATCCCCTGGACCCAATGTCAGTAACAACAGTGAGGGCACACTTCTTTGTCTGGTAGTATTTTGTAACTTCAGAGTCTTGCAGAAGGTCTTCCAGAGAGAGCGAAGGTCTAGGTTGTCCTGCTGCCATCAGAACAGGTCCATGTTTACTTATTTTATTAACCAAATTCCTCACTGACTGGGCCAAAGTAGAGAGTCAAACCTACATAGAAGGGGGCCCAGAACTTTCCAAAGCTTAGACTCACCAGGGATGGCAGGAGGACTCCCAAGCGAGCTGCCTGGCACAGCCCCACTGGAGTGTGGGGAATTCCAGAGGCCTGAGAGCTTATGTGCTGACAGGAACGAGCTGGGATCCCAGTCCCCTGAGTTCCCATGGCAGGAAGAGGAGGAAGAAGATGAGGATGATGAAGAGGACGAGGATGAATGAGAGTCACCCCCACAAGACTGTGATTTGCAGGATGTATGTGACAAGGAAATCTGGAAAGGAGAAAGAAAAAGGCTCATGGTCAAACAGTGGGCTGACCTGCTCTATCAGGCCTTAGGTTACAGCTGAGGCACAATCAGCACAGGCCAAGCTGAACACACACAAGGGCCAAGCACTGGTAAGGACTATGCTGTTTTCAGTTGTGTGACTGTATGGAGAGTGGGCAGAGCGTCTACCACAGGCAGAATCTAGCTCTGAACATGGGCTGTCTGATGCTGAAGAGCTGCCAAGAAGATGAAAGACTTTAAATCACAAGTGTGGTTTAGCACTCATGCTCCCCTGGCCCCTTTCTTTCTCCTTCCTTCCATTTCTTTTTTAAAAATGTTTGAGACTGTTTTTATTTTATGTGTATGAGTATTTCTGAATGTATGTCTGTGCACACAGTACAGAGGCCAGAAGAGGACATCAAATCCCCTAGGACTAGAAATAGTAGGTTAAGAGCCACCATGTGGGTTCTGAGAACAAACTCCAGTGCTCTGGAAAGGGCAGCTAGTGTTCTTAACCACTGATCCATTTCTCTAGTCCCAGACTTTCAATTATTTTTATTTCTTTGGGTATTTTTTGAGACAAGGTCTTTCTATGGAGCCCTCGGTGTCCTGGAACTCTCTAGGTAGAGAAGCTGGCTTCAAACTCACAGGAATCTGCATGTTGAGCACTGGGACTAGAAGGGAGTGCCACCACACTCAGCTCGTCCTCCGTTTAGGATGCACATCTGCATATGATGTGTGAATGTGCATGTCTGTAAGTGCAGATGCGTATGGGTCACAGAGTACAAGTAGAGGTCAGAAGGCAACTTTGGATGCAGGGCTTCCCTCTTCATCTTGTTTCAAACAGGGTCTTCTTGTTGGTTTGCCATTGTGTAAGCAAGGCTAGCTGGCCCACAAGCTTCCAGGCACTGTCCTGCCTCCACCTCCCATTTTCCTGCAGGAGCATGGGGATTACAGATATGCTCTACCCCATCTGGCTTTATGTGGATTCTGAGGACTCAAACTCGAGGCCTCAAGCTTGTGTGGCAGGTGCTTTTTCCCATTGAGCCACCTCCCCGGATCAACTCACTTCCTTCCTTCCTTCTCCAGCACTAAGGAATGAATCCAGAGCTTTGTACACACGAGACAAACATTTTACTACTGAGCTACATTTCCAGCCGAGTCTGGGTAAATGGAAGTCTGGGTAAATGAGGAGTCTGGCTAGTAGGCCTCAGACGGTAGTCTTTCAGCTCCCAGCCTTTACTGATGTCTTCTGACTGAGGCGTACCTCAGACCTCCACTGATGTGTTTCATGCTGCTGGCCTTTCAAGTGGCCACCAAGCTGAAGGCATCAGGGTCAGGTGACTGACAGCATCAAAATTACCTACATCCACTAGTAGGCCTGTCTCTTCTTCCCTCAAATCTGAACCCAGCTTGCAAATACTAAGTGCAGCCTGGTGGTTTCTCTGAGCAGCCTGGGCAGAGCCTCCTGTGGCCAGGGGAAAGAGCTCAGCTTCCTGAGGGAGGAAGCAGCTCTGCATCCAGGGTCACCTGTCAGCTGTTACCTACCGCCACTGCATGGTCTCCACCTGTCTGCCTCTCCTCCTCCATGCTCTTTCGGCAGCTCTGGCAGACCCACAGAGGCATCTCGCCTAGGAGATTCTTGACGAGCTTTGGCATGAAGTCAGGGGGCAGCTTCTCACCCTGCAACACCAGTCCGTTTTGTGAAGGGCCTTCTTCCCAGCCTCTGCGCTCCCGGTGACACAGCAGGCAACAAGTCTGCACAGACTGGCTGGAGATAGGGGGAACCTGTCCAACACACAGACACAGGGGTTCCCAGGAGGGGGAAAGGCTGCCTTAGAAATGATGCTGACATTATTAATAACACCACTTATCACGTGCCAGGCACTGACAGGCACTTTAGAAACATAATTTAGTTTTAGTCCTTATAACAGCTCTGCAAACCAGGTGTTCTTATTCCCATTTTTTCAAGATGAAGAAACAGATTTCGAGAAGTTAAATGAGTTGCCCAAGGTTACAGAGCTAGTGAATGGTTGAATCCCAATAAACGTGACTCCAAAACTCATGCTCAGATGTCCTCAAAATATCAACAACTACAGAGATGCTTCTCCCCTCTCTGATGAGCCTAAGAAGGGCCACAGATCTATGCAGGCTACAGACCAGTGCTCACCTGGAAGGAAAATGGACTGTCCGTCCTTGGAGAGTTAGGAAGAACGTGCACGTTTCCAGAGAGATGAACAATTCATTCCTTTAGCATTGCAGTGGATTTTAGAGAAGGATTTGTAAAAATGGTGAACAAACAGGGAGAGACTGACCCTGGTGCTCTTTTGGGTAAGAATGGTGGAAAAAAACCTGCACTCTGGGTCAGACAAATATACACCCCATCTCAGCCTTAGCACGAATAAGATGACAACCTTGAGCAAGCTATTTAACCTCCCTGAGCTCTGCTTCCTACCCACCCTACAGAGTTGTACAGGTATGCCACAGCCCAGGCCCAGATCCTTATGCAGCCTGTCTCTTCCCTCTACCACAAATCTGACCCAATCATTTACATTGGAAGGTTTCCTTTCACACTGGGGTCCTGACTGGGAACCTACTTATATTTTTAGCCCCAATTAATGATTTTCCTCTATTTTCTAACCTAGTCTCCCTCCACTGACGCTGCACATGGCCCATCCTTTGGACCAAGAGGATGTTAGCAGACAAACTGGCAGCACCAATTTGAATAGTGTATCTGTACGTCTTGTATCTCTGCATGAATGGCCTGCATGATCTTGTGCCTCTGACACACCATGAGAGAAGAGCCAGACTCCTGCCTCACAGGTGGAACCTGGAGAAAATAGAAGTGTTCCTACCTAACCAGTCAGCTGATCAGATCTGAGTGAGGCCAGCTGAAACCTGCTCAGAGCTGCAGAAACACCCCATCAAGCAGCAGGTTCAGGAGAAATAGTAAATAGAACTGATTTAAGCAACTAGGTTGCAGGTAGTTTGCTCATAGCAACAGACAACGAGCATGTAACTTTCGAGTTTACCCTCCACTAGGTAATGTGTTTGTAAGGGTGTGTTGTTTCCTGTAACATCACCTCCTCACAGTGAATTGGGACCAGAGTATCCTTTAGTCAGCCATGTTGTCATCCACTATCCTGGGTCCCAGGGTGTCTCACCAAAGGAACCAGCAGTGACAACAAGAGTACGAGGAAAGACTCAAGAAGTGTAAAGACTGGGGAGAGTCTCCGAGATAAAGACATTTCACAAGTGGAATTTATAAAATACACGTCAAACACTCTGCCAAGGGGCTGCCTCAGTGAGCAAGGCAGCTGCTTAATGGTGAGTGCAAACGGAACTCATCCGTGCCACTTCACAGTTATGGCAGCCTAACGAAGAAGGGTTAGAGGAATGAAGGCAAAGGAGAATGTTCTGAAATGTGAGCGTGAGTACGTACTTGTTGTGTGTCTGTGTGCACACAGGTAAGATGACACGTTGCTAGAGTTGCTCTCACCTCTCACCATGTGGGTCCCAGGGGGTTGAACTCAGGTTGTCAAGTTTGACAGCAAGTTCCAGTAGCTGTTAAGCCATCTCACGGACCCAAAGGTGGAGCTTTTGAGAACAGCACTTAGGACACTTTTCAAAGTTGTAGGGTGAGTTATAGTTAACTGCAGGTAGACGGGGAAGGCCCAGCATGCAAGGCTTAGTACCTAGAGGTATAGAAGAACGCCATGGGCAGCCCAGGACTCACGGCAGCTCACCTCACAGGGATGGGATGCTCCTAAAATCATGATGCTCCTAAAGTATTTTCTCTGTTTTATTTTTTTGAAACAGGGTCTCATGAAGGTCAGGCTGGCTTTGAACTCATTATTTAGCACAGGGTGGTCCTGAATTCCTCATCTTCCTGCATCTACTTCTAAGTGCTAGGATTATGGGCATGTGCCAGCATGTCTGGCCAGGAAGAGAAGTTTGAAATTAGTAAAAACCTTCTTTAAATCAGTCTTTTCTCCTCTCTCTCATGCTAGAGATCAAAATCAGGGCCATGTACATGTAAAATTTTTATATAGTCTATAAAGTACAATATGTAGTGATTTAAAATATTTTGATTTTATTTATTTATTTATTTATTTATTTATTTATTTATTTTTTGAGACAGTGTCTATGTAGCCATAGGGTAACCTGGAACTCGATTTGTTGGTCAGGCTAGCTTTGAACTCCAGAGATCCACCTGTTTTTGCCTCCCTAATGCTGGGACTAAATTTGAGTACTACTATGCCTGGTTAATATATGGTTTTGAGAAATAATTCAAGTGCATACTGTATACCCCACAGTACAAAAAATGCCTTCTCAGGGCTGGAGTGATGGCACAACGGTTAAAAGCACTAATTGTCCTTCCAGAGGACTTGAGTTCGATTCCCACTACCTACATGGAAGCTCACAAAAGTGTCTTAACTCCATTTCCAGAGGGCCCACTATGCTCTTCTGGCCTCTGCCTGCACATGGGCATGTACATGGTACACAGTCATACATGTAGGTAAAATATTTATATACATACATTTTTTAGAATGCTTTCTCTACATTCTTTCAAAAGCAAATACAGAATTGTTATAATTTTAAGTGTGTGACCAATGTGACTGTACTTAAGAGCCACAGTAACTGTGGGACGTGCTGTGGTGCAGCAGAAAACGCTGGCTCTGGTATTCACCTGCAACCATCATGCAGAAGCTGTCTGATACTGACCAGGTCCTACTCACTCCCTCTGCTCATCTAAAAGGGGATAAAGTCCTAACTGTGGGCCAGCTCTGAGAATGCAATGTGATAGAGAACCTCCTCCAGCTCAAAGCACACAGTTCTTGGCTACACAGAGGGTACTAATAACATGACAGGAAACAAGGAAACAGTCAATCACTACCAAACCTTATACAACTGAGAACTAGTCAAATACAATGAATGCAAGATATTATTTTTTGGAAGGGGTGGGGCTTGTGAGTTCACAAGATCTCACAGTATAGCCGAGGCTGCCCTTAAACTTGTAGTAATGTTCCTGCTTCAGTCTTCCATGTGCAAGGATTACAGTTATACACTTCCTTGTCTGGCTTCTGTTAAACATCTTAGTCTCTCCCTTTACTCCAGGAAGTCAAAAGCTTAAGTCCCCCAATATCCTGCACCTCCCTGCTTCTCCTATTGTTAAAGGGAATCTTCTACTTAAGACCTGTTCATCTCCATTTTTGGACAAAGAGTTGAGGCCTTAAAGGCCTCAGCATACATCCACACCCTCTAGACAATCCTAGAGAGGAATGGCTGTCCTGGAGCTCACTCACTATGAGGACCAGGCTGCCCTCAAACATGTCCGCCCGCTTTCCCAAGTGTTTCCTACTGAGTGCAGATACTCAGTGCAGCAGGGCCTGACTCAAGGCTAGAGCATCAGACCTGTGAAGCATCCTCATAGCATTACGGTTGGCAGGCAGCTTGGTGAGACAATCCTTGAAATTACTGCTTCCTACAGAGCAGGTTCTCACCTCTCTATCCTGCCCTTCTACCTGTATGGCTCCAATTTCAAATCTGCAAGGATTACAATAAGATGTTCCTAGATAAGAAAATAATGTGACTCTTTCTAAAGCTAAATTAGGCCACAAAATAAATGAATTAGCCATTCATGAAAGTCATTCTATAGGGCAGGCTGTCTTTCCTGATAAAGGAAGCAACAGACATGGAAGCTAATTAAGTTTTAATTGAAGCACAGACACCACCTACATTGCACAGAGTTGCCCAAAGGTCTAAGTAACAGTAGAAAAAAACCACTCAGTGAGAGGGATCAAAACAGTAGGCACTTAATTTCTCAAGTAGGTCCTTTGGCTGTTTGTCCCTGACAAGTCTACACTAGGGATTAGCTATTCACAATGCTCTCTTAAGTCTAGTTCACTTAAAACTGTCCAGTTTGGAAGGGCTACCCCCAAAAGCCCTCGGGCTCTCCTGTCTTTCTCTGGATACAAGATGCTATGGGGATAGGGAATTTGCTAGATTTTTTTTCTTGTTTTGAGAAAGGGTCTTGCAGCCAGGGATGGGGTATGGGGACTATGGCAGGACACACCTTTAATTCAGCACTTGAGGCAGAGGAGGCAGAGGTAGAGGCAGAGGAGGCAGAGGCAGAGGCAGAGGCAGAGGCAGAGAGGCAGAGAGGCAGAGGAGGCAGAGGCAGAGGCAGAGGAGGCAGAGGCAGAGAGGCAGAGAGGCAGAGAGGCAGAGAGGCAGAGAGGCAGAGAGGCAGAGAGGCAGAGAGGCAGAGAGGCAGAGAGGCAGAGAGGCAGAGGAGAGGCAGAGAGGCGCAGAGGCAGAGAGGCAGAGGCAGATCTAAAGTTTGAGGCGAGATTGGTCTACAGAGTGAGTTCCAGGACAGCTTACAGAGAGGCTTTAGAGAAACCCTGTCTCAAGAGGGAAAAAAGGAGGCAAGGGCACTCACTATTAAGCCCAAACCACCTCGGAATTCAGTCTTCCTGCCTCAGCCTTCCGAGCCCTAGGACTACAGGTGTGTGCCACGATATCTGACTATCTCTTGACATTTTCATCTCTGCTTTACTTTTTATTTCTTTTTCTAAGTATGTTTTTTATTATTTTTAATTATGTCTGTATGTGCTTACAGGTGCTTTTGAAAGTCAGAAGAATTAAGAGATAATTTGTAGGCAGTTGTTCGTCACCCTAAAATGGGTCCTGGGAATCAAACGCAGGGCCTTTGCAAGAGTAGTTCATGCTCTTAACCACGGAACCATCTCTTCAGCTTTCAGTCTGAAACTACATTGAGAGTGTGTGCGTGCGCACAGGCGTGTGTGCGTGCATGCAGTGTTGGGGTACATGTTCACAATGGCACATGGGTGAAGGTCAGAAAACAACTCTCAGGAGCAAATTCTCTTTCTACTATGTGGGTCCAAGAATTCAACTAAGGTTATTAGCCTTAGCAGTATGAATCTTTAATGCTGAGCCCTCTTGCCAGCCCATATCTGTTTTCATTGTTAAAGGTGGTGAGACTCCTAAGACCTAAGAGATGTCGCAATTCCTTTAATTAATGCTACAGCTGAGCATAGCTCTGGCTCAAGGCTCCTTCTAACTGCAGTGCCCATTATTTCTCAATCCTGGCAATCATGGTCCCTTATGCCTTCAGTCTGTGAACCCAAGCTTTCAACATGCTGTTCTCCAAGCTGTATTGTTATTTCTGAACAAAAACATGGCCATCAAGTGAATGAAAATAGCCAGTATTTTTTTTCTTCACAAAGGCTCAGGGAACTAATTCTTAAACCCAGAATCCCCAGGCAGCAACTAATTGTTCCCACTCACCTTAGATTAAATTTCAGAGCCTCTGGGGTAAAGGGTTAGTCAAAAGCAAAACATGAAGAAAAAACTCTAGTGGTTCTGTTGATTTTGTATCTTGCCAAAAAGATTTCTAGATAACTGTTCCACTCTTCAAGTGAACCCAGAGCCTCTACAGTGAGGGCTGGCTCACAGAAACCTGGCTGTAGTGTACACATCCCAGGTCAGAGGAGCCAGGGTTCAGGAATTTGTGGCCACTGAATCCAGTGTCTCTGCTCCCCAACGAACCCAACTGCTTCTGCTTGGTCCAAGAAGCATTAAGTTAAGGAAGTTTCTTTTTTTCATTCCATGCAATATCAGTTTTACCTTGAAAGAATGTCTTTGTTATTTAGATAAGAATATCAGCAGGCATTTCCTCAAAAGAATAAACAAACAAAATAAGCCCATTACTTAGAGAAAAACTGTCAAGTATTTGTAGCCAATGATACAAATTTAAGCTTTCAGTCAAAATTTTAAATTTGAAAGTCAGGCATGGTGGCTCATATCTCTAATCCCAGTATTTCAGGAAGCTGAGGTAGAAGGGTCACCATGAGTTTGTGGCCAGGCTGAGCTACAGAGTGAGAATCTAAACAAACAAAAACTTAGGATTTGGGAAAGCTTCTATCACTTCCCATGAGCTTTAGAGTATCTCAATTCTTGACTGAGGAATTGGTTTTTAACAAATGTTATTTTTTTGGCATGATAAATAAAATCCATTTTCCAAATGACGAAAGCACGATTTCACAGAATTATACATTTGTGAGGAATCTATCTGAAGTGCTAGATGCACATCAGATTTTATTGTTTTCACTCTTGTTTGGAGGTAGGATCTTACTACATAGTTTTAGCTGGCCTGGAACTTGCTATGTAGACCAGGCTGGCTTGACCTCAGAGATCTGCCTGCTTTGGGGATTAAAGGCATGCATAACTGTGCTAGGCTCAGACAATGGATTTTTAATGTAAAATAAATACAAAGACTTAACATTGAGCTCATAGCTTTGTACAGGGTGAGCAGGGTGTGTGTAACCTGTGCATACAGGTGCCTGTACCCAGAAGTGCATATGGAGGCCAGAGGAGGATGCTGGGTGCCTTCCTCTATCACTCTGTCTTATATCCTTGAGAGTGGGTCTCTCCAATCTGAACCTGGAGCTCGTCATTTTTGGCTAGACTGGCTGTTGGCCCAGTAAGCCTGAGCTAGCCTCTTGTCTTCACATGGACCACCCCAGCTTCATGCTGGGGTTACAGGTATACATGACCATACTAGCTTGAGTGCTGAGCATCTAAACTCGGATCCTCCCACTTACACAGCATGCTTCCCCCCCAGCTTTACTCCATTAAAAAAAATTTGCAAAAATAAAAACAGGACCATTTTCCTATCTTAATATATAAAATTAAATATATATAATTATTAATTTTAAAAATAGCACATTTCTTTATTATTGTTGTTGTTGTGAGTGTAAGTATTCATGCATTCATGCAAGGAGCACACACACCACATATATGTGTGAACCCCAGGACAACTCCGGGAGTCTCTCCTTCTTTTTTTTTCTTTTTTTTTTGCGCCACCACCACCCGGTGAGTCTCTCCTTCTACCATGTAGACCCCAGGGATTGAGCTCAGCTCATCAAGTCTGGCAGCAAGAGCCTTTACCTACTGGGCCACCTCACAGGCCCCCACATAATTATTTTTCATAAAAATTGTGATTATATTGATATGATAACTTAAAACATTATTAGTCTTTTTTTCCAGTTCTGGAGATCAAACCTGGGGCCTATTGTGTGCTAGGCAATAATACTTATCAACAATTATACAGCTTGTGACATATCTGGGCAGTTTTGGGGCATGACTCAACTTTTTACACTGGCTTTTTGGTCCATAGTTTGTCAAGTATCAGAGAAAAACCCTGATCAGAAGACCAGACAGGTACCAAGATCTGTTCTGAAACTGGACTGAATTTCAACATTTAGCCTAGTCTCCTCCCAGGAGTTCCTCACAGTTCCAAGAGTTCACAGATGTTTGTACCAGATTTCCCAAGACACATGCTGTATCTAGGCAGCTGCTCTGCAACAGGTTCCAAATTCTATTCTGAAATAGCCCACGAGAGTACTATCCTCTCGAGAAACTAATCTCCAAGAGCTTCCCTGTCACCCAGACATAGATGACTACAGCAGTGACAATTTCTCATGTCTACTACTGTTCCACACACTGGACAACTCTGAGGTAAATTCCTAGCATCCCATAAGATCCCAGTCAAAGGTCAATGAAACATTCTTAACTTTCTAAGTTAAAGTCATTCTTTTCAGTGTAGCACCTGTCACATTGTGCCATATTCCTGGCAGAACGTAGCTCTCTGAGGTATGGAGTGGTTCAGAAACCAAGTATGGCTTGTTGCCTGTCACATAGCAGGCGTTCATTAAATAAATGAAATTTTAAAGCCCTTATGGCTCAGTGTCTCAGTTACTTAACTGAGTAGGAATAGAATTTAAAACAGCAAAACCAGTCCATTTCCAGACCTGCTATGCTGAAGGCATGGCTCTGGTGAGAAGGCAATCAGAACTAAGACTCTCAGAATGCCTGAAATCAGAGCTGCAGTTAATGCCCTAGGAGCTGACCAAACCCCACCTCAGTGGTTTTCAAGTGTGGCCCTTCCTGTAGGCAGAAAACTGCTTCCTTTTCTAAGGCCAGTTGGTAGAGAACCTTCTTTGGTCGTATAAGCTGAGTAAGGACAATGCAGTGAGGCTGGCTGATCCTAAGGATCCCACAAGCCTAACCAACACATCAGTCTGCTTCAGTACAAGGAGCCAAAGGAAGGCCCAAGCTGCTCATTTACCCAAATGCGTGGGCCAGCTGCTGCTCTGCTACTCTTAACTCCAGGACAGGTCTCTCACTGGAAAAAGAGCATGAACTTTGGAGACATTGTTCTAAGTTCAAATCCTTGTTCTGCCATTTTCAATATTACTCAAATTCTGAGTCCCAGGTTTCTCAATTTATGAAATGGGAATAACACCATACTTCATAGAGTTGTGAGGACAGAAGGAAATAAATTATGTAAAGTACCTGGCCTGGGTCTGGCACACAGTAGGTGCTCAATACCCGTTAGTTTCTTTCCTCTTCTGCCCTGGAAGAAATGATAGGGAAACTTACTAAGTAAGACTTGCCCAAACCAAATGTATTACTTGAAGCACAGGACAGAGAACTAGACAGTGACCTTCAAGGCATCTTTGAACCCCCATGTTATAAAACATGGCCCTGTTTCCTAATAAGGATCTTCAGTTAGCGGCTCCTCTGGCCCTTTCTTCCTGCCTTAGTTTTCCCACATCCCCTTTCAGAATAAAGATACCTATGTCTTTCATTCTAATGGGGGAAAATAAAAAAGGGAGCCATGAGCTTTAGGGTAGAGGCTAAAGGGGAGACAGGCAGATTATGAAACTGCAGCATGTTCCTCCTGCTACTCTGCTAATGGCCAGCTGATCCTTAGGATAAGGATGATGTGAAAGGGGCAAACTCAGACCCTTTCTAGGACACAAGCCTGTCTTTCCCTAGGTCTGTCCATGAGGGACCATCAAACACTCTTTTCCCCAATTACAAACCCTCCAAGTTCTTAGTCAGAATGAACAGGGCTCTCTACAATAGAGTGATATCCTAACTTAAACAAACAAACAAACAAAAGAAAAAAACAGGGTCTTAACTATGTAGCCCAGGCCAGCCTGGAATTCACTATGTAGACCTGGCTGGCCTCAAAACTGTAATAGAGATCTACCCACCTCTGCCTCAAAAGCCGGAATTATAGGCATGCACCACCATGCATGGCCCTATCTCATATACCTTAATTGTTTAAATCTGTTACTCTACAAGACTTCCAAAGACAGATAGTGTTCCAAGACTCACTGTATTCCAATCATTCAGCAGAGACACACCGTAGGCTAATATACAACAGAAGACGGGCAGTTGAATAGTTAACTCAAGAAGTGGAAGAAGGTGAGATTTTAAGTGTATGAATGTTTTGCCTGCATGCATGTCTGGTGCCCACAGAGACCAAAAGAAGGTGCTGGATGTCCGAACTGGTATTACAGACAGTGTGATCCACCATGTGGTGCTGGGAGTTGAACACAGATCCTCTGGGAAAGCAGCAAGTGCTCTTAAACCTGTACCAACTCTTCAGCCCGTTTCTGTTTTTTACATGATGCTAGGAATCAAACCCAAGGCCTTAGACCTTATACAAGTTTTTTACCATTGACCTTTATCCTCAGACTCTAGCCCCTTACAACAAAACACAATGCTAGATCTCCTCAAGTTAGCAGCTCCCACATCCAGCCACACTCAAAATCACCTACAAGAATCTAGAAATGGATCTTGGGTGGGCTCCAGCCCTAGTTAGCTAGGTCAGGGATGGAGCTGAACAAAGGATGTGGCCACAGTTCGGCTGGGGTGAGGAGACATGGGATAGTGAGAGCAATCCCAGCCTTCTCGCTCACACTGTATCACAGGGTTGACCTACCATCTGCCTCCCTGCTGCACAGTATCCCCTGCTTCCTCAACTGCCCAATCCACGTGCAGTGGAGCACAGCCTGACTTCCCCTGCTCTCCAAGTGAGTCTAGGCAGTGCATCCCTTCTCTGTAGACTAACAGTTCTCGACCTGTAGGTCCTGACCCCTTGGGTACCCTTTCACAGGGTTCTTATATCAGATATCCTGCATGTTAGATATTTATATTCCAATTCATAATTGAAGCAAAATTACAGTTATGAAGTAGCAGCAAAAATAATGTTATGGTTGAGGGTCTCTCCACACGAGGAACTCTATTAAAGGGTCACGTTAGGAAGGCTGGGAACTGACGCTGTAGATGACACTTCCTTTCTCCACCTTACTTTCCAGAGATACCCAACCATTACCACTAGGTTCTGAGAAGCTCATCTGCCTTGGCTTTCCCTGGGTTACCGTAGCTTGGGCATCCAAAGCAGCAAACACCTATGATTATAGCTACCATTGTGCTAAGTGCTTGACAGATATGACTTGTTGGCCCTTAACATTAGCCAAGTAAGCCTGGAGTCACTGTCATTTCATAAGGGAGTAAACAAACCAGAGGGCTAAAACACTTCCACAGGCCACTTAAGAGGATGCACGATCTACTGTACCATATGAGCTCCCTAAGGACAGGAACCAGTTCCAGTCACTTCTCCTTTTGGAGCTAGTCCAGGGTCTGGCATTAAGGGCTCACTTAGTGTTGGTAGAACAAATGAATGCTAGGCAAGAGGACACTGGGTAAGACAGTATGTATGCCATACCTGGCCCGAGTGAGTACCAGGGAGTCAGCACTGTGAGGTATCCAACAGCCACGAAGGGACCAATGAAGATCACATATAATATATACCCTTACAGTGATTTAATTAAAATGGTCCCTACTCTAAAAATTTCTAGGTATAGTAAGTGTTATGATTATAACCATCCATCTATTATCAGACATTATGCTAGTAACTCTAAGACATCATAAGGAAACTAAAAACTTCAAACTGAGTGAGCAAGTCCTTATCATCAAATGTTACTGCCATGTTTGCACTGAGAGTCCTTTCTGGCTTACAAAAAGAACTAGGTGGTTCTAGGCAGGGTGGCCCCTCAGATCATCCCTCCCACTGGCCATCAAAGTGGCGCAGGCATGAGCCAGCAGGGTAAGGTCTGAGGATAGGAACTACCTTGACCTTCTGTGTACCTCAAACAAGGGCCCCGGTTAGAGATTATTTTGAAGCTTGCTGAGTGAAATAAACAAAATGAAATGGTTTCAATAATGGTACTGACTGATCACCTTAGCCAGATCCTCAAAGGAACAGATTTACTCTTAGCACGGGAAGAACCAGCTCTCTGGAGGCCCTTTACACTAAACTGGACTGTCCCAGGAGATGCTGTAGAGATGAGAGGGAAAGGACAGGATGAGCTCATCGCCAAGCAGCCCAGTTTCCTTAGCAAGCCTCCTGGGTTCTAACCACACACACAGGCTGCAAGCTGAATGGTTTGGGACTAAAATCAGCTGGTAGAGGTAGTAGGTAAGGCTGGCTTTGGCCACACAACACAGCTCCTGCCACTCAAAAGAGATTCTGAGTTCTAGACTGCTTCACATTCTCTTGTTGATGATGCTCAAAGAGGGAGAGAAACTAAGTCTGAGACACAAAGCAGGAGGAAAGGTGGGGAGCTAAGCTCAAGTCGATCAAGCTGTCCTCACTGCCTCCTTGGACTGCTCTGAGGTTCTGTGAGCTGACCTGCCTCCGCCTTCCCACCATCCTTTGCTAATAAGACAGTACTTGTTTGAGCTTTATCGTAAAGTAAAAGAGGGTTGGAGAATTTGGGTGAATAGATCAGATTCAGTGGGCTGGAACAACTGAAAGGCCTTTGGGGATCCCAAATAATCTTAAGAGATTGTATCTGTAAGTGTCCAAGTTATACAAGTGAGCTAAGAGCTACAGAGAGAGAACCATGGGGCTGGAGTCGGGCTACCTAAGCACTCAGGATGACTCTTATAGAGATGTGGGTTCCGCATCAGCAAGACTTTAGGGTTCTAAGAGGCACAAATGCAGGTATGAAACATCCTTTACTTCATTTTTTTCCTACTGTTATTGAAATGGGTGATGTAGACTGGGCTGGCCTGTAACTTGCTATGTAGTGCAGACTAGCTTTGAACTCAAAGCTATCCTCCTTCCTCAGTTTCCCAGGAGCTAGAATAGAATTACAGGCAGAAACTACTGCCCCCTGCCACACAGTTGTTTCAAAACACCAGCTTACACTAAGATTAAAAACAAAAATAAAATAGTGTAAGAGTTTTGGATCTTAGAATACGTCTGTGGGCTGGATGTGGTCTTATTTGCCACCGGTGGACTTGGTTCAGCAGGTAACAGTGAATTTCACCTTCCTTATCCACTCTACATCCAGACAAAAGTGAGGGGGTTACAAACCAAGATCCTTAAGAAAGGTATGACAGTGGACAAAGCAATGACCAACTTCTAACCCAACACCAGGAACTTCTGATCAGCGCTCAAAAAGCTGTTTCTTGAATCTCATTTCTACCCTCAGCAAAAAGTAGGGCCCAATCAGAGTTGATGTTTCAGTTCCCTTGGATGTGTAAGAGTTTTTGATTGGATTTTTTTGCCTCATATTTGTAAGTAGGAGTCATCTGTGTAAATGTTTAATTGTCGTGGGTTTCTGTTTCCTCATCTGAGAACAGGGTAATTGTAGTTACATCCTCTAGTTTGTTTACTAGATCTGTTAATCACTAGGACAGGTGACTGGTTGACAAGGCTCCTGCATTCTATGGTTTATATGGAAAAGCAGACAAAGAACTGTATCAGTGGTTAATGCATCAAATTAGTGCTAGATGCTGAGAATACAGGGAAAGTGGAAAGGTTAGAAGATACGCTAATCACCCGGCATGAATAATGAATTCCTAGGTCAAGCAGTAGTATAGACAAGAATCTAAAAACCTGGAACAGAGGAACTAATGAAGGTTCTAATTTTTGGGACAGTTGTATTTCAATAAAACTGAAAGGTTAAAGACAGCATCCGAACTTTCTGGGCTCTCTATGTGACAGGGACCCTAGAGCATTGTCTGTCTGAATAGGGAAGGAGGACAGCAGACAGCTAGCTCCATGGCTCTCTTCTAGACAACAACACTCTTGGTGGGGGTCAAAATAGGTTAGAAGGGGAAGCAACATTTGCTTGAAATTGAGACCCAGCAGGAGTACAATTCAACCTGTGACAGCCTAGGCTTCAAGGTGGGATGATAGGCATGCTTCTGACATTCAAGAAGTTGAAACATTTTCATTGATTAAAAGTCCTCTCATCGTGATACAAGACACAAAGGAGACCAGCATCAAAAGTGGGTTACAATAAGCACAGGTTCTGGCCTGATTTAATCTCTCCCTCATTCACCTAGTTACTTCTCTGTAAAGGCAAAGCCTGGGCTAGGCATAGAGGAGCACACGAATGGCATCCTCCTAGCCCCTGGTGTTCACGGTTCAGTGCTTGGGGCAGACACATCAACAAGTTTCATCACAGAAGGAGTGGTGCCATTAGAGGGAAGCAGAGAGGGTTGTAGGCACAGAGGGGACACTTGGTGTAACTGGGGAAGTCAGGGAAAGCTTTCCAGGAATGGTACCCCAAATAGCATCCCCACTCACATGCACAATTCCAGAGATTCTACTAGAAGGCTGTCAAGAGCCATGCCTTCAGGCTGCACCAGCCTCCCAGAGTCCCCTGCTGCCCGATGCAGTGTCTGCAGAGCCAAACGCATCTTCCGCCACGCCTCATCCTCATCCGGGCGCTGCATCCGACCCTCCAAGACTCCTGCAGGGGCCTGCCATCCTCGGCAGGCTCAGCCAAAAAACCAACTCAAAACTCTTTTGTCAGAGCAAGCTTGGGGCAAGCCACCCAGCCCCGGGTGCCACAACCCTCCCTGAGCAACTATGGCCCACACCACCCCCGCCTCTCCTGTTTTCTCTTTTGCTCAAAAGAAAGTGACCTTCTTCTAGGTGGCAAGCTGGAAGCTTTCGAGAATCCTCCCGAATGCTCTTACTCTTGCAGGACTCATCAAACTAGTGGACTGGAGGGGGTGGGGGTGGGGATGGGAGTGGGGGCGCCTTATGGGACAGGAGGTAGGAGGAGAACAAGGGTTTCCTCTTTAGTGGAGTTATTCTAACAGTCTTTGGGGCCGCCTGACTCTCTACTCCAACTGTTCTGCTGGGTAGGGAAAGGAGGGAGGTCCCACAAGGCAGATGCAGAGGTACAGCTGTTGAGGGTAGTGGCTGCAGACTGTGCAGGCAGGGGAAGGAATGAAGCTGCTGCAGGCGGGGTGGGGGGCGCATAGAGGCTGCAGCCTTGCAGGTTCCGGCGCCCTGAGATGATGATCTGTTAGGAGCCGGGGAATCAGGTGGCTCCAAAGGGAAGTGGAGGGCAGAGAACTAAGTGGTGGTCTCGGGACCTGAGTCAGTCCGAGAGCATAAATGTTCAGAACATTTAGCTCCGGAGTAGGGACTGAACGGGTAGCTTGAGAAGGGTCGCAAGACGGTTGGCTGGGCTTTGGCTGTGGATAGCGGTCCAGCCTCCATTCCCAGTAAGGGGGTTGAAAGCTGCACCGGAATTGGGATCTGGCCCCAGACCCACAGCATGGTCCATGCCTAATCCCGCCCCACTCCCGCTCACGATCTGGGGAGGTGTAAGCAGCCGGGCAGTCGGAGTCGTCTTGCTGGATCCTACCTGAGGGCCTGGAGCCAGCTTGGGCTCGTCCTCCTCTCGGGGGCCGTCATGATCCGGCTCCGCAGGCATCTCCGGGGGCCCTGCACCCGCTCCCGCTTCCAGGCTTGGCGGCGGCTGCGGCTCAGGCGCCTGGGGCTTCTGCAGCCCCGCAGCCCGCTCCCGCCGGCTCGCGCCGCCGCTCGGCCTGCTCCGCCTCCGAGTCATGCTGCCTCTCGCGCCGCTCCCCCGCTCGCTGGCTCCTCTCGCGCCTCCGCCGCCGCCGCCGCTCCCCTCACAGGACAACAGCCAATATGGCGGCGCCCGGCGCCCCTCCCCGCCCGCTGCCAACAGGTCAGAGTGCACGCTGAGTCCGCGCCGCCGCAGTCGCCTCTGAAGCCGCCAGCGCCATTTTTAATAAGGCCACCTCCCTGTGCTTCGCAGGAGACCAGCCCAAGGCGAGATCGTGTCCTAAGCACTAGTCCAAAAGGCTGCAACCTGCTGGAGAAACGCGTTTGGCGCTGTAATAGCGGGCCTAGGAGCTTACTTGTCCATTAAATGATGAGTGAATTACTAATTTCTACTGCTAACTTTTCACACTCATCTCTTGGCTCCTCCCTACACCACTTGGACACAGGTATGAATTATTCCCATTTTTGCAATTGGACAAGTACTGTCTACAAAATGCCTACCGAAGATTCCTAGATATCATCCTGCCACACCTGTGGTCAGCCTGAGGCGAAAGACACCTAGGGAACAGGAAGGTCTTTACTTGGAATCTGTCGTTCACTAGGAGTCCCGCGGTCTGTGCTCAGAACTGCAGGACCCAGACTCAATTCCTTCTTGAGGCTAATGGGAAAGGGGGTCACTTAACAATACGATTAGCGTGACAAGGATGAAATGATTAAAGCGCATACTATGGTAATGTGTTTTTTAAAGTGGTATGTACAAGAGAGGACTTTAACCCACAAAGCAAAATTAGAAATGTTTAACAGCTAAATATTTAGTTGTTAAAATGTCATCTCCACCCGTTTTTGTGGGGTAGAAAAATACAGGCACATGGAACAAAAACAAAAATTTTTTTTTTTTTTTTTTTTTTTTTTTTGTTAAAGTTTCCAGTGCTGGCTTATGCCTTGTCGAGTGAAACCAAAACTTTTTGGTAGTTACACATGGAATTTATATTGATACCATCAACCAGAACAGAATCTGGAACTTTGACTACCAAGAAGTAAATCAAGTTTTGAAAATTATTCTGTTTATCTTATTGCTTCAAGTGTGTGTGTGTGTGTGTGTGTGTGTGTGTGTGTGTGTGTGTGGATAGGACTGGGTTAAAACTTACTTGGCCTAACTTGCTCCATCTTGAAGTGTGTCCTCCATTTTGCATGGCCCCAATTCCAAGAAAAACCACAAGTGTTCTAAGACTAGAGTCTACCAATCAAGGAAAGAACATCTGGCCTTTTCTCCATGATCTTGAAATAATTGCCAACCTTCTTTCCCTGGGATAACCAGGGGTCACCACAGACCAGTCAGGACAGGACCTCTGGAAAGTCCCCTACTCACAACCAATCATGGTAAAAGTTGCCTGACCCCCCTCACCCTAATCCACCCCTTCATACCTGTCTGTGGTTTTCTGCTTTAAAACTTCTTGGGGTCGTAGGTTCAGCTCACCAGCCTGACTGCATCTCTAGTCCAGCTAGACCTCTGTTTCCCTTGGTGAATAAAAGCTGTTTTTGTTTGAATTTGGATTTTGGTGGTCTGTGCCTCATTGTTAGTGTGACCTCAGACCCTACATTTATATGTGGGTGAGGGGGCGGGGGTCACTGTGTGCCTGTGGAAGTCAGAGGACAGTTTTGGGACTCAGTTCTTTTCTTCCAGCACGTCAATTTTAGGAACTGAACTTGGGTCACCAGGCTTGATGACAAGTGCTTTTACCACTGAGCTATGTCACCTAACCTATTTTTGGTTCTTTGAAACAGTGTCTCAATTGTGGAAAAAGAAAAGAAAATTAAAAAAAAAGAAACAGTGTCTCATTAATTAGCTACCCTAGTCTGGAATTCACTGTGACCACACCGGCCTCTAACTTGCATTGATCCTCAGGCTTCTGCTTCTTAAATGTCATGATTACAATTGGGTGCTACCACGTACAACCAAAAATCTAAACCTCATGACAGATATTAGTGTCACTATCAGATAATTAAAAGGCTCAAGTTATATTCTCATATAACCATTATGTCTTTATCGACATGAAGATAAGATGGCCTTTTAAAAGTGACAGAGCTGCCAGCGGTGGTGGGACACGCCTTTAGTCAGGGCACTTGGGAGGCAGGGGCAGATGGATTTCTGAGTTTGAGGCTAGCCTGGTCTACAGAGGGAGCTCTAGGATAACCAGGGCTATGCAGAAAAACCCTATCTTGAAAACAAACAAAAGACAGAGTCACCAGTAGTAGGAAGCAAGGTGAGAGAGAGGATAAATCAGTGTTTGACAGAGTTCAAGGCTGGCATTAGCCAGGTACTATAACCCTGTCTCAACAAACTAAGGGTACAGGATGCAGTATGCTGGGGAGTGGTTCTGTACACTCTATATGTAAATGGTGGTTTCGATACCCAGAAGTCTGGGTGCAGTCCAGACTTGGAATTGTCGTTATTATGAAGCATTTCCTAAGCCAGTCTTTTGTACAAACTCATTCTCCATCATCTTCTGATTGGTCAATAAAGAGCTCAATTTCTTCTTTGAACCAAGAAGCAGGTACTGTCTGGAGCAGACATGTCTCTAGTTAAATGATCCTTAATAAAGAACTAATATTAAATGTCACATTGTGTGGATTTCTGATGTTTTTAAAGATTATCTATATAAGGTAAATCTGAATTGTTAAGCAATACTACTCTTAGCTATTTCTATTTGAATGTTGTAGAAAGCACTTAATATAATTAGATCAGAATCTAATATAACAGTGAGTTTACTATCTGGCCCTTAGCTTGCATTACTTAATCATCCTAAACAGTTTGTAATAGCAGCTTTAGAAGGACTGGGTCAAAGCCTTGTGTTCTTAAATGAGTTGCGTAGGCACAATGCCTATCTAAGAGTAAAATATTAATTTCAAATTTTGTATCAATTTAAGAAATTTATACCAATGAAAACTTAAATCTGTATCAACCTATAAATTCTGTACCAATGCAAACATTATAACTTCAACTTGTATCAATTATATTTCTACCAATGTAAAATTGCGGCTATATAATGCTTTGTTTAAGAATAAATTTAGTAGAGGCTGTAAAGATGACTCAGTGGTTAAGAGCACTGACTGCTCTTCCAGAGGTCCTGAGTTCAATTCCCAACAACCACATGGTGGCTCACAACCATCTGTAATGGGATCTGATGCCTTCTTCTGGCATGTCTGAAGATAGCTACAATGTATTCATATACATAAAATAAATAAGTATTTAAAAAAGGAATAAACTTAGCAACCCACCCCATCTCTTTCCTTCCTGTTCAAAATTATGACTATTTCCAAATTATCCCGTAAAATCACTATCTATAACTTTTAAAATAACCATAACCAGACACCCAGACGTAAGGGATGTGGATGATGACTCTCCACAATTTCCTGATGAATAGGGGCGATGAAAAAAATTTTTAAAGGGTGGGGAGGGGTAGGAAAATTTTAAAATTTGGTTAGACTTAAGAAGGCCAGCTTTGGCATCTGTTATCCAGTCTGTATGTTTAGGAGGCTCAGGACTTGTCTGAAGTTCTGACTGGATCAGTCTTAAAGGTTGGATGAAGCAAGGTCATCTTGGAATCACCAGCTATACCTGAAGCTGTTTTGGAAACAATTCTCTGGAAACAGCTTCAGGAGGTAGGGGCTGGATCAGCGTCTCTGAGGATGAATCTTGCCAGAGTTGTACATTCTGTAATATATGAATTTTACAACAAAAATTTTAGTACTATTAAGATATTCGTATGGATTGTGCCGGGTGCACAGATCAATTAAGGATGGATTTTTGCTCCTTGTTTGAGGAGTTGAAAGACAACTGTCTTTTTTATGAGTTAATTTGGTCAATAACTAATTGTGATAAATCTTCATTCGTGTCATATGAAGGATGGCACAATGAATCTTAAGGATTCCACAACCAACAAGATTTATTGTCTAAATTAGCTGAAGTTTTGGCTAGAGACATTTTTATGTCTTAAGTCAGTTATAGGTCTATTCCCATGTTGAGGAATCAGCAGATCAAATCACCTGTCCTGTTTGATTTTCTTGAATTTTTCTTTTCTGTAGCCAAGATCTTCGGGGGGGGGGGGGGGAGGGGGACTCTTCCCCTGTCATATCTGATCCACATCACTCTGGAAGTGGTCCAAAGCCTTTTCTCCTTTCCTGTCAACACAAATATAGAGCCTCTCCCCACATAGCACATCCTTGGTCCAGTAACTAGAAATCATTAAAGGTATAGATGGAATTAATTTAATAGCTCAACCTCTCTTCCAGAGGATTTTTAATATCATAAATACCACCAAACTTATAATCATCTTCATTGTGATAATTAAAACAATTCAAAGCAATAAAAACCATCTAAACAAATATTATCTGTTGAGATAGTGCTCCCGCACTGTCTCCTGTTTTGCTCTTACATGACTGATTTTTTTTTTAATTTATTTATTTTATGTATGTGAATATGCTGTAGCTGCCTTCAGACACACCAGAAGAGGGCATCAAATACCATTGCAGATGGTTGTAAGCCACCATGTGGTTGCTGGGAATTGAATTCAGGGCCTCTGGAAGAGAAGACTGTGGCTCTTAACTGCTGGGCCATCTCTCCAGCCCACGATGAATTTTTAATAGTGAGATCAAAGCCTACATTTCTACTGTCTGAGATAGGTTAAGTTCAAGATCCCCTGCTTTTTGATATACAATTTAAGATCAAAAGCCTCAAAGTATTTATTTATTTACGTATTTAGCTTTAATTAAATTCTCTTCTACTTACTGTATAAGCCTATTTCCAGGCTCTAATTTTGTCACACCAGGCTAAGTAATCCCAGAAATCCCATGTAGATCATGTTCAAAGATCCCGAGAGCTGCCCTGCCTTAGACTTTAATTTTTTTTTTGTTTTGTTTTGTTTTGTTTTTCGAGATAGGGTTTCTCTGTGTAGCCCTGGCTGTCCTGGAGCTCACTCTGTAGACCAGGCTGGCCTCGAACTCAGAAATCCACCTGCCTCTGCCTTCCAAGTGCTGGGACTAAAGACGTGCGCCACCACTGCCCAGCTAAAATTTATCTTTTAATGCACTTTTCTCATTCTTTCCTACATTTGAAATTAAAGGCCTGGATTTCTTTATGAAATAGAATTTCTTTAGTCTACTTAAGAACATTTAAACAATTACCATTATATCCTCTTCTAGCCTTAAAACAACTAAATCAAAATTTTCTTATCTCTATCTTTTGATTATTTGCTTGTAGGAAGCAGGCAGCATCTACCCTGACTCACTCTCTCTGCCTTGGAGCAGCCTGCCTCTGCACTGCAGGGGCTCCCAGCACCTCTGAGCTCAAGCTCTCTGAGGCAGCTAGAAACCTTTAGAAGGGCCCAGGGTAAGTCCCCATCAGTGGCTGTGTTTCTTTGTTCTAGTTTTGTGACTTGCATGAATTCACAAGTGAAAAGAAACACACACATCAGGTTAATTTTTGATATGCCTAACTAGCTCAATGGTTGGGCACTTCTAAACCTCCCTGCAGCTAGCACAAACTCCCTCCTGGTATTCCTGAATTAATATTTGCTAACTTTATATATTTTTTTCTCTGCTGCCCCAAACACAGTCAGGGAAGTGGCCCCTATGGCCACTTACCCTGATTTTTACATGTCAGTGGGCCTTTTAGTCTGATCTTTCTGCTTCCCCATTGTCGATTCTGTCTGTCCATCCCCCTTGGTGCCTTGCCCACTCAATCTAGAAGTCCCACCTCCCACTCCCTACCCACCCATTGGCTGTATAGCAATTCGTTATTACTAATCAAAACCAGCTGGGGGCAGGGACCCTCAGCATCTGAAGTGCGACTTGTGTGAGCCAAATTAAGACAAAGCATCAAACCCAATTCTCAACAGCTATTTTACCTAATAGTTTCCATAACTGTTTTTTATTATATTTAGTTTATTAATCTAAGGAAAAGATCCTTTTTTAGTCTAAAGGGGAGCAATATTGGGGAATGTTTCTGAGCACTGTGTATATCAGTGCTGGTTTCTGGAACCAGAGATCCAAATGTAGTTAGGAATTGGTATTGTCATTTTTATGAAGCATTTCCCTGGCTCAGCATTTTGCAAAACATTGTCCTCTATTATCTTCTGATTGGAGAATAAACAGCTGATCTATAGCTGGGCAGGAGAGAATAAGGCGGGACTTCCATGCCCTAAGAGAGAGAAGGTCTCAGTTGCCCACAGGAGGACTCAACATGAGGAATAAGATGAGGCCAAGATGGCAGGTAATGCCATATAGTGGGAAAGTTGCAGGCATAATGTCATTTTGCACTGTGTCTAAGCATTCATCTGTCAATTAAAAAAGACTTTGGCCAGTGAGCTGAAGCAGAATTCAAAGTAAGACTTCTGGCAGGGAGAGAATGAATTCTGGAAATGAGTCAGGTGCATGAGAGATTCATCCAAACTCTGAGGAGACAGACATATAAATCTGAGAAGTGGGTAAACAACCATGTGGCTCTAGAATAGAATAAACTGGATTGTTGAGGTATGAGCAAGTCAGGGAACAGAGCCAAGGTTATTGGCCAATATATAAGAAGTTTCAGTCATCGTTTCTGGGAACAAATTCTCAGAAGGAAAAAAAAAATCTCTTAAGGATATATGGCGCCCAACATGGGGCATAGAAGTCAAGCATAGAAAAGTCTTGGGTATGAGGCAGTGCAGTTATATTTGGCACTGAATGTTGGGAAAGTACTTACACAGAATCCAAGACAGAAATCCAAACTTAAGAAAGTTTGGGTGAGAAGAGAAACAAGCATGCTCTGGATACAGAGCTGTTTCTTAGTTCTGTTACTTTAAGAGAGAAAAGAAAACCATAAGAGCAGTTGGGAAAAACAGTTGCTTAGCAACACAGTCTCTCATGAGGCTAGGTGTGGCTGGCTGCAGAGAAAAAAAAGGCTGAGAAAAAAACACAGTGAGGCTCTTTTAAGAAGCCCCTGCTGGGGCTGGAGAGATGGTTCAATGGTTAAGAGCACTGACTGCTCTTCCAGAGACCCTGAGTTCAATTCCCAGCAACCACATGGCCCACAACCATCTGTAATGGGATATGATGCCCTCTACTGGTGTGTCTGAGTATATGAAGACAGCTACAGTATACTTATATACATAAAATTAATTAGTTAATTAATTAATTGCTTAGAAAAAAATCAGTTCAGCCGGGCGGTGGTGGCGCATGCCTTTAATCCCAGCACTTGGGAGGCAGAGGCAGGTGGATTTCTGAGTTCAAGGCCAGCCTGGTCTACAGAGTGAGTTCCAGGACAGCCAGGTCTACACAGAGAAACCCTGTCTCGAAAAACAAAAAAAAAAAAAACAAAAAAAAAAAAAAGAAAGAAAGAAAGAAAGAAAGAAAAAAAGAAAGAAAAAGAAAAAATCAGTTCTTCAACCCATAGCCAGATGAGGGACTAGGAGACAGCAAGGGAGTCCTGAGATGTAGGGGCATGTGCTGGCCTGATTCATGCTCACCTGCCATGTACTGGGCTGAGAAGATGCCTCATTGGTCCAAAAACAACTTCCCAGAGAGGGGAGAGGTCAGGATCTGAGGAGACACATATCCTGGTTACACATAGAAGGCATAAATGAGACAGAGGCCAGGCCAATGACAGTGCAAGGTCTGAGCTAAACAGCAGAAGCCAAAACACAGACACAGAAGAAATATGAACACAGCCAAACTTTGGGTCAAATAAAATCATGTTTAAATGCTAAAGAGGAAAAGCCCAGAGTTACGGGAAGTGACTGAGAAGTCCAGGCAAGCGTAGTTGGGTTAGAATAGATCAGTATCGGGGCTGGAGAGTTGGCTCAATGGTTAAGAGCACTGACTGCTCTTCCAGAGATCCTAAGTTCAATTCTCAGCAACTACATGGTGGCTCACAACCATCTGTAATGGGTTATGATGCCCTCTTCTGGTGTTTCTGATGACAGCTACAGTGTAGTTATCATATATATAAAATAAATAAATAAAATCTTTGAAAAAAAAAGAATAGATCAGTATCTGCCCAGCTATAGCTCAGAAGTATATAATAAATATACCAGGTCTCTGTGTCATTGTTTCAGGCAAGGGAGGGCATAGAAAAGTCCCCAACTATTACAGAGTACTTGCCTATTATCCTATGCAGGAAACCCTTTGTGCTTTGTACCATGGAGGGAAATGACAGAGCTTTCTGATAATTTTGTTCTGATAAGAACTCCAATTTCATGTTGTTGAAACAGATTTGCGGGTTTGACTTCTAGAACAGTGTGGTCCAGGTAGCCGTCCTTTGCCATCCCAATTGTTTCTGCTCAGCTGGAAGGTGCCCTGAGATATGGGAGCCCAAGAACCACACAGCTCTGAGATGAGACAGAGTCCCAGAGGAAGGGTATCCTGAGACACAGGAGCCCAAGAACCACACAGCTCTAAGATGAGACAGAGTCCCAGAGGAAGGGTATCCTGAGACACAGGAGCCCAAGAACCACACAGCTCTGAGATGGAACAGAGTCCCAAAGGAAGGGTATCCTGAGACACAGGAGCCCAGGAACCACACAGCTCTGAGAGGAAGCCTCCTTAGCAGAGGCATTGCAGCTTCCAGGGGAGGGGATTCCAGCTGAGCTCAGGAGCTCAGGAGCCTCAGCCCACTCCTTCTCATCCTTGCTTCTTTTCTTCTTCTCTTCATTGCTTCTTGGCTTCTTCCAATGAGATAGTCACATCTGTCAGCCAATCTCATGAAAGAGATTTATTGGAGGGTCCAGGGAGTGGAGGGACAAATCCAGGGGTGGCTGCCCACTGCTCCTGGAAGCAGACTGCAGGAAATTAAACAAAGAGCAAGTCTTATATAGGATTTCTTAGGGGGTAGAGCTTCTCAGAGCAGAGATTTCCAGATTGAAGATTGGTGGAATTTCAAGTCCTGAGTTTGGGGAGGTCAGCGATTCATGGATTTTTCTGCTCAGGGATGGCAGCTTTTTTTTTTTTTTTCACCCCTTCCCCTTCATCAGGTCCATGGGTTAGGGTAGAAAGTCCTTCCCAGCTGCAGCCAGCTTTTGCTGAGGTGCCAGTTCTGTAGGGCTGCTTGCAGAGGCTGGAGAGGAGGTGCTGCCGCCACTGGGGACAGTTCCTGTGGGACCACTTCTGCAAGGGTGTTTCACCAAGGCTGTAGGTTGAGGCAGGAAAGAAGGTGTCACCACCGTGGACAGCTCCTCATGACCACAGTAGGCTGGGGCAGGAAAGGTTTTGCCACCATGGATAGGTCTTGAGGACAGCTTCTGCTGAGGGGAGAAAGGTGATAAGCCACCATGGACAACTCCAGCGATGGCTACAGACAGAGGGGATGTGGTGGTGTTGTCATTTTGACAGGAGTCACCATTTTTGACAGCTCCTGCAGGGTCATCTCACCTCAGCCATAGGCTGTCACAGGAAGAAGCAGCTGGCTACTGCTTTGACGGCTTTTTCGGAGTGCCTTTTAGGGACTACACCAAGACCTCAGTGGATGCCTGAAATCATGTACAGTATAAGTCCCCTCCATCTGTGTAAAATGTTGCTTCCATATATTTTTATTAGGTGAGTAAGAGGTTGGAGAGCTGGCTCAGTAGTTAAGAGCACATAGAGCTTTTGCAGAGGACCTGAGTTCCAGTCCCATCATGCACTTTGGCTGCCTTCCAACCACCTGTAACTCTAACTTCAAGGAACTCTGACACTTAGGCCTCTGAAGGAGGGCACCTACACTCATGGCACATATACATAACACAAACACACAGGTGTAATTTAGGAGGGAAATTAGGTAAGAGAACACCAAAAGTATAATTATAATGACATACTGTAACAAACTTACAAGCATCGCTGCTCCTGTGTCTGGGGCCATTCAGTAAAATAAAGGCTATTTGAGCACAATTATTTTAATGCCATGAAGTCAATCAATAACTTAGATGGCTACTAAGTAACTAACAGGCTTGCGGGGCATGGTGTGTGCATGCACGAGAGGATGAAGAATAAATGATACAATTAGCAGGGCATAGTGCCACACACCTTTGTTCCCACCCCTCAGGAGACAGAGGCAGGTGGGTCACCGTGAGTTCCAGGATAGCCTGAGCTACATAGAAAGACCCTGTCTAAAATATAAAATAAAAATAAAACAAATAGATGAATAAATTCTACAAATAACTATGAGTCTTCTTATTCAGTGAACCATCTAGTGGTCTGAAGAGTTGTATGTTGGAAGTTGGTCCAGTGGTTCTATGTATTCAAATACTGAATACTGGTCCCCCAAGATCTGGTTGCCACGACTTTCAGATCCTCATGTATACCAAGTGATGCTATATAAATATTGTCCCCCAATTTAAAGGTATTGGTTAAATAAATGTGGCTACAGACAGTTACTAGGGAGAATAGAGCTAGGCAGGGTTTCAGTTACCAGGCTGTGTGTAGCGGGAAACTATAAACAGAGACATTTTCAATGAAATAAGCACTCTTCGGATCAGCAACTAAGGTTTTGTTAACTTCTCCCAAATAGTTGCTACAAGCTCTTAGCCAATCAATCTATATTGATTATCCATAAAGACATAATCTCAGGATTAGTATAAGGTACTAAGAGTTCTGCCGGGTCTGTTCCTGACAATTGATATAGTCTTTTTAAAAAAGATTTATTATTTATGTGAGTACACTGTAGCTGTCTTTAGACACACCAGAAGAGGGCATTGGATCTCATTACAAATGGTTGTGAGCCACCATGTGGTTGCTGGGAATTGAACTCTTAACCTCAGAGCCATCCCTCCAGCCCCTTACTCTACCTTTTATGATTAAATCGAAGCTCTTTTTATCTAAGTCTCTACTTTGTGTGCTAAGAAAATTCATTCCATAATATTATCTTTGTATAATGAGCCAAGTAGGAGAATGAGTTGAAGGCAAAATAACAAAAAAATGCAATCAAGTATTGTAATGATTTTATGGGAGGTGCCTGCCCCGCTCTAGCCCATGCATTTCCCAAATAAAAGACACAAAACACTGTAATTTATTAATAAGCTGTTTGTATCAGCTGGTTTTGTGTGTCAACCTGACACAAGCTGGGATTATCACAGAGAAAGGAGCCTCCCTTGAGGAAATGCCTCCATGATATCCAGCTGTAAGGCATTTTCTAATTAGTGATCAAAGGTGGGAGGGCCCATTGTGGGTGGGGCCATCCCTGGGCTGGTGGTCCTGGGTTCTATAAGAGAGGAAGCTGAGTAAACCAGGGGAAGCAAACCAGTAAGTAACATCCCTCCATGGCCTCTGCATCAGCTCCTGCCTCCAAGTTCCTGACCTGCTTGAGTTCCAATCCTGACTTCCTTTGGTGATGAACAGCAATGTGGAAGTGTAAGCTGAATAAACCCTTTCCTCCCCAACTTGCTGCTTGGTCATGATGTTTTGTGCAGGAATACAAATGGCACTGTGCTTGGCAGGTTCTGAGCTATTCTAACCTGTATCCCAGCTGTAGGTCCCATGTTATTTGATGATTGAATCATGTTCCATTAGCTCCGCTCCATTTATGTCTCAGGACAATTTTCTCTATGCGATGTGCTCATGGTCCATCCTGCCTCATGGTGACCTCCTTCTGAGAGACCGAGTTCAGACTCCATTTTAGAGAACCTGACCTAAGGTTAAACTCAAGTTAACTAACAGGCCAGTGCCTAGTACCAGTTTCCAGGTTACCCCCTAACAAGACCTACATCTAGCACCAGCTTCCAGGTTATTCCCCAACAAATCTGCACCCCAGGTTACAAGCCTGCCCCTGACACTTCACTTCTCAACGACACAAAAGCAGAAGTTACGTTTATGATTTGTTTCCCAGCACCAGCCATGCATGTTAAAGGCCATAATGACCCCCCAATCAGGTGTATACCAGGTTAGATACCCCCTTCTTGCTTCTGTAAACACTTACCTGAAACTGGACTTGGGGCTCCCTCCCATTCAGTGGTGTGGCCCGAGCTCCATCTTGAATAAAGAGACGTTAAGCGATTGCATCGGAATTGGCTCCTAGGTGGTCTTTTGGGGTTCACGAATGTTTCAGGGCATAACCCTTCTTCCTTTCTCTACTTTCTCCTTCTCCTCGTGGTCCGTATCTGAAAACCCCTACTCAGCCTCAAGTCCTGCCTTCCTCTCTCCTGCCCAATCACAGGCTCCAGTCTTTTATTACCCAATCAGAGATTATTGGGGAGCATTCTTTAAAGCACATTGGTCAGTACAACGCCCATGTTCAGACTGCAACCTGATCTTGGAGGCCCAGAACTCAGCATCAGAGCACATGGCACACAAGACCGCCTGCAACCCACCCATGCATCTTGTAGTCTCTGTTTGGCAGAGTTAGCTCTCCTCTGCTGCAGCTATTAACCATCTCTGGCTGTTTAAGTCTGAGTCTTATTATAGTGTTTGAAACAATTACTTAACTTTTTGAGCAGTTAATTCAGTGGTAAGACATAGCCAATTAGCAGCTCCCCTTAATCTTCGAGAATCATTAAGAGTTTGCAATTGATCTCTTCTGATCTGAGTCTTTTTTTTTTTTTTTTTTTTTTTTTTTTGGTTTTGGTTTTGGTTTTTTTGAGGCAGGGTTTCTCTGTGTAGCCCTTGGCTGTGCTGGAACTCACTCTGTAGACCAGGCTGGCCTCGAACTCAGAAATCCACCTGCCTCTGCCTCCCAAGTGCTGGGATTAAAGGCGTGCGCCACCACCGCCCAGCATGATCTGAGTCTTTTGTGGTTGTATTTTTTTATTCATTTGTCATATAACCCAAGAGTTAATAGAATCCAGTCCCTGAAAGTTTTTTTTTTTCCAGGAGCAACTTGTAACCCCCACCATGGCACAATTCTGTGTTTCCTTAAACATTTTCTCTAAAGTAACTGTGTCAGAACCAATCAACACAATATCATCTGTGTAGTGTTAAATAACAGATTGAGGAAATTGCATACAAATTGTTTCTAGTAGTTGTTACAGAAAATATTGTGGAGCTTTCAAGGACCTAACTGAAGTGTAAATGATGCACAGACTTCTATATAGTTTAAAGCTGTAGGCCTTTTGCTTCGCAGTCTCCCCCCTGGCTCATCTAAGTTAACCTGATGTCCTGGCCTAGCCCCACCACATGGCTAGCTGTTTACCTCCCTGCTCCACTCCAGTCTCCCTTCTGTGACAACTCTTGCCACATCACCTGCACACCCCTGGAAGCCTAGGCCTTCTTTCTGGTGTATATTTAGAAAAAAAAAAAAAAAACACTTCCCCTTAGAGATACCTTGCTCGCAATTTTGCTACACATGGCCAAATTTCCCACAATTAAAGTGCCAAGCATTTTGAGATCTGAGATTGTAAGCTGCTTGGTCACAGTCTCTTTGCAAATGGCTCCATTTCCCATGATTGAAGCACCTGGCATTTTGATATCAGTGACTTCTAGCTATACCCTGACCTATGGTATTAGCATGGTACATGCTAGAAAAAAATATCGATCATATCCACCTGTCCATACACGCTGCCTGTGCCTTGAAAGGTCTAATGACTATTTTATATCTGGTATTTGCATTTTTGTATACCAAGGCCTCTATCAAGGTCTTGTGTCAGGGCCTAATACAACTTTCTTCACAGCTGAGACTAATCTTTGTTTAAAAAAAAAAAAAAAAAAGCCAATGTGGGCTTCTTCAGATGTTGTGGATGACTGTTTGCATTTTTTACTTTTTTAAAAAAAGATTTATTCCTTTACTTTATGTGAGTACACTGTAGCTGTCTTCAGACACATCAGAAGAAGGCATCGGATCCCATTACAGATGGTTGTGAGCCACCATGGGAATTGAACTCAAGACCTTTGGAAGAGCAGTCAGTACTCCTAACCACTGAGTCATCTCTCTGGTCCCAAGCTCTTAAAGCCATTAATCAATACTGTTCTATAGTAGTATCATCTGTTCTTGTCTATCAGAATACTACCCTTCACCCAGCAGCCGATCTTTTACTATATTCTCTGCCCAGGTTCTATTTTGCTGTTCAATATTCACAGCTTTTTCCCTCCACCATGTTAACCATTGCAACATAGGCCTCTAGTACAGCCGTTACCAAGACCAGTTATTTAGAATTTGTTTCACAGAAGGCAAATGCATCCCATATGAGCCCACATCTTAGATCTTTCATTTCTACAGGACACTATTCTACCTTGTTCAGACCTTGTTATACACCACAAAGACATATGCAGTCCATATGTGTCCATGAACTGACATGTGCAGTATGACTATTGGCAAAGCTGATAGTTATCTTGTAACACTGGGCCGTCCCTCCGGGCCGTCCCTCCTGCCACTCTAGTGACACAGTTGGTTGGGGATTAACCCTGGAATCAGGCTGTTTCACCAGTTTGTCCTCCCAGCTTTGCAGCCTTTCTCTGGCCTCACTGCTTTCTGGTACAGTTCATTCCCCTCTTCCTGCATCTGAGAAACTCCCTGACTCTTCTTGCTCAGTCACTGGGGCTGAGCTTTTTAGTTCTCCCTTTTCTGGTTCTTCTTGCCTGCCTTTCTGAGTGCTTCCACATGTACCCACAATTTTTCCGGTTGCACAGCCAATTTTGCAACCCATTCAGAAATGAGAGCAGAGCGGCCCCCCTCTCATTTTGGTTTTTTCGAGACAGGGTTTCTCTGTGTAGCCCTGGCTGTGCTGGAACTCACTCTGTAGACCAGGCTGGCCTCAAACTCAGAAATCTGCCTGCCTCTGCCTCCCAAGTGCTGGGAGTAAAGGCGTGCGCCACCACTGCCCTGCCAGAGAGGCCCCTTTTGTTTTCCCATTTCAGTCGGTTTTCATTTCTTGGGCTTCTTCATTACATCTGCAATTTTTCCTGTTGTGAAGCCATTCTCCCCACAAAAAAAAAAACACAATAAAAACAAAAACAAACAAACAAACAAACAAGCTAAAACAGAATATAGGACAAAGAAGGTAAAAAAAAAAATGAAGAAATCCCTTCTGAAGGATATCCCAGCAGTAGCAGCCACAACTATTCTTTGGCTGATGGCTTGAACAGAACTATCCATTCCTTTGTTCCCTGCCATATTCTCTATGGCATTGCAAATTGACTTTCCCATGTTGCCTAGCCCTGCATCTGAGTGCCACTTTGCTGGTCTTTTCTACTTTTGGGGTCTTCTTTCTTCTACCCGTCACCCTTTCAACCCCCTAACACCAGATAAGAGGAGAAAGAGGATGGAGAGGAGAGAGCATGAGGCAAACCATAGTCAGCTTCGGTGGACCATCTACCCCTTAACAGGTAGCACCTGGGAGTAAAACAAAAATATTTGTTTTATTTTGTTTTTTTAACTCAGAGGTTAAGAGCACTGGCTGGAAAACTGAGGAAGGGAACTCAAGTGAGCTGCAGCGATGATAGAAGAAACTGAGATGGAGACAACTCCAAGTCTGTCTTCCATGGTTAGCAAATCTGCGTGCACCCTTGAGCAGTTCCTGGAGCTAATATAGCAGTTCAAGACAGACCCCGACCCTAACAAGGAGACTCTGTAGGCCTTGGCTGAGTCACTCACAATGGCCAAAAAACACATTAGATTTGGTTCCTATATAGGGTCCTATATCGAAGGGCTGAGATGAAGCTCGAGACATTGTCTGAGGCCCACACATCTGAGCTGGACTCAAGGGAATATGGTTTTCTGTCTCAATTGGTCAGAAGCTCTGGGTCAAACTTTGACCTAGGAATTAGTTTAAATGTACAGACAGGAAAAGAGTTGGGAAAAGTCCACCATACCCATTGAGTTCTACAAAGCAGTACACTGAGGACTCCTCCCAAAATGACCCTGGACTCCCTGAAGCTTTGAAAGCTTTGAAAAGCCTCACACTTTCTTCTGGGTACCACAGCAGAGATGGCACATCACAGGACTTCTGACTCCCTAGGGTATACAGCATATGCCCTTCTTGTTAATGTCTTTTCAATTTCTTTGTTGAGACAGAAGGCTCTTGGGTCTGATGTCTATTGACAGTACATTAATAATAAACCCACGAGCTATTCCCATGAAACAACAACAACAACAAAGAGCACTGGCTGCTCTGACACAGGTCCTGAGTCCAATTCCCAGCACCCATGTGGTAGCTCACAACTATCTGTTATGAGATCTGGTGCCCTCTTCTGGCCTCTAAGGCATATATGCAGGCAGAACACTGTATACATAATAAATAAGAAAATCTTTAAAATATTAAAAAGCCATTCTCATAGAGTTTCTGTGTTTTTAAAAGAAACTAAAATTCCAATATTGTCACCACAGGGTCTCACTATGTAGCCCTGGCTAGACCTCACTATGAGACCAAGCTGGCCAAAACCACACAGAGATCTGTCTGCCTCTGCCTCTGCCTCTGGTGCTCTGACATTACAGGTGTGTGCCACCATGCCCAACTCAAAAGAAACTCCTAAAAGACTGATCGACAATATGACTCCTTTTGTAGCCAATAAACTGTCTGCCCCCCCCCAACCATTTCATGACGCAACTGGCCCAGCAACACCAGCTGTCTCCCAAGTTGACTGATCTACTGCTGCTAAGCACAGTATGAGTCTCTGGGACTCAGCCTGAACCTGTGTGGAACTTTATTTTGAGGAGACCAGCCAGTTAATTTCTTAGAGGAATAATGATACTTGTCTGTGTAACAGTTTGATAACTGCTGTACTAAACAGGACTCAAATGTCAAAGGTTTGGCCCTTTGGGGTTTTTTTGGTCATGCCACAGTCATTGGTTGAATGAGAATTTGTTCATGAGGTCATTTAAGTCTTTTGTCTTGTGGCTCTGCCTCTTCTAGGTTCTCAAAGTCCTCTTCAGTTAACCTCAATGTGGGAAGGAAGAATCGGGGATGCATGCATGAGTTGTTGTAATGACCTCCGCAGAGGTCTATGACTAGATAACATTTTCAAATACGTGCCACACCTACTCCAACGAGGCCACACCTCCTAATAGTACCACTCCCTGGTCCAAGCATATACAAACCATCACAGTGTCATTTCTTCTCACTGCCCCAATCTCTAATGGTGTGAGCATTCTCAATCTTCCTAATGGTGTGAGCACCCTCAGTCTCCCTAATGGTGTGAACATCACAATCTCAAAAATGGTGTGACCATTCTCAGTTTCTCTAATGGTCTGACCATCCTCAATCTCCCTAATGGTATGACCATTTTTGATCTCTCTAATGGAGTGAGCATCCTCAATCTCTCTAGTGCTGTGACCATCCTCAATCTCTCTAATGGTGTGATTGTTCTCAATATCCATAATGGTGTGAGCATTCTCAGTCTCCCTAATGGTGTGACCATCCTCAATCTCCCTAATGGTGTGAGCACCCTCAACCTCCCTAATGGTATGACCATTCTCAGTCTCCCTAATGGTGTGACCATCCTCAATCTCCCTAATGGTGTTACCATCTTCAATCTCCTTAATGGTGTGACCATCCTCAATCTCCCTAATGGTGTGACCATCTTCAATCTCCTTAATGGTGTGGCCATCCTCAATCTCCATAATGGTGTGGCCATCTTCAATCTCCATAATGGTGTGACCATCCTCAATCTCTATAATGGTGTGACCATCCTCAGTCTCCCTAATGGTGTGACCATCCTCAATCTCCATAATGGTGTGAGCACCCTCAACCTTCCTAATGGTATGACCATCCTCAATCTCCCTAATGGTGTGAGCACCTTCAATATCCCTAATGGTATGACCATCCTCAGTCTCCCTAATGGTGTGACCATCCTCAATCTCCCTAATGGTGTGAGCACCTTCAATCTCCATAATGGTATGACCATTCTCAATCTCCCTAATGGTGTGACCATCCCCAATCTCCATAATGGTGTGACCATTCTCAATCTCCCTAATGGTGTGACCATCCCCAATCTCCATAATGGTGTGACCATTCTCAATCTCCCTAATGGTGTGACCATCCTCAATCTCCATAATGGTGTGACCATCCTCAATCTCCATAATGGTGTGACCATCCTCAATCTCCCTAATGGTGTGACCATCCTCAATCTTCATAATGGTGTGACTATCCTCAATCTTTCTAATGGTTTGATCATCCTCAGTCTCCCTAATGGTGTGACCATCCTCAATCTCCACAATGGTGTGACCATCTGTAATCACACCAGGCAGCCTAAGTGGAAATTGAGACAGGATGGCTGGAGGTACTGAGACCTCAAGTGTTGAGTGAGCTGAAGGGAACAGACTCTTGGGAGGCAGGCTTCATTTAAAGAAGAAGCTCATTTAATTGGGGGGGGGGAACAAAGGTCATTTAAACCTTTGTGGGGTAAGTAGGGACTATGGGGTGAGTGTATATCATTGGCCAGGGCTTGGGTTCTGCAGATGACTCATTTGCATGAGGAATTCCAGGTGCTGCCAGACATGACCTCATCAGGGGAAAGGAAATTTAACCTGGTTAATGGCTATGTGGCATCCTTGGATGAGGTAAAGGTGGAGGCACAGGGCAATGTGCACCCATGGCAAGGGGGCATGGTCCTATTCCTGCTGATCTCAGGATGAGATTTTCAGGGTTGGACATGCCTCAACCCCACTCTTGTTCCAGGCTAGCTTCCCCCAGTCCCACCACTCCACATCTCCCTCAACCCCACAAAAGTGGGCACAATAGCTTCTATTATCCTGTTATAGGGAGTGTCTAAGAAAAAAGTCTAAGTTCTGGCAGCCCTAACAATTATATTATATAATATGATTATATTATATATAAGATATAGTGTATCTTATATATAATATATAATTATAATTATATCTTATATAATATATATGTTTACATATATTATATATATTATATCTGAACTGTTAAACCTCGACTGTTCTTAGTTATTTCTAATTGAGTAATATTGAAAACACCTTATTATAACTATAATTAGATCAGAATCTAATATAACCGTGAGTTTACTATCTGGCCCTTAGCTTGCATTACTTAATCATCCTAAACAGTTTGTGATAGCAGCTATAGAAGGACTGGGTCTAAGCCTTGTGTTCTTAAATGAGTTGCATAGGCACAATGCCTATCTAAGAGTAAAATATTAATTTCAAATTTTGTATCAATATACAAATTTCTACCAATGAGAACCTTAATTCTTTATCAATTTTTGAACCGTGGAAAGAAAGCCCCGCGTGGCACAGGCATAATCTGAATATTCCCTTCTGTTCCTAAAAACAATTAAATCAGATTTATACATCACTATCCTTTATTTATCTGGAGGCAGGCAGCTTTTATTGTCTGCTTCTCACTATTTTCCTTTTTGCAGGGAGCTAGCCAGCCGCTCTGCACAGCAGGGGCTCCCAGTGTCTCTGAGCTGAAGTTCTCTCTGGAGTGTCTGTGTTCCTTTGTTCTGGTTTCCCAGCTGGCATGAGAACCTCCTCATTCGCTGAGAAACCAGTTCTTCCTTCTCCCGAACTTATACCGTGTGTGTGTGTGTGTGTGTGTGTGTGTGTGTGTGTGTGTTTCATCCAAGAATTTCTAAATTTTTTAAAATGGGTTCTTGCCTATTGAGTTGGGGCCATCTGTAGCATGGGCTACACCGCTTTGATTCCTGGTGGGCCATGCATGTGCACTCACCTAGAAGCTATCTGGAGTCACAATTGGAAGACACACACACAGACTGGTTAATTTTAAAATGCCTTGGCTTGCTCAAAGGCTGGGCGCCCCTAAACCTTCCCTTGCTACCCCAGGCCCAATCAGAAAAGCGGCCAGTGGCCACCCACCTGAGTTCTCACATGACTGGTTGGCTTTTCCTCCTGCAGCTCCTACACCCCATCCTTCCCTCCCTCCAACACCCAGCAATCCCCCACCCACATCATGACTATTGTCTCTCCTTTTTCCCAGTTCCTAGCCCATGCAAATCTAAAGGTCCCGCACCATCTCCCTTTTGGCCGCTGGCATCTTTATTGATAGATCAAAAACTAATTGGGGACAAGGAACTTCAGCGTTTGGATGCACAGATTCTCAATTAAATCAAAGCATTAGAGGACTGGAGAGATGGTTCAGTGGTTAAGAGCATTTACTGTTCTTCCAGAGGTCCTGAGTTCAATTCCCAGCAACCACATGTTGGCTCACAACCATCTGCAATGGGATCTGATGCCCTCTTCTGGTGTGTCTGAAGAGAACAATGGTGTACTCATATACATAAAACAAACAAAAACAAACGAACAAAAAAAAAAAAAAAGGCAAAGCATTAGCACCAATCCCCAACACACAATGAGGGTCCCTTACTACAATTTGTAGCACAAGGATCACTATTCAGGACTGTGGACAGCACCCCTTCTCAAGTGTGTGTGTCATCTTCTTTGTCTCTGTGACCAGATCCAGGGGGGAACTTCCCTAGGAACTTGTACTTCAGAAACCCCGAGTTCCTAAACGCACTGGAAGGTCTTCAGCTTTTGTCTAAACTAGTTTAAAGCTCATGCTGACCTCAAACTCAAAGCTTCCTGCCTCGGAGATGGAGTACAGGAATTACAGGAACATACTTGGCCTAGCCCTATTCTGAAGTTCTTTTACTTTTGTTTAAAATCTGGATTTATCATTTTTCTTCTTAAAAAGAAAATCATTGCCAGTATAGGAATCTCATACTGTCCCCAACAATTACCAGTGCTGTGCTACTGGAACGTAGGGGTTTGGTAGCTGAGTGGTTTTTTTGTTTGTTTATTTTGTTTTGTTTTGTTGTTGTTGTTGTTTTCAGACAGGGATTCTCTGTGTAGCCCTGGCTGTCCTGGAATTATTTCTAGACCAGGGTGGCCTCCAACTTACAGAGATCTGCCTGCCTCTGCTTCCTGAGTGTTGAGATTTAAAGCGTTCACAGTAATGCCCGGCTTTGCGTTGTCAATATTAGGAGACTACATTGCTTGCTACCTTTAGCAAGTAAGAGAGATACTTTGTAATTTCCTGTGCCCAGCATGTATTAAAAGCCCTGATTCAGGTGCTGTAGAGATGAACAGTGGCTAAGATCACTTGCTGCTCTTGCAGAAGCCACATTGTCAGTTCTTAACACCTACATGAAGGCTCACAACTATTGGTAACTCCAGTGCCCTCTTCTGGCCTTTGTGGGCACCAGGAACTCCTGTGGTGTCCAGACATATATGCAGGCAAAACACTTATACAGAGAAAATGAATAAACCTTTAAAAAAGAGAGAGACCTGATCCAGAGGAAGAAATTAAATGGGGCTGGAGAGATGGCTCAGTGGTTAAGAGCACTGACTGCTCTTCCAAAGGTCCTGAGTTCAATTCCCAGCAACCATATGGTGGTTCACAACCATCTGTAATGGGATCTGATGGCCTCTTCTGGTGTGTCTGAAGACAGCTACAATATATATAATATATTATCCAATATATATAAAATAAATAAAATCTTTTTAAAAAATTAAATGACTCTTTGCTTGGGGGATGAACTTTAGAAACAGGATCTTACTATGCTGGCCTTGAATCATCCTCCTGCCTCAGCCTCTTGAGTAGCTGGGACTACAGGTACTTACTATACTCTTTCCACAATGTTTGGTCCTGCTTCCCTAGTTGTTGTAAAATCAGAATTCTACTGATGTACTTCATAGCAGTATACCTAGGATTAAGCCAGTTAGCGAGTTTAAAAGTGGCAGGACGTTTCAACAGGTAAGAGGGCTTGCTCAAACTAAGGCTCGGTAGCCTTAGTTCAATTCCCAGGGCCCACACAGTAGGAAAAGGGAATGACTCCAGAAAGTTGCCCTCTGACTTACACGTGAGCACTACAGCATGTGTGCCCTTTCCCCCAAATAAATCAGATTTTTTAAAAAGACAATAAGTGCTAAGAACAAGCCCAGGGGAGGAAGAGAAGCTTAGGAGCTTTGCCTTCACCGAAGCTCTGGGGTGTGGACGTCTTTATCCCCAGCTGTCTGGCTGTGGCTTTCTGTTGGTTTTTGAGTCTATATTGTGAATTCAAGTCTATTCTCTGAGACTGAGTCTATTGCTCTTCCCAGGGCACTGTGAGCTTCAAGATTTTGAGGTTGTCTTTTCCCAAGTGCTCATCCTGTTATGACAGTCAGCCTGCCTGTGTGTCCTCGTCAAGGCCCACACTTGGGGGCCACTGTGTCCCGGCCTGAGCTGCTGCTCTGGGCTGCGGGTCAGGGTCTAGCAAGAGAGAGAGAGTGGGGATGGAGGGGAAAGAGACTCGAAGAATGGAGACAAGACAGGGTGTGTGTTCAAGTCCCTAGTCTCTCGTTTACTGCAAGGAAATCCTGGGTATTTATAAGCACAAGCAGGGAAACACAGCTGAAGACACTTTACCACGTGCACCTTGCAGCTGGGGCACTAAACAACAAAAACAAGCTATGTGGGATAAACAAGATGTTTATCAGAGTGTGCTCAGCTGTTGTAGGCTGTTGAAAACAAGTTTTTAGTCAGGGTATATGGCTCAAGATGACTGCAAAGATGATAGCCGCTTTCTGCTAGGAGTCGGCTCCCAACAGTGTCCTTTTTCCCTTCTTTCCCTTAAGGCTTTTAAAAAATGGCTGGTAAAATAGACAAACCATTTGCTAAATTAACCTCACAGCCAGTGGTATTAAATACATCCACATATGTGCAACATATTTTCAGGAGTCTTGTCATTTCACACTTAAACATCTCTCCACTTGGCTAAGCCCTGTCAGTCACTATGTCCCTGTCTGTCTTCATGAACTCAACTGCTCCAGATACCTTGCATATAGTATATGTCTGTGTCTATGCATATAGTACATGTCTGTGTCAATGCATATTATATGTCTGTGTCTATGCATATAGTATATGTCTATGTCTATGCATATAATATATGTCTGTGTCTATGCATATAGTACATGTCTATGCATATATGTCTGTGTCTATGCATATAGTATATGTCTATGTCTATGCATATAGTATATGTCTATGTCTATGCATATAGTATATGTCTGTGTCTATGCATATAGTATATGTCTATGTCTATGCATATAATATATGTCTGTGTCTATGCATATAGTACATGTCTATGCATATATGTCTGTGTCTATGCATATAGTACATGTCTATGCATATATGTCTATGCATATAGTATATGTCTATGCATATATATCTGTGTCTATGCATATAGTATATGTCTATGCATCTAGTGTGTCTATGGTTATGTGTATGGTATGTCTATGCATATAGTATATCTATGCATATGTAGTATGTCTATGCATAGTATATGTATATATATGCACAAAGTATATGTCTGTGCATATGCATATGGTATGTCTATGTCTATACATGTGTATATGGTATGCATGTGCATATGGTATGGTATGTCTATGCATGTACATGTAGTATGTCTAAGCATGTAGTATATGTTTTTTGAGATTGCTTTTTTTAACTCAACATTTTCCTCAAGGTTCATCCACACTGCAGCATGTGCCAAAAAACTTCCTTCCCTTTAAAAGCTGAATACTGTTTCATTATACATGGAACCCACCTTATGTTTAAATATTCACTTTCTTTAAAAAATTGTTTTTCAAGCCGGGCAGTGGTGGCGCACGCCTTTAATCCTAGCACTTGGGAGGCAGAGGCAGGCGGATTTCTGAGTTCGAGGCCAGCCTGGTCTACAGAGTGAGTTCCAGGACAGCCAGGACTACACAGAGAAACCCTGTCTCGAAAAAAAAAGAAAGAAAGAAAAAAATTGTTCTTCGAGGGTCTGGAGAGATGGCTCAGCAGTTAAGAGCACTGAATGCTCTTCCAGAGGTCCCGAGTTCAATTCCCAACAACCACATGGTGGCTCACAACCATCTGTGATGGGAGCTGATGCCCTCCTCTGGTGTGTCTGGAGAGAGCTACAGTGTATTCATAGAAATTAAATTTTTAAAAATGTTCTTTTGACTTAGTCTGTGTTTGGGTGTTTTGCTTGCATGTATGTATGTGCCACATGCATGCCTGGTGAGTGAAGAGGCCAGAAGAGGGCGCTAGATCCCCCAGGACTGAACTTAGAGTTGCTTGTGAATCACCATGTAGGTGCTTAGAATGGAACCTGGGTCCTCTGCAAGAGCAACAAATGCTCTTAGCAACTGAGCCATCTCTCCAGCCCCTTTAACCATTTGTTTGATGGACACTGTCTTAGTTACGTTTACATCTCTGTGGCCAAATGCCTAAGAAATACCTAGCAACCTAAGGGAAGAGAGGTTCGTGTTGGGTCACAGTCCATAGAACATGGTCCATCAGGACAAGGAAGGCACAGCAACTGGAGCAGCTCCAAGCAAAGCTCCAAGCGGGAGTGTGAGTGGATCAGGGAGCATGGAATCTGGGCTGTGCCCAAGAGCAAGGACTACAAGTATCACTGTCAAGGCCTGCTCTGAAAGCCACTTCCATTAGGCCACTGTGCCCAAAGTGCCACAACTTTTACAGATTGTGCCACCAAGTGGAGGCCAGTTGTTCAAACAAATAAGCTTATGAGTGACATTTCCAATGCCAACTATTGAGAACACTTAGATTCCTAACTTTGGGGCTATTTTTAAGCTGCTACGATGACGGTACACTTAGTATTTCGTTTGTTTGTTTAGTTAGTTATGTTGAAGACAGGGTGTCTCTGTGTCGCCCTGGCTGTCCTGGAACTCACTCTGTAGAGCAGGCTAGCTTCAAACTCAGAGACCTGCTTGTCGCTGCCTGCTGAGTGCTGGGATTAAAGGGGTGCACACCCCACCCACTACTGGGCTCTTTTATGTATTAATTAATTATTTTCAACACAAGGCCTCGCTGTGTAGCCTTGGATGGCCTGAAATTTAATGTGTAGACCAGGGTGGCCTCAAACTCACAGAGATCCACCTGCCTCTGTGTCCCTAGGACCAGGTTTAAAGGCACAAGTCACCGTGCCGAAGTCTTACAGAATACAAACCCCATTGTCTATTCCAACAACATTCCTGTCACCTTCTTTTTTTTTCTTAACATAATATTTTTATGGATAATTTAGGAATCCTGTCACCTTCTTACAGCTCCAAGATCATCACAACCGCTGCTTTCAGATCTCTAGATGAAGGAATTTTTTTCTTTATACTTTCGTATTTCTGCGGGGTGTGTTTTGTTTTGTTTTAACAAGTGCTCTCTATCTGCATGTATGCCTGCATGCCAGAAGAGGGCATCAGATCCCATTATAGATGGTATCTACCATGAGGTTTCTAGGAATTGAACTCAGCACCTCTGGAAGAGCAGCCCCTGCTGTTAACCACTGAGCCATCTCTCCAGCCCTATTTCTTCAGTTCTTTAGTACAATTCCAAAGCCAGGGCCCTCCATGTTCAGATCACAAACTCGCTCCCATCCCTACCATTTTAATTCCTGTCTGGGACAGTTGCCACCCAGGACTTTTTCCCCGCTGAAACCTTTACCACGTTAGCCTGAACCCTGAACAACGTTTGCTTTATTGTGTTTTGTTTTTGTTATCTAAGGTGGGGCTGAGAAAGCACCCCTAAAGTAGAATGCGAAGCTGTACTAACACTGCTGCCCCTTAAGAGGCAGCTGATCCGGATGGGGCCACAGGACAGGACGCATAGGGGAGGAGGTTGGCAGAGCAGACTGGCCCTGCCACTTCTGCCATTGTAGCTGCTGGTTCTCAAGGAGTATACCGGAGATTGTTGGAGCTCTACAATCTGTACAAGTGCTTCATCAAGGACATCTCTAATGGCATTGTCAACCTAGGTCTCTTGCCCTTCGGTACCGCAGAGGCCCAAAGGGGGAACAAATCTCGCTTTTCTGCTATTTCTTCTCATTAGCATTTCTGTGGTGCCCCCGGGATCTCCTGCTCTGTGGAATCTCTCTGTACTATCAGCCTGTTCAGTAAAACTTCCACTCACTATAGACTGAGCTACAATGTGGATTCCCTCTTCTTGTCGTGTGGGCTTTCCTTATCTCCATCAATCTAAAGCTTAGAGAGGGCTGTGTATCCTTCATCAACCTTACGAGCACGGAGAGATTAATTTAATCCCAGCACTAGGAAGGCAGAAGTGGACAGAGCTCTATGAGTTCAAGAAGGACACCAAGTGTTAGATGGTGTTAGATGGCTGCGTGCAGCTTAGAACAGACCACTCCAGACCAAACGGTTGGTGGGGGGGAGTTTATTCAGAAGATAGGGCAAAGGTGGGGAAAGAAGATGAAAGAAGAGAGCGAGGTCAAGGGGTTCTGCCTGTTTTATATGGGCGGTGCCGTAGTAGCCTCTCCCAGGTAAAGGTGACGTAGCCAGGTGGGTCCTGGGAATGTATGGTGGTTGCCTTGGCAACGATGTGGAGGTCTCCTAGATGTGATGTCACTGGGTTCGGAGCCTGATACCAACACCCTGATCTACATATCAAGGTCTGAGTCAGCCTGGGCTACATAGTTACATTGTATCAAAAAAAAGAAAAAGAAAAGAAAAGAAAAAAAAAGAAAAAAAGATCTACAATATATCTACTTAGTACAGATAAAGGTATTGGTGAACAATAAATACAAGACATACATAAACAACACAATGATAGTTATAAATCTTATTAATGATTAAGTTAAATTTAAGTGGGCATAAACTCTACAATTAAAAGGTAGAGCTTATCAGAATGGCCTTTGAAAGGCATGATCTAATTACATGTTGCTCATAAGAGGTTCATTTTGAATATAAATAAAATAAATAAATGCATTTAAAAGATATGAATGGGAAAGGATAGACCATGCATATAGTAACCAAGAGAGTAGGATGGTTGAACAGTGTTGCATGCTTATATCCCAGCACTTGTTAGTCAGACACAGGAAGATCCCTACAAATTTCAGGCCGACAGAGTTTGCATCGTAAGTTCCAGGTTAGGCAAAGCTGCACAGCAAAACCGTATCTCAAAACAAACAAAAGTAAAGAGGGATGGGGAGAGGATGGGGAAGAGGGAGAGTTTATTACTACTGGGTGAAACAGGTTCGAATCTTGCCTCCGCTTATATTTGTTGCCAGACTGAAAACCATTATCAGTCACCCCACTATTTGGCTAAATCAAAGAAAATACTCCCATTTTGGAGACCTCATCCGCGTCTTGTAGAAACCGGCCCCAATCAGGTACTGCCGCGCAGAGGCGTGGTGTATCTAGGGACTTGTAGTCCATGCGGCGGAACTCGCAGTCCCGGCAGGCACCGCGGTGGCCTCCGCTGGGCTACGTGGCTCGGCAGTCTGCGCCTGCGCAGGCAGGTGGAGCAAGATGGCTGCGGTGCGAGGTGTGCGAGTTTTCGGAACCTCATCCGGACTCTTGCTGGGAAGAGGGATGCGGACCTTCCTGCTGCTGCTGTGGCTTGCAGCCCGCGGAGACGCGCTCTACTTCCACATTGGAGAGACAGAGAAGAAGTGCTTCATTGAGGAGATTCCGGACGAGACCATGGTCATCGGTGCGGGGGTGAAGGGAAGCATTTGGGACAAGTCAGTGGTACTGGGGCGGGGGGATGCGACTCATTCCGGGTAGCTAGTCTGGGACTGTTTCTTCGGCTGTGAACCCGGCACCTCTTCGAGCTCTTCTCATCTTCCCTTTTCCGCCTGTCTCCAGGAAATTACCGGACGCAGCTGTATGACAAACAGCGGGAGGAGTACCAGCCAGCCACCCCTGGGCTTGGCATGTTCGTGGAGGTAAAAGACCCCGAGGACAAGGTGAGCTGGCCCTTACCCGCTCTGGACCCTGCGTCAAACAAGCTCTGGTACTTCTTTGTTAGTTTTCATATCTATTCGATCTAGAAAGACAGTTGGTGTTGTGGGAAGATGCCGGATCTTCTCTACGAACTAGGGCCGCGGTTGCTGGACAGGTTCTGTTCTCAACTTTTCAATGACCGCTGAGTGACTCCCCAGTTCAGTTACTGGCCTTAAACTATTTGCCTAGCCTGTGAAATGGAAGCTCACTCACTTTAGCGATAAGTGTACTAACTGCAGTGATGGATATCAAAAAGTTGCTAATGCTAAAGTTATTTAGGCCTTAATTTTATAAAACAGAGCACTTTTCAAAAAGGCGGACCTTTCAGTTTTGACAAATAATGTTTTAAAGACAAAAGGGAAAAAATATATATATTTTTGTCAGTAACCATCAAAATAGTTGTAGTTACTTGCCTTCACCTTTCGACGAGGCGCCTGGAGAGATGGTTGAGCATCAATTAAAAGCCTTTGTAGCCAGGCAAATGCTCTTAAAGGTGGCCCCTGCCTTTAATCTCAGCACTCGGGAGGCAGAGGCAGTCAGATCTCTGTGAAGTTCTAGGCCAGCCTGGTCTACAGAGTTTCAGGACAGCCAATGCTACACAGAGAAACCCACAAAAAACAAACAAGCAAGAAAAAGCATTTGTAGTTCTTGTTGAGAACCAGAGTTCAGTTCCTGTGGCACAACATAATGACTTTCAACAGTTGATAGGCTGCACTCGGAGCACATGTAATCTACAAGCAGGCAAAGCACTCATACACATAAAGGAAAAAATACTTTAAGGAATTAATAGACATTTAAACAAACAAGCAAAAAAACAGCAACAAGGTGATCATGATTGAAAGTGCTGTTAATCACAGCCCCTGGAAGGTAGAGGCAGGCCAGCCCTGCTTTAGAGGAGCAGCCTGGGGTACTAACCCTGAGAGAGCTAACAGTGGATACGGAGCAGACCTTCTGGGGAACAGTCACGTGCAGCCTGATATCAGACCGTTCAACCCTGCCCCAGATAGTTCTCGATCATTTCGTAATTGTGGGCGAGTACCTTTGGGTCCTTTAGTGCTGTGAACTCAAGGCTCTTCCTGCAGACTTTGGTGGTACTTGGAGTCTTATTGCCATTTTTTTCTAGCTTCCCAGCAGCATCACTGACTGAAACCCCTCCCTGTTATCTGTAGGTCATCCTGGCCCGGCAGTATGGCTCTGAGGGCAGGTTCACATTCACCTCCCACACCCCTGGTGAGCACCAGATCTGTCTTCACTCAAATTCTACCAAGTTCTCCCTCTTTGCCGGAGGGATGCTGGTAAGTAGGTCCATGGACAACCAAAGGCTTTTGGGCAGTGTACCCTGCTTGGGACTGGGGACTTGAACCGTGAGTGTGGCAGGTACTGGATTTTGTGCCTTTTAAAGCCATTGGATTTCCAGTGGACATACAGGGCAGAGCGGCTGATCAGTTGTGTAGCCATTCCTTACGACCTTACTAGTGCGCTTTCATACAGTGCTAGCCTGCCGTATACCTTATCGTCTCCAGAGTACCTAGAACCCTTAATGCAATGTTAGTGATATAGATGGCATAGGAATTGATCTAGAGAATGACTAAACAGTCTTCATACTCTGTATAGATATATGTTTTTTAAATCTGTGTTTTTGCTTTTTGAAATTTTTCTGATCTTTGGAAGCCACTGTTACAAAGAACAAACCGTATGAACATCAATCAGAGCATGAGCCGAAGCTTCTTATTTTTTTTTTTTATATGCCTGGAGCCCCATAGCATTGAGTGGGTCTCAGTATGTGAGCTGAATTTAAAAAAAGACAGGGAGCTGGTGAGATGGCTCAGCAGTTAAGAGCACTGACTACTCTTCTGAAGGTCCTGAGTTCAAGTCCCAGGAATCCCATGGTGGCTTACAACCATTTGTAATGAGATCTGATGCCCTCTTACAGGGTGAAGACAGCTACAGTGTACTTACATATAATAAATAAGTAAAAACCTTTGGGCCAGAGCGAGCCAGGCTGGAGCAAGGGAAGGGGAAAAGAAAAAAACAAAGGAAAGCAGTGAGATCAGCTGCCAGTTGGGTATTCAAAGGCAGTGAGCCTGCCTCACTCTCTTCTCTCTCTCTTTCCTCCCCAGAGAGTTCACCTTGACATCCAAGTGGGTGAACATGCGAACGACTATGCAGAAATTGCTGCCAAAGACAAGCTGAGCGAGCTGCAGCTGAGAGTCCGGCAGCTGGTGGAGCAAGTGGAACAGATCCAGAAGGAGCAGAACTACCAGCGGGTGAGTGCCTGGCCAGCCAGTGGCAGGAAAGACTGCCTATGGAAGTCCAGGGGTTTACCTATGCCAGAGTGCAGGTCGAAAAGGTGAATGTGTGTTAACAGAGTCCATCTGTAAGTGAGCCACAGCCTCGGAAGGGCCTGGCATCAGAGTCACAGTGACAAACTGGAGAGCAGTATGGTAATTAATACCAGCACCTCCTAGCCATTTTAAAGGTTCTGGGTGCCCCCAGAATCAAAAGCCTCTGATTTTGGTTTTTCGAGACAGGGTTTCTCTGTATAGCCCTGGCTGTCCTGGAACTCACTCTGTAGACCGACCAGGCTGGCCTTGAACTCAGAAATCCTCCTGCCTCTGCCTCCCAAGTGCTGGGATTAAAGGCGTGCGCCACCACCACCCGGCACCTCTAAATTTTTTATGATCAGGAATCATAAATGAATTGTAGTTGATGGCAGTGACCCATCTAAACAGGAAAGGTTGTACAGTGCCTGCAGTCCTGAGATTTTAGCTCCCACCCACCCCCTCCCCTTTTTTTTTTTTTTTTTTTTTTTTTTGGAGACAGGGTTTTTTTCTGTGTCCAGGAACTTGCACTGTAGGCCAGGCTGGCCTTGAATTCACAGAGGTTTCCTGCCTCTGCCTCCCAAGTACTGGGAGTAAAGGCGGTTGCCGCCGCCGCCTGACGTGGGGCCACACTGTAAAGAAGGAAAACAATACAAACAGAAAACCTGCGAACCAAACAAACCGTGTTGAGCCACCAGTTCGCAGTCTCTGAACATGTTACACATGTGATCTTTAAGGAGCAGATGCAAAGACCTGGGCAGAAGTCCACACTAAGCACTCCAGGACACCTCTGTGTCCACACTAAGCGCTCCAAGACACCTCTGTGTCCACACTAAGCGCTCCAGGACACCTCTGTGTCCACACTAAGCGCTCCAGGACACCTCTGTGTCCACACTAAGCACTCCAGGACACCACTGTCGCTCGGAGCTGTCACCACCACCTTCCCTCTTCTCTAGGTATCAGGAAGGGTCAAGTGAGGACTGTATCTGACAAATGGACAGACAGACTTAGGAGAAATGCTTTAGTCTGCCAGCAGTCATCTGACTGTTGCCGATGAAGGTAGTCCCCACAGGCATTTGGCCACACTTTGGGCAGAGTGGGTGGCCCCGGGGCATCCTTGCAAGCTGGGGACACAGCGGTTCCAGCCGTTTTGGACTGCTAAGCCTTGCCGTTTATTTCCCCAACAGTGGCGAGAGGAGCGCTTCAGACAAACCAGCGAAAGCACCAACCAGCGAGTGCTATGGTGGTCCATCCTGCAGACACTCATTCTCGTGGCCATCGGTGTCTGGCAGATGCGGCACCTCAAGAGCTTTTTTGAAGCCAAGAAGTTGGTGTAGCTGTCTCAAGCCTCACAGGCGATCTTTCTTCCAGGCTGTGGAAAAAGGACCTGGAATCAATTCCTCTCTGGGAGGAGGACTGGTTTTCAGCCGTAGATGTCCTGGAGGAGAGAGGGACTGCAAGCATGTCCCCATTCCTCAGGCTCAAGTGGAGGACAGCAACCTGGCTGGCTAATGCTGAGCCAGTAGTGGGACAAGCCCGTCCCACCTCCACCTCTGGACCTTTTGCAGTAATCACTCAGGGGCTGGCCATGCCCCTAGTGTCTCAGAATCTCAGTGTTACTGATCAGGGATGTGAGGTTGCTGTCTGGGGTAGGTTTCGGGAGGGAAGTGGGTGGGCCAGCAAGCTGATTTTCCTTTTGTCTTCCTTTGTTAATGTGGGATTTTGAGCAGGTCAGGGTGTTATCAGTGACTCCTTGCTATTCCAGAAACCTTGCTTTTCTTGCCTTTGGTTTAGAACCAGCCTAATACTAGTAATCTAGGGTATATTTGTGTGTCAGTTTAGGGGTGTGGAGGGGCTGCAATGCACAAAAGGGGCCCAGAGATTGATTTTAGTTTCTTATAGTTGTCCTTTCTGGGGCTTGAGCAACTGTTATCAAACCAAGCAGAGACTTCGGTGCTGGTTGGAGACAGAGCCTACAGAGTCTTAGTTACTGAGTTTATTTTCAATGAATGTGGGTTTGTTACATTGGTTTCCCAATTAAAAAAAAAAAAGGAAGAAAGACTTGTCCTGTGCGTGGTTTACTTGTGGTGGGTGTGATGGTACATGGACTTTAAGGAATGGAACAAGGCCAGACGTGCTGGGCACAACTTTAATTCCAGCACTCAGGAGGCAGAGGCAGGTGGCTCTCTGTAAGTTCGAGGACAGCCTGCTACACAAAGCGAGTCCAGGACAGCCAGGGCTATTTCACAGAGAAACCCTGTCTGGAAAAACGAAAAAGAAAGGGAAAGAGAGAAGACCATCTTGCAGTCGGCACAAGTTCTCACATTCTAAGATGAGTCTCCACCAGTGAACATCATGTTCTCCGTCCTTGCCATGTTTTCTTGTAGCCGGCATGTGATGGGTTCGTCAAAACCATCTAACACATTGCAGGGTTGCTGGTATTTTTCTCATAAGGAATTTATGAGGCTTAAAAAGGAATACCCAGGGTTAAAAGTACTGACTGCTCTTCCAGAGGTCCTGAGTTCAATTCCCAGCAACCACATGGTGGCTCACAACCATGGTGGCTCACAACCATGGTGGCATCACAACCACCATAGGGTCATGTACTCATATAAATAAAATAAACCTTAAAATAAGAAAAAGAAAGGAATACCCAGAAGCAAAGTGCTGTTCTTAACATACTCATCAAGAGTACTCAGTATCGGCATTACACATAACTGAACACTATGATTTAAAGTGAGTTAATTTGGGTTTTTATGTAAAATTTAGTTTCTTGAGATTGAGGCCTAACACGAGAGGGGCAGGTCATGTGATTGTGTCATCATCTCATGGCCCTAACTGGTCTCTGCAGGAAGTCAATCCTGCCTTTAAGATCTGCCACATACATCTATGGTTGATTTGGAAGTTTCTGGTGTGGGATGCAGAGCCCCAGGAGAGCCACGGGGTGGGAAAGGATTTTGAGTTGTATCAGAGTTTAAGAAGGGAAAGAGAGCTAAGAGCAACTAACTGGGGCTGGAGAGACGGCTCAGTGGTTAAGGGCACTGACTGCTCCTACAGAGGTCCTGAGTTCAATTCCCAGCAACCACATGGTGGCTCACAACCATCTGTAATGGGACCCAATGCCCTCTTCTGGTGTGTCTGTAAACATCTACAGTGTACTCATATATGTAATAAATACATAAATCTTTTTTTAAAGAACAATTAACTTCTCAACCAGTAGTGAAGCTCTCTTGAAATCATAAATTGTGTACTTGAGATCATAGACTGTGGCTGGAAAAAGGATGATGTAGACAAACCAGTCACCTGCCTGTGCCTCGGTTCTTTCATCTTACAATGGAAATCATTCCTATTCCTAAAGACTGAATTTTTATTCAGTAGTAAAGAATTTAGAGCCGGGCGGTGGTGGCGCACACCTTTAGTCCCAACACTTGAGAGGCAGAGGCAGGTGGATTTCTGAGTTCGAGGCCAGCCTGGTCTACAGTGAGTTCCAGAACAGCCAGGACTACACAGAGAAACCTTGTCTTGAAAAACAAACAAACAAACAAACAAACAAACGAATTTAGAATAATAATGAGTAGCACAAAGGAGAACTTAATAAATGCTAGGTACTTATTAGAATATTGAATTTTGCCTGAAAGGAGAGCAGATGTCAAGTCTAGTAATTGTCTCTCTTTTCCCAGATGGGAAGTGGCAACACATGAGGGTAAGGGAGTGGATAAATTCACACCGGCAATTAGGGAACTCAGTCTCCTACTCATCCCTTCATTTCTCAGATTGGACAACAGCATTTCTATAGTGACTGTGCCAAGCACTGCACCAAATGGGTTTCGTTTCCTACAAATGACATAAAGAATAAGAACAATTTATATACCCAAGTGATGAAACAGTCAGAAAAATTGACTTGCCTCAGCGTTGTTAATTATCAGAGCAGTGTTTGGAGTAAAATCAGTCTTCCGAGATCAGCTCTGAATCCTGAACTGGATCTTGTGCTCCAAGTGTACATGCTTACTCCGCTGGGCTGACCGAAGGAATGCTGCGATGCTACCAGCCTTCACTCGGGAGTCGGGAGCAGGGGAGTCGGGAGCAGGGAGGAGGAAGATGTACCTTATCCCAGACGTGCTGTTCTGGAGTACATGTCTAGCCCCAGCTAGTCTCTTGCCTATTTGCTGGCCTTTGACCGGGGTGAAGAGTGGGAGCTCCTTTCTTGTGACATCCAGTGGGCCCTTGTAGGTAGTGAGAAGGTAGCTAGATCCCACCATCGTTTTTTGTTTTGTTTTTCCCCAGGCAGCAGAACCTTATAGGCTGTGGCTCTGAGGTGCAGCCGGTCCGGCCGGAGGGACGGACCGGGAGGACCAGGGGGCGGGGCGGGGGTGGAGACGCCGCGTAGGCTGGGCAGGCCTGGCAGCGGGGCTGGGAGCCGGAGCCCCATGTCCTGCTGTGTCCCGCCACGATGTTGCCCTCCCGGAGGAAAGCGGCGCAGCTGCCCTGGGAGGATGGCAGGTGAGCGGCGGCAGCCGGCAGGAGTCGCATCCCCCTGGGTGCCATTCCTTTTCTCGGCCTGCAGAATCTAGCAGCCCGATGCCGGCGCATCTGGGTTTCTGGGGGTCACCCTGAGTGTTTGTGGTTCTCTGAGGGGCGTCATTGGCATTGTCTGTACTGCTCTCTTTTCCCATTAGCTTCTATTCTGCGCACCCCTGTGTTTGGGTCTCTGCCTTGCTCTCTCTATTGATCTTTTTGTTTGGGTCGGAGTAGTCAAGTGGTTCTCAACCTGTGGGTCGCGCCCCCCTGCTGTGCATCCGATATTTACATTACAGTTCATAACAATAACAAAATTACAGGTATAGAATAACAACGAAATTTATGGTTGGGGGCCACCACAACATGAGGAATTGTATAAAAGGGCTGCAGCAGTAGGAAGCCTGAGACCTACTGATCTAGTCTCTTTCTCTCATGTGTCTTATGTGTGTTTTTCCGTCTATGTTTCCATGCAGCAACAGCTGATTCTGTTCACTTCTTACAGCGAATCTCTCTGTGTTGTGGCACTGAAGGTCTTTATTTATTTATTTATTTTTCTGTCTGCCCGGTCATATCCATGTGACTTCAGATCCTATCCCTTGCCTTCATGCTCTCTCATACTTTGTGGCTGGCCGGAAAGATCACACCAGACAGCTTCCTGTGTTCTCTTCCTGGTTGGTTAGCCATTGCCTGTCTTATACTAGACACACCCAGTAGTTCATTTCCAGTGCTGTTGTACGTGTGTGGGGCCTGCTTTGAGTGTTAGGTGTGAGTCTGGCTCAGACCTGAGTTTTAAGACATTTCTCACAGAAACAGAGTCGGGAAGGTGATTTTTTTTTTCCCGCCTAGATTTATAGGGGCTTTAGGCTTGAGATATGCTTCCTGCACCCATTTTTCTTTCCCCAAACACATGTTAGTGTATATTCACTTAATGAGCAACACATTTGTTAGATTTTTAAGGCTCTGGAATTTAGTGGACACAGTTAGGGGGTGTGTTGTTTGTTTTGTTTTTTTTTTCATATTTGGTGCTAAAATGTGAAGGTCAGTAGTGGCCAGAAATAGACCACTTAATTTTTCTGACCTCGGTTTTCCATCTCTGAGATGAATATCATACTATCTACTTGGAAGAGCTCATTGAAGAATGGTGAAGATTGTTTATAGAGGAGAATTGCCATCTTCTCATCATTTTCTATTATTGTGTTCTCAGAAAAATATGATATTCATTCTGTGCTTTTGACACAGAGGCAAAGATCCGTGCAACAAATATAAAGTCGTGTAGTGACGGGGTAGTAGCTCTAGAATGAGCTTGCTTGGGTTTGAAGGTCCCCTAATTAGCCTTAGGCGGTGATTGATAAAGACCATCCCTTTTCTAAATCTTCCCCAGAACCTGAGTGTGGGAGCAGCCAGGAGTGCAGTTCTGGAGATTACCACCAGGTGGCACCAGCAGTAGCTGTTCCCAGTGTTCAATAGCATCACTTTTACTGATAGAATTGGGACCCTCGGTGGTTTTGGCCTTTAGAGAAAAGAATGAGAGTGTCCTTGGGCATACGATCTTCATAGAAAGGGCAGGTTGAATAGAAGAAACAGCACGAAAAAGCACATGGATTGTCCAATCCATGCCTTGCTTCTGGATAATGGTCATCGTTTATTCCCCCAAAGGAGGTCTGTTCCCCGTTGTTCATCATATAAATCTCAATCCTGCTCCCAGAAGGAGCCCAGAGTGCAAGAAAGAATCTGTAAAGCTTCCAGGCTTGTCAGGCCATTTGCAGGTCCACAGTGCAAACCATCACCACAGGACAATGGGGGGTAAGTCAGAAGCCCTGTGAGGCTGAGCCTGAGAGGCGTCCTGTTGGGCAGCCTCTCAGCTGCATGTGGGACCTGGGCCTGGCTTCAGGGCTGCTGGCTTCCAGATTTGCAGTTGTGTTTTTAGAGAAAGGTAGGCATGGATGTGGCTCCAGTGTATGCCTTAAAGCACGCTTGGGCTGCTTGGACCCTTCCCCTAACACAGTTGACAAGCTCTTTCCTGTCTGGCTGGGCCTGAGGCCACACATAAAAATGTGACATGTTCTGAAAGTAAGACCTTCCAGCTCATCTCATGGGAGCTCTGTAAAGAGGGAAGTGCCAGGTACCCTGGGAACACAAAGCAGGGAGCTTGTCAGGGGCAGTGATGGGTACGACATGGATCTTTGGCCTTGAAAGATTGGTAGAAATCTAAGCAGATAAAATAAGAGGATATCACAAAGGAGATGAAGGCGGGTAGGAATGGGCCGGAGTGGGAAGGAACGTGCCAAGTGGAAAGGCCTTGTGTTACCCCAGATGAGAGTGAACGGTTGTAAGAAACTGGAGAGTTGACAAAATCACAGAGTGCCTCGACAGAGGATTCTGACTGTTAGACTAAGGGTTTGGGCAGTAATCTTGCAAGCAGAGGCAGAACATCCATAGATTTGAAAGTCAAGAACAGCCCAAGGACCAGTAGGCAAGATGATCACAGGTGATCTACAAGATCTGAGAGCAGATTCTTGACCCTTAGAGGTTATAAAGTAGGTTCCTTTACTGGTCGCTTGGGCAGGGACAGGGGGAGCTGGAGAGGAAGCCTCCTTAGATTCTCACAACCTTTCCTAGTATTCCCAGACACTTCCAGAGTGAGGCAAAGGTGAATTCCACTGTTTCTTTTTTGCTTTTTTGCTTTTTTTTTTTTTTTTTTTTTTTTTTTTTTAATCTGTTTTTGAGATAGTCCCACCGTGTAACCCAGTTTGGTCTTGAAGTCCAAATCCACCCAGGCCACCGTATACGGCCTTTTGTTTTTGGTTTTGTAATTGTTAGGACTAAAAGGGAGTTTCCCAGACACCAGAGTCTGAGATATTGAGTGTTTGTCCAGGCTCTTCAGTTAGAATATGGCTGCTGAACCTAGTCCTGTCCCCTCCACCCTCCTTTATCTTGTCCTATGGACTGTCCTGTGACCTGCCACTATTCCTTTGGACCCTACATTGGGCTGTTTTGAGCTTCCTAGACTAACTATTGGCCATTTTGCCTGGGGCTTATGGCAGCACACACCCATTCTTGGGGAGCTTTCTGGCACCTTAGCAGCACAACAAAGAAATATTTCTGCTGGAGTGGATTTTCTGGAGACTGAGTTTGGGATTTGGAAATCAGTGGTTGTGTCTGTCTATGCTAGAACCCCTCCACTGGCTTAGGACCTCCAGACACTGTCCTAGGGACAGATATGAAACAATGAGCCCGCCCCTTCCTCTGAGTCCTCTGACCGGCATTCCATCAGGATGTCAGATGTCAGTGAATGACTGGGGCAGCCCTGGCTGCTCTGAATGGTCTGACAGGTCCCAGCGGGTAGCACAGGCTGGGCCTACAGAGGCCAATGGACTGATCGCGTGTGGAAGTAGCATGTGCAAAAATATTAAACACTGCTTCTGCACTAATTCCCCGGTTCAGGGAATGCCAGCCATTTGGGCCTACATGTGAGGAGGCCAGAGAAGGGTCCTGAAAGGATCTCAGCTAGCCCATCCTCCTGACCTCCTTCCCGCTCTTACTTCAGGGCCAGGTTGCTTCCTGGAGGCCTCCGCCGGAAATGCTCCATCTTCCACCTCTTCATTGCCTTTCTCCTGTTGGTCTTCTTCTCCCTGCTCTGGCTGCAGCTCAGCTGTTCTGGAGATATGGCCCAGGTGACCAGGGGACAAGGGCAGGAGACCTCCGGTCCACCCCGGGCTTGCCCCCCAGAGCCACCCCCTGAGCACTGGGAAGAAGATGAGTCATGGGGACCTCACCGCTTGGCAGTGCTGGTGCCCTTTCGGGAACGCTTTGAGGAGCTGCTGGTCTTTGTGCCCCACATGCACCGCTTCCTAAGCAGGAAGAAGATCCAGCACCACATCTATGTGCTCAACCAGGTGGATCATTTCAGGTGAGGAGCAGCTCCTGAGCCCGCACTGCTCAGCCCAGTGCCTCTCTCTCCTTGCTCTTGGCTCCCAGTGCCTGTTCCTCTCTCTCAGGGCTCGGGCCTGGGAGGGGTTACTTTGAGTAAGGACCAGACGATGGGAGGAGGTAGGCCACTCTCGCTGGGTGTAGTGGGAGTCTTTGGGGTGAGCCTGTTCTAAAGTCTGCTTTAGAGAGATCACTGGGTGTGGAATGTTGTGTAAGGACACTGAGAAGCAATGATGCAGGGTCCCTGGAGGAGCGCTGCCTCAGTCCTGCCGCCTCCACTGTCCTCCCAGCAGTTACTGTCCCAGGCTCTCTGGGACTGTCTCTCCCACTGTGGCCTTGGACTCCTCTCCCTCTCAGGGACAGTGCTCCGGCCACAGGGCCCCTCTTCTGCATAGTCTGCTCTTCCTCTCGGTGATTCACATCAGCATGCACATAGCCAAGATAGCGCTCTTCTAAACAGACAGCAACTGGGAGGGAGGCGACTCAGCAGGTAAAGGTTTGCCACCGACCCTGCTGCTGGAAGGAGAGAGCTGACTCTTACAATGTGTCCTTAACTTCCCGCCACTGCCGGATATTCTAAGTTGATGTCTTAAAAGAGGGAGCCAGGCATGGTGGCGTATCTTTAATCCTAGCACTGGGGAAGGCAGAGGCAGGTGGATCTCAGCCTGGTCTACAGAGCAAGTTCCAGGATAGCTAAGGCTATACAGAGAAATCCTGTTATAAAAAACAAAACAAAAACAAAGAAAAAAGAAAGGAAGGAACGAGAAGAGAAAAAGAAGGGAAGATTTCTCTGTGTGATATATTCATTGCTGTTACCCTGCTTCTTCTTCCTTCTCTTTCCTGTTTTCAAGGCACACCCTTTCTCTGTCTCTCTCTTCTCTCTTTCTGTCTCTCTGTCCTCTCTCTGTGTCTCTGTCCTCTCTCTGTCTCTCTGTCTTCTCTCTGTCTCTGTCCTCTCTCTGTGTCTCTCTTCTTTCTCTGGCCTCTCTCTGTCTCTCTCTCTGTTTCTCTTTGTCTCTGTCTCTCTCTTCTTCTTCCTCTTCTTCCTCTTGCTCCTCCTCCTCTTCTATTTTTGATTTTTTTTTTTTTTTTTTTTTTAGACAGGGTTTCTCTGTGTATCCCTGGCTGTCCTGGAACTCACTCTGTAGACCAGGCTGGCCTCGCACTCACAGGCCGTCAACAGACATCTCTTATGACCTGCAGCATCTCTCACTGAGGTCACAGGTGGCTTCTCATCCTTTCCCATTGGCAGCTTCTGCTAAGCAGATCCTTTTCCAGCTAATGCCTCCACTTAACTTCCGGTTTCCCTCATCTCAGTGGGAAACTCCACCCCTGCTCACCTCATTTTCAGTGTCCTTGTCTCTCTGGCCAACTGATCAGAGCTCAGCACTTCCCTAGGTCTCTCCCTGGGGAATCCCATCCCATCCAGTCTCTGGAAATGCCATTCCTTCTTTCTGAGCTCCAACCCGGAATCATCTGCCTCCTTTGTGACCCTCTGTTCAGTGGTCTCAGAGGCAGCCCAAGCCTAACAAGATCATGGCTGAATTCCAGATTGCTGCCCCTCACACCTGATTTCTTTCCCCTCTTCCCCATTTCAGGAAGTGGGAACTACATACTTTAGTTACGCAGGCCGAAAAGGCTTGGCCTTACCTTCACCTGCTCTTTGTCTATCATGGCATCCAACCTGTCAGCATAGCACATGTAGAATCTGCCTGCTTCTCACCATTTCCTCTGCTGGCCCCTTAAGCCAGGCCACCTTACCTCTTACCCCTCAGCTTCCATCCAGTTCCTGGTCTGGGCTCAGTGTGCTAACTGGAGCCACAGGGCACCTCCTCTTGCTGACCTTAGCAGTTGCTCTCACTTTGTGGAGCCCGTCTCTCAGCCTCCAGATGACCACTCCCTCAGGCCGACAAGTTCCACCTTAGCTGTTGCCTGCCACTCTGGCCCTCCTGGCAGCCCTGTCTAGGAGAATAGCTGCCCACCTGCCCTGTGAGTTTCCATCTCAGTACCTGGCTTGACTTGCTTGAGAAGAGGGATTTGTTTCTCGTTACTTCTTCCATGTAGTTTCGAACAGCTTCTGGCATAAACCCTTGTGCAGCAAGCAGAGAGGGCAGTGTTCCACAGTGAAGTCAGTGCCAGGTGGTGCCAGCAAGGAAGCTCTCTGGCGTAGCCAGGGCTGAGCTAGGTTGATGAACAAGCTTGCTTCCTCTACCTAGCCTTGTTTATCTTGCATAGGTTCAATCGGGCAGCACTCATCAATGTGGGCTTCCTGGAGAGCAGCAACAGCACAGACTACATCGCCATGCACGATGTGGACCTGCTCCCTCTCAATGAGGAGCTGGACTATGGCTTCCCAGAGGCTGGGCCCTTCCATGTGGCCTCCCCAGAGCTCCACCCTCTCTACCACTACAAGACCTATGTGGGCGGCATTCTGCTGCTGTCCAAACAGCACTACCAGCTGGTGAGGCCCAGCCCTACATGCTCTGCTCCCCAGCATGGGTTTAGGCAATTGGGAGGGTAGAGCAGCCTTCCTGGGGCCCAGCACATGGAGCATTGCCCGAGCCTGACCAGGCACTCGGCAGCAGCCAGGGACGTGTGAGGGAACCAGGAGTGAGCACATTAGCCAGAGAGGCTCTGCTGGGACCACAGAAGCCCCATGCCAGCTGACCACAGGGAACCCCAGATGGGAGGGCCTATAGAACCTCTCCCTCCCTGCAAGGTTACCAGGTCTCCCTTTCTTCTCCCAGGCCTCAGCGCCACTACTCCTCTCCTGTAAGAAGGCTGTGTAGCTACAGCCTGTAAAACGTGGCCTAGCTGTGGGGAGATGGAGCCCCTCCCTCCTCAGAACTCTAGATAGGAGTCCCACTGGCTCTTGATGGGACCCAGGATGGGAGGACCAGAGTGGCTTTTCTCTGTCCTCCATAGCTGAAGCTAGTTTTGTAAATGAAGCCCCTGAGCAGATGCCAATCAACAGTGTTAAAGAGCCAGTTGTCCCTCCAACCCAGGGAGAGACTTGGGCAGAGCCACCTCAGGAGAAATGGAATTGAGAGGAAAGCAGAAAGTAGCAGTTGCCATTTTCCCTCTGAAGAGAGCCGACACTTGAGACACTAATCATGCACCCGTTCAACGTCCTGCTAGGAGTGGGGCGGGACCAAGATGTGCTGAGACTTCCCTTTGGCCCCACATGCCAATGCAGAAGAGAAGGGACCTCGCAGCACCCTGTATTCACCCAGAACAGTCAGGGCAGGAAGAAGAGAGGGGCCTGGCTGGCTGGGCTCAGACTTGGTTCTCCCGAGCAGTAGGAGACCAAAGTGCACCCCTGGGAGGAGGGGGCATGTGACAGACACTGCCTGTCTTTGTGTCAGTGCAACGGAATGTCCAACCGCTTTTGGGGCTGGGGCCGAGAGGATGATGAATTCTACCGGCGCATCAAAGGAGCTGGCCTCCAGGTAAGGCTTCTCGCATGACCGCCTGGTCCTAGCTTACTTGGCGGTCCTGAGGTTCCCTTTATTGCTGCATCAAGATTCTTGGGTTCCCCTGGTTCTATCCCTGCCTTTACCCCAACTCTGGGGCCTTATCTAACCGGTCCTGTGCTCTCTGCTAGTCTCCTCTCCTACAGGATGGCTCTTAAGAGCCTCTGCCTATGTATGGCAGCCAATAGGATCCCAGAGGAGTTAGTGGTAAGGGCCAAGATTACAAGAGAGGCACCCTGACACCTGCATCCTTTGTTCTCCTTAGCTTTTCCGCCCCTCGGGGATCACAACTGGGTACCAGACATTTCGACACTTGCATGACCCAGCCTGGCGGAAGAGGGACCAGAAACGCATTGCGGCTCAAAAACAGGTGCTGGCTAGTCTCCTCAGTGGAGTGGTGAGGGATAGGTAGGCCTGATCATTTCCCCAAGTTCCCCTTTGGCCCAAATGGTGTCATTCCTCCATGCCGGGCCCAGGTCACTCAACAGGCATTCTCCATAGCACCTTGTCCTGTTTGTGGCTACTGTGTGGATCAGCCCAGACCTCAGAGTCCATGCAGGTTCGGGTGGGAAGACTTAGCCTGGGCCCCAGAATGTCTTGTAGCTGTACTATCCTATTATCCCACATAGAAGTCTGTGTTCCCCTAACTGAGAAACACAGGCCTGGGCAACATGTTAGCTTTGGCCTCTGTTAATGGTGACATGTGAACGGATGGCACCATGAAGTGTGGGTTCATCTTCTCTCCTTCTCTTCTTTCCAGGAGCAGTTCAAGGTGGACCGGGAGGGAGGCCTGAACACTGTGAAGTACCGTGTGGATTCCCGCACGGTGCTGTCTATAGGAGGGGCCCCCTGCACCGTTCTCAATGTCATGCTGGACTGTGATAAGACAGCCACTCCATGGTGCGTATTTGGCTGAGCGCTAAACTGTAAGAAAACTATGCTTCCAGACCTCAGTGCTGCTCAGGCTCAGGAAACCTCAGGCCTTAGGCTGAGCTCAAGAGGATGCAGAGAGGCCTGAAGAAGTAGCCAACCAGTCTGTGTCTTCAGCCACCTGGCCCCCAGAGCCAGGCCCAAGACAGGACACAGGTAGACCCTGGGATGCTGCTGGAAAAATTTTTCAGAGAGGCTGGAGGTGTGGCTCTTGACTGACATTCTCCACCCTGCCTTCCTGCTTACACTGCTCTGCCTACCCACCTGTGCTGAGGCCTGAGGCAATGAAAAGGTGGGCCAGGCCAGCCTCAGCTGACACAAGCTGCTCCTCTGGAAGAACAGACTCACAAAGACGTAGTCAGAAGCCCCACGGCCAGTGTGTATGGTAGTTGCTACTAGGAAGCCTAGCACGTCAGAAGGAGAGACACAAGCCCCGTGCAAGGGAGCGGCTGATACCAGCTGTAGCTGGTGCCATCATGGAGGAATGGGGCACCAGATCTCACTTTTCAAAAGAAACTAGAATGCTGGATTCTTAAGCAGAATTTCCTGATTTTTTTTTTTTAATGGTAGCAGTTAACTAAAACTTTGAGAAACTATGGCAGGCCAAACAAAATGTTTTATGGTTCATTGGTTTGTCACCTTTGGTTGACCAAAGGGGGATAATATAAAAGACTATGCTGTCAGTTATACACTGGCAAGGAACTGGACTGGGGTCGGGGGAAGGTGGCAGGCATGGACGGGAGGAAAAGCCAGAGGTGGGGGGTTCCTGCATGTCCCTGACCACCGGGCTCCTGGGAAGCTGAATTCGATTCTGGCTTTGGTTGGGCTCTGTCTCTGACGTGGTGCTCCATCAGCCTTACTAGGAAAGAGGCAGAAGGAAGGAAGGTAACTGAAGAAGTAGAGCCACCGGACCTGGCGGGGTAGGGGACAGGGCAGCTCAGAGGGGAGCCATGTTCCTAAGGTGGGAGAAACTGAGGAAAAACTGCAGAAGCCCTAGAGCATTCTCCCAGCTGGGAGGAAGGGTGAGTGCTCATCTCACCGTCAAGAAGAATAAGACTACTACCACAATTTTTGAGCCAAATTTGAGGCAAGCTTTATTAAATATTGGCCAGGTATCTGTTCTGGTCAAGTGGGGCTTGCAGGCTAGAGGCACCTTGTCTTACAGCTCTCTCTCTCTCTCTCTCTCTCTCTCTCTCTCTCTCTCTCTTTTTTTTCCGAGACAGGTTATCTCTGTGTAGCCCTGGCTGTCCTAGAACTCACTCTGTAGACCAGGCTGGCCTCGAACTCAGAAATCCGCCTGTCTCTGCCTCCCAAGTGCTGGGATTAAAAGCGTGCGCCACCACTGCCTGGCGTCTTATAGCTCTCTTAAGCACAGAAGTTTAGACTGAAAACAGGGTTAGCTCACACCTAGTAGCAGCAAGAGGCGGCAGATGAGTGTCTGTGTAGATGGGTCCGAGCAAGGCCTGCCTCACAGCAGGAGCAGAAGCAGAGGGGCAGTCTGTGCAGGTAAGGTGCGTGGTTTACCACTGGGACACCCAGAGAGCCACAGGAGTGGCCGCACTCCAGAGTTGAGAGGTTAGGATTCACAGCTTGCTTCAGGACTCAGGATGCCTTCAACCCTGCTGTGTGCTGTGGGCAGACTGTGGACAGCACAACCTGAAAGTAAGTTCAGAGAGAGGCTGAGATGGGCCAGGGCTTTGAGTTCCGCAGGGACAGAGCCTCAGCCCCAGCAGTGAGAGACAAGCATGCCTGGCTTACAGCCCATCGCTGTGGAGGTGGGCAGGCTGTTGCCTGTGTGTGAGCTCTGTCTTCTCATCTTGGATTCTCATGTGTCTCCTCGGACAGTAACTCATGCCTCTTGGGGTTGGTGGACACAGATGTGACAGCAAAGCCCCCAGCTCTGCATTGACCTGGCATGCAGAAAAACCTGAAAAGATCAGGGTCCTGTCTACCTGTTCTGGGGCTGTGGGACCAAGAGAAGGAAGGCCAGGAAGATACTCTCCAGGCCCATCTTCCCCTGGGGCTCCCCCATCACACTATCATTGTGATGGTGAGTGCCCCTGGCAGGAGCTGAGGGCACCCTGGCAGGACCTGGTGCAGGCCACATCTGCAGCCTCCCTTCCTTGCTCCCTATTCTCTCCCATTCCTGGAGGACGGAAGGATGCTGAACCCTGATGAGCCGGGGCGAAGCAGATGACAGTCTGCCTCTGTGTTTTCCTTGCCCATGTGATTCACTAGTAATCAGCAAACATCTCTAATTTGCTACTGAGGATGTGGATAAAATGTGCCAGGACATAAGCATCCCTAGCCAGGGTGGGTGTGAAAATAATGACCGTCATCCAGAGGGCAATTGCCACTTCTGTTCCTGTATTTGGGTTCTCTAGAGAGGCAGAGCTGATAGAATGAGTAAACATATATGGGACTTACTGAGTGGCTTGGAGGCTGTGGTCTGGCTAGTCCAACAATGGCCGTGTCTGCCAAGAGTCTAACAGTTGCTCAGTACACAAGGCTGAGTGACTCAGCTGGCCTTTAGTCTGTGTTAAAATCCCAAAGAAGTAGGTTCTAATATCAGTGAAGGGATGCCTCAGCAGTAGGATAGATTGACTTACCAGCAAGAGTGAGGGCAAGCAGGCAAAAAGCGAAGATTCCTTCTTTTATGTAGGCTGCCACCAGAAGTGGCTGAAATTTATGGGGGAGGGGCAGGATATCTTCCCAGCTCAAATGATCCAATCAAGAAAAATCCTGCTGAGTGCTGATGGCCCACACCTTTAATCCCAGACAGGAAGATCTCTGAGTTCGAGGCCAGCTTGGTCTACAAAATGAGTTCCAGGACAGCCAATGCTATGCAGAGAAATCCTGTCCCCAAAAAAAAAAAAAGTAAAAGAAGAGAAAAAATCCTTTACAGGTGTTCCCAGTATCTTGGATTTTAGTTAATTCCAGATGTAGTCAAGTTTGCAACCAAGAATAGCTGTCATACGGTAGTATTGTATAGATGACAAAGTGAGGGCATAAAGAGGCTTGTCTGACTCAGATGACAAGCACTGGCTTACGATCAGCCTCCCTGGTACCCACCTCCAGAGCCCAAGCGACAGGTGCCCCAGTGGGAGAAGGCATGCAGGGAGGGCTGCCACTGCCCCACCTCTGGGAAGAAAGCTGGCCACAGGAGGTGCAAAGTATTGGGCCCCATGGTTGTTCTGCCTCAAAGAACATGACTGTTTTGATTGCTGGAGAGGCCTTTGAACTGAGGGACACTGAAGGGACATCAGGGTGCCCCAGAGTGTTTCACAGTGACAGGCTACACAAATCTGGGGAAGGCTTGCTGGTGGGGCAGGAACTTGTCAGAATGAGGAAAGCTTCCAGAGGAATGAATCTATACATACAAAGGGGCTCAAGAGAACACTGGGCTCAGGAGCCTGGGGGTGCTTGTTTGCAGCCCCCAGAGCCTCCAGAGTTGGGGAGCTGGGCAGAGGGAAGGCTGGAGTGAGTCCTGGTCTGTGACTGCCACACTAAGCAGTTTGTTTTTTATTCTAGGGGTACAGGATTTTCACACAGAATCTGGGCAGATTTCAATCCATGTTTTAGACAGAGCATTTGAGGTTTAATAATGCAGTGTAAGGGTTGGGCATGGCGGTGCACACCTTTAACCCCAGCACTCAAGAGGCAGAGGCAGGCAGATCTCTGAGTTCAAGGCCAGCCTGGAACACAGAGTGGGTTTCAGGACAGCCAAGACTTCACAGAGAAACCCTGTCCCGTAAAACAACAAAAAGGACTTAGGCTGGACTGCAGGATGGGTTTTAGAAGCAATGAAGCCAGAGACGACACTGTGAAGTGACATGGAGAGATATGCTAGGTCCCCAGTCAGTAGCAGCTGCTTCTCTTGGCCCTCACAGGGTTAACTGTACAGGACAGGGCCTTCCTTGACAGTGTGCACTCCTCCTTGGACAGCCACAGCACCAAGTGGATGCACACAGCCTCTGTGTCCTCCCTCCCCCTGGACAATTGAAGGTGACTTTGCTCATATTCCTGGGGGCTCAGAAGTTCAGGAGTTCACACTGAGTCCCCAGGAGCTTATACCTGGGGGCCTTTTAAAACAAACAAGCAAACAAACAAACAATTTTCTTCAGTCAAGTAATGGTACAAGACTTTAGTCCCAGCACTAGAAAGGCTGAAGCAAGTGGATGTCTGTGAGTTCAAAGCCAGCTTGCTCTGTGTACTAAGTTCCAAGACAGTCAGAGCTACATAGTGAGACCCTGTCTTGAATGCCCCCCCAATTTAAAACAGTTTTTTTCTATAATGTGTGGTTCTTTTATTCTTTGACAATGCCATGCATGTATACAATGAAATATATACCACCACCCCCACCACCCTGCTCCTAACTTCATGTCTTTTTCTAACTTGATAACTCACTAAATCCAATTGGTGCTGTTCATATGTGAGTATTGGGGTTGGGAGGGCATCCGCTGAAGTGTGGGAAACCTCCCATTGTCCATACTCTCAAAGAATGAGTCTTCCCCAGCAGACATCAGCTACCAAAAGCTCCTCAGTGTGGAGTGAGCCTTGGAGATCACCCACCCTGTCTATGGGTGAATTTTAGCTGGCTTGATCTTGCGTCTTGTTCTATGCCACACCCAGAAGAGAGCATTTCACACCACTCCAGCTCTTGCAATCTCTCCTCTGCCCATTCCTCAAAGTTCCCCGGCCCGTTTAAAGTCAAATGCATGATCTGTTCTTCCCAGCACTTTAACCATTTAACATATTTCTGCATTGACTGCTGCGTGGTTCTCTGACCCAGGTTAAACCAGGTATCCAGGTCTACCCAGGTCTATCCATGTAAGCATAAATACAAGGCAATTTCACATTGTGGCCATTCTACAAAATAACAACAGCAGGTTTTATCCTAGGTCTTATGGCTGCTCCAGGCATGGGTTTTGCCTAGAGTTGGAGTACCAGGCATGAAATACCCTCCTGTGAGTCAAGCCTCAAGTCTAGTCAGAGAGTGGTCAGTTTCTCCACAACACTCATGCTGGCACTGCACCTCCAGATGCATCTTACCTGCAGGTCAGTATTGTGGCATCCACTGTCCAGTACTCACGTAGCAACCTGCATAGCACCTCTGACAACGTGGACACTAGTGGGGAGGAAGTCTCCCAGTCACTTTGAGCCAAAGTGTGCGGTGCCTTCAGCAATGAGGGTTTATCGAGAAGCTAGAGCAGGTAACCAGGAGGAATGACAGTAGCCATTGTTTCAGAGATCTCTGGCACCTCCCTGACCAACAGGCGGTAAGGAGGAATCTCACGCTTGGCACTCCAGTTGTTCAGTAACCTGTGCGTTCTGACGCTGGCATTGTCCGCCTATGCAGGCTGCCTGTGTAAGCTCCTTTTTTAAATTTACGTTTTGAAGTTAGCTTACTACAAGTGGGTTTCCATAGCACCACTTCACACGTCCTTAATTTAGGTTAGCACACCCACTCCCTCTCCTCTCCCATCCCCACTTAACCCTCTAATCTCTGCTATCTCCCCATTTCTATCATATTGCATGAATTCTACTATCCATCGAATTATATTTTATATTTAGTTGTGAGGTGGTAGGCTTCCATATTGGCTTTCATTTGTTTTTGTTTTTATTTATTTATTTATTTATTTATTTATTTATTTATTTATTTATTGAGACAGGGTGCCTCTGTGTAGCTTTGGCTATCCTGGAACTCACTCTGTAGAGCAGGCTGGCCTCAAGCTCACAGAAATCTGCCTGAATCTTCCTCTCAATGGCTGGAACTAAAGGCGTGCACTACCACACTCAACTGCCATATGGCCTTTTATACACCCTTATTTTGGGTTATTCCTGCTTCTACCCGATTTTCCCTACTTCTATACCCTTCTTTGCTTAAGCCTTTCACCCACAAAGTTTGTCTTAGTTAGGATTTCTATTGCTGTCATGAAACACTCATAACTGAAAAGCAATTGGGAAGGAAAGGGTTTATTTGGCTTACACTTCCATATTGCTGCTCACCATCAAGGGAAGTCAGGATAGGAGCTCAACCAGGGCAGGAACCTGGAGGCAGGAGCTGATGCAGAGGCCATGGAGGAGTGCTGCTTACTGGGTTGCCTCCCAGCCCCATGACTTGCTCCCCATGGCTTGTTCAATTTTCTTACAGAACCAGGACCACCAACCCAGGGATGTTCCCACCCACAGTGGGCTGGGCCCTCCCCCATCAATCACTAATTTAAAAATGCTTTACAGCCGGAGCTTATGGAGGCATTTTCTCAAGTGAGGTTCCCTCCTTTCATACAAATCCAGTTTGCATGTCAAGTTGATATAAGACTAGCCAGCCCAGTTGTCTCCCTTTCTACTTCTCTGTGACCTAGTCTGCAGTGCCCCTTCCCTAGCTGTCCCCACCCACCAGTAGGCCCTTTGTAGGTTCCTGGCTTCTACCTGTCCTCCATACAAGACAAAAGATGTGCCATTTCTCTTTCTGGCCTGAGTTACCTCAGTATAACTGTTGCTAGTTCTGTGGTGGTTTGAATGAGAATGGCCCCCATAGGCTCATACACTTGAATGCTTGGATCCCAGTCGGAATTGTTTGGAAGGATTAGAAGGTGTGGCCTTCTTGGAGGAACTGCATATATAATGATACATTATTATATATTTATACATAATATATATTTAAATATATATACTGTCTTGATCATGGTGTTGAATCACAACAATAAAAAACATAACTAAGACAAATTCCATTTACCTCTAATTTTCATGACTTCGGTTTTCTTTACAGTTGAGTAATATTCCATTATGTATGTGTGCCATGTTTTTTCTTATCTACTCATGTGTTGATAGACATCTATGTGAAATCCTCCTTGCATCATCAGTTCTACTGTCTTTATTTATGTGTATGGTTGTTTTGGCTGTATGTATGTCTATGCACCGTGTACATGCCTAATGCCAGAGGGGGCCAGAAGAGGGCATCGGATCCCCTGGAACTGAAGTTCCAGATGGTTGTGAGCCACCACATAGGTGCTGTGCTGGGAATCAAACCCAGGTCCTCTGGAAGAGCAGCCAGTGCTCTTAACCACTGAGCCATCTCTCCAACCCAAACTTACTGTCTTTAAAACTAGTTACTCCAGAGATGGCACAGTGGTTTAGAGCACTGGCTGCTCTTGGAAAAGTTCAATTCCCAGCACCCACATGATAGCTCACAACTGTCTGTAACTCCAGTTCCAGGGAACCCAACACCCTCACCAGACATAATGCAGGCAAAAATGCACATAAAAATAAAAATAAATAAATCATTTAAAAAAGAGCTTGGTGGCAGTGGCACCCCTTTAATCCCAGCATTGGGAGGCAGAGGCAGGCAGATCTCTGTGAGTTTGAGGCCAGCCTGGTCTACAGAAAAACCCTGTCTCAAGAAACAAAAAACAAACAAACAAACAAACAAACAATCCCAACTAGTTAATATTAATTAGGCCATGCAAAGAAGATAAACCTACAACAGAGGAAGAACTGTGTATGCTCTAGGCCCTGGCCATGGCAGAGGGGACAGTATGGCACTGGATGCCTGTAGACAACTGTTCCTGTATGGGAATCTAGAAGGAGGTGGTTTCTATTAACAAAAGGGAGTTAGGAGCAAGATTTGAACCCTAGAAAAATCAAATCATGTTAAGAAAATGAACCAGGGTGTTGGAGAGATGGTTCCATGGTTAAGTGCACTGGCTACTCTTTCTAGAAGACTTGGCTTCAATTCCTGATGATGACAGTTCATTTCCAGGGATCTGACACCCATCCCTAGCCTTTGAAGGCACCAAGCAGGCACATGGTGCACAGAGATTCAGAGAGGCTAAACACCCATACAGTTAAATAATTTTAAATAGAAAGAAATGGAGCCAGACAGTGGTGGTGCACGCCTTTAATCCCAGCACTTGGGAGGCAGAGGCAGGCAGATTTCTGAGTTCGAGGCCAGCCTGGTCTACAGAGTGAGTTCCAGGACAGCCAAGGCTACACAGAGAAACCCTGTCTCGAAAAAAACCAAAAAAGAAAAAATGGAATTATGTTCAACAAGAACAAATTTAAATACAATTTAAGATCGACTGGTGTGCCTCAGTGGTTCTTAGCAGTTGCTTGATGTCCAGAAGAAACTCAGGACAAAAGGCCATGATGCCTCAGCATGCCGGAGCGCTGGCCTCCAGGCCCGCTCAGTATCACCACTCCCTGTGGCTCTTCTCACCGCCTACCCAAATCTTCTGATCACAAGCTCTCCTCCCCCCATGGCCCTGCCATCACTGCTGTGCTCTCTTTCTTTTGTCTTCCTCTCTTGGCCTCCATCCTGCCCCTCACTTTCCTTGTCTTCCTCTCTTGTCCACCCTACCCTTTTCCACTCATGTTCTGGTCCAGTCTGCTGGCCATATTCAGTTTACTACTTAATCTCTCTGCTCTGGAATCCACTGGATGCTTCTGCTGTTCTCTCCCTCTATCTACAATAAGAACCTTCCCCTCACCCATACCTTTGGGAGATAGAAATGGGTGCCAGCATTTGGGGGGGGCCAGGGCTTCCTTTGAATCTGACAGGGAGCACATCCTGGACAGGGAGCATTCTAGGGAGAAAGGGCTTTGTTTTGACTGTTGGGGTCTTCATGTTTCTTTCCAATTGGAATTTTCTCTCCTTGAAGATGAGAAAAGCTCCAGAAACTCACAGACCCAGGAAGGTCAAGAGACTTCTTCTTGTGACAAGAGTCACAAGGCCCCTTTCCAAGGTTGTAGAAGCAGTAACAGCTACTGAGGACAGGAGACTCCCTCCTGTAGAGTGTACTGCATCCAAAAATAGAGCTTCCATGAGTTGATACCATGCTGCAGGGCTAAGGGTGGTTGATGATGTCACTCATGCTCCGGGTGTGACCTCAACAGATTCACTGGTTCACTAGGCTAGATTGGGTACAGGCATTTCTTTGGTGCTTTATCTGAGCTAAATAGATATCTGCTCACATCTCCCCAGGGAACTCCATACAGCATTCATTTCCCTCGGACTTCATCTCAGTATGGAGCACAAACCTCAGCTTGAGGTTCACGTGTCCTGTTTCTGCCTCCGAATTCTGGGATTAAAGACAAGCACCATCATGCCAGGCTATCTGTTGAATTATTTTTTTCAGCCTTTTGACAGTGATGAGGAGTAAGGCCATTACTTTTTCGGCAGTTAGATAAGTAAGAGACAGAAAGAAAAACCATCAAAGCTGGCAAGGACAGCTTCTCTCTGAACTCAAGACGGGCTGGAAGGGAGCATTTATCTCATGAGAGGAGGTATCGTCAGGGCTGGCGAGCCCTATGAGAAAATCATCACAGGAACTGGACTCAAACACTACACTCAGCTCAAAAATTGCAACCCAGAGGGTGAGAATTTGAAGACAGTGACAGTTAAGATAACAGCCTCAATTGTGTTTTTTTTTCCCTCTCTATCTTGAAACTTGGCACATTTTTCTCTGATAAGAGGCTTTTCCTGAGCACTGCTCTCTCTCCCCACAGAGTTCCCTACACTCAGATCAGAAGCCTCTCAGCTCAACTCCCACTTTATAAACAGGCTCAGCCTATCAGATACTGGGTACAGATCGGTAGAGCCAAGGTACCAGCAGCTCTCTTTCAAGTCCCTCACTGGTACAGGGAGAAAACTCTACTTGTCCACTTACTGTCCTGGCTTTTCATTCTTCACAATTGTGAGACAATGAACCTGGGAGCCAGGGAGCCTCAGTTAAGAACATCTGACTCCATCTCTCACAGAGAATCCTCTAACACTAGGCCAGATTTTTTTTTGATACAGAGTTTCTCTGTGTAGCCTTGACTGTTGCCCAGTCCAGCATGGCTTTGTGTAAGGGGAGGTGTGACATAGTTCCTGCCTCTGGAGCACTGCTAGGCCATTGATCCCATGACCCCCACGTGTGCTGATGGTTGCTGTTGCCCCAAAGTTGATCTACTTTCCTACTCTACTTTCAATCTTTCATTCTGGGGAATTTACTTCCCCCATTACTCAGAGCTAATCATGCCATAGTAAATGAAAGAGATGCAGTTTTCAGGAATGAGGAATGGAGGTGATCATGAGGCTGTGGAGGATGAGGGACGGGCCTTCTGCTTGGCCTTCAGGGCTATGGGAAAAGATCTAGACAATAATCATAAGAACCATAAAAGCCTACATGGTTTATTGCCAGACTTGGCCTTGAATGTGGAATCATGAGGACGCACGTGAACCCTCTGGTCCCATGACTGCTGCATTGATTAGCCAGGAAGAATTCAGAGACATCCAGGATAGAGAGTTGAGTGACTTCAAGAGGAAAGGGTATGGATAGAAAAATAGGAATTTATATATAACTTAGGAATAAATAGTATTAGAAGGAGAGCACAGGAGGCTATGGAATTGCTAGGATAAGGAAATGAAGATTAAAGAATTAAAAGATGATATAGAAACATATAAACAGTTAGTGTTCTGTTTTCTAGCTGACTGAAGAATTGAAGATAACAATGCCTGGAAAGATATTAGAGAGAGATAACTGTTTTATAGTTTTTCTTACATAAATTCAAAACTTTGTAAAGAATTATTTTAGTTTCAGTAGTTTGACATTTCTCTATTCTTACCTAGAAGCAGTTACTAGAGACTGCTGTCTGCTGTACCAGAAAACTGGAAGAGCTGTGTAAAGAGCAGTCTGTGGACCCTGTAAGGAAGTGTGCTATTACTCGTGCTTGGTTCTGCTGTTAGGAAACGGGGGCCGGAACTGTTGATCTGGGATTCATAAAGTTTATGTAAATTTGAAAATTCTTGATAATTACTAACAATGATCAAAGCCTCCCTGATGATGTAGCTTTAGTAAATAAAGGACTGGGTTCCATTGTCATCTTTGTCTTGCGATGCATCCTGCGAGGTGAGGAGCTCACCTATGACTACAAGTTTCCCATCAGGATACCAGCAACAGGCTGCCCAGCAACTGTGGTGCCAAGTGCTGCCATCACTTTCTTAACCGAAGCCATGGCTGTCCCAGATTCCTCATGTGCCTGCTGCCATCTCACCCTGGCCTGTGGTTCCCTAGTCTCAGTATCTCACGCCTACCTCCCTGCTCATGGTGGATGTGGCATGTAGTGGGGTAGGGGTCCTGCGTTCACCGCTCCTGCACACACAACCATTGCCTCCTTCCTCCTTCCCTGGAGACCCAGGATGTAGATATTGTACAAAGGCTTCTAAATCCTTTTTTTTTTTTTCTATGCACTTTTTTATTTAAGAGGACGGGGTCCCCGGTGGGAATCCCCCCTACAATAAAGTCTGTCAACATTTGGGGGGGGGGAAGACTGTGTTCAGGCTCTCTCTTGTAATTCAAGATATCATGGATTTAAGAACTAAGCTGAAGAATAAAGAACACTGAGGATCATCAGGAAACAGAGAGTACCTGAACTAGCAGCTTGTATGTGCTACTGACTCCACATCATTATGGAATCAGTGCCATTCCCGTTCCCTCCTTTCTCAGGACTCTCCTCATGCTGAGGCTGTCATGGAACTTGATCTGTAGACCAGGCTGGCCTTGAACTCCTAGAGATCCACCTACCCCTGTCTCCTAAGTGCTGGGATCAAAGCCATGCACCCCTACCCCACGGCTGGCCAGATTTTAAAACAGTTTTGTGGAGGTATAATTTATACCATGTATTTTACATGGAGCTCAGTGTTTTTTGTTTTGTTTTTTGAAAGAGGGTTTCTCTTATGTAGTCCTAGCTGTCCTGGAACCTGCTCTGTAAACCAGGCTAGCCTTGAACTCAGAGATCTGCTTGCCTCTGTTTTCTAAGTGCTGGGATTAAAGGCATGCCCCACCACTGCCTGGTGGCCTGGTAGCTCAATAGTTTTTAATAAAAACAGAATTGGGAACTGGAGAGATGGCTCAGTGTTTAAGAGCACTTGCTGTTCTTACAGAAGATCCAGCTCCTGTTCCTAGCACCCACATGGTGGCTCACAACTGTCTATAACCCCAGTTCCAGGTGATCTGACACCCTCTTCTGGCCTCCACACAAACCAGGCACTCAGCAGCAGGGGCAGGAAGATGTCTCTGAGTTTGAAGCCAGTCTGGTCCATAGTGAGTCCCATGCTAGCCAGAGCTCCAGAAATTCTGTCTTAACTCCCCACAAAAGACACCTCCGAACTCCAATAAGACAACATAAAATTCTCTAATTAAGGTATAAACTCAGTTTTATGTTGTGTTGTTTGTCTTGTTGTTGTTAAGAACAAAATAATTTGCTGGAATATAGAGTTAGCTGGACGTGGTGCACACACATTTTTAATCTCCTCATGTGGGAGGTAAAGGCAGGTGGATCTCTGTGAGTTCTAGGCTTGCTTGGTCTACATAGTTCCAGGCCAGCCATGGTTATGTAGAGGGAAACAGTCAAGAGAGGAGAAGGGAAGGGAAGGGAAGGGAAGGGAAGGGAAGGGAAGGGAAGGGAAGGGAAGGGAAGGGAAGGGAAGGGAAGGGAAGGGACACTGAATGAGGGGACTGGATGAAGAGGAGATGGCTGGGTGGTAAAGAGCGTTTGTTGCTCTTTCATTGCACTGGAGTTCAGTCCCCAGCACCCATGTTAACTCTAAACCAACCTTCCTTCCTTCCTTCCTTCCTTTATGTGTTTTATATGTGAATGCCCTGACTCACACATATGCATGCATGCCAGAAGAGGGCACCAGATCCCTTGATAGATGGTTGTGAGCCACTATGCAGTTGCTGGGAATTGAATTTAGGATCTCTGGATGCGCGGCTGGTGATCTTTAACCAGTGAGACATCTTTCCAGCCCCCCATTTATAAATTTACAACTCCAGTTCCAGAAGATTTGATGTCCTTTCCTGGCCTCTGCAGAAACTGCATGCATACGATGAACATACCTACATAAATGTAGGTAAAACACCCAATACTATTAAACAAACAAACAAACAAACAAACAAACAAAATAAACCTGGACATGCCAGTAGAGGAGAAGGGGATTTTATTTATTTATTTATTTTTGGAGACAGGGTTTCTCTGTGTAGCCCTGGCTGGCCTGGAATTCATAGGAGGACATTTTCAACCAACTTTCCCCACACCATAGCCATTTGATATGAATCTAAACAACTTCGGTGTTTGGACTAAGAATGGTCCTCATAGGCTCCTGTTTGAAGGAATGGTATTCTTTGAGAAAGATAAGGAGTGTAGCCTTGTTGGGAGTGTGTCACTCAGAGATGGGGTTTGAGGTTTCAATTGCTCCCCGAATCTCTCCTCCTCTCATGGCTTGCAGATCAGGATATAAGGTCTCAGCTACCATTTCAGCACTAGATGTTATGCCATATTCTCCAACATGATGATCACGGACTAACAACCCTCCAAAAACTCCAAGCAAGCCCTAAGTAAATGCTTTCTTTTATAAGAGTTGCCTTAGTCATAGTGTCTCTTCACAGCAATAGAAAATTGACTATGACAGTCACATTGGCCATTTAGTTGTTTGCAAAGCCTCTGTGAAAGTACCCATGCACCAGTTACTCTCTGTTCTGATAGGAGAAGGAATGACATAAGAGGAGAGAAAACTGCAGGTAGTCAGGATAGAGTGGGGCAGACAGCAGCGTTTTGCTTCTTTTCTTTTGCTCTTTTTTCCTTCTCTTTCTTTCTTTCTTTCTTTCTTTCTTTCTTTCTTTCTTTCTTTCTTTCTTTTTTTGAGACAGGGTCACAGTATATACCAAGCTAGCATCAAACCCACAGAGATTCTCCTCAGTGCTGAGATTAAAGGCAATGCACCATTTTACCAGGCAAGCTGCTAATCTGTTGGTGTAGAACAAATTTCTGGAGTAAGGCAGCAAGTTCCATTTTAGTAGCTGCCGCCTGTCTACCGATGGAACGTATCAATTGCATGTTGAGCCTCCATTTCCTACTGGGTGGGTGAGTGTGTTTCATTGTTTGGTTGCCCATTGATGGGAATCTGATCTGCCTCGCTGACAAACACTGTCGTACATAATGGCTTTCATTAGTTTACTGTCTCTACTCTTAAAATACATGGCAGAACCATGCTATGTCACCACTTTCAAATTAACATGATCCCAGTTCTCAGCCTTGACACCTTCCTTGGGTTTTTCATGGGCTATGTTGAGCTTTAGGGTGTCTCCTCAGCTGCTGCTTCACAAAAGAGGTACCAGGTCTGCACTGAGAAGCTCAGCAATAGTCAAACAATCCAAGTTGGAGGTCTGCTGTGCTCATGTACAGTTGGCCATGTTCATCAGGGCTGTAGAGAATCAGAACACTCTGCTCAGGTAAGACTAACATATGCTGTGTGCTTGCATTTTTTTTTTTTTTTTTCGAGACAGGGTTTCTCTGTATAGCCCTCGCTGTCCTGGAACTTACTCTGTGTGGGAAGCGGCTCCGCTCTTGCCATTACAAGGTGGTGCTTGGCATAGGCATTGCTTGAGAGAAAAGACAACTCCATATATGGAGTTGTATGCGCTGAGAGGTGTGGTTACCCAATCACCCCACCTCGCATCATTGAGAATGGCCAATCACCAGTGACTTCGTGGCAGCTGCTGATAGGATGAAGGCAGTGCTTATAAGGGCCTGCGGGAGCTGGAGAAGGAGAAGAGAAAGAGAAGAAGCTTGCTGTACAGGGATAGCTGAATAAACCGCTTGAAGAAGAACATGGTTGCCGTTGCCTTATTCCGAGGGTCGGACGTGGGTAGTGACAACTCTGTAGACCAGACAACTCTGTAGACCAGGCTGGCCTCAAACTCAGAAATCTGCCTGCCTCTGCCTCCCAAGTGCTGGGATTAAAGGTGTGCGCCACCACCGCCCGGCGCATTTTATAGATATCTCCTAGAAATACGCTTAACTGTTGTAATTTGTGAATGTTTACACCAGTTTGGTTCCAAGCAAATGATATAATTAAAAACCATAAGGAAACACACAACCATAAATATATGACTTCACATTTTTATAATTTTCAGATTTTTAAAATTTATTTTTATTCCATGTGTTTTTGCCTGGATGTATGTCTATGTAAAGGGGTTGTATCCCCTAAAAATGGAGTTACAGACAGTTGTGAACTGGCATGTGTGTGCTGGGAATTGAACCCTGGTCTTCTGGAAGAACAGCCAGTGCTCTTAACTGCTGGGCTAACTTTCCAGTCCATAACTTTCAGATATGTCAGTTACCAATTTTTTGTGTGTTTTTTTTGTTATTGATTTTTTAAAAAATTACTTATTATTTATTTTATGCATATGGGTATTTTGCCTGCATGTCTATGTTCTCTCTATATGCATGCATTGCCTGCATTGGTCAGGAGAGGGCATTGGATCCTGTAGAAATAGTTACAGACAGTTGTTAGCTCACGTGTGGGTAATGGGAATAGAATCTAGGTACTCTGGAAGAGCACCCAGTGTTTAACAGCTGAGCCGTTTTTCCAGCCCCATTGTTGCTGACTTTTGAGACAATGTCTCAACAAACATCCCTGGCTGGCCTGGAATTCATACAGATATGCCTGCCTCTGTCTCTTTGTTGCTGGGTGTTAGTTGTTATTAGAAGTCTGACCACAGCAAACAGACCACTCCAGACCACAGGGTTGGGGGGGGGGGGGAAGCGGGGGTGTTTATTCAGGAGATAGGGCAAAGGTTGGGGGAAGAAGATGGAAGAATAAGAGAGGAAGAAGAGTAGAGGCCAGCCATGACCACGTGGAGAGCGAGGAAGAGAAGAGGGGAAGGAACAGAGAGGCAAGAGGGTAAGAGATTAAGAGAGTGAAGAAGGGGCAAGCAGCCCCTTTTATAGAGGACCAGGTCTACCTGGCTGTTGCTAGGTAACTGTGGGGCGGAGCATACCTGGCTGTTGCCAGGTAACTGTGGAGGTGGAGTTTAGCCAGAATACTAACACTGGGTTTAAAAGGCTTTTGACACATCTCTCCAGCCCAGCCACCTGCTTTTGGCTAGGCTTATACTCCCAGACAGGACAAACCCACCCCCATCCCTGTGTATTGCAATTATTCATTTTTCTGTTTAAATTGTTCCATCTTGGGGAGTAGAAGCCAGTTAGGTTCCCTGCACACTGACATCTGATAACTCCTTGTATGTTGATATGACAAAGACATACCACCTAATTAAAGGTCTAATTAAATTTAGGCAAACATTATGGTCTGTTTTGATCTTTGGGGTGTGTGTTTAACTTCTATTTTTATCCTATCTTATTGAGACAGAGTCATACTGTAGAATCTGCTAAAAAAAAAAGAAAGAAAGAAAGAAAGAAAGAAAGAAAGACAAGTGCCTGCCAAAAAGAAAGACAAGTGCCTGCCACTGCAACCTCCATTTTGCTTCCAGCGTGAGTATAAAATGAGCCTGTTCCTTACTGGCATTTCACCAGGCAGGGTGTTGGCTCTCTTCACATAGGAGAAAACAGAAGGCACTTGGTGGCGATCTGCGGTTTATTCAAAGGACCAGAGATCCGAAAACAAGGTTATACTCCTTGAAAACCCGATTTAACACTCCATGTTAAACGGGCAGTTTCTCAGGGAATGAAACAGTTCATTTAAACCAACTTGCACTTCCCGGAATACGCAATCTGGCTAGTATTGAACGGTTTTAACTCTGCACTCCTTGAGCACACCACCACCTGAGCTGGAGAGAGAACCCAGAACAAACGAGCTAGTAACAATATACGTATGCAGAGCAACCCAGAACTGCTGGTGCATACTGCAGGTTCCTTTCTAATATATAATAATACAAAGTCCTCTACAAAGAGATTTAAGCATGCAACAGGGTTGCAAGAGAAGAGTAAGGAGAAGAGAAGTAGGGAGTGTTGGCAATGTAGACGACGGGGGCACGGAAGAGACTGGGGAAACCTGGCAGAAGTGCTGTAAAGAACTAGAATCACCACCGCCACCAAATCCCAGGGCCATGCTCCCGGAAAGCGTCGCATCCGCAATTACGTATCCAAGGAGCAAAGACGCGTTGACTGGTAAGAAGCTCGTGCCGCTGCAACCTCCATTTTGCTTCCTGGCAGAGAATAAAATGGACCTATTCCTCACTGGCATTTCACTCATCAGGAGGGCGTCGGTCTCTTCATCTTTGAGAGCAGCTATGAGGTAAGGTGGTGGTGAGAAACCTGAGCACTGCGAGCAAACTTTAGGAAAGGAGAACCCTTGAACCTGCTTGCCCTCACTGAACAAGGCGGCAGAGCCTCGTGCAGGCCATCGGCGCATGCTCACTCCTCAGTCCCCGCCCCCTAGAGGGCGGGACTGCAATGGGAGTGGAACCGAACTCTGCGGCCCTGCCTTAAGTCATTCTCGCCTTTACTGTCACCCTGATCCAGACCGTAGAGAAAGCATGGATACGGTGCCTTTGGCCGCCGACGGCGGGGACAGGCCCGCGGCGCCCTCCGGCCTGTCGGCTTCTCAGCGTCGAGCGGAGCTGCGGAGGAGAAAGCTGCTCATGAACTCCGAGCAACGCATCAACCGGATCATGGGCTTTCACAGGCCTGGGAGCGGCGCGGGTGAGAGCTTCGGTTTCCCATCTCCCGTCCACCCCCTTGAATCTTCAAGATCCTTCTGTCCTTCCAGCTCGCAAACCTTTTGACCCCAAAATGCACTCTGACCGAACTCTGTCCCCGCCCCCTAGGTGACGACCCATATTATGTTGTCGCCTAACCCCAGGATGTCCCTTGTTGCTTCCTATTTTTTTGGATCCTCGCCCTGAGATTGTCTCCACCCTGGCCACAAAGCCTTCGTTCCTGATTCTCTGTGTATGGTTATCTGAGACAGCCCCTATATTCCGATTACTCGCCTTTCTTGAAGGTTGCACATTTTATCCCCAGACTTCTCATTCTGTTGTGCCCCCAGGGAGATTTTCATATACTCTCCAAATGCTTTTCTTTCCTGTTACTCCCCGGACCTAGCTTTTGCCTTTTGCTTTGTAACTCTCGTCCACATCAGTCAACTGTTGGCTGGTCCGTTCACTGTGGATCAGAGACTCTATGGTCCTAACTTGACGGCTGTGCTCAGTGCTTTCATCGTCATCACTTACAGATCTTCTAGAAGAGATGGATACATATGTGGGAGCATTCTTTATAGGCCTTTCCGAAAGATGTGATGTCCCCACCGAGACTGCTTTTCATTAGCAGAGATACATCACATTTCAATAACTGCATATACCCTAAGAAAACTCATCTTTCATTGCAGTCTTGTGTCCAGTACACTGTTTTCTTACGAACACACTTGAATTCTACTATGCTTGACTTTTCTAAGTTTCAGTTTGGGTGTTCCCTTTAGTAATTGGCTTTTTAGTCACTGTTTGCAAGCTTGGTAGAACTCAAGAATTTCTTTAAGGCGTTAGAGATGTAGTTCAGAACTTCTAGACAATATAAATGACAGGTATGGGTACCACTTTCAAATCATCTGAAACAGTACGGGGAATATTTTTTGTAGTGGTCAATCCGAAGTTATTCTTAAAGTTTTGGTGTTTGTCTTTCTTAAGGTCCTTTCTTATTCTATTCTTCTGCTTGAAAAATTTTATCATTTTTAGAGTTCTTTCTTTAAAAAGTAGAACAGCATCCTAAAAGTGCCTGCTCATGGCTGCCTGGGGATAGCAACAGTGGGTCTAGGCCACACCCTGTACTCACAGTACTCCCCACTCAGAAATGTAACTGTAAAATAGAAACCCTAAGAAGCTTTAATGATTGTGTGTTTTTCCAGTGTCAGTATCAGTAGAAGAAACTGAGGCATATCTCTGGGTGTTTTGTCTGTGAAAGAGCTGCTCTTTATCCCGTGGGACATGCCGTGCTGGCTTTGCTTGTTTTCTTAGCAATGGTAGTCTCTGTCCTCGGAGTCTGAACTTCCCTCTGCCAGAGTGCCTTTTTTTTCGGCGGCGTATTTTGAAGGTGAAGACGAAGGCGCTAGTTTTGTTTTCTGCATCAGTATGCTCTGATTCAGAGACCAAGTTCTAGCAGCAGTGGAAGTGTTTAAGATGCTTGTCAGTATGTAATACACAAGGCTTTATTTTTTTTTTCCCCTTCAGAAGAAGAAAACCAAACAAAATCAAAGCCACAGGACAGTGACAAACTGAACTCCCTCGGCATTCCTTCAGTTTCAAAGAGGGTAGTGCTTGGTGATTCAGTTGATGGAGGAGTAAGTGACCAGCCCGGTGGTGTGACAGACGTCAGGGGAGCCCAGCTGGGAGACAAACTGGACTCATTCATCAAACCACCAGAGTGCAGTAGTAAGGATGGAATTGAGCTCCGGCATCGGACCAGAGGTGACCTGACAGCAGACTCGACCCAGAGGTCTCACCACGGCCTAGAACAGTACCTTTCCAGATTTGAAGAAGCAATGAAGTTGCGCAAACAGCTGATCAGTGAGAAGCCCAGCCAGGAAGATGGAAGTTCAGCGGAAGAGTTTGACTCTTTTCGAATATTTCGATTGGTGGGGTGCGCTCTGCTTGCTCTTGGCGTCAGAGCTTTTGTTTGCAGATATTTGGTAAGACAAGAGCTACACATTATTAACTAGGGAAACGCAAGTGGAGTTGTCATGATAAGGCTTTCTTGTTAGCATTATCAGATCTATTGGGGTGTTTAAAAGTGTGTTATACATTCTGTTACTTATCCCAGTTACAGAATGAGAGTCTATTTATAGTAATAAGTAACATCTGTCTACATGCCAGGTACCACTTTATATGCTTGCCTTATATTCATTTAAATTCCATTTTTATGAACTATATGTTGCTTGAACCCACGAAGACTCAGATTAATTCTCTTACCCAAGGTCACACAGCCGTTGACTGGTGGCATTTTCATCCCAGAACAGAAAGTCCAGATGCCTATATGTACTCTATATTAGCTAGTAATTTTCCAAGTAGTTTGAGACATTGAAATGTACTTCTTGTGGTCGTGTCTATGGGCAGTTATCTTCAGTTCAGAAAGTGTTTCTGCATTATATAATGTAGTAGCATCATAACAACAGTGCATTTTGGGACATAGAGGAGTGCAGAAAGGCAGTCTATAGTTCAGTGTCTTAGAGCTTTTTTCAAAAGATTTATTATTAGTTTATTTTGGGGTTTTGCCTGCATGTATGTATGTGTACCGTGTGCATGCCTGGAGCCTACTGAGGACAGAAAAGGGTGTCAGATCCTCCGGAACTGGATTTGCAGGCAGCTGTGAGCTACCATGCGGGTGCTAGGACCTGAACTCAGGCACTGTGACCCTCCCAGCCACTGCTCCAGACTTCCAATGGCTTGATTTGAAGTAGGTCCATTCTGTAGTCCTTTTAAGAATGCTTACTATGTATTACGTACGTACATAAAATTTTCATGCATCATTTAGGCAAAACAGGTTTTAAAATCTGCTTTTATGCAGCCAGTCATGGTGGCGCACACCTTTAATCACAGCTCTTGGGAGGCAGAGGCAGGCAGAGCTCTGAGTTCAAGGCCAGCCTGGTATATAGAGTGAGTTCCAGGACTGCCAGTGCTATGTAAAGAAACCCTGTCTCAAAAAAACAAAACAACAACAAAAAAAAACCCTTGCTTTTATGCAAATATTTTCTTAAATAGAATCTGTTTAATAGATTTAATTGTCTCTTCTGATGATAAATTCGTAGCAGAGACCAGATGACGAGCTAAGAGCTGCTCTGATCTCAGGGCTCTGTGCTGTTATGATTCAGAAGCTATGCCTGTTAGATTTGTTTAGTGTGTGTGTGTGTGTTTCCTACATGAATGTATGTATACTTTGTGTGTGCTGAGTACCTGCCCAGTCAGAAGAGGGTGACAGAGCTCTGTGGAACCAGAGTTACAGGTGGTTGTGAGCCACCATGTGGGCCTTGGGAATTGAACCCGGGTCTTCTGCAAGAGCAAGAAGTGTTCTTTCCCAGTGTACCATCTACCCAGCCTCTGTGCCTCATTTCTCTGTAAGGATTTTTGTTGTTCCTGGTTCTATTCACATCAGACATTCAGTTGTTCATTTCTTGCCTCTGCCACACAACAATGTTTGTTCCTTTGCCCCCTTGATAACCTTTTACATCTTAGAAATAATTATGTAGACTAAATGCCATATTGATCTTTTTCCTTTTGTTGACAATGTCAAGCTGCTAAACTGTTGTTTTGTTTTGTTTTTTAAATTTTATTTACATTGGTGTTCTACTTGTATGTCTGTGTGAGGGTGTCAGATCCTCTGGAACCAGAATCACAGACAGTTGTGAACTGCCATGTGGGTGCTGGGATTTGAACCTGGGTCCTTTGAAAGAGTAGCCAGTGCTCTTAACTGCTGAGTTATCTCTCCAGCCCTCTCCCTACTCTGTTTTAAGAATAGCCTGTCTGTTGAAAGCCAAGTTGTATTTGTCAAGTCTGCTCCCAACTCGGAGGGATCTGTGGCTTCCCTTGGAGTGCTGGGTTTTATACATGCTTTTAGTCGTTTGCCAGTCTCCTCTAGGGGAGAGAGATGTTACTGCACCACTTAATACTCTAGAAGGTAAGTTTTGGGCTGTGTATGGTAGGGTAGCCTGTAATTCTAGGACTCTGAAGGCTGAAGTAGTAGGATCATGAGTTCAAGGCCAGCCTCTACATCCATGGTTCTCAACCTTCCTGATGCTGCAACCCTTTAATATAGTTCCTCATGTTGTGGTGACCCCCAACCATAAAATTGTTTCTGTTGCTACTTCATAACTGCAATTTTGCTGCTGTTATGAATCATAATGTAAATATGTATGTTTCCTGCAGATCTTAGGCAACCCCTGTAAAAGGATCATTTGAATTCCAGAGAGCCTGCAGCACACATGTTGAGAACTACAGCTCTACATAACAAGATCCTGTCTCATAAAGAGAGAACAAAGTGTTGTATGAGAGAACACATTTGGGGAGGGAGCACACTGAAAAATTACATGACTTGAGCATGTGTTATGGTTAGAGAGTCAGATGTTGTTATTATCTTTACTCTTCTACAGAAATAAGAATACTTTCGCCTGCTGCATTAGACATTTTCCTGTACAGTTTTGCTTTTAGTGCTCTGCTAAGTTGATTTATCATGATATGAGTAATTCTGTTGGAAATTCTTATTTTTGTTTTTTATCTTCACAGTCTATATTCGCTCCATTTCTTACTTTGCAACTTGCATACATGGGACTATACAAATATTTTCCTAAGGTAAATTTAAGTCTTTTTCTTAATTATGATGTATTTAGGTTGACTCGTGACTCTGTAATTGTCAACAATTTAATTTTCTCGTGTGTGCATGCATTTGTGTGTATGTGTAGGATATGTGAGAATGTATAGGATATGTGAGTATGGACATGCTTTTGTGGAAGTCAGAGGACAACTTTCCTGAGGTGGTTTTCTCACACCTTGGCTTCTAGGGAATCAAACGAGGCTTGTCAAGCTTGCAAGCAAGCACTTTTACCTGCTGGGCCACCTTGATGGCTCATGACTAACTCATTTTAAGAACTTAAAGGCTGGGAAGGTGCCTCAGTGGTTAAGGACACAAGTTTGCTGCAGAGGACCCAAGTTTGATTTGTAGCCCCCACAGCAAGTGGCTCACAATTGCCTGTAATCCCAGCTACAGCTACAGTGGGATCTAACTCCTCTGGCCACTGTGGGTGCCTGCACTCATGCTTGCATGCCTACACAGATACACATAATTAAAAAATAAATAATTTTTAATCAAAGAAAAAAAACTAAAAACAGTCAAATAAAACATTAAGGGAAACATTAGTTATACTTGATCTGAGTTAGTGCTTCAGGATTAGAACCAGCAAGATGGCTCCACAGTTAAGGAAGATTCCCACCAAGCCTGGCTCAAGTTTGATTGCTAGCACTCACATTGGGGAGCAGCGAATGACCTACGCAAGATGCCCTCTGATCTTCACACTCATACTATCAATTAACCAGTGATCAATCAACCAGTCAATCAGTGAATGTAATACAAACATTCAAAGTGCTGTACCTTCCAGGGCTGATCTTCCAATCATTAAAAACTTCAACAATTCAGTCTGTGATTAGAAATTAATTTTAAAACAAATTTGATTATTTAATGGGCCCATTTTGGACCCATGCTAGCCGTTTGCATTTAGCATTTTAGAGATCACCTCTGAATTCCTTTTAAAAACTGAGTCTGGGGCTGGAGAGACGACTCAATGATTAAGCATAACAGTTTTGTCACACCAGTTCCAGGGTATCTTGATGGTCTCTTCTGGTGTCTGCGGGCACCAGGCATGCATGTGGTGAGTGAACATACAGGTAGGCTAACACCCATACACATAAGTTAAAGATAATTTTACAAAAATGAGACTAGTGGCTGGGTAGTGGTGGCACAGTCGTTTAATCTCAGTACTCCAAGGCAGAGGCAGGCAGATCTCTGAGTTCAAGGCCAGCCTGATCTACAGAGTGAGTTCCAGGACAGCCAGGGCTACACAGAGAAACCCTGTCTCAAAACCTTAAAAGAAAAAGAGCCTAGTGTCAGGTGATATCACTCTAGCATGATTGAAGCTCTGAATCTGAGCCTCAGCATCACGTGGATCCAAGCATAGCGATTCGTGCCAATGATCCAACCATCGGGAAAGGAGGTAGACGTGCCTCTGATCCAGCCATCGGGAAAGGAGATAGACGTGCCTCTGATCCAGCCATCGGGAAAGGAGGTAGATGTGCCTCTGATCCAGCCATTGGGAAGGGAGGTAGATGTGCCTCTGATCCAGCCATTGGGAAGGGAGGTAGACGTGCCTCTGATCCAGCCATTCGGAAAGGAGGAGGAAGTCTTAGATGTGTAGCAAATTTGAAGCCAGACTGGGATCTTGAGACTCTGCCTCAAAAAAACTATTTTAAAATCAGACTAGAAAGTTATGAAAGCAATGTTCTCTCTCCCCCTAGAACTGTTCTGAGCTGTTCAGTGACGCTCCATTACACAAATCGCCAGGGTGTGCTTTGTATAGCAGTCAGGGGTCCTATAGGATGTCCCTGTGGTTTTGTTTGCAATGACCCCCTCTTCAGTACACCTCAATTCTTCTGCTTCTGGCTTTTTGTTGTCACAAGACTCAGCTTATGGTAGAGCTCTCTCTGCCTCTGACAGGATCTGCTCACCCGTGCAGGCTTCTTTTCTCTCTACTCTGAAAACCTTCCTTATATGTTTCTGTATGTGGTAGTATACTGGGCATCAGAACTGCCAGATCCCTTCCTTGTCCTTCATTTACACGAGACACCAAAGCAGTCTCCATGCTGTGTGGATCCCCATCCCATGCCACACACTGTCATTTCGTTCATATCCTCATATCGTTTTATTTTTCTCGTTCTTTTATCTTGTGTCATTATGTATCTATAAAGTTGTTACTTATGTCTTGTTTCCAAAATGACCTGGTTAATTAATTAATTAATTAATTAGGGACTCTCTACAGGGCCCTGGCTGTCCTAGAACTCATATGATACCAGACTGGCCTTGAACTTACAGAGATCTGACTGTTTCTACTTCCTAAGTGCTGGGATTAAAGACTTGCTCCATCATGGCTAGCCAAAATGACATCGTTATAAAACTTCTGCTGGGCACCCTGCTGTCTCCTATTGCCTAATAATACTCTGGTTTACTGTGTTCAGTAAATTTTTTTTTTAAATAAAGATTTATTTATTTTATGTATGTGAGTACTCTGTTGCTCTCTTTAGACACACCAGAAGAGGGCATCAGATCCCATCACAGATGGTTGTGAGCCACCATGTGGTGGGAATTGAACTCAGGATCTCTGGAAGAGCAGTCAGTGCTCTTAACCACTGAGCCATCTCTCCAGCCCCAGTAAATGTTATTGTTATTGTCATGTTACTGTTCTGCCACTTCAGAACAGTCTAGCAGTCTTGAAAACTGAGGAGAGATGGAATACGTCATGTTTGTAGAGAGCAGGCGTAGTCTGCTGAGAGCAAATGGTTAACTTTCCTTTTCTTGGTACAGGGTGAGAAGAAGGTGAAGACAACGGTGCTTACGGCTGCGCTGTTGCTGTCTGGGATTCCCGCTGAGGTGATAAACCGGTCCATGGACACCTATAGCAAGATGGGCGAGGTCTTCACGGATCTCTGTGTCTACTTCTTCACTTTCATTTTCTGTCATGAACTGCTTGACTACTGGGGTCCTGAAGTACCCTGAAACCTGAGGAACTTGGAAGTTTACAAGCGAAAACAACTCCTCTTCTACACTGCAGTGTCTCTAAAGGGGGCAAACTGGTTTATACCTTCATCAAATTCTTTGGCTTTACAGAAAATCGATTTAATCATTTCCCTGGTTTAAAAGGGTTGAATTTGTATCAGTACTGGTCTGAGTAACCAAATACGGTTAACAATGGCATTAACAATTTTTCTTGTTTAATTAGAAATCCAGTCTTACACTTTTCCCCTAACGTCTGAGATTTGTAATCCCTCTTGTAGGCTCAGACTAGTACTTTTAGGGGACTAGATAGACAGGTCTCAGCCTGCCTAAAGGACTGCACTGTGTATTTGTGTCATTCCTTCCTGAGAAAGAAACCATCCTAAAAATAAAGCGAATGGAATTGTCTAAAAGTAAGTCTGTACATTTTATTTAAAAAAAAAATTTAACACAAGGCTTGAAAGGGGTAGCCAGATGTATCCTTTCTTGAGTTAATGTTCAAATATTTAAAGGAGGACATGGTTAAAGTTCACACATGTGGGCAGTAGTGGAGTTCCATGATGGGATGCATGCCTCGCTGTTGAGTTTGACATTTGAGTGGTGGGCAATTACCCAAGTGACTGGAAAAGGTGTTTATAAAAAATTTTTAAAAGATTCTATCCTATGCATCTTGCATTCATCTCTTTTTTGTTTAGATTTTCTTATTTTTCTTTTATGTGTACGGGTGTCCTGCCTGCATAGTTGGCCTGTGCACTATGTGCGTATCTGGTACCTGCAGAGGCCCGAGGAGGGAGACAGATGATTCCCCTGGAGTTCTAAACAGTTGTGAGCTGCCTGTGAGGGCTGGGAACTGAATCAAAAGTCCTCTGGAAGAGCAGACAGCAATTGCTCTTAACTGTGTAGGTATCTCTCCAGCTGTATTACAAAAGTTGTACTTTCTCTAGTCAGTCTGTAATTGGAAATTTGTCTTGTAAATTTCCACAAGTATGTTTTTGTCTTTTGCCTTAACTTGCTGTGCTGCAACCAAACTCCGGCCTTGTGCACACCAGCTTGGTGGTCTGACATTGAGCTACATGTCTTTTAAGATTGTTTTTATTAGATTTATTAATTTTATTTTGTGTGTTCTTCCTGCATGTATGTGTGTGGACCATATGTGTACTTGGTGCCTAGGGAGGTAAGAAGAGGGCTTTGGAGTCCCTGGAACTAGAGTTATGGATGGTTGTGAACCACCATGTCTGTAATGAGAATTGAACCCAGGTCTTCTGCAGGGGCAACAAGTGCTCTTAACCTCTGAGCAATCTTTTCAGCTTTGCAGAGTATCTTTTAAAAGCAAACTCAGCCAGGCAGTGGTGGCGCACACCTTTAATCCCAGCACTTGGGAGGCAGAGGCAGGCGGATTTCTGAGTTCGAGGCCAGCCTGGTTTACAGAGTGAGTTCCAGGACAGCCAGGACTACACAGAGAAACCCTGTCTCGAAACCCAACCCCCCCCCAAAAAAAAAAAAAAAGCAAACTCGAACAGAAATGTTAAGTTTGGATCAAAGTAATGTAGGTAAGCATAAACACTTTTAACTACATTAGTGATTGTATTAGTGGCTTCTTTTTAATTGATTTAATAAAATCCCATGACCAACGCAACTTATAAAAGAAATTATTTATCTTTTTTTAAAAAAGAATGTTTTGGTTCTTCAAGACAAGGAATCTCTGTATAGCTGTGGCTGTCCTTGCTCTGTAGACCAGGTTTGCCTCGAACTCACAGAGATCCACCTCCTTCTGCCTCCCAAGTGCTGAAATCAAAGTAGCGTACCACCATCTGCCTGGCCTCAGGTATAATTCTAAGCAATATTCAAGCTGTGTTAGTTTCAAGAGTGAAAGACTATTCTTTTCACACATACATACATGTGGTTCCACAGGTGTGCTTCCTCAGTCAGGGTGTCTAGATGCTGCTGCATGCCAGGCTGGAAGGATGAAGCCAGTGGGGTCTGCAGGTGTGTGTGGGGTACTGCTTCTCTGAGGATGTTAGTGTTACAGCTTTTTTAGACATTATTCCATGAAACAGCTCTCTTAGACAGTCCTCAGTGAGACAGCTCGTGTGCATACACTTGATTCACCCCAAATAACAGGGTTATTCACTGAGAGAAACAGGCTAAGACTGCTTTATTGGAACAGTGAGGGACCCCATCCTTCCTGTGTGATGAAAGACTGGCTGGGGACAGTTGTACAGGTGGCTAGCAGGAAGTGACAGCTTTTTTTTTTTTTTTTTTTTTTTTTTTTTTTTGCGGTTTGACTGGGAGCAGGATGGAATGTTTTCCATACTGATCATACTATTTCTGCAGGTGAAACTAACTGGGAAGGGCAGGGCAAAGCCATTCTTTGTAGTGAGAATTTTGGTTTCTTTAAAAATATAAAAATAATATGTGACTATGTTTTAATCCCAGGCATGAGATACGGGGCTGCTTCAGAGTGTCCACAGCAGCCGACTCTGGTTTGTTCTTGTGCTTTGGCAGGGATATGATTTTGCCTGTTGACAATAGTTTAAGTTTGGCATTCTAGGGCTTCCTCAGCGGGTATATAAAGCGCCAGAAACTTTGAGAGAGGTGTTGTTGACTGCTCCTGCTGCTGGTGGTTGCTGGTTGGAGGAACTCAATGATCTCCTGACCAGCAGGAAGCACTCTAAAGAGATCGATGCCCCCTTTCCCTCCATCCTTCTTTCTCTGACCTAATGTTGGGCGGTGATGAAGGATGGAGGGGAAAAGAACCCAATAAAGTAGCCAGAAGTTCAGTTAAGATTCTTTATGACTAGGGGCTATTTCCTATGAGCTGAAGCTATTATCCAGTATATCTTAACTCTGGAAGGGTGAAAAGAAGGATGAGGGGCCATAGTTTTCAAGGGCTCTTTGGGGGGTGCAATGGTTTCAGTCATGGAAGGAGCACACTTGGGTCTGTTGCTGTACTTTGGGCTCTGTTGGGTTCCTATATCTAGCACCTTCTCCACTCCAGGCCCTTCCAACATCTCAACGTTAGATAGGTAGGAAGGCTAGAGGGGAAAGGAGCACAGATATCCTCAGACTACTTCCTCATGATGATGGAGATAGACTTTCTTCAGGCAAATCCAGCCAGCAAGCAGCAGAAGCAGAAGCTGCCATCCGCTCTCAGGCCTCCAGCAATAGTATACTCTTGAGAGAGTCCCCAGAATTCTGAACGTAAACTATCTTTAGCTGGCAGAATTATGCTCCTGCCAGAGCATGAGACAAATCACAGCTGCTGTGGACAATCTAAAGCAGCCTCATGTCTTAGGGTTTTCATTGCTATGAAGAGACACTATGACTATGGCAACTCTTAGAAAGTACAACACTGGGGCTGGAGAGATGGCTCAGCAATTAAGAGCACTGACTGCTCTTCCAGAGGTCCTGAGTTCAATTCCTGGCACCCACATGGTGGCTCACAACCATCTGTAATGAGATATGTGTACTCATATACATAAAGTAAATAAATTAAAAAGAAAGTACAACACTTTATTAATTTATGTGTGAGTGCTATGTCTGCACGTATACCTGCCTGCCAGAAGAGAGCATCAGATCCCACTATAGATGGTTGTGAGCAACATGCAGTTTCTGGGAATTGACGTTCTGGAAGAGCAGACAGTGCACTTAACTGCTGAGCCATCTCTCCAACCCAAAGGACAACATATAATTGGAGCTGGCTTAGTTTTAGAAGTTTAGTCCATTATTGTCATGGCAGGAAACATGGCAGTCTCCAGGCAGACATGGTGTTGTGTGAGCCAAGAGTTCTTGATCTCAAGGCAGGCCAGAAGAAGAGTCTCTCTTTCACGCTGGACAGAGTTGAACATAGGACCTCAAAGCCTACCTCAACAGTGACTTGCTTCTTCCAACAAGGCCACACCCACTCCAACATTGTTGCACCTCTCTGGGCCAAGCATATTCAAACCACTGCACTGGGTTTTTAAAGAAAACAAAATTCCTACTACAGAGGTCCCATGCAGGTGGGATGGGGGTGGTTATTACATGAAGAATTTAGTGACTCTCTGGGCAGTAAAAAAAAAAAAAAAAAGACAAAACCGAAAAAAATGTGCCTTGAGACAGCTGAAAGGGCTAAGAAGGAAAGAACAAAGTTAGTAAATACCAATTACTGGGCTGGAGGAGATGGCTCAGCGGTTAAGAACACTGACTGTTCTTCTAGATGGTCCTGAGTTCAATTCCCAGAAACCACATGGTGGCTCACAACCAACTGTAATGGCATCTGATGCCCTCTTCTGGTGTGTCTAAAGTCACTGATGGTGTAAAATAACTATTTATTAAGGAAAAAAAAATGACTGCACCTACCAAGACGGTGATTTATATGATTTTTTTATCATATAAATAAAATAACTAAAGCTATTTATTAAAAAAAAAAAAAAATATGGCTGCACCTGCCAAGGGGGTGATCCACGGCCCCAAGCAGTCCAGGTGTTCTTCTAGAATGCTCTTCTGTTCTTTTTCTGCTTTTGATTTTTTTTTTAATAGTTGCTCAGTGGTTTCCTGTATTAGGCCAGATTGGTTTTCATGAAAACAGCATTCTTCTCTAGGAAAGCACAGATGCCTCCCTTTTCAGCAGTTACTGAGTTAGTCTTTTGCAGTTTTGGAGGACCCCTGTAGGCAGGGAATCTATTTGATCTTGTAGGGTGACTGTGCTTTGTCATACCAAGCTCAAGTCGTCTTTAATCTGATTGGTCAATTGAGGTGTTTGTACCTGTTGGAACCTGTTGGGAGGGCTTATGTAGAGTCTTTGTTCCGGTATAGGGGCAAGTTCAGTAAGTAAAACATTTAAAGGACAGGTCAAAATGTAAATATGAAGTGAAAGACCCCCGAAAGGGGACCCTCACTCCAGTCCGGACCTGCACGCACCCAAGGACACACGAGAGACCTTCTTGACGCAATTGCAGAGGAGGTTTAATGGCGAGGGCCCTCGGGTAGGAACATATCTCATGCAGGAGATAGAGGATCTGACCCAGAACCCAGGAAACTTGAGATATTTATGGGTAGGGGTTGGGGGGAGCAGGAAAATTTGGCACAGTTACATATGATTGGATATTTCAAACATCAGCAATTTGCATAAGCAATCATTTGAGCTGGCTGGATGACTAGTTACTTTTGACCATGAAACCTTGGACCTCCCAGAAGGGGGAGAGAAAAGTAAACACTAGACGGCCCATTACTCACTTGGGCTTGTTTTGACTTGTCTGGGGCATGCCTTTTCATTTTTGGTCACCCTGCCCCTGGAGGGACTTAATATTTTTATTATGACTATATTTAATATGTTGTTGGTGGTCTTTGCTGACCATGAATTTTTGTTATTGTTTCAGTGCTGCTTTCAAATTTTGTTCTCACAGAAGATAATAAGCCGGAAAGGAGTGATCCAGACGAAGATCTCAGCAGGAGGGAGGCCCGTGCTTCTGTCTGGCCCCCATCTCCCGAGCGGTTACATTGGATCTTGTATACCCCTGCCCTCTCCCCAAAGCTTCCCAGTGTTAAGAACTGTTATAATCGCCGGGCGGTGGTGGCGCACGCCTTTAATCCCAGCACTTGGGAGGCAGAGGCAGGCGGATTTCTGAGTTCGAGGCCAGCCTGGTCTACAGAGTGAGTTCCAGGACAGCCAAGGGCTACACAGAGAAACCCTGCCTCAAAAAACAAACAAACAAACAAACAAACAAAAAAAAAAACAACCCCCCCCAAAAAAAACCAAACCAAAACAAAAAAAGAACTGTTATAATCCTTAGTGCCGTTTAGCTTGCTTCTGTAGAGTGTAAGTCTTCACATCTCATCTTGAAGAATCTTTCCTCTTCAGTGTGACTCTCCTTGTGTAGGAGACACACAACTACTAGTAGAATCTCTCAGGATCTGGCATACACATAAAGAAATAAGTGGCTACTTAAGTACAGAGCATATAAAGAGACAGTTGGAGCATTATTTAATGCAGATTAAGGCAAACAGACAGACTCCCTGGGAGAGGCGCAGGCTGCATAGAGTTCCTCGGTGGTCTGCAGCAAAGACCCTTGCAAGGGTGACTTGGCTAAGGCCATACTCCATAGCACCAATGAGCGTCTCGGGTCGCGTTGGAAAATCAGGCTGCCGCTGCAGGCGCAGCCCGCGCCGCGCGGCCTCCAGCCGATAGGTGGCGCTGTAGAGAAGCAGCCACATCTTTCCGCCTGCTCCTTCCTTCCGCGCCCGGCGCCAGCACATCCTGTTTTCGTTGGCCACGCTCTGATGGCGGTCACTGCCGGAGCGCTGTCCATCTCGTAAGGCCGGTCCTCGCTCGGTACCGTGAGGGCTTGGTTCCTCCCTCCTTTGTCCCCTTCACAGGCCTGCGCATCGTCCCCAAGGGCGCAGGCCTTCTGCTGGCTGGCATCATGGGCCGGGAGTCTCGGTGAGTGTGCGGGCGAGCGGCTTCTTGGACTCGGAGGGAACTGGGTGGAGGTAGCGGCGCGGCGGGTGCGAGGCGGCCACACGTGTGGTCGCTGAGTAGCCGGTCACCTGGGCTGCGACGAGGCACGGCTGGCGCGCAGGGCCACAGATTCCCGTGTGCTTGCAACCACCCGGTTGAGCCCTGAGCGGGAACAGTCCTCCTTATCCACCCCGTCCCTTCACGGAGCCTCCAACCTGATCCCCTCAGACCATCCTGACCCGGTTCACTCCCTTTCCGCTTCGCCTTCACAGCCTTGTTTGCGACCACTGTAGTTTACTTTCGTGCGCGCGTGATCTTCTCTTCCAAAGTTATTTAAAAGGAGCGTGTGCAGACATTTTTTTAATGCACCTGCGATATATGCAGGACTGGCTTTTATTGAGTTGCAACAAACACCTGTTTCACGGACATTTACTTCGCAGATAAATTTCGTTACTTTGTTGCCTGCTTCTTTGTGAAAGGTTTCACGCGGGCATCATCCGGTGTCTTCGAAACTTTAGGTGTTAGTAATGGACTCAGGACCGTTAGGTAGATGATGATGGTGATATTATTATTATGACTACTGCTACTATTACTATTATCTTGAAAGATGAGATGATTGGTATGTATATAGCCAGTCTGAAAGATACCGTGGTTCAGTGTGTAGGGAAAATGAAAAATTTGCGTTGCTTCTTAATGCTAACAGCACTTTAATGGGTTATAACTTAGATTCAGTGAAATGAGCAGTGTGAGTGGAGCGGCTTGAAAATTTGCAAATATAAAAAGTCCGTAGCATCATCCGGATAAAGGGTGTGTCGCTGTGACAATCTTGTAAATCTCCCAAAGGCATTGTTCTTCATCTGGGTGCCCAGCCCAGAGATCTGGAAGCAACACTCGACTCATTTCTCCTGCTTCTGGTTAGATTCTCCACCGTTTCCCCATTCCTGAAGTTTTTGACTTAAAGATTTCGTGTAGTGTTAATTGTCCAGGCAGCTTCAGCTTGGTTCCTTCCTGAATTACCTTTCTTGATCATTCCATTACAATTATTATATCCGTATTGCTGGAATCAGAAGTGACACTTCAGACATAAGATAAGACCTTGCCATTTTTTGACTTAGTATCTGTTGGATCCTGTTACTTTCAAGATGAAATTCAAACTCCTCAGACCTTTCACAAGAAGGTCCATTTCACTCATTTACCTGAATACTGTTGTCTTCCTGCGGTGCCTGGCTTCTGTTCTTGGCTTCTTCAGGGAGCGGTGAAGGGCCCAGAGTTGAGAAATAGCCTTCAGTTTCCATTCATCTTGAGCTTTCATGGAGAGTAGTAGAAGGTAGATCCCGAGAAGGCTCAGGAAGTGAATGGATTGTTGAGTCCTAGTGATAGTTCCTTCAGTGGTGGTGAGGAAGGCTGCTGTGAGTGGGTCTCAGGGCCTTCCACATTCGGACCTTGTGCTGGACCACGGCCTCTCCCTAAGGACAGCCTCCCTTTCCTGCTTATTCTGGTCACATGTGCAGACACCCAGCCTTCTCTCTTGCCCTCATACTTGACATTTAATTCATAATTAAGATATGTCAGTGCTCGTGTTTTGGGCTTTTGTGTTTTGTTCTCATTGGAGATCTTGGTATTTCTTAGCATCTACACTTGCTATTCTGATCCAGGTTGCACTTCTCTTAAGCTGGATGCTTGCTTTAGTTCTGTGTTTTCTCCCCTTCATTTGATTTGTTCTTTGCTCAGCAACAAAACAATACTTTCGTTTTTTAAACTTTAAAAAAAAAAACAAAAGGACAGGTCTCCTTAGTCAGGGCTGGTTTTGAACTGCCAGTTGCCCTGCCTTGCTGGCATTGCATTCCTGCCTCTTGAGTGATAACTTTTAAAATTTGTCATGTTTAAAATTAAAAATCTTCCAGTAACTTTTTTTTTTTTTTTTTGTTATTTATTGTAAGAATATTTACTCATGGGGCTGGAGAGGTGGCTCAGTGGTTGAAAGCACTGGGTTTGCTCCAGAGGACCCAGGTTCAATTCTTAGCACCTACATGGCTCATAGCTGTCTGTAACTCCAGTTCCAAGGGAGCTGATGCCCTTTTCTGGTTACATAGGTACCTGCACACATGAGATCCGTGTGTGCCCGTACACACACACACACACACTTGTACTCAGGTATATACATATACACACAAATGAATTATTTATTTAGAGATGAGAACATGCTGGTCTTAACCTGGTTGACATAAGTGATTTTTCCTCTGTAGCTGACACACCTTAATAACACTATAGGTGTCTGCCACCACGTGTGGTCCTATAGCTTCCCATCTCACTCAGAGTAAAAGACAGTTATTGTAAGACTCTGTGAGGGTCTCCATATTTGACTATTTTGCTGTTTCTCTGATCTTGTCTCATGGCCCCTCTCTTGAGTTCTCCCATCCTGTCTTGTCTCATCTCTTTCCTCTTCTTTCCTCTTTTCTTTGAAACAGAGTCACACTGTGTAGACAAGGCTGGCTATGAACTCAGAGATCTGCCTGCTTCTGTCTCCTGAGTTCTGGGTTTGAGGTGTGTGCCACAGCCCTGGCCCACTGTCTGTCCAGCCTGTCTAACTGTCTTCCTGCTACTGTTCCTTCATGTGCTGGTGTAGATTCCTTCCCATGAGTTTACTCTTGTGCCTTTTGCCTGGAAGGGCTCCCCGTGTGACTGCATGGCTCCTGCTTATATTTCCTTCAAGGGTCCCTAAAATGTCACTTTATTATTGAGAACTTTGCTAGTCGGCTGATAGAAGTTGTCAGACCTCCCGTTGACTTTCTTTGTTCTGAGCTGGCTGTCTCTAATCCAGTACTTAACATGCTGTGCGTTTGTGTCTTCACTTGCCTGTTACCTCTTCCTACACCAGAATGGCTAGCTGTCCTCTGTAAGAATGGCCAGTGTCTTTAAGTGCTGAGCCATCACTCCAGCCCTTTGACAGGCTCTTATTCTGTAGCCCAGTCTGGCCTCAAACCCATGGTGATCCTCCTGCCTCAGCCTCCCAACTGCTATGCATGAGTCACTGTGTGGCATCCCTGCTTGCCTTTCTAGTCTGTACATGTACTGTAGCAAGAGTTCATTTTTTCCTAATTGAAACATCTTTTCTGTGAGTTGTTTTTGTAAACATAGAGGTGGAGCACAAGCCGCTTGCTAAGCTTACTCTTTGATTTGGTACTTTCCTAGCCACTACCGCAAACGGTCAGCATCACGAGGTCGCTCTGGAAGTCGGTCTAGGAGTCGCTCACCCTCCGACAAAAGAAGCAAACGTGGAGATGACAGACGCTCTAGGAGTAGAGATAGAGACAGAAGGAGAGAGAGGTCCCGGAGTAGGGACAAAAGACGATCTCGGTCAAGGGACAGGAAGCGCCTGAGGTAAGACATCCAGTTTTGAAGAACCAGTGATATTGAGCCTTACTGGATAAATTGTGTGTTCTGGTCTGGAGATTAGGGCCCACCTGTGGGCCTCCTGCTTTTTTTTTTTTTTTTTTTTTTTTTTTTCCCCTCCCATTGCTTGATTAGACACAGGACTTGTCTATAAAGAGAGTCTTAAACCGTATCTTTAAGCTTGGAAACTTTAGAGTGTGTGTTCTGTAATCCAGAGAGAACCTTGAAGTCCCCGAGAGAGATACAAGTAAGGTAATATGTTCTGCCTATGCAGGTTTTTATCTGAGTCTCCCCTTGTGTGAAGAGTAGCCACTAAAGCAGACACTGGGCGGAAACAGGGAGGAGCTTCTGTGGGCCCTCTTTGCCTTTTTAAGCTAATTTAATGACTGTTCTTAGATTTAAACTGAAAAACACTCAACTTTTTTATTTTACATTTGCTTACATATTTATTGACACTAATGTCAATAGTTAGAACCTTTCTCTGTGTCTTTAAAAACAGAAAGCATGACAGTGTTAAACTGTGACTTTATCTTCTTAAGAGGTCGGAAGGTAAGAATACTGTGGTCTTAATACCTGGCAGTCCGGAGAAGCAGTTACCCATGACAGTGTAGGGTGTGGACTAGTTCACCTTCCTGTTATGTGTCCCTCAGACAGCTTCCTACAGTTCTGCGAAGCGATTGTTAAGTGAATCGGTTTACTCAACAAATAAGAAATTCACAGCCCCCCAACCCTCCACCCCCACCCTGGGTTTCTCTGTGTAGCCCTGGCTGTCCTGTAACTTGGTCTGTAGACCAGGCTGTCCTGGAACTCAAGAGATCCATCCTCCTGCCTCTGTGCGCACCCCCACTACACACCCCAATGCTGATTTCTGACTTATTTATTTATTTTTTATTTATTTTATGTATATGAGTACACTGTAGCTGTCTTCAGACACACCAGAAGAGGGCATCAGATCCCATTACAGATGGTTGTGAGCCACCATGTGGTTGCTGGGAATTGAACTCAGGACCTCTGGAAGAGCAGTAAGTGCTCTTAACCACTGAGCCATCTCTCCAGCTCCATCTCTGACTTTTTATAAAATTGCAAATTTTAGGTCAAGGATTTTGAGGCTGGGTGTGGTTGCACATGCTTCTAATCCCAGCGCTAGTGAGTCAGAGGCAGGTGGTTTTCTTGTGTTCAAGTCAGTGAGACTTGAAACAACAAAAATAAGACTCGAGATTCTATAGTGAATTCTTTATATTTTCTAGTTGAGGAGCCTGGGATTCAGGGAGTTGGGCAGCTGCCCTGTGTCACGTGGTAACTAGCAGCTCAGGGGAAGAAGTGTCACCTCTCAGCCTTAATATTCTGATTTTTGAGCCAGGTTCTTTCCATCTCCTTACGTAGACTCAGGCTTCCTCCTTGCTGAGATTAGGAGTTTGATTAGCTCAGCCAGTGCTCCTGGGCTGAGCTGCAACCCTAGCTGTAGGCTGTCTGAAATTTAAGATATCTATTACAACCTGATGTGTTAGCAAACATCACTATGGAAACTAGTATCCTCCGGTTCCCATCGATCCTTGTGGGAACTGGTGTCACTTCTTCCCTGTTCAGCTCACTTGGTAGCAGTGATCATGATTGTGTGACGTTTTCAGGTTGGGACAGTCACAGTCTGCAATAATTCTCTTTGGCCACAAATTAAAAGAAAACTCTTCCTTTTCAGGCGTTCCAGAAGTAGAGAGCGGGACAGAAGCCGAGAGCGAAGAAGATCTCGCAGCCGAGATAGAAGGCGGTCAAGGAGTCGAAGCCGGGGCAGGCGATCCCGGTCCTCCAGTCCTGGCAGCAAAAGCAAGAAGGCTGAGAATAGGTAAATGCTGTCCTTGGACTGCACCTGCTGTACAGTTTCCTTCCCTCTGCCTTTATTTTCTGCCTTCAAATCCATCCATATCAGTAGTTACAGACTTTTACTCTTGCTGTGAAGTGTTGGCACAGTGTTTACTAGGTTATGGGTTTATAGTTCAGTTGAGAATAGCAGATTCTATTGGTTTTACACTCCATACTATACCCTTATTCATATTTATTAACGCTCAGAACGTCTGGTAGCATCTGGTAGTGACTATTGTTGCAGGCACGCTGGTCACCATGCGAGGCAACCCCTCTGCGTTCAGGTACATCCTTGGCCTCAGTGTTTTTTCCTTTGAGATTCTTTTCTCAGATAGTTAAGATATTTGCTGACAACTTTTTAAAGGTTTTCTTTTAATTGACTTATGCATACCTGTGTAGGTGTGTCCAAGGGCAAAGGTGCCATGGAGGCAGGTCTCAGATCCTCGGGAGCTGGAGGTACAAGAATCTTAGTCACTTAGACACTAGCAGATTCTATTAGTTATACTCTACAGTGTACCTTATTTAATGTCTATTATTAACAGAGCTTTTGTAAGCATCTTTTATTTTGTGGTATTCTGCGCCACCTACTGGGGGTGCTGGGAACTGAACTTTGTCAGAGTAGTACGAGATTTAACCATTGAGTCAGCTGTGCAGCCCAACAGTAACTTCTTCACTTTCATGGTGTGCCTATTGAATTGCTATTTGGGAAAGTGTGGCCTTCGCTTGTGTGAGTTGGGTGTGTGTGTTTCTTGTGATGCTGGTAACACGTGACTGAGAGACTCTTGTCGGGTCAGCATGCTTACTCTCTCGTCTCCTACCACCTGGTAACACTGCTTACCGAAACCATGAATGTGTTATGTTGACTTTCATCTGTTTCCTGTTTCTGTTTTATTCAGTGTTGGCATCTCTCCAGTGTTGTTTGCTTTACTTTGTAAGTTGTACTTCTATCTTACCAAGGCCAGTGTAATACTGTTGAGATTTCTTGAAATTAGAAATAAGCCTGGATCCTAGCACTTAGGAGGCAGAGGCAGGTGGATCTCTGGGTTTGATATCAGTTAGAATGTTCCAGGACAACCAGGACTCTGCAGAGAAATCCTGGCTTAAAAAAAACAAAACAACAAAACCAAAAAAAAAAAAAAAAGGAAAAGAAAGTACGCAAGACAGAGGTTGGAGAGACTGGATTTATCTCTTCTGTGTATGTGTGGGTGTCCTGCCTGCATGTCTGCTGCCCTGGATTTCAGAAGAGGTAGGAGCCCCTAAAAAGGGAGCTACAGTCGGTTGTGAGCCTCCATGTTGGTGCTGGGACTCACCAGAGACACCACTCCTGGAAGAGTGATTGGTGCTTTCACCATGAGCTGTCTCTAGCCTGTTTTCTCTCTTGACCTTGGTTTTATACCCCATTCACTTGTCCTAACTTTTGTTGAGAGAGGATCTTGCTGTGCAGTCCTGGCTCCCTCTGAAGCTCTCCTCTGCCTTCTGAGCATCACTTTGTTACCTCTCCCCCTGGATGAAGCCACTGCAGACCTTTCCTTACTGCTCACCACCTGCGTGCCCCTTAGATTACTGAGTGCTTTAGCTGCACGGGAATGGAGTCCTGCGTTCTTTGCTCAGCATGGTTTGAGGTTAGCCTGGGCTGGTTCAGTTTTGTAGTTGAGTAGTGTTCTGAGTACTGTACGCAGCTTGCTTACTGTTCCACTGAATGGATGTGTGAGGCTAGGCGTTGAGGGCCCTGAACTTTTTTTTTTCTCATTTCTTTTTTCTGTAATGTTGGCATCAAACCCAAAATCTTGTGCTTTATATTATAGGCAGGTGCTTTCTTCCTGAGCTGGAGCCATGGCCTGTGGCCTTATGAGCCAGGGTCTTGGTATGCACCCCAGGCTGGCCCTGAATTCCTGACCTCTTCCTGTGCCTCCATGATGCTGATTGTTCCCGTGCACATGACCTAGCATGTCTGTTGTGAGCATTCCTAGGCAATACATCTGTAAGGGAGACTGTGGCCACAGACTCAGGTCTGCTTTAACTGGTGATGGCAGCAGGTCCCTTTCCAGAGAGTTTACCTTGTACCCCACCACAGTGTGAGAGAATTGTCTTGTTCCATGCCTTCCTGGTGTCTGCAATTGCTAGTCTTTTATGTTTTTGCTAGTTGGTTAGATATGTGATTATATTGTAGATTTTTTTCCCTTTCCCTTTTCCCTCTCAATCCAGCCCAAAGGTTTTTTTTTTTTTAATTTAAAAAAATTTTTTTTATATATATTGTATATAAGTACACTGAAGCTGTCTTCAGATACCCCATAATAAAAGGGCATCAGATCTCATTACAGATGGTCGTGAGCCACTATGTGGTTGCTGGAATTCGAACTCAGGACCTCTGGAAGAGCAATCAGTGCTCTTAACCACTGAGCTTTCTCACCAGCCCTTGTAGATTTTTTTTTTTTTTTTTTTTTTTTTTTTTTTTTTTTTTTGAGAATTGGAAAGAATTTTATTATGGAGAGAAGGTAAGTATTCAAGAGCTGATTGTTGGCTTCCTGAGGGAGGGGGCTTACTGTGGCTTTAATGTGCATTTTTCTCTGATTGCTAGTGAGGTTGGATATTTTTTGCATCTTTATTGGCTGTTTGGGTTTCTTTTCCGAAGTACATGTTGATAGCCTACAACATACAAATTTTTATTAAATTTTTATGTATGCAGTGTTCTGCATATATATAATATAATATAATATAATATTATATTATATATATGCACCACATGTGTGCCTTGTGCTGAGGTCAGAGAGGGCATCAGATCTCTGCACCAGGGGTCAAACATGATGTAGGTGCTTCTGGGAACCGAGCCGAGGTTCTCCGGTTCTCAGTATGCTCTCTCTTCGATCCTGATCTTTTCTCCCAGGCCGCGTACATTTTTTATTTTTTTCTTCTTTCTTTTGGACTATTTCTCTTAGAAAATTTCATTTATAGGGACTTTGTTGTTGTTATTTTTTTTTTAACTTGATACTGGTTGAATATTATGTAAAAGGCTTTCGACGAGACGTGTCTTTAGTATGGGACTTCCTCGTTTTGTTCCACATGAGAGAGATCTTGGGTACGATCTCCATGTCTACCACAGAGTTTACTTACTGTTCATGAACATCATATACATATCTAGCCTGGAAGTAGGGCTTCTGTAACGTGGTTGTGCTGCTGGGGATTGATGCAGTGCCGTGCACAGGCTGAATGGGTGCCCTCCCATCCACCGGGCTCCACTGGCTCCCTAGGAAGGTAGGTTTGTACTGTGCTTTCAGTGTGTGTGCATGGCTGCAACCTGCTGTGTGCAGTGCGATGTGGAATCTATTTGAGATGCTGCGTACACAGAAAGCTTCAGATTTTGCCTTTCAGGTTAGGGTTTCTTGGTTTGTACTTGTGATAAACAATGGTTGTAGGAATTAAGAAAGCCTGATTCTGGATCTGGAGGTGCACACCATTAACCCCAGCACTGAGGGGGGTGTACAGAGGTCGGGGGATCTGTACAGTCCAATCTTTTCTAAAGAACTAGTTCTAATACAGCCAGGGCTACACAGAGAAACCCTGTCTCAAGCAAACAAACAAAAAACAAAAAAAACCACTAACAAACCCAAACAGAATACCTCACAAAGATAGCATAGGGAAAGAACATTCTACTTCACCTAAGCAAAATTAGCTTATGAAATACAACTCTCACATATACACATACACTCTTTCTTTCTCGCTCCATATATATATATATATACATATATATATATATATATATACATATGTGTGTGTGTGTATATATATATACAGTATACTCATATAAATAAAATCTTTAATAAAACCAAAAAAAGGCAAGTAGCATAAAGAGCAAATTGCGTTTACTTCAAGAAAGGAAAGAAAATTAGTTTAACGTTAGAAGATTGGAGAATTAGTGCAGTACTCTATGAATAAAAGTTAAGGATAAAAGTCATATTTTAGTCTAGAAAAAAGGTTTAGTCAGTTTTTGTTTGTTTGTTTGTCTGTTTGTTTGTTTGTTTTGTTTTGGGAGACAGTTTTTCTGTATAGCTGTCCTAGAACTTGCTCTGTGGACCAGGTTGGCCTTGAACTCACAGAGATCCACCTGCTTTTCCTCCCAGTACCAGTTTACTCTGGTAGTGTGGTGCCTGTGCTGTATGTGTGCACATGTAAAGACCAGCACGTCGGTGTCTTACCAAATGGTCCTCCTCCTTATTTTTTATGACAGCGTCTCCCTGAATGTGGCGTGGGTGTGTAGTCAGGTTTTTCCTCCCGGCCTCTGCTCCCAGAATAACGACTCTGAGACGTTAGTGTTATTTTGAATGAATGATGAGAGTCTAATCTGGCTCGTTCCCTGACTAGTTCCTCCTAACTCATATCCTGTTTATTTTATTCAATGAGTGCCACACACACCTACAGACTGCCCGTGACTACACACATTACAAGTACAAAGGACATTATCTGAAAAGAAGGTAGGAAGACTCCTGTGCACCCAGAGAGATACATGCCAAGGTTGTAGTGTTGGACAGTGTCAGGTGTCTGTATAGAAGGAACATGACAAACCTGTGGGCTGATGCATCACACAGCCATTTGGTAAATGTCAGCCTACATTGCAGTAAGCTTAAGATAAATGATGAGTTAGAGGCCAGCCTGCTCTACACAGCAAGTTCCAAGGCAGCCCAGGCTATATAGAGAAACCTTGTCTTGAGAAAACCAAAGATAAATGGTGCTAGGGCTCCGGGCAGTGGTGGTGCACGCCTTTAATCCCAGCACTCGGGAGGCAGAGGCAGGCGGATTTCTGAGTTCGAGGCCAGCCTGGTCTACAGAGTGAGTTCCAGGACAGCCAGGGCTACACAGAGAAACCCTGTCTTGAAAAAACCAAAAAAAAAAAAAAAAAAAAAAAAAAAAAAAAAAAAATGGTGCTAGGGCTGTTTGCTGCTCTATAGTAAAATAGGACTGCCTTCACTATGCTCACAGAAAGCTGGCCTGGGCAGAGCAAAGAACAAATTCAATGGAAAAAAATTAGCCGATGATTCTTAGGGAATTTTATTTTGAAGAATATCTTTTTCATCTCTGAGTATCTTTTTCAAACCTGACAGAATATTCTAGAAATCATTCAAAAACACCGATTGTGAAGGGGAGAGATGGGTTACTTTTTTTTTTTTTTTAATGTATATAAGTATTTTGCCTGCATGTATGTCTGCATTCCACATGCATGCAGTACCTGCAGAGGCCATAGGTGTTCTCCTGGAACTGTGGTTTCCCATGGTTGTACGTGTGCTCCATGGGGCTGCTGGGAGCTGAACTTGGGTCTTCTTTAAGAGCAGCAGTAAACTTAATAGCTGAGCTATCTTTCTAGCCTAACAGTGATTAAATTTATAGCATTAAAATTAAGCCATTTTCTTATTAAAGGCATAAGTCAAATGTAAAGCTTCTTGTGATTTATTATATGTATGAATTACTAACGTTTTTCTATCCTGTCTAAATTTTGTAATTATTTTTCTCAGATAAATTTTCCAAATGTTCAGTAATATTTGCTATAAAAGATTCACTTTTCTTATGTACCAAGGAATTTGTTCTGAATATGAAAATGTGTTGATTATTGGAGAAATAAAATGAGACCCATGTCTATTAAATAATCTTAAAATTAGTATCGTAGAATTTCAAAATGACTTGGTGATGAAGACACTTGCTGCTGTGGCTCGAGCTGACTGTGTGCAGATGTAGGAGAAACCTGACTTCTGCACGCTGTCCCCTGCCCACAACACACATGACCAGATGATTGCCGAGTGGATGTATCTTACTATCTTTATTCTTTGGTAGGTCTAGGTCCAAAGAGAAAGCAGAAGGTGGGGACAGCTCCAAGGAGAAGAAAAAGGACAAGGATGACAAGGAGGATGAGAAAGAGAAGGATGCTGGGGTAGGTCAGCCGGGCCGGGGAGCTGCAGACATGTTTGCACAACAGTTCTTTCCTTTCTCTTCTCTGCTCTGCTCTCCTGCTTTTCTTAAGTTTTATATTATTTTATGTGCATGGGTGTGTGTGTCTTTGTACCACTTGTTTGCCTGGTGTTACCTGCATAGAATGTCAGGTCCTCTAGAACTGTAGTTACAGGCGGTGTTGAGGTACCATGTGGACCCTGGGAATCAAACTTGAGTCCTCTGGAAGAGAAGCCAGTGCTCATAACTGCTGAGCCAACTCTCCAGCCCAACCCTTTGGGTTTCCTTGTGAAAGTATTTTTTCCTGTAACTCTTCCTTTCTTTCTGTCCTTCTGATCCTCACTGCATCTCTCTCTCAGGGTCTTACTGTATGTAGCTCAGGCTGGCCTAGGACTAGCCCTAGTTCTCTGTGCTTACAGGTGCTAATAACCAGGTCTGGCTTTGTTTTAATATTTTTTTGTTGCATTTTTTGGTAGGAGTTACACACATGGCACGCCATTGCACAAGTGTGGTGGTCTGTTAACCTTCAAAGAGCTAATTCTCTCCTTCCACCATGTGAGGGATTAGGGCTGCCCTCAGAGTCAAGCTTTGCAGCAAGTGCCTTTATTTCCTGAAGATTCCCACTGGCCTTGCTTTTAATACAATAGGAACATAGTTACAAGGATGGTGAATACTGAATCTACTTTGTGTTTAGAATTTATATACATCTGCTTCTCTTTTTTTATATTTTGGAGACCTTATTCAAAATTGCATGTGGAGGAGTATACCTGCTGATTCTCATTTTGACTTTTCCTTTTCTTCCCTCCCTAAAGAACTTTGACCAGAATAAGCTGGAAGAAGAAATGAGAAAACGGAAAGAAAGAGTTGAAAAGTGGCGGGAAGAACAACGTAAAAAGGCGATGGAGAACATAGGGGAGCTGAAGAAGGAGATTGAGGAAATGAAACAGGGGAAGAAGTGGAGCTTGGAAGATGACGACGGTATGTCTGGGATGTGGGTAGTCCTTAGCTTAGAAGACGATGGGGGCATTTCTGGGTTGTGGGCGGTACCTTTTCTATACGGTAGGAGATACTTACAATGTTATATTTACATTTTAACCTTTGCCTGTATCTCCTGTCAGACTGAGGGTTAGAGTGAGCTTTGTGCATGTTTAGCAAATGCCCCAGCACCAGGTTACCTCCCTGGTTCTGTTGTAGCCATTTCAAGCATAGAGTGCTGTGTACTTATTCATAGCGTGTTCAGCACTGTGTAGCCACTGTTGCTGTCCATTGCCAGAGTTCTTTCCTCAACCCAGGCAGAAACTGCACATTAAAGTTATTGCTTAATCCTGTCTTCCCCAGGCCCCTGCACCTCACACTGCTTTCTGTCTCTGAGAATTTGCCCACATTCCCTGAGCTGCAGTCATGCTATTGGTTTCTTCCTATGTCTGGCAATTTTCACCTCTCTAAGACGGAGCTTCTCTGTGTGGCCCTGGCTGTCCTAGAACTTACTCTGAAGACTAGGCTGGCCATGAACTCACAGAGCTCTGCCTGCCTTGATCAAGCGCTGGGATAGAAGGCATACGGTACCATGCCTGGCTCTCTGTGTCTGACTTTTTAGTTTAGTATCCTGTCTTGAAGGTTCATACTGTAGCGTGTTCCATTTTGTTTCACATGGCTAAGTAGTAGCTCAGTGTATGTATGTGACAGGGTCTCACTGAATTAGCTCTGCCTGCCCTAGAATTCCCTATGCAGACCAGGCTGGTCTTGAACACTGCCTCCCATATGATGGGATTGAAGGGAGTGCCACCGTATCTGGAAGTATTTTGTTTTCCAGTTTAAGACAGAGTTCCTCTTCCTAACCGAGCAGGCCTTGAGTTTGTGATTCTCCTACTTCAGTCTCCAAATCCCGGGATCATGGCTTATGACTTATGACGTGCTTTATCCGTCTACTCACTTGCTGTTAGGCCGCTGAAGATGTGCCAGACTCATGCTGAGATTCTTGTAGTTCTGCATACAGGGTCTTACTGTGCTGTCTAAGCTCCTGCACTCAAGTGTTCTTTCCCTCAGTCCCTGAGCAGTTGGAACTGTAGGTGTAATACACTGTGCCTTGCCAAATGGAGATTTTAAGTGCTTCCTTCGTAGATGCTAATGTTTCAATTGTAGAGTAGCCTCCGGTAAGAATCACTGATTTGATATCAGAGAGCTATAGAGAGATGTGGGAGAGAAGTGATGGAGGGACAGGTTGGATGTGGCTGTCTCCTCTTTAAGAAATAGTTGTAAATGTATTCCTGTGCTTCTGTGTGAGTGCGTTCACACGCCTGTGCATACACCTGCAGAGGTCAGGGCAGCCTGCAGGGCCTGTTTCTCCATCCACTGTGGGCCGTGAGATTGCCTCAGGTAGTCAGGCTGCACAGCAAGCAATGTTCCCACTAAGCAGCTCACTGGCCTGTGTACAAAGAAAAGTCGCTCTGCTGTTTCAGATGATGAAGATGATCCTGCTGAGGCTGAGAAGGAAGGGAATGAGATGGAGGACGAGGAACTGGACCCTTTAGATGCCTACATGGAGGAGGTGAAAGAAGAGGTCAAAAAGTTCAACATGAGGAGCGTGAAAGGTGGCGGAGGAAACGAGAAGGTACGTGGGCAGCTGGTGTTGGTCACTTGTCACTCTTCTGACCTGCACACTCAGAAGTTAGTGGGCTTTTTACCTTAAGTGGTCACAAATAAAGAACCTAGGCTCTACTACAGGGTCAGTGTGCACGGCTGTGTTCACTGCAGGGTCGGTGTGCACAGCTTTAGGTACTGCAGGGTTGGTGTGCACGGCTGTAGTCACTTCAAGGTCAGTGTGCACAGCTTTAATCCCAGCACTAGGGAGCTGAGGCATGTGGTCTCTGTGAGTTTCAGGCCAACCTGTTTTACATAGTGAGTTCCAGGACAGTCAGGACTGCATACGGAGATTCTGTCTCAAAAAACCAAAATAACCAAAAAAGAGAAGACTATACTAAATTGTTTTTATTGCATTCATTTTTTAAGTGGTGTGGGGGAGGGTCATGATCATAGCACAGTGTGCCTGGGGGTGTGGATATCAGAAGATAACTTTCGAGAGTGTACTCCTTTCTTGATTGGCAGCAAGTACCATTATCTGCTGAGCCATCTGCCTGGTCCAAAGAGTCCAGTATCTTGAGTTAAGAATGCAGTCCCAGGTCTAGAGAGATGACTAAGGCAGTTAAGAGCACTGACTGCTCTTCCAGAGGGTCCAGGTTTGATTCCCAGACCTCACATGGTAGCTTACAACTGCCAGAAGATCCAGTTCCAGGGGATTCCCACACCCTCTTCTGGTGTCAGCAGAGACTATAAGTGCATGTGGTCCATAGACATAGGCAAATATACACATAAATTAATAATTTTTTTTAAAGGATGACTTTTTTTTTTTTTTTTTTTTTTTTTTTTTTTGTGGCTGAAGGGTACTTGGGGGAAAAAGCATTAAAAGTTTCATTTAAGGCATCAAGGAAGTAGGGACCTCAGTGTGTTTTATTGATCAATTTAAGCTTTTCAGAACAGGGCTGGATTGTCTAATGAGTAAAACATGACACTTAGTAGAATTGTAAAAATGTGTAATGATGAGAAATGAGCCTATTTTTTTGTAGTGAAGTGTCTCATGTTGGGCTTAGTGGTTAAGAGAACTTGCTGCCATTGTTACAGACCCAGGTTCAGTTCTCAGTACCCATATGGTGACTCTCAGAGGACACTGTCTTGTCCTCCTCAGGCATCAGGTATACTAGTAGCACAGAGCACCCATACATGTAAAAATATGTTTTACAAATACACATTCTGCAGTCAGTCCTAGGTATGTGAGTGTAAGAACCGAAATGCAGTCACATTGGAAAGTCCCCACAAGACAAAGGGCAGCCCCCTTGTTCCTTTAAAAATGTAATTGTGGTAGTTTGATTTACAAATTGTGGGATTTATCATTGCCTTGGATTTAGTGTTCGTATATTTTTAAACCTATTTATTTATTTTTTAACTTTTGCAAAATGTTTTAATACCTCTTTTTTTATTTTAGAAGTCTGGGCCAACAGTCACGAAAGTTGTTACTGTGGTAACAACCAAGAAAGCAGTAGTAGATTCTGATAAGAAGAAGGGAGAGCTGATGGAGAATGACCAGGACGCCATGGAGGTGAGGCTTCCTTCGTTTTGACATGTTTATGATCGTGTCCTAGGAGCACTGCCAGCAGAGAGTTGATGTTGGTGAGCTGTGCAGTCACACAGACCTCTGTGGAGAAATGCCTGCTGCTCTCAGGGTCAGCAGTGGTGTGTCCGGATAGGGTTGTCGAGTATTCTGGTTTCTCTCCTCCTTTGTTGTACCCTACTTTCTCATCGCCTCCTTTTTATTGGTCCATGTCAGGCAGAGAACACGGGGAAAGAAGTGGTGAACTACCCTGTCTTCCCGTTGACCTACACTGTAAAGGTCTGACTAAGGGAAGAGTTGCAGAACTTGATGACAGTGCTGAAAGTTGTTTGAGGGCTGTGTTACTGAACTTTGAATAAAGAAAAAAATTAACTTGTAATTTTTTTTTTTTTTTAAGATTTATTTATTTTATATATGTGAGTACACTGTCGCTGTCCTCAGATCCCATTACAAATGGTTGTGAGCCACCATGTGGTTGCTGGAATGGAACTCAGGACCTCTGGAAGAGCAGTCAGTGCTCTTAACCGCTGAGCCATCTCTCCAGCCCCCAACTTGTAAATTTTTTAAGGAATTGATTTATTTATGTTCAAAATCATGGACATTGTTACTTGAGATTTTTCGGTGGTATGGTTTTCAGGTTCCTGGAGTTGCATGGCAACCCTGCGGGTCAGGATTAGATAGCACACAGCAATCCACAGAACGGATCTTAGGAGAGAGGAGAGCTTTGACCACCAGGACTGTGTCTTCTAGAAGCGAAAATAAATAACAGACTTTACTTTTTGTTCCCCAAATTCAAGTATTCCTCAGAGGAGGAAGAAGTTGACCTTCAAACGGCCCTCACAGGCTACCAGACAAAACAGAGAAAACTTCTAGAACCAGTAGATCATGGAAAAATTGAATATGAGCCATTCAGAAAAAACTTTTATGTTGAAGTTCCAGAATTAGCAAAAATGTCTCAAGAAGGTAAGAAGCTTTGCAAGTTTTATTCCTTTACTGTGACCTCAGAGTAAACAGTCCGCTTCTGCAGGGGTGTGGGCAGGCCCGGGTTGGATTTGCAAGTGTTTTTTAAAAAGCAGAATGAATTTAGTGACATAGTTCTTTGGGTTGAAAGTACTGTTCGTGTCTGATTCAAAGTGACTGTGTTGGCCCTGTTGGTATGACTGACTGTTGTCAGTCTGCTGAGAGGCAAGCCAGGTGACTTGTCTGGAACAGGCAGTTGGGCTGACAATCATTATTCTGTTGCAACTGAAGAAAATACTAAAATCAAAATTTGAAACGGGGCACTTGATGTTATCCTAATCTATTGCAACAGTGATTAGTGTCTCCAAGTGTTAGTGCTCTCTTGTGTGGCTGTGGGTTCTATTTGATAGCACTTCAGGGAGGTGAGGCCTTTGACCCTTGGCCCCCTAGTGAATGTAGCTAGATGATGTCAGTGGAACATAGTGTAGGAGCTTCTAACTGGGCCTTTGTTTTCCAGAGGTGAATGTGTTTCGATTGGAAATGGAGGGCATTACAGTTAAAGGAAAAGGTTGCCCCAAACCAATTAAATCTTGGGTCCAGTGTGGAATTTCTATGAAGATACTAAATTCCCTCAAAAAGTAAGTGCTGATGGTTATCTGCGTTTTTCAGTGTCCTGCTATTCACAGTAGCCTTTCATGCAAATATCTGTCTGGATTTCAGTTATATTTCTCTTTATGTGCCCTAGCTGTCCTGGAACTCACTATGCAGACCAGGCTAGCCTTGAACTCACAGATGTTCTTGCCTCTTCCTCCTAAGTGCTGTGATGCCACCACACTGGGCCTTTAAATATTTTCTTTTTCATTTGTTTATTCCGTGTATCTTACTGCTTGCCTACTTGAGCAATCACACCATGGCATGTGTGGGCGGAGGTTAGAGGAGAACTCTGGGAGTCTGTTCTTTCTTGCCACCTTGTGAGTTCCAGATCGCCTGGCCTGGATGCAAGCACCTTTTTCACTCCACCATCTTGCCAGCCCAACCCTTGGCTTTTTTCTGCTTTTCACTAAACATATTCTAAATGTATCACATTTGGAAGAACAAATGCTTGTTGTCCTCTAAGGGGTCTAAAGGGCATGGTTTTTTGTTTTGTTTTTTAATTTTAATTTTTTTTATTGTTTTTTAGATGTAGGAGTCCTCTTGTCTGCAATAACATTTGCAGGCCAGAGGAGGACATCAGATCCCTTTATAGGTGTCTTTAGGCACCATGTGGTTGCTGGGAATTGAACTCGGGACCTCTGTAAGAGCAGTCAGTGTTCTTAGCCACTGAGTCATCTCTCCAGCCCAAAGCTCATAACACTTACATTGCATTCTCTTTGTTTCTCTTTAAGGCATGGCTATGAAAAGCCCACACCAATCCAAACTCAAGCAATTCCTGCTATAATGTCTGGACGAGATTTGATTGGCATTGCCAAGACAGGAAGTGGAAAAACCATTGCTTTTCTTTTGCCCATGTTTAGACACATCATGGATCAGAGGTCATTAGAAGAAGGAGAGGGACCAATAGGTACAAGTTTTCTCATTACATCATTCTTTGCAGATGTGTTTGTTATTACATTAGAAAGTTATTATGACAAAGATGTCTTTATGTGCGTTTCCTTTATCAGTCAATACAGACGGCACTTTGGAGCTGCTTCCCCCTTACCAGCAGGTGGAGTTTGAACCCTCAGAGATTTGGAGTGACACCTCAGAAGTACAAAAGCAAGGCTGGCCCAGCTCAGTTTTAAAGTTCTGAGCCGGCAGGTGGAGCTCTCGTGCATCATGCTGAGGCACATGTGCTCTTAGTCCAGATCCATGTACCACAGACTCAGCGTAGAAGGAGAAATGAAACTCCTGAGGAGATGGCTCGCCTCAGAAGACAGTAGTGCTGGTGCTTCATGTAGGATTAGATCTTCCAACTGAATTTCTTCTCATTTTTGCAGTTCCTGTTTGTATATTTGAGTAGGGAAAGTTAATGAGCTCTTGCCATGCATGTACAAGGCACGGAGTCCTCTCTGTCAGTGCCTCAGAAGGAAGTGGTCTTTGGGAGCCGCTGTGGGGCTTTGTAGAGCAGGGCGCCATTCAGTTCTCTACTCTGTGATTGGCTGTTGAAAACTATTTACATTCCGTTCAAGTATCTTTCTGAGGGCTAAGTAGGGTTTAATTTTCTTGAAGCATGTCCTTAAGAATTTCTTTGCCCTTCACCTCAGTCTCTGCCATTACTAAGCTTCTGCACCACAGTTTTCAGACTTCATACGGACAAAACAAGTTTGACTGTGAGACACAAACTGTTCTGCAGAGATTAAAGTTAGCGCTTTAAAGCATCTCCTCAAGGATTGGATGGTTCGACTTTTGACATATTTATCTTTTCAGCTGTCATCATGACTCCGACTCGAGAGCTGGCTTTACAAATCACTAAAGAATGTAAGAAGTTTTCGAAGACCTTGGGACTGAGAGTGGTCTGTGTGTATGGAGGGACTGGAATCAGCGAGCAGGTAGTTAGAATAAGGCACTCTGTTTGTATCTTCAGGTTGAATGATCCAGTGACTTAAGTGATTCTTTTGTTTTAGTGTTTGATGTAAGTGATTGCCCTTAAAATCTTAAAGATATTTGGTGGGAAAATAATTATAGAATAAAGTACGTGCCTGTGGTGTGTCTGTAACCCTGTGTAAGTACTGAGGAAGGAGACCGTAAAACTACAGAGTCCCTAACAGTGTGTGTGTGTGTGTGTGTGTGTGTGTGTGTGTAGATATAACGGCTCTATAATCTCAGAACTCAGAAAAGCAAAGGCAGGGGCATCACTACAAGTTTGAAAGTAGCTTCATGTATAATGAGTTCTAGGCCTGCCAGGTATATGAGGCAAGACTCCATCTTACACCCTTGACCTTCTAAGAATGAATGATGTAATGCCTAAAGCAGATGTTTTGTAAAGACTAGGTGTAACATGACTGTAGTTAACAGTGCTGTTGTAGATTTAAATTTTACCAACAGAGTAGATCTTGAAGATTTTTTTCTACAAAAGGCAAAAATTGCTGACTCTGCAACACATAAAGCATTTTGCCACAAGTTAAAGTAACTTTTATTACCCTGATGTAATTGTCTCCAGGCTTATCTGTCTGCTAACCTAGGTCTAGTCCTGGAAGCTTCTAGACTTTGTACAATCTAATCTAGGCCTAAAATGTTTTCAGCCTCTGAGGCTTACTGCTGAATAAGCTCACCCTTTCTTGTTCTGACTGGTTGGTCATCTCAGCTGTTCTGGCTCAAACTCCTCTCTAAGCTGACTGACTCAATCTGGCTTCTCTCAGCCTCTGACTGAATACACTAACTCTAGCAAACTATTCTAATCTTCTGACTCCTTCTCATTCTCTGGCTCTTTCTGTCTTCACCTGTGTCTAGCTTGTTCTCTTTCTGTGACCTGTGTCCCTATAACTCTCCGGGTAAAATTGCCTGCCTGCCTGGCTGGCTGTGTGTCTGACTGTCTGTCTGTGTGTCTGACTGTCTGTCTGTATGCTCCCTTTAAGTAGCTTCTCTTTCCTCTCCTTGTTCGAGTTGGGCGTATCCTATTCTGTTAGATCTTTCTCTGATTCGTCACTTTGTCCACCACTCAACTAGACATCCCATTCAAACAATGTGGTTTCTTCTACAAACTAACTTTGCCTACATTGTTTGAGATAAAAGGTGTGTACTGAGGGCCTGTCTCTATTCTAGCCAGAGTAGCTATGTCACTGGATTATAAAGTCCCTCTAGAGGCATGCGTGTATATCAGAACACATATATTTGTGTATGTAATATACAATCTTTTTGTGTGTGCTGAGGATTATTGAACCAAGGACCCCTTGAATGCTAGGAGGGGAGTTCTGTTCCATTGAGCTACAGCCTTCTGGCTCCCAATGCATACACTTTGTTGTTACTAATTATTTCTCAGAAAACTTAGGGAATAAAGGAAAAAAGAACCGTCTGGTACAGAATTTTGAAAGTAGCTAAATTTATAGCATTGGCATGTCCTCCTGCCTGAGAATGCATTCTTGTTTTTCTATTTTATAAGCGAAAGTTATTCAGAGTGCTTCAATAAGTAGACCAACTAGGTTGAGCTGGTGTTTGCCTTACAACCGAGGCCTGATTTCCAGACCAACAATTACCGTCTGGAATGCATGCTGGCCTCTTTAAAGGATGCTAATTACTGTTCTCTTCTAGTGTTAGGCTTCTTCCATCATCATCCCTAATGATGGTGCGCAGACTTAAGCCAACCTTGACTATCTTTGATGTGGCATTTTTCCAAGACAAGGTCTCTGTGTTATGCAGTTCTAGCTGTCCTGGAACTCACTATGTAGACCGGATGGCAGAGATCCATGTGCCAGCATTAAAGGCATGCACCATCATGCCTACCCAGAAAACTTTAGAACTAGTGTTGTAAGGACATGCCTTGGGAATTTTCACTTCTCTGCTATTTTTAATACTTAAACTGTTCATTTTGCCAGTTCATTTGACCACATGATCTGTAGTAAGAAATACATTTATAAAACAACTTTTTTTTTTTAACACAGGATTTCCCTGCGTAGCCCAGGCTGCCCTCGAACTTGCTCTGTAGACCAGATTGACCTCAAACTCAGAGATCTATCTGCCTGCCTCTGCCTCCCAAGTGCTGGAATTAAAGGCATGAGCCATCACTGCCCCCGGTGAGACAAATTGGGTGTCTTTGTTTGTGACAGGATCTCTGGTGGCCCTGGCTGGTTTTGAACTTACTGTGTAACCAAGGATGACCTTGAGTTCCTGATCTTCTTCCATTTTCCAAGTAATTCTGAGATACAGGCATGTGCCACCATACCTGTCAATCAAACGAACATCTAAAAGCAGTTGGAACAGGAATACATCTCAGAGACTGTGCAGGGAGCATGAGGGGTGGTTTTACCACAGGTCAGGGGCAGGCGAAGGCGACACTGTCAAGCTCACCATAGCTTTGAGATCGGAGCAGCCTCTCAGCCCCTGTTCAGAGAAGAAACAGGGAGGAAGCTACATCGTGGGCAGGAGCAGCCTGTGTGTGACTATGATTGCTGACAGGACAGCTTCAGCACTCCCAGAAAGGAGTGTGTGTGTGTGTGTGTGTGTGTGTGCGCGCGCGCGCGTGCTCGTGTGTGTGTCAGCTTGCTTGTTATGTTTACCCATGTGCACATACCACAGCACGTGTGTTTTGGTCAGAAGACAGCTTGTAGGAGTCAGTTTTCTGCTTTGACCGACCATGTCAAATGTCCATGGACCATGTCCATGGGGAGTGGAACTTAGGTTCAGTTTGGTGGCAAGCACGTTTATCTACTGCACCATATCACCAGCCTCATCATACACTTTCTTAAAGACCTGAGAACATATGTAGGAAACAGGAGGTCATCTGGAATATTTGCCACAGAAGGATTCACTCTTGGTGGATCTAACTATAGGAGATGACTTTTAGGTAAAGATTCCAGAGTTTGTAATTGCTTTAGGGCTGGAGTGATGGCTCAGTGGTTAGGAACACTGTCTGCTCCTTAAGTAAAGGACAGAAAGAAAGAGAATGGCCTAGTGCACGCCCACAGTATAACCTGCTGCATGCACACATGTCTGTCTGTAGGGGTCAGGCAGAGGTTACCATGTCCAGAGTGCCTTTCAATGTCTGTCTGTAAAACTGCTGGTTGTGGCTTACAAAGCCCTTGGTGTGGTTTCTTAAATTTGGAAAGCTTTGATCTCTATTAGAATATATATTTTACTGCTCATTCTTACCTTCCTTCCTTGGTTTTGAACAATAGTTGCAAATTAACATTTGTGAAATCCTTCAGTTTTATTAGTTTCAAATTCCTGGCCCTGGGTCGTCTTGCTGTCCTGTCCATCGGTGCTGTAGCAGCCCGAGGGCCGTGTGCCAGCCTCCAGTGCTGCTTAGTCTTTGTCTTCTGTGGTAGACAGGGCCTCGCAAGGGCCAGGTGTGCTGTTCTCATATGAGTGTAAGAAGTGGTGATGACCATACCATATGATCTTTTCCTGTCTCACTAGATTGCTGAGCTGAAAAGAGGTGCTGAAATTATTGTTTGTACACCTGGCCGAATGATTGACATGTTAGCAGCTAACAGTGGTAAGTCACAGGTATTTTATTATTTGTTTTCTTTCTGTTTTGAACTTGACATGATTTTTGTTAAAGCAGTTATGAGAAACCAACAGAGGGTTTCTATGTTTCTTCTTAAAGCTGTAATATCTTAAAATGTGAATTGTAACACATTTATTGTTAAACGTATTAATAAGTCTTTGGCAGTTCAGTTTGTATTCACAACTAACTTTGCATTTAAGTTGAGTCTTTTTTTTTTAATCTTGCTGTTAAAAAGGTGGCATCATAGTCTCTTTATTATAAAATTCTCCCCGGGAGCTAATATTTTATTATAGGCAAATTAAGTTATTGCAGCTTCAAGAAATGTCTTTTGTAAATACTGCATGTTTTTAGCTCAAATGTTTTGCTTTGTTAAAATATTCCCTATCAAACTGATACTAAACTGTTGACATTATTTAACTTCTGTGGAGAAAGGCCCTTGAGGATTATAGACCTGGGCTTCCGAGACGGTAACCGTCAAAGGTAGGTGACCTAATGCTGTTTTCAACCTTTCGAGGCTCTTGGCAGCTGGAGATGTTAGTGCGAACACTAGCTGTTTTTAATTTCTGAAGAAACGGCTTTTGGAGGTTTCTGTTGCAGCGTTGAGTATGTGTGTGACTGAGTGCTGGAATCCGAGAAGTGCATGTCTGTACTAGTGTCCGCCTGAAGCTTGGGGTAACTGTAATTCTCCCTGAGGTTGTTTGGTGAGGCCTTGCACTCGAGTAGCAGATGGTGGTCTGGGGTGCTGACTGTATAATCCCTTGTGTTTTCTCACTGTTGTATTAATTAAACCTCCTGAAATTCATCTTGATTAATATTACCTTTCCCCTTTATTTGTCTTTTTTGTTTATCTTTTAATAACTATTTTATACATATTTTTGCCAGGTTCTACAGTTGATAGCAATGCTTAGTGTATTGATCTTTGTGAAAGGATTTTCTGTATTTTTAGTTTTTAACTGTGTAAGAAGCCAGGACTATTTATTTAAATCAGTGGCAGCAATTAATTTAAAGTGTTTCTTTACATAGAAAAGTATATTTGTATGTAATGCATTTATTTTTTAAAGTTTGTATACTGTCTTGTTGCCCAGTGCTTGACATGCCCATTTAAGGTGCTTCTGACTATGGATGTGGGCTGTAGGGGATAGCGAGGGCCTGCCTCTGCCGTAGTTAGCACTGGACCAGTGATTGACTTGCCCATTTAAGGTGCTTCTGACTCTATGGACGTGGGCTGTAGGGATAGAGGGCCTGCCTCTGCCGTAGTTAGCACTGGAGCCTGCTTTCCACACATACGCTGTAATCTCTAATATGTTTTTTTCTAGGTGATGCTGTCAGATACTGGCTGATGTGGCCGATGCTTCCTCTCAGTCTTAGTTTTATGATGTGTTTTGGAGAGGGCTGTTTTCTGAATTTTACAGGTTCTTCAGGCCCTATGATGGTATGCAAGAGACGAGTTTGACAAAATAAAGGGCCTCATACACCCATTGCCAGAAAGTACTTGCCACTAGATTAAGTCTTAGACCAGAGTTTCTTTTCACTGTTTAAAGAAACCTAACCTACCCCTCTGCTTAAGTCAGGCATTTTAGTTCCCTTTACTTTTTTATTTTTATTTATTTATTTATTTATTTTAAAAGTTCTTGACTGTCATCATGAATTGTGGCTGATAGTTAGTTTTCTTTTGGTTTCTCTTTTCTCTTCTCACCTTAGGTCGGGTCACAAATCTTCGGAGAGTGACATATGTTGTTTTAGATGAAGCAGACAGAATGTTTGACATGGGTTTTGAACCACAGGTAATCATTCAATTTCTTTGTAACTTTAAAAGTTTATTCTATTTTTAATTGTGTGTGTGGTAAGTGTCTGTGTCTGGGTGTGCACATGAGTGCAGGTACGTGCAGAGGCTAGAAGTATCAGATCTTCCTGGAGCTGGAACTGCGGTGGTCGTGAGCTGTTCCATGTGGGTGCTGGGTGGCCGCAGAACTGGACTCCCGGGTCTGTCATAGTCTTCAGTTTCCACGAGTGAGGAAGCCAGAGGAAACTTGAACTCAGTTTGATGTGAAGAGGGCTGAACTAGCTCTGTTCCAGGATGGAACCCAGGCACTCAGGCTTGGCCTCAAGTTCCTTAATCTACTGAGCCAGTCTTTTTATTTATTTATTATTATTACTAAAACCCATGGAGAGGAAAATTAGGAGTGATGATTTTTGTAGGATTTATTGGCTAACATGGGTAAGTAGGACTTCAGGTGTCATAGGGTGCTATTTGGATATTGATAAATCACCATGACATATAACTAACTTTAGGAAGAAGGAGTTTATGTCTTGATATCTATGACAGCAAAGCGGAGGCGTGGTGGACAAGCAGCAAGCATGGCGACAGGAGCAGGAAGCTGCGCGTTCATGTACTGAACTGCAGTCATGAAGCACTGAGTAGTCTGAAGTGGTGATGAGGCTTTAAACTCCTACCCAGTGACACTCTTCTCTAGCAAGTCCACCTCAGACAGTGCTACCAGCTGGAGACCAGGGGTTCAAGTGCCCACTGTCATGTAAAGTAGAGCCGCCACTACTGAATGTGACTGCTCACCTGAACGTTGTTGGGATAGGAGTAGGAAGGCTTCTCGACCGAAGTCTGTATTGAAGATGATGATGAAAATTGGGAATAGACCATATCATTAGTTTGCATGAACACGCAACTGTCACTGAGTTGTTGAGTGACATGGACGTTAGGTGCAGGACTCTGCTTTTCTATATACTTATACAAAGTATACACGTTAATACATTCCCCTCAACTTAAAACTCAGGGGTAAGGAATGAGGGTATGGGGTGGGGAGATAGTGTGCAGTCAGTAAAGTGCTTGCAACAACCTGAGTTGTTTGCCCAGCGTGTGTGCTTGACCACAGCCAGGCCGGGTGATGTACATTGAATCCTGGTGTTTATTTGCTTCTTTCATAAAACTTACTGCTTTCAGATTTGCTGAAGAAAAAATATACTTGTTGATTTCTAAATGCCGGAAGAGAGTTGAGCATGTACAAGGAATCAACAGATTTGAGGGTGATAGGGCGGCAGGCGTTATCAACCCTGAGGAGCAGAGAGGAACGGAGACCAGTGGAGTGACAGGGCACAAGGAGATGAGAATCCAGTGCTCCTTAAACAGCTGGTCTTCTGTAGACATATTTGGCTGGGGTTTGACACAATGTGAAATGAAGTTCACTCTGTTTTACTTCTTTTCTTTTTTTTTTCTTTTTTTGGTTTTTCAAGACAGGGTTTCTCTTTGTAGCCCTGGCTGTCCTGGAACTCACTCTGTAGACCAGGCTGGCCTCGAACTCAGAAATCTATCTGCCTCTGCCTCCCAAGTGCTGGGATTAAAGGCGTGTGCCACCACTGCCCAGCTTACTTTTTTTCTAATTTATGTTGATATTACATATTCATTTGTTGTGTAGTGGGGGCAGAGCATCCAAGTGCCATGGTTTATGTATGAATGTCAGAGGGCAACTTGTGGAGGTTGGTTCTTCTCTTCTCCCACATGGGTTCTGGGGTCAAATTCAGATTGTCTGACTTGGTGGCAAGTGCCTTTTAAACTCACCATGGCAGCCCCATCTTTCCTTTCTTTTCTTCTTGTTTTCCATTCTGTAGACCAGATAGACTTCAAGCTCTCAGAGACCAGCCTGTCTCTGCCTTCAGAGTGCTTGGGTTAAAGGCTTACTGGGATGCCATAAATGGACTGGTTAATTCTATGATCATTTTAAGGATCCCCTGCTTCACTGAGAGATCATTGTCATCTGAATGACATCAAATTTACATAAAAAATGGGCTTCCAAGCTCCCTTCTTCCTCGATCCCCCCTTCCTTTCTCCTTCCTCATTTCCTTTCCTCCTGTGGTTGTGGGTGCACATGTATGTGAATGCAGGTGTGTCTGGAAATCAGAGCATGGTACTGGATGCCCTTCGGGAATGTACACCTTGGTTTTTGATGCATAGTCTGTCACTGGGACCTGGCATTGCTAAGTAGGCTATCCTGGCTGGCCAGGGAGCCCTGGAGACCTGCCCTTCTCTTGCCCCAGGGCTGGGCTTACAGTGCATGCGTCTTACCTGGATGCTGGGTGTGGGGCTCCCTGGATGCTGGGTGTGGGGCTTGGGGTCTCATGCTTCTGCAGCAAGTCTTTACTCTTGCCCGCAGCTCAGCTTGTCCTTTTGTGGTAAAGCGAAACTAAAAACAGCAAATTCAGGTCTAAGTTCATGTTTTCTAAGATACAGATTTTAACTGAATTTCTAAGATAATGAATTTAAGTTCTTGCTGTTCATTTGAACACTGTGTAGGTTTTTGGAGACTCACTGTATTTGCATATCTCATTTTCTCAGGTCATGCGCATTGTGGATAATGTCCGTCCTGACCGGCAGACAGTTATGTTTTCAGCCACTTTCCCTAGAGCTATGGAGGCGTTGGCCCGCAGGATCCTGAGCAAACCCATTGAAGTTCAGGTTGGAGGCAGGAGTGTGGTTTGCTCAGATGTGGAACAACAAGTGGTAGGTACCGTGTTCAGGAAATCCCAGTTCTCTTGGGGTTTAGGCAGTGTATCATTTGGTTTTGTTGTGAGATAGGCCGGTAACTTCTAAAGTTAAGTCACTTACAACCTTCATGTTGCCAGGAGTGTGGAGCTGACCCCAGGAAGCTCTTCAGTGCTTCCCACCAGAATTGAAAGCTGGCAGAAACATTACACATCTTGCCCTTGATTAATAAGATTTGAGAGACAGAGAGAATCGGTGACCAGTTGCCATGGTTACAAACCTACCAGTTAAAAGTCTACATTTGCTTAAGCACTTTAAGGCATAGGAAGCTATAGATTAAACAGAAAATATATAGAAAAAATTTGTGTTCTAGGACACGTTGGTGTTTTTTATATTAACTTGCTACAATGTGGTATTTTCAGATTGTGATTGAAGAAGAAAAGAAATTCTTGAAATTACTGGAGCTTTTAGGGCATTATCAGGAGTCAGGATCGGTCATTATATTTGTGGATAAGCAAGAACATGCTGATGGTCTTCTGAAGGACTTGATGAGAGCATCGTACCCTTGCATGTCTCTTCACGGAGGTATTGTTTACTTACCTACGAGCCTGTCATTGCATTGAACTTGCTGTGAATAATTACGTTTGCTTTGCTGTCTTTAATGGTGGTAGAAGAAGTCAGGTAGTCAGACCCTGGGCTGACGACATTCCAACTTTATGTAACTCAAGCTGCTCTCTGTGGCTTGTCACTTAACTGCCTCGAGGTCATAGCTCTCACTGTGCTATCTAGGCCTTTCAGCCATTGAGCTCTCAGAATCGGCCTGTCTTCACCATCCAGTGCTAGGGTTAAGGACCAAGGAGGCATGCCTGACTGCTTACATGGGCATGAGAGGCTTGAGTTTGGGTCTTCGTTTTGGTGGAACAAGAACTGTCTCCACTGTACCTACAACTTCTCATCATCCCAAATAGAAACTACCTCCTAAGCAGTTATTCTGTATTTCTCACCTTCACTTGTTCATTGTAACTTTCGTACTATAGTAAGACTTCATGAATTTCTTAACCTGGGCACTGCATGGTGTGTAATGCATTCTGTATCCTTTTGTGTTTAGTCTGGCTCACATAGTCATGATTTTAAGAGTCATATTTTAAACTGTATTTGATTTTCTTCTGAGAGCTGGATATAGCATCCTTTTGTGTGTACTTTCTATCTTGTCTTGATTCACTTCTTGGTAGACCCCTGAGGTGATTCCATCATTTGACTGTTAAGTATGTTATGAACATAGTATGTAGATATCGAATGGCTTTCGATTCCTTCTGAGTAGTGAAGTAGTGAAGTCTGAGCTTACATTTTTGAGAAATCATCAGATTGATTTCTTAAGGGTATATTCCTACCGTCAGTGTACTTGGGCGCTAGTTTCTACATCCTGAAAACAGTAAACTATGTTACTATGCTGTGTTGTGATTTATATGGTAGGAGCTGCCAGGTGGGTACTGGGAATCAGCCTTGAGTCCTTTGCAAGAGCAACTCTTAACTGCTAAGCCATGTCTCAGACCTGCAATGTACTTTTGAACATAGAAATATTAAGGCTGCTTTAGGCTAAGCCACTTTTATCCGAGACAGAAATCTAGCCTCATTTCATGGTTAATATGTAACTGTGTGTTGGTTTTGTCTACAATAAAGGTGGGATTACTTGATTTTTTTAAAGGTTTGTTTATTTTATGAGTATGAGTGTTTTGACCTAATGTGTGTATGTGTACCGTGTATGTGCTTTGTTCCCTCGGAGACGAGAACAGGGATTCAGAGCCCCTGGAAATTTACCTGCACCCTCTGGAAGACATCCATTGCTCTTTACCACTAAGCCATCTCTCCAGCCCTGAATTTGTTTCTTATTTCTGCATCTAAAACTTTCTCTGTGGAAATGGAAAATTTCAACATGTTCTCCTGTTTGTCTCTTTAATTTACTTGCAGGTATTGATCAATATGACAGGGACAGTATCATAAATGACTTTAAGAATGGAACCTGCAAGCTTCTTGTTGCCACGTCTGTTGCCGCTCGAGGTCTCGATGTGAAACATCTAATTCTTGTAGTGAATTACAGCTGCCCCAATCATTATGAAGATTACGTGCACAGAGCTGGGCGGACTGGAAGAGCGGGCAACAAGGTAAAGCCTTTACCGTTGCATCTGTTTTAAAGCATAGGCGCCTGCTTTAAGGAATGGATTAGCCGGGCGGTGGTGGCGCATGCCTTTAATCCCAGCACTTGGGAGGCAGAGGCAGGTGGATTTCTGAGTTTGAGGCCAGCCTGGTCTACAGAGTGAGTTCCAGGACAGCCAGGACTACACAGAGAAACCCTGTCTCAAAAAACAAAAACAAACAAACAAAGGAATGGGTAAGAGAGGTCATGGTGATATTTAGAAAATCTTTAAATTAGCAGGACATATTGGATGTTGTTAATCACGTATACATGTATCTCTGTATTGTTAAAAATCATCAAATGCAGACCTGTCAAGAGGTGGTGCTGCAGTTAGGAACGTTGGCTCCTTTTAGCAGGGGACCTGCGTTCTGTTTACAGCGCTCACATGGTGTCTCAGAACCATCTGTAACTTGTGTTCCATGGGATCTCAGTCCCTTTTTCTGACCTCTCTAGGCACCAGGCCTACATGTGATGGTGCACAGACATACAGGGAAACACTCACAGACATTTAAAAACAAAACGATCAGGAACTTGTGTGCTCTCTAGCAGGTGGTGGTAACAGCTCGTGTCTCTCCATATTTTCTTCTCTCTTCCTAGCATGTTCCGCACAGAGAGACACTTGTGTACTTCAGGGTATTTCAGTGCTTTTTGTTGTTTGTTTTCTCTGCTTGACTGTGATCTAGTCAGTATATAGTCTAAGGCAGTGGTTCTCAGCCTTCCTAATGCTGTGACTTGTTACTACAGCTCCTCATGCTATGGTGACCTCAACCATGACATTATTTTTGTTTCTATTTCATAACTGTAATTTGGCCACTTCTATGAATTGTAAATTGTAAATGCAGGATGTCTGATGTGTGACCCCGAAAGGGTCAGGACCCACAGGTTGAGAACCACGGTTCCCATCTTGCTGTTTCATTTGGTCAGTCAGCTCTTTGTCAGGACTCTTTACAAACCATATATGCGGCACCACATGCGACAAAACGATTTTCTTTTTCTGGTATTCCATTTTGTAATGCAATGTTCTGGTGGGACCCAGAACCCTAGCAAGTCCCTCACCACTGATCTATATGCACAGCCAATCATTTCTTTTTTAAAAAGAAAAAAAATCAATATATTAGTTTTTATTTACATAGGTGCTTTCCCTGCATGTGTGTTTATGTATCATGTGCATACATTACACAAGGAGGCCAGAAAAGGGTGTTGGGTCCCTTGGAACTGGAGTTAGGACAGTTGTGAGCTTCTTTGTTTTTTTTGTTTTTTTTGTTTTTTTTTTTTTTTCGAGACAGGGTTTCTCTGTGTAGCCCTGGCTGTCCTGGAACTCACTCTGTAGACCAGGCTGGCCTCGAACTCAGAAATCCACCTGCCTCTGCCTCCCAAGTGCTGGGATTACAGGCGTGCGCCACCACCGCCCGGCCAGTTGTGAGCTTCTATGTGGGTGCTGGGAATAGACCCAGATCCTCTACAAGAGCAGTCAGTGCTCTTAACCATGGAGCCATCTCTCAGTCTCCCCCTAGTAACTATTTCTAAAGGCATGAGAGTATTTTGTTGTGAGAAATGAGATTGTTAGGTGTTGCATCCTAGAGTAGCAGTAGTGCTGTCAGGTCTTCACATCCATCATTCCGTCCTCGGTGGCCCAATGAGGTGGATGTGAGTTCATTTTGTAGATGAGAAACTTGAGGCACATAAAGCTGTGTCTCAGGAGCTGTAACACTTGCACGTCCTTACCTGAGATATTCTAATAGCTGGAAAGTTAAGGACTCTACAGTTATGAAATAGAAACAAAAATAATGTCATGGTTGAGGTCACCACAGCATGAGGAGCTGTAGTAACAAATCACAGCATTAGATGTTCTAATAGCTGGAAGGTTAAGCTGGAGAGACGACTCAAAGGTCAAGTTACTCCTCTTATAGAACACCTGGTCTTGGTTTCCAGCATGCACATTGTGGCTCACAATTGCCTGTAACCCACTTTCGGGGCCCTGGACCCTTCATGGGCTTCTGCACACACGTGGTGGTACACAGGCATACCTCAAATATATGTACACATAAATACATGAATAAAGGTTTTGTTGTTGTTGTTGTTATTTAGTTTTTTGTTTTTTAAAAAGGCAGTGGTGGCACATATCTTTAATTCCAGCACTTTGGAAGCAGAGGCAGGTGATCTCAGAGTTCAAGGTTAGCCCATCTACAGAACTAGTTCTAGGACAGCCTGATTTGTACTCGGGAAAAACCACCCAAACAAACAAACAAGGAGTAGCAAGTGTATGTTCTGGGGCCATGTAGACTCTCTCTTTCTCTTTGCACGCTTGTGTTTATCATGGTGGGAATCAGGACTCTTAGCTCATGGGAAGCGCAGCATCTGAGCCTGGATTGAAGGGGTAGCTTTAGACACTCCTGAAATCTGAGGTAGGATGTCTGTGAGGATGAGAGCTGGAGTACAGCTTGCTTCCCTTCCCTGTCCCAGTCTTCATTTTGCCTGGACTAAAAAGTTGCAGGGGACATGTGAGGGCTTACACCCTGCAGACTCCCAGGAAGGTTGAATACCTGAGTTCATTTTGGCAAAATAATTTGAAAAGAGCCTAACTGAGTCAGCAGTGTGTTTGTGTGCATAGCAAATGTGAACATACTCTCTGTGTGCATACTCAAATGCGAACACATTCTCTGTGTGCATAATCAAATGCAAGCACACTCTGTGCGTTAAAAACAAGAGCAGAGTATGGACATATATTCTCTCTCTCTCTCTCTCTCTCTTTTTTTTTTTTTTTTTTTTTTAATTTTTTTTTTTTTTTTTGGACATATATTCTCTTAATGCCAGCACTTGGAAGCAGAGTTAGAATCAAGGTTGCCTTGAGTGGCACAGCTGTGGAGGGCTGCGTATATAAGCATCCTAAAACTAAGTTGTTAAAGCTGACTTGTGTACACAGTCCCAGCACTTACAGAGCCAGGCAGGAGGCCTTGCCATTAGTTCAAGGCCAGCATTTGCTGTAGAAAGAGGCTGTGCCTTTTAATATTTTAAAAAAAACCAACCCACAAAATAAACAACGTGAAAGGGACTGGAGAGATGGGGCAGTGGTTAAGAGCATTGGCTGCTCTTCTGGAGGCCCCTTGGGGCTCATATTCTAAGGGATCCAACTCCCTCTTCTGGCCTCCAAAGGCAGTGCCTATACGTGGTGCACAGACATTTCATGCAGGCAAACACTGATATACAAAAAATAAATATCTTTTTAAAACTTAGTTTTTATATATATGACTGTTGTACTTGCATGTATGTACGTGAACCATGTGCGTGCTTGTGCCTGCAGAAGTCAGAAGAGGGCTTTGGGTCCCATAGAACTGGAGTTACTGATGGATGTGAGCCACGTGTAGGTGACTGGAATCAAAGCTGGGTCCTCTGCAAGAGCAACAAGTGCTTTTAAATGCTGACCCATCTCTCTATCCTGGAAATATTTTTAAAAAGTAGTATACACTGCAGCGTTTTTATGATGATGGTTTAGTGTCTGTTCTTCTTGGTGGTTCTCTCAGTCCTTCCTCCCCGCTGGTCTGTTCCGGTTTCTTCTTCCCCTTTCTCCCCCTCTTTCTGATCTTATGATCTACCCGCACTCCACATGTGTGCACACATACATAAAAAGTAAAAGGGAGGATCTACACATGGTATTTGGTCTTTCCAGTCTGACTTGTTTCATTTAACCTAATGATTTTTGGTAGCACTTTCTAAAAATGTCATGAGTTTTCTTGATATAAAATTGTGCTCTGTGTTTGCCACATTTTCATTGTCCGTTTACCTGTTGGTGCCTCTGTGCTGCTTAGCAACTGCAAATACTGCTCTCTTACGTTTCTTGACAGGGTTTTTCTGTCTCTGTGTAGCCCTGGCTGTCCTGGAACTAGCTCTGTAGACCAGGCTGGCCTCGAACTCACAGAGGTCTGTCCAAGTGCTGGGAGCAAAGGCATGCTGCCGGTCTCCATTTGTCTTCTTAGTGGTAGCCATTTTGACTGCATTCTGAGCCATTTTGAGATGGAATATCAAAGTAGTTTTGATTTGCTTTTTAAGGATGTGAGACTGAGAGATGACTCAGTCAGTGTGGGCCTGAATTCAGCATCAGCATCCATGTAAAAAGCCAGTGTGCAAGCATACACTTGTAATCCCCCTGCTAAGGAGGCTGTGGCACACTGACAGGTAGACTGCTGTGACTTGCTGGCCAGCCAGCCAAGCTTGTCTGGCACACTCTAGGGCAGTTGGCAACCTGACAGCGCCTGAGGATGGATGCCCAGCGTTATCCTATTGATCCACATATTGTGTGCTCTCTCACAAGCGTGGGCACACAAGAAGTAAAGACTGGAGGACATGCTGGTCGTCGCTTTACTGAGTTCATTGCCCAGCTGATATCTATCTCGGTTTGTTTGTTTGTTCTTCTGTCAGTTCTCCGTGTAGCTTAGATCTTACCCCTCTTTCTGGAGTAGAATTGGCAAAACATTTCCTTCCAATTTTTTCTTTTCCTTAACAATTTTATTTACTTATTTAAAATTCTTTTTCATATAATAGATTTTGGTCATGTTTTTCCTTGCATTCTTTATGGTGTCTTATAATTCTGATTATTTCCTTTGCTGTAAAGCAGCATTTAATCTCACGTGATCCCATTACCAGTGTTGAGGTTATTTCCTGTGCTGTTGGACTCCTTTTCAGAACGCTCTTGTATGTGCCTGTAGTAGACAGTATAGTAGTAAACTGTTATGTGTGGAGAAGAGTAAAAAACCTGTCTAGGAATAGACTGGCCTCTGATGGTGAGGGAAGAGGACAGCCTGACAGAGGGACAGGGAAAAGTAAATCACTCCAGCAGAGGTTACTGTCATTTAGTGCATGTGTCATCAGCCTGTAGCTGAGAGAAGGCAGAAGCTCTTCTGTGGCCAGGAACTGTAGCCGGCTGCCTCAGCTTCCCAGCGTTTGCTGGGTGTTTGTAAGGGCTCAGGTTAACATCTGCCTGCTGCTGTTGATTCCTTTGTTTGGAAACTTCCCTGGAGGGAATGTTCTGCTCCACCCTGGACTCTGAGGTGGGAACTTAAGGCAGCCTCCCCAGACAATTGCTGGTCTGATGTTACCTTTGTTTGTTTGTTCCCTTTGGCTCCTCCATAATTCCTGGCCTCAGATTATACAAGAAAGCCAGAGAGATGAGCACAACATAATATTCACACAAGAAAACAGACATGCAGCCGGGCAGTGGTGGTGCACGCCTTTAATCCCAGCACTTGGGAGGCAGAGGCAGGCGGATTTCTGAGTTTGAGGCCAGCCTGGTCTACAGAGTGAGTTCCAGGACAGCCAGGGATATACAGAGAAACCCTGTCTTAAAAAAAGAAAGAAAAAAGAAAACAGACATGCAGACCACAGCGAAAATAGAGTCCAGAAGTAAAGTCACACAGTTGTAACCTTACTTTTTTCAAAGAAATGTCAAAATCCACATTGAATTTAAGACAGAGTGAAGGTTTCTAAATAACTGTCCTCGTCTTAGTTGTGCTGTTTGCCATCGCCTTTGCCTCCATGTGAACTTTAGGATTGTTTTCCTCATCAGTGAGGAATGTCTCTGGAGTTTTCTGGGTATTGCATTGGCTCTGTGCATCCTTCCTCAGTAGTGTGGCAGTGTCTCAATACTAATCCCTCCTGTCAACAGCTGCAGACGGTCTTTCCGTCTTGTAGAATTCCACTCCCCTTGTGTAGCCGTCTGTACCCGTGTGCTTGGATGGAACTGCGGGCTTTGTGCATACTGGGCAAATACCTAGACTTCTTTCTTTAAGCTTCTATGAATGTACTCCTCATTTCCTTGTAAGTTTGTTACTTTACATAAAAGGTACTGGGTTTCTTCTGTTGATTTTGACTCATTTTGTCGAATTCTCCTTCCTCATTTTCATTAGGGTTATGCCTACACCTTCATCACAGAGGATCAAGCTCGATATGCTGGTGACATCATTAAAGCTCTTGAATTGTCAGGGACGGCAGTTCCTCCTGACCTAGAAAAACTCTGGAGTGACTTCAAAGATCAACAAAAAGCTGTGAGTCTTTAAACTTCCTTTGTGTGCGTCATTAGCATGACTGTGGTAATTATATGACAGCTATATTCACTTTTTTGTTGTTGTTTTGGTGTTTTGTTTTTTGAGACAGGGTCTCTCTGTGTAGCTCTGGGTGTCCTAGAACTTGGTTGGCATACAAACCAGCCTGGCCTTGAACTCTCAGAAATTTATTGCCTCTGCCTCCCAAGTACTCATTAAGGGTACACATCTTACATATTTAGAAAGAAAAATTGCGAAAATAGAATCTTTTCTTTTGCTTAAGTGTTTTTGTTCAGTTGGCATATTCTACTTTGAAAATATTTAATAGTGTTTGCTCTAAAAATTAACTTTGCAAACTTTTTTCTTAAAAGGAAGGAAAAATAATTAAAAAGAGCAGTGGCTTCTCCGGCAAGGGATTCAAGTTTGATGAGACAGAGCAGGCGTTAGCTAATGAGAGGAAAAAGCTACAGAAAGCTGCTCTTGGCCTGCAGGACTCTGACGACGAGGATGCTGCAGTTGATGTAAGTATTGAGTCTGCAGGTGTACAATGTAGTGGCTTATGATCTCAGCGGCCTGTTTAACTCCGTCTAATGCAGCCATTTCCCAGCATTGCCGCTCACAGGACGTCTGTGACCTGTCATAGTAAGCTCCGTCGCAGACTAGATGTGCTGATGCTCTATTTTCCTGTGGCACTCAGCGGGCTGTGGTCGGAGACTCGAGCCAGAGCACAAGATCAACCTGGGCAGTAGAGCAAACTCTCATATAATAGCTACAGATACCCTCCCTGAGAAGAGTGTCCAACCTGACCATTGAAGAAGTGACCCAGGATCACTCTGAACCCAGATAGGGCAGGTCTCCTGGCACCTGCAGGCTATTTCTTTCAGATGCACCACACGAGTTCAGTGTGAGGTAAAGTTGCCATTTGGTTATTGTAGTGAGTCAGCTCAAAAGGTAACATGCTAGAACTGGGCCTGGTAGCACAGCCTTTTCATCTCATACATGGGAGACAGAAGGATCCCTTTGAGTGCCATGCTAGTCGGCTCTACATAGTAAGTTGCAGGCTAGCCAGGGCTACGTAGTGAGATCCTGCCCCAGAAGAAATGGAAAGGTGATGGGGAACCTTAAGTCATTAAATCCACCCAATTTTCAAGGTGAATGTCACTTACAATTTTAACCATGTTTTAAAAACTGTTTGTCACACACATAACACACATACACACACACAAAAATACAAATGTGATTTTTAAAAACAAGAAAGAAGAAAGTTAAATCAAGGGGCTAGAGAGGTGGTTCAGCACAGTGAGGCAATGCTACTGTTCTTGTAGAGAACCAGGGTTCAGTTCTCAGCACCAACATCAGACAGGGCCAGCTTCTCGAGAATCCAGTGTCCTCTTTTAACCTTCTAGGTAGTACCTGCACTCATGTGTGCTGTACCCCCCCAAACATCTGCACTCATGTGTGCTGTACCCCCCCGAAACATCTGCACTCATGTGTGCTGTACCCCCACCACACACACATCTACACTCACGTGTACTATAGTCACACTACACACACATCTGCACTCGTGTGTGCTGTACCCCCCCCACTACACACACATCTGCACTCGTGTGCTGTACCCCCCATACACATCTACTTATGTGTGCTGTACCCCACACACACATCTGCACTCGAGTGCTGTACCCCCCACCGCACACACACATAGGTATAATTATAAAAAGTTAACAGCATCAAAAGTAAACTTTGAAGTCATATCATATACGTTCCTTATTTCTGATCTATATATTTAGATTTTCAATAGCATGTATGCTGTTTGATTCAAAACAACCTCACTTAGTTAAATGCTCAATTACAAATACCCTCACATGATTTTTTTAAGAAAGAAGCTAAATGGAGACCATTTCATTAGAGAAGACAGATCTATAGCATCTGAGCTGCTCTGAGGAAGCAGCTCTGTGACCTCTGTCACAGGGCCTTAGCTCACTTTGGGCAAAGCTGTTCTTTTTTGTTTTGTCCTTTGTGTTGTTGTTGTTCCATTCTGTTAACTTCGTGTATATGTGTATGCATGTACCGTGGCATGTATGTGCAAATATGAGGACAGTGTTGGTGACTCAGTTCTCTCCTTCTTAAAGATCCTAGAGCTCAGGCCTTAGGTCACCAGATGAAACAAAAGACATGGGATCTGGAGAGACAACTTGGAGAAAGCCTTGCCATGTAAACCTGGCTACTTGAGTTCTATTCCCAGAACCCATGTAAAGACGGGAGAGGCCAATTCCACTATGTGTCCTTTGAGACACACATAACACCCACACATTCAGTAATAAGTGGTCTTTCTGAATTTCTATTTTTGGTGCTAGTAGCTAACTGTCTGGGGTACACATGACTTCTGGGCATTGCAGGCTTCGCTGTCGCTCTTGCTCATAGCAAAGTCCGTCTTCATTCCCTCCCTTATTCTCTTTCTTGTTTGTTTGTTTGTTTGTTTGACCAGCTGTTGTTATGTAGCCTGCCCTGGCCTCCAACTGGTGATCCTCCTGTTCCAGTCTCTGGAGTGCTGAGATAAGAAGTATATGCCACGACATCAACCCCCCCTTTTTTTTTTCATTAAAAAAAAAAAAAAAAAAAAAGACCAGGGATGTGGCTCAGTTGGTAGAATGCTTGCTGGTCTGATCTTAGCGGTGCATGAGTGCTAAGTGTGGTGGTGCAAGCCTGTTACCCCCTGTATCCCCTACACCCCCTGCACCCCCTGCATCCTCTGCATCCCCTGCATCCCCTGCATCCCCTGCATCCCCTGCATCCCCTGCACTTGGAAGAGGGAGCAGGAGAGGAAAAGGTCAAGATGTGGGCTGCAGAGATGACTCTGGTGTATAGCACTTACTGTTCTTCCAGAGGACCCAGGTTAATCCCAGCACTCACATGGTGGCTCATAAGCATCACTAACCACAGTTCCTATGGATCTGATGCCCTCTTCTGACCTGGTCAGGTACCAGCCGTGTGAAATACACCAAACATGGTACACCAGAGATACAGGCCGGCAAAACTCATATAAATACAATGTATAAATTTTTTAAAAAGGAGGCTCTTCAGCTACACAAAGAGTTTAGTTGTCTGAGCTACATACATGACAACCTGTTATAATAGAACAGTTAAAACCCCCATTTTAGGAGTTGGGTGTGGGGTCCTCCATTAGGAACACAGAACTCAGCTGCCCTGGGTTGTAGCCCTTCTCCTTACTTCTTTCATTATAGAGTGATTTGGGCTTGGTGCCTGCGCCCAAGATGCCTGAGTGTGTCAGTTGTAATGCTCTCAGCTTGAGCCTGTACATCTCATGGTCAAGACAGGGATGCTGTCTGTGCCCCTCTCAGGTCTAAGTGGATCAAGTAGCAATGTATATACTCTTTCCTAAAAATGTTTGTACCAGAAAAAGTAGATTGTTTAAAGCAAAGCAGTGAAGAGCTGGTATATTTTTCTGTTGATCCAAGTATTTAAATTTAAATAATTCTAGCCTTTTATGGATACACTTCTCATTTGTGTAGATACAACTAAGTTAATATTTCTAGTGCAGTGTTTACTAATCCTTGATTTTTTTTCTCCCCTGACCTAGATTGATGAACAGATTGAAAGCATGTTTAATTCAAAGAAGAGAGTAAAGGACATGGCTGCACCCGGCACATCCAGTGTACCTGCTCCAACGGCAGGCAATGCTGAGAAGCTAGAGATTGCCAAGAGATTGGCTCTTAGAATCAACGCTCAGAAGAACCTGGGCATCGAGTCTCAGGTATTAAGTAACTTGCTCCGAGTCACCGCTGTTGATGCTGTGACATGAGTACCTGAGAGTAAGGGTCCAAAAATGGAGAAAGCAGGGTTTCTTATAGCCTCGGCTGCCTTTGAATTCCCTGTGTAGCCATGGATGACTGGGGACTGCTGATTTCCTGTCTCTGCTTCCTGCACGCCAAGTTTACAAATGTGCTGTGTGAGCGTGTGCTTCAGACACTCCTTTCTCTGTAGATCCTTTCCAGGAGTTAAATAGAGCACAGTGAACACGTTTTGCTAGAGATTGAGTATTCAAGAATATATTATGCTCAATACAGGATTCTCTGATGCTTTCCTTCAGACTCTCTCTCTCTCTGTGCCTCTTTTAGAAAACCAGTTAGGCACGTGAGCCATGCATGGTTTGGTTTCTGTAGAGCAGTGGGCATCTCGGATCCAGAATGCCGAGCATGGCTTCTGTGGGGCAGATGAGCCTCCCCAGACTAGAATACCGCTGAGTAGAATACCTGATGATGAAAATGTGTCTTTCAAGCCCTGGTGCTAGGATTATGGCATGCCCCATCACTGTACCAAATGTTTTGGATTTTTTATGATTAGTTACATATATTCAAATGATAAAGTCTGTGCAAATAATCTAAAATTTAAAAACTGAGGCTCCAAAAAGTTTTTGCTCCCTAAACATTATAGATAAAAAAATCCACAGCTTACCAAATTTTTAAATTTTTGTCTTACCAAAAATTGAAAAAAAATTAATTCTTTTTTTCCTAATCTGTTTTATTGAGTGGGTTTATCGGATTCAGCAACAATTTCCTTGATATACGAATACCTAGATCTCATTCAAAATAGCATGTTTAAACAGTAGAGTGTTTTCTTTAAACATTTCATGTGATTTGTGTTTAGGAAGGTTTTATGGTTTTGGGTTTTGTTGTTGTTGTTGTTATTATTATTTGTCTATTTTGGGGAGACAGGGTTTCTCTGTATAGTGCTGGTTATCCTGGAACTCACACTGTAGACCAGGCTGGCCTTGAACTCCTATCACTGCCCCTGCCTCTCTAGTGCTGGGATTAAAGGTGTATTTCACCACAGCCTTGCTGAGATTTTAGTTTTTTAAACAGAGGGTCTCCTATGTTCTCTAGCCTACATAGAGCTTATAGTCACTTCCTTTCCTTTGCCTCCTGAGTGTTGGGATTTCAGGAGTATGCCATCACTTTATGTAAAACAGGATTTTTCTAGCATGCCCAGAGGATGGTGTAATTAATTTTGACAGTATTGAGTGTTTGGATGGATTGTTATGGGCAGGAAGGCTCAGTGATGGTGGTGGTACACGCATGGAAATGCAGTAGAGATGTCTGGTGGTCGTGTATGTGTGTTGTATTGGGAGTCAGCTCATGACCAGTGTCTGGTGAGGTGGGGTAGGCCACGGAGTACCCCTGTCCTGGGTGAGAGAGGAGCAAATGACATCAGTTGTGAATGCGCTCTATAGGTGACATGTGGGGGCTCTGAGGGAATTGTGGTGAGGCCATGTGGCTTTCTCCTCAGCAGAGGTTTAACTGGAGCTCTTCTTAAACTCTAGGATGTGATGCAGCAGGCCACCAATGCCATCCTCAGAGGTGGTACTATTCTGGCTCCCACCGTGTCTGCGAAAACCATTGCAGAGCAGCTCGCTGAGAAGATCAATGCCAAGCTCAACTACGTGCCTTTGGAGAAACAGGAAGAAGAGAGACAGGAGGGTGGGCAGAGCGAATCTTTCAAGAGATACGAGGAAGAATTAGAAATTAATGACTTCCCACAGGCAAGTAACAGATTTAAAGGTTCTTATATTGTGAGGTAGAAATGCTTCTTTAGGAACAGAATCCATTCCTTCAAGTATAGAAGCTGTTTGTTAGGCTTTTGGTGGTGGTGGTCTGCTTTGGTTTATTTCTTGACACAGCCTTCACAGAACAGCATGGCTTCCAACTTGTTGTGTAGCTAAGGGTGACCTTATTACCTGATCCTCCTACCTGAGTGCTGGATCACGGGTGTGCACCACCACACCTGGCTGTGCTCATTCATTTTTCAGCACTAGAGAGAGAGAACCTAGGACTTGATACATGCCAGGCATCTAATACTTCAGTACTTTAGCACTGAGCTGTATCTCTAGCCCCTGAAACAGGATCATCTTTACATGTACGTGAACTATTTGGTTTTTACCTATACAGGCGCTGAATTGATGCTTTTTCAACTCAGAATTTTAGGCTACTTGTATCTTGCTTATTTGGGGGATGGGGCACAGGTGTCAGGATTGGAACTTAGAGGACAGCTTGCAGGGGTTCTCCTCTCGCCAGGCAGGTTCCAGAGGGTGAGCTTAGCTTGTCAGCTGGGCAGCAGAGATCTTTACCCACTGAGGCTCCCCCTGCTCTTAGCCCAGAGGTTTATGTGCTGATGTGACTCCACAATCCTTTGTTTCAGACGGCGAGGTGGAAAGTCACCTCTAAGGAAGCCTTGCAGAGGATCAGTGAATACTCTGAAGCTGCCATCACTATCAGAGGGACCTACTTTCCTCCTGGCAAAGAGCCCAAAGAAGGGGAGCGGAAGATCTACTTGGCAATTGAGAGTGCGTACTGCTGCTTCTGCTGCTCACTGGAGTTAGATCACAGTTGGTGTAGACAGAACACGGGTCAGAGTGAAGTTGATAGTAGGAAAGATTGGAAATGAGGAACACCTGTAAGAAATAAGTTATCCTGTGTTGCTTTTTTTTTTTTTTTTTTTTTTTTTTTTTTTTGGGCCAGGGTTTCTCTGTGTAGCCCTGGCTGTCCTGGAACTCACTCTGTAGACCAGGCTGGCCTCGAACTCAGAAATCCGCCTGCCTCTGCCTCCCAAGTGCTTGATTTCTTACTAGGAGTTCCGTGACAAGATAAATAATAAATCTGAAAGTTTTTATAAAGTATGATTTTTTTCTTTTAAGTATAGAATAGAGTTTATTAAGGGCATGGGGAAGGGGACTAAGACAGTAGCAGAAGCAGAGAAAGGCAGAGAGAGAGCAGGAAAGTATGAATTTTAAGGGCATCCATTTTTCTTCTTCTTCTTCTTTTATTCTCAGAAATACTGAGCACTCCGTGGTTTTATGTCTCTTCCTCAGGCACAGGCCGTGCTTGCCATTTCTGCATGGTTCTAATTTTAGTACCCGTCTGTTCGAGCCAGCTTAGGGCTGACACAGGGCTCACTGTAGCTCTGTATTTTGGTCGGAGTTTGAGTTAGACAGTAAACCAGCAGTCCTGGCTCACTACCTTGGTGGGAAGTGCACTTCTAACATGACTTGAGGTGCTATCTTCTGGGCCTCCTTAATGTGGAGAAAAAGCCAGTGTAGTTCAATAATGTGAGCTGTGTGTTTTCTGATGAATCATCAGGTGCCAACGAACTGGCTGTGCAGAAAGCAAAGGCAGAGATCACCAGGCTCATAAAAGAGGAACTGATCCGACTGGTAAGTGGGAGTCGCAGGACATATTTGTTTTAGTTACTCTTTCATCGAACTTCAATACAGACAGGCATAGAGATCATAAACACTCACTTGGCCAGCCGAACACCTGCAATCACAGCACTTTGGGAAGTAGAATTCAAGTCCAGGCTGCTGGGCTACTTAGAGACCCTATCTCCACACAAAGCTATCTTGATGTGGATTTGTGGAGTAGGCACAGCCCTGTAATCACTATCCAGATGAAGATAGATGTGCAGACCATTGCGCTCTCTGGACGCCTAGCCTCTGATCTCCACGTCACTGTTCCTTGCCCTCAGATACAGCAAGTGCGTGACTGTAATGTTAGAGATTAGTTCTGTGTGTTTTACCTCTGTGTGGAAATTGTACTCTGTCTGCTGTTTTTGTGCCGGCTTTCTATTGAGGAGGCCAGTCTGTTGTAGGTCGCAACAATACATTCCTTTACATACCAAGCCATCCTGGGCATCTAGGCCCAGCAGGGCTGAGCACATCCTCTCTCACTGAGGCCCAACTATGTGGTCTGGAGAGGGGGAAGGGGAACCAATGGCAGGGGACAGAGACTCAGCCCCCAGTCCACTTGTTAGGGAACCCACATGAAGACCAAGCTGCACATCTGCTACAGATATGTAGGCTCTAGGCCAGCTCCTGCATGCTCCCTGGGTCTTGCGGTGTCCTTGACCCCTGCTGCTTGCCCACTTCTATCCTCCACTCTTCTACAAGACTTCCAGAGCTCTGCCTGATGTTTAGCTATGGGTCTCTGCATCTCTGTCTTCTGCGGGATGAAGTCTCTCAGGAGACAGTTATGCTTGGCTCCTGTCTGTAAGCATAGCAGAGTATCATTAATAGTCCCCCTCCCATGGGATGGGTCTCATGTTGAGGCACTCATTGGTTGGCTCTTCCTCAGTGAGAGCAGGGTTTTTTATTAAACAATTCCGTCTCCCTCTGCTCATTAGCACGAGGCCCTCCTTCTTTTGGTTTTCATATTTGTATTTTGGAGATAGGGTTTCTCCATAGCTCTTGCTGTCCTGGAATTCTCTGTGGAGAGTGCTGGGATTTAAGGCATGCACAACTACACCTGGCTAACGGTAGCCTTTTTATTTTAAATCTCTGATACATTGACTTCTTTTTGTGTGTTTTCTAACCTTCTGTCTTTATTTTCCATCACAGCAAAATTCATATCAACCAACCAACAAAGGACGATACAAAGTATTATAAACATCAGAGCCACATTGTACCTGTGCTGTCTGTGAAGTTTACAGTGTATTGTAAAGTAAGACTTTGAAAAAATCTGTCTTGCTTATTTTCTAAATACAAGAAACCAGTGTTTGTTCAAGAGGTCGTCTGTAAGTACTACCCCATACCCATCCAGACTCCATTTAAATCAGACCTGTTTTCAGAGTGTGATGTTCTTCAATGTAAACCTTAGATACCAACACTTAAATCTCTGGAAGCATTGGGATTTTGTACTGAGTGCAGTAATAAAGTATGTCAGGCACTGAGAGGCCACTGATAGACCCTTTCAGTGGAACTGTGGTATGATCATTGCCTGAGAACAGGTAAAAATGTCCTTGTCGTGTCTTCTTGCCACCTCTAAGCTTACATCTCACTGGACTGAACGGGCACATGAACTGGATCTTAGAACGTTGTGATAGAAGTTTACAGAACAGGCTCAGAGTTTTTAATTTAATTTTATCAGAAATGAGTAACAGTCAAGCCTTGGTTTTATAAAATTAAAGATAAATAGTATGGGATTTTTGCATTTCTTTCTTATTTCTTCCTACTTTTGAGAGAGTCCCTGTGGAGCATGGGCTGGCCTTGAACTTGTGATCCTTCCCTATCTGCCTTTCCAGTGCTTGGTTTTACCACACTTGGCTTTCCACCTCTTTCTACTGTGTTATTATTACTATTTCAGATTATCTCTCAACCTCTGGTTTTGCCTAAGTGCTGACTCCTTCATTGACTCCTTTAGAGAAAGTGATTGTGACCAATACATACTACATATTATTCCTGTCCCTCAAAAGGGTTTCTTTAGTCATCGGTACGATGGTACGTACAAACACCTTAATACTTTGAATCTAACTTTCCTTCAGGATGATGGAGTAGCTTATGAATTTTCCCCCTTATTAAAACAAGGCATGGTGGTGCATGCTTGGAATCACAGCACCTAGGAGGCAGGGGTAGAAAGATCATGAATTTGAAGCCAGTTTGGTCTTATATAATAAAGCCTTTTGTCAAAAAACAATGCAGACAAGGCTGGGGCTATAGGGCAGTGGTAACACACTTGCTTAATGCACATACCCAAGGTCTAACACAAGAAAACCAACAAAGCATTTTTGTTAACTACTAGTTGTTGGGCAGGTGAGGTGACTCGGCGGATGTGATTCTTGCTGCCAGACCCGATCACCTCAGTTTAATCCCTTGGATCCATATAGCAGAAAGTACAGGTTGTTTACGTTATGCATTACCGTGCATGTGTGCTCTCCCACGCACAATAGGTGTAAATAAATGCAGTAAACAGAAATAAATTACATCAAATACTGCTATTTACATTTCAGACTACAGCATTTCTTGTAAAATTTGGTGTACAGAGAATCAAGAATTGTTCTTTAGAGCATTTAAGGTCTAATTCTGAATAATTGGATTACCTGAAGAGACAGAACAAGTTTTTATTTCAATTTAAACCAGGTGTGGTGGCACCCACCTGTAATTCAGCCTTTGGGAGGCAGAGACAGGATGGTCCCTGAGTTCAAGACCAGACTGTTTTCCCTGCATCTAGTTTTACATAGTGAGTTTCAGGCCAGCCAGAGCTACACAGCGAGACCCAGTCTTATAAAAAGAGAACAAGCGAATATATATGTATATATTGTTGATTTAGAGGTTGATTTTAAGTCAGAGAATACTATAGTTGTTAAATACTTTTAAGGCAAGAGTGGTGATTCAGTGGTTTAGAGCACCTGCTGCTATTTTAGAGGACCCAGGTTCAGATCTCAACACCCACCACATGGCAGCTTACAGTTGTCTGTAATTCTAGTGAATAAATCTAAAGAACAATAAACCAATGTAACATAGTTAAAACCCATAGTGACAGCCTGGCATCCTACTTGTTAAGTGTAAGGTTATTTGTACTAGAAAAGTAAAATTTACTTTGGGAAATATTTTTAGATCTTTACGTACCCAGTTATTTCACTCCAAGAAAATAGAATTATCAGTAACAGCATAAGGAAATAGAACTTTACACTTGGACTCCCAGTCACCAGCACTTCTTCCGGCCTTGGTTTATTTATTGTTTCTCTCATGGCACAGGTGTAATTTGTTACTTTCAGAGCATACAGCAGCCACACTGGTACAGTAGTGCTCCCTGAACTCCCCACTGGGGCAGCGGTGCTCCCTGAAACTCCACACTGGGGCAGTGGTGCTCCCTGGAGATTCAGAAGTTACATCATAACACGTTTTCTGTTTGTGTATCTAGCTGTGAAGAAACACTGATAGTATTTTGTTCTAAAATCAGATATTGCCCAGTACATCTGTTAGTGTCAACACTGATTTTTAAAGTTTTAATGATGTACAGAGTTTAATTTGTTTTTTAATGCAATATCAATATTTGCTTACGCTCTCTAAATTCCTTAACAGAATAAAGTTGATTCAGTTGGCATCTGTCTCAGATTATCTTACCTTGAATGCTTTCTCTTTTGTTTTTTTCTCTAATGTTTTTATTTGTTGACATCTAAGAGAAGCATTAGTGTTGATATATCTTTTTGTATTTCTTAAGACACAGTCTCACTATGTAGCCCTGGCTGGCCTCCAATTTGCTTTGTAGACCAGGTTGGCATTGAACTCACAGATATCTGTTTCTGCCTCTCAAGTGCTGGAGAGCATACATGGTGTGCATCTTTTCTTAAGAAAAAAAAAATCTCTTCAACTCAGATTATCAAATGTACATCCTTTTTAAGAAATAAATTTTATGTATTCTATGTGTATGTGTTTTTTTGTCTGCATGTATATGACTGGTGCTTGCAAGGTCAGAAGAGGGCATTGGTTTTCCTGATGCATGAAAACTTAATATTGTCACCAAAGGGGGGGTGGGGAGCTTTATTGGGAATTAAATGAGAAATTGTAAAAACTAAGAGACAGTTTTGAGGGGCTGGAGATATGGCTCAGTGGTTAAGAGCACTGACTAAGTGGTTAAGACCTCTTCCAGAAGTCCTGAGTTCAATTCCCAGCAACCACATGGTGGCTCACAACCCTCTGTAATGGGACCTGATGCCCTCTTCTGGTGTGTCTGACAGTTACAGTGTACTTATATACATAAAATAAATAATTCTTTAAAAAAAAAAGAGAGAGAGAGAGACAGTTTTCTTTAATCATTCTTGACTTAAACTAGGTGTGATAGTGCGTGCCTTTAATCCCAGCACTTTCAGGCAGAGGCAGGTGAATTTTTGAATTTGAAGCCTACCTGATCAATAAAAAATAAAGTTCCAGGATAGCCAGGGTTACACAGGGAAACCCTGCTTCAAAATAAAAAAAAAATTCTCTTTCACTCTTGATTGTCAAATATATATTCTTTTAAAAAATTATGTATTTTGTGTTATATGTAGTGTTTTGTGCTTGGGTGCCTTGCATGAGCCCTGGGTCTGTTCATCCTCCCAGAAGAGCCAAAGAAGAAAAAGTGGATCTGAAATCACAGCACCAAGTTCCCAGCACCTCGCCCTGTTCCCTCCTTTACGTGATTCCAAGGGTAACTGGCCTTGTTGAGTACACGTATTCTTATTAGTCACCACAATGCTTCTGTGACTTCTGAGTCTTTGGAGCAGCAGTTTCTAGACACTGAGTTGGTTTTGTCGACATCACACACACAAACCAATGTAATGAATTAACTAGAGCTGATTTTTGTCTAAGATGGGAAACTCAGGCTTGATTTGGGAGGTTTATGAATGCGTCTAGCCTTCTGTAGGGTCTACTGCTTTTTTTTTTAAACTACATTTGTATCTTTTTTTTAAATTACATTTTATAGACATTTTGCGTGTGTGTATGTTTGTTCTTGTGAGTGTACCTGCCATGGCTCAGGTGTGGGGTTGGGAAACAGGTCCCAGGAGTTGGAGCTTGGCTTCCACAGGCAACTGAACTCAGGTGGTCAACTGCAGCTGTGAGCGGCTCTACCCACTAAGCCATCTCACCTGCTCCTCCTCAGCGTCTCACTAGAGAATGGAAGACTGGAGAACAAAGGACCTGCCTGCCATCTGAGTTGCCTCTGAGCTCCTTTTGCCATTGCACTCAGCACAGTTAGTTTAGCGTGCATATCACACACACACACACACACACATATGAAGAAACAGATCAGCCATTTTTATTGCACTCAATACTATTTTATGTCCTTATTTAGTTTTTTTTTTTTTGTTTGTTTGTTTTTTTTTGTTTTTTGTTTTTTTAGGCAGTGCAGTGCCAGTGCCCTATGTAGTCTCAGGTGGCCTGGACCCCTGATCTCTTCCTTCACCTTCTGAGTGCTAGGATTACGGGTGTGCTACACAGCCTGCTACATAGAGCTGTACTCTTGTTTATTGCCTACCTCATAGAATGTAAGCTTCCTGAGGTTACAGACCGTGTAGTCCTCCATCATTGAGACCTACAGTCAGTAAATGCTTGATTTTACAGACTGTTGTGTGTCCAAGGCTATACACATAGCAGGTGGCAAGCCTAGGGCTTAGGTGTGTTTTGTCCCTCAACTCCTGCCTGTTGAGAACAGCATGTTTGGCAAATGTACATGCACGATGTTCCACTTTGGCTCATGATTAAGATATGCCACCACAGGGCTGGAAATAGAGGTCTGTGGGAGAGCATTGCCCAGCATTTGTGAGGTGCTGGGTTCCCAGCAACACATCGGACAAAAAAGGAACATGTTAATACTGTTTTTGGTGGTTTTGTTTGTTTTTGCTATCTGCATGCTGCCGCCGAAGAAGGGACTGGAGGCACAGCAGACCAACTTGTTGGCCCAGAGGTGGTTGGCTACGTACAGGTGTTGGAAATTGGTTTGTCTTATTTCGGCTCCCAAAAGCTGTGCTTCCAGACCCGAGGGTCCCTGTCCGGAGCTGTCTTCGATTGATAATAAGTGCAGCACGGCCACTGGAAGGCGGGACTTTCAGATTGCACAAACAAGGGGCTGAGAGAGGGAGGAAAAGGGATGAGATTTAACAGAAGAAAAATCATCTAGCAATGTAAACGGAAAGGGAAAGTGGCTCTGTGTGTGGGGGGCGGGGGCTGCTTAGAGGCAACAGGGCAGCAAAGATAAAACAACTATGTGCTAGTTGTGGGGAGGTTTATTAATGCCCAGCCATAGTCAAGGTTATCAAAATTAGCTGTCTTTCTTTCGGGAATCAAAAGGGCTCCTGGACATGTGCAGGACACAAGTGACTCGCTGGGAGCCAAGTGGCTTAAACTCACCGCTACATCCAGGAGCGTAGGTCGCCAAAAAGGCAGCTACACTATTGAGGCGGCTCCTCTTTTATGATCCACAGACCTTGATCTCCTGAAGGCTTAGGAGCCTTCCCCTCCCCTCTGCAAGGGAAAGTTAATAGGCATACTCTCAGACTGTCTCATGTGGGAAGCCAGAACAGCTCTTTAGGCAGAAAAGGAAGGAAAAAGGAGCGTAAGAAAGCAAAGTATCTTCTCTCACCCCAAAGTCTGAAATATTTAGCTGAGAACAGCGTCCCAGCACAAGTGCTGTCTGCAGTGAAGATTGCCTAGAAAGATGATGCTTTGTTTATGTAGTGAATTTCAGGGAACAGCTGATCAACAGTGGCCAGATCTTTCCATTAGTGGTAAGGCTTCATTGGAGTAATAGTCACTTTCTAAATAAAAATCATGGAACCATAAAGCCGTTTTCTCTGCTCATGGTTCCAAGCTTTTTGGCAGCTGTATCTATATTGCCTTAGCGAGTTCTCACAGATACGGCTTTGAGCCGGGTGTGGTGATACCCACTTAAATCTCAGCTCTCTGAGAGAAAGACAGAAAGACCAGGATATCATGACCAGCTTCAGCTGCTCTACATCTTGTCTCCAGAAAAATATTACTGCTTTGAGAGGTCTTGAAAAACTGATTTTTAAACCTTTTCTTCATTGCTGTTTGGGGGAGTGAATTATAGATTACACTGAAGAGTTAGCTGTAGGGGTGACTCTTGATGTTCCCTTGATTGGATTTGTAATCATCAGAGATACCTTTGGATGGGTCTTTGAGGGCATGTCCAAGAAATGTTAGCTCCAGGAATTGGAAATACTGCCTCCAGAGTACATGGTTCTCCAGAAGCATCTGGAGCCCAGGAACAAGCAGTGTTGCCTGCTTCTTTGCTCCTTCCTGGTGAGTGCACTGCCTTCACCATCACTGTTGCCTTGCCCTCACATACAAACCCACCTTCTGGCCTTCTGGGCTAGCTTGGGACTGCTAAAGCATCATTCTCATGGACTGAACAGCCGCTGGGTACTCAGCTGTTCCAGCATGCAGACAGCCAATGTACATCCCGGCCAGTGTTGTTTAAAGCAGTCTAATAAATTCCTCACATGCATGCATTTCTGTCATCTGTGTTCCTTTTGAAAACCCTAGCCACGACGACGTGAGCCTCAGTCCTGCCTTGTTTCTTTCTGTAGCAGACTTTCCTGGAATGAGCTCATGAAGGGGTTAAGAATGGGCAGGGTGGGGGCTGGAGAGATGGCTCAGGGCTTAAGAGCACTGACTGCTCTGCCAGAAGTCCTGAGTTCAAATCCCAGCAACCACATGGTGGCTCACAACCATCTGTAATGAGATCCAATGCACTCTTCTAGTGTGTGTCTGAAGACAACTGCAGTGTATTCATATAAATAAAAATAGATAAATCTTAAAAAAAAAAAAGAATGGGCAGGGTGATAGCACAGTTGGTGATGTGCTTGCCTCCAGCTCATGAAGACAGGAGTTCTGTCCTCACCTCCAAAACTCATGTATGGAAATTTGATTAAGAATGAAAACAACAGGCTGGAGAGATGGCTCAGAGGTTAAGAGCACTGGCTGCTCTTCAGATATCCTGAGTTCAATTCCCAGCAACCACATGGTGGATCATCACCTAAAATGAGGTCTGATGCCCCCTTCTGGCATTCAGATGTATGTGTAGATAGACCACTCATATACATAAAAATCTTAAAACCACACACACACACACACACACACACACACACACACAAACCAAAACAAAAAATGGCCTCATAGACTCACATTTTTGGATGGTTTAAGGTGGTGGCATTAGGAGGTGCTGCCTTGTTGGAGGGAGTGTCACTAGGTTTGGGGGCATGAAGTGCCAGCTAGCCTGACCTATTTAGCCAATAAGAGACTGTGTCTCAAGAAATAAGGTAAGCAGCAATGAAGACCAGCAATCAGCGTTGTCCTCTGGCCTCTACTGCATTCACAGAAAAAAGATCTGAAATTAGATGTTGGACCGTACCATCTCTTAAAAATCCAACACTTTGTTTCTTACAGGTTCTGCCAATTTCCCTAAATTCTTTGTTGTGAAGTTGGAGTACCTCTGTAATGTATTTTTTTAAATAATTTTTTAATGTCTCTTTTTCTAACAAACAGTAGCCAGTTCTCTTAACCCCCTGCCAGCCCTCCCCCCAGTTTCCAGGCCAGCCCCTTCAAATGTTTCTCCTGACCCATCCTCCCTCAGTTTCCCAACAGTCTACTTGAACAGTCCCTTCTGTTTGCCCAATACTAGCAGCTCTAGACTATAACTTGAGGTTTGGTCGGTTGCTATGTATTGAAATGCAAAGTTCTGTGTCCCAAGGTCTAATTGCCTCAAGAAGAGTGAATTCTCAACATATACCGGCTTTTGTCTTGCAAACTTTGCCTCTTAATTTAAAACTGTTGGTTGAATGAAGATGCCTACAACCTGTAGCTGGACAAAGAGGTAGGTGGGGCTTTGGTTCCAGGGCTTGGGGTCTGAGGTGGTGACCAGGAGGGAGGAGGGGGAGGAAGGTGCCATGGGGTAGGTGGATTGTGAGCACATGGCCATGAGGACCAGCCAGTCAGAATAGGAGCAGCCCAGGCAGAACACGGTAAGTTATATCTTGGGGCAGTTGACAGGGAAGTAGACAACATAGCATAGAGGGCTGATGTCTTCTCAGCTCTCATGCTGTTAAGGCCTACTATAAATATGTTTCGTGTCTCTTATTTTGGAAAAAAAAAATGATCTAGGGTAAGGTAGAAACTCCCAATTATTAGTTTTTACCACCACCACAACTATTCTAGCATGTCTGTTCAGTGCAGCTCCTCCTGGCTCATCTCTCCCGACTCTGTCTTCTCAGTTCCCTCCACCGTCTCCTAACAGTATTGCCTCTGGCACAGCTCAGCTGCTTCTGCTCAACAGTCTCCCATTCACTCTGCTCAGTCTGTTTTCACTGACTGTCTTCTCTAACCCTACTCACCTCTCTCAGCCACTGCTTGCTTTTTATATCCTCTCCTGTTCCCAGAAGTCCAAGAGGCAATGGACACTGAAGGTCATAGGGTCAAGCAGCTCTCCTAAAGGGCCACTTGACTAGCAACTGGGGACCTTTTAAAGGGCCAGGCACACAATATAAATCACACTACATACCTTCTATAAGTCTGCCCTTGTGTCTGACACCCAAGTTAGGTTCCCCAAGACAATGCCTCACCCTATTCAGAGTGATGCTCTCCAGGAATCACTGGAGGCTGCATGTGCCTGGCTTCTCAGAGAACAAGAAGCCAAGTGCAGCCTCTCCCGAGTCTGAGTTGGAGATCTAGTAGTGCTTTCCTGCTTAACAGTCACCTTCCCAGATGTAAGCTCAGAGTTTGCTTTTGTTTGAGAATAAGTCATTCTGCTAGTAGTTCCCAACTGTAGAGTGAAAAATTATAAAGGCCATTTTATGAAATATGTGTAGATTTCTTTGCCCTTAGACCTGGGCAGAAAAATGCAGGTCCCACAACACGGAACTGAAAATAAAATTTCAGGCCCCCCAGGACACTTGCTGGATGAATTACATTCCTCAAGCCCCAGGCAGTAGGCCCACCTATGGGTGGGAGAGGCCCAAGGCAGGAAGACACATTCCTGACCACAGATAAAGATGCTGCCACCTAGGTGGGGCTATAGCCGGAAGAAGTGAAGATAGTTAATCTGAAATAGTTGGTAAATGACAGGGTGGGACACAGTGACGTGGTAAACCATTCAGGGTGGGTTTCTCTGGAATGTTTCACTATTCTTATGTATCCTTGGCAACCCCTCCCTACTCCCCTGGTTTGTGGTTTTTCCCTTTAAAACCCTCCATGGACTGGATGTTGGGTCGAATTCCACTCCTGCGCGAGTGTGTGTGAGATGGCTGGCTGCCAGGTTTCTTCCCTAATAAAGCCTCTGCTGATTGCATCCAGGTATGGTTTCTTGTGATCTTTGGATGGCCGTGATTTCCTGAGACTTGAGGAAGGGTCTCCCGAGTATGGGGGTCTTCACCAACCTGTGGGTTGGGACTCTGGAAATCCTCCATCTCCAAAAAAAAATCCTACAATTTCATAACACTAGCAAAATTACAGTTATGAAGTAGCAACAAAGTAATTTTATGTTTGGGGGTCATCACAATTTTGGAAAGTGTATTAGAGTCACGGAAGGTTGAGAACCACTGTTCTTTGTAGTCCTGGCTGTCCTGTAACACCAGGCTGGCCTTGAACTCAGAGAGATCCTCCTGCCTCTGCCTCCCCAGTGCTTGAATTAAAGGCATGTTCCACCACGTCCGGCTTTTGTTCAGAGTTTTTACTGGACGTCATGTAGGCATCTGTCTCCAGTTCCTTTGGAGATGGTACTGATTTGGTGCAACTAAGCAGAGCTTTGCTGAATGGCTCTGATAGACATGTCTCCAAGCCCAGGCCAATACAAACACCATGAAGCATGGCATAGACATCACCTCTAAGCTTCATCCAGAGCTGAAGGTCCTTTTGCTCTATTCAAAAAGAAACTGGCTTGAGCCATTCTTCTAAATGCAGTGCCAGCATCCTCCTCTCAAGAGCAGCATGGCCTAGGCCAGAGGCCTAGTTTCCAGCCTCTAGTTAAAACTCAAAAATGGGGACATCAGTACCCTCAACTTAATGTCACAGCTCAGTGGCCAGAACTAGCAGTTCAGTGCCTTCCTTTTTCTGGGTGGGATGGTGGACCTCCAGGCTCACCTCTCAGCTCTCTGGCTCCCAGATCTCTGTAGTCTAGCTGCTACAGTCTATGCACCTGCTAGCTGCTTCTGGGCTGCCAGCTCCAAGTCACTTTTTTTTTTTTTTTTTTTTCCTCCTGCAACCCGCTAGGCCCACTCTGCCAGCAGTTGGAAACCACCTACTGGGGGCAATGAAAGCCCTGATTCCCCACTGCTTCCATAGCCAAGCCGTCATGGGTTAGGGAGATGTTGCTGTCTGACCAGACTGCTCCAGTGAGACCCAGTAGACCTGTGAGCAGGGTCATCTCTGGTGGCTGTAGGCTGCCTCATCCAAAGGGAGACATCTTGAGTTGTGGCCAAAGCAAGGCCCATTGGAGCAGCAGCCAGAACATTGCAGTCATTCTCTCTGCCAGACAGGAGTCTCCTTGGGCAGCTCTGGGATTTGTGGCTGTTTTTTGTTGTTGTTTTTTTCATTTTAAACAAAACAAAAATAGCAAACGATGTTGTTAATGTATGCTTGCAGACCTTTGAAGGGAGTAGCTGTCTGACTGCTCCCTCCTTGGGCTCCTGAGGGGAAGATAGGGTTATCGTTGCCTCCTGCTGGACAGGTTTTGGTTTTCCCTCAGAAGTCTATTTAGATTCGGAGTACTGTAAGACTGTCAATTTCATGTTACATACTTGCAGTAAGAACTCTACCTGAATCCAGGCTAATTCTACAACGAAGTGGCTCGGAAGGAAACACAAAATGGAATTAGGCTAGTGGCTCAGCCTTTTAGGATGAAGGATATGGCACATTCTAGAGACGTCAGGGATTTAAAACACAAAACTAAACACCGCAGGGCATCCCGCAAAACACTTTGAACTATTACACATCTCGTGTCTGAGAGCCCTAACACCATCACTAACACCGTCACATCATACTGAATACTCTCATGTTTGGAGGTGGGCAGGCTCACCCTACCCACCCTTAAGAAACTAAAGGGCAGACAATGAGTCTTAAGGGCTGCAGACAGACATTATCAAACATCGTTTACAAACAGCTGCGAAGTCGGCTTCTGGACGACGGCAGCGGGATTCAAACGCTGCCTGCGTCACTGAGTAATCCCGTGTTCTGAGAACCGTACTGCGTGGACCACCCTAATCTCACCTAAGCCAACCGCGCTCCCTCCTTGGCGGGACTGTATCTCCGTACAGGCCAAAGCCACTCCGCGCACGCGCACTCCGGCCGCGGGCCGCACGACCAGTCTCGCGATACGTAGGCGTGCGTGCGCCTGCGCGAGCGGCGCTCACATTCCGGGGCTGTGGCGGCCTCTTCCTCCCGCGTCCGGGGCCCGCTGTAAGGGCTCTTAGGAGTCGGGCGCTGGCGTGGGCCTCGCCGCCGCCGCCGCCGGCCCTCTGCCGTGACTGGACTGGGCCGCCCGGAGCAGGCGCGGCCGGAGTGAACGGAACGGGCGGGAGCTTTCCTGCCTATGGGCGGCCCCTGGGCGCTCTGAGGGCCGGGCTCCGAGCGGCCGAGGTAGGGCGCGGGGCGGCGGCTGGCGAGGGGCCCGGCGAGCGAGGGCGCGGGATGCGGCGGCGAGCGCGGGCGCCTCCTTCCTCCGGTCCGGCCGGGCCCGCGGTACTTCCGCCCTGGCGCCCGCGGGCCTCGCGGCAGGCGGAAGTCACGGCGCGGGCCGCGCAGGCAGGGCTGCAGGGTGGGCGCGGGGCTGCAGGCTCGTCCTCGAGCTGCGGTAGTCTCTGCATCCCGGCGACACGGCGGGGACCGCCTCGGGTTCCAGTTAGGATGCTGGCTTGGGGAAGCGCCGTGGGGCACGGTTAAGGAGCGCAGAGAAGACAAAGGGGACCGTTATTTATGTTGTGTCCTAGTATCTAAACTTCTCGCGAGGCGGGGAGCGGAGCAGCACCCTCCGTGATTGACACGGCCTCCCACACACTTGTTTAGAATTACAAAATCATATGTAATTATATAGCCAGATTGTAACAAAAACCCGAGGGTTATTCGATATTTGATCTTTGGAAGAGAGCGGGATGTGGGCCTTTGAAGCTTTGCTATATTTACAAAGCTCCACGGTGCCTTGTGAATTTACTAAAAATAGTTTTCTTGGGAGCAATGTCTGCCATATTCAAGGTAAAAAAAAAATGTGATTGTTTCATTGAAAGACGTCAGGATTAAACACCCACAGTAAAACTGCAGGGAAAGCAGATCGTAGCAGACCTTCAAAACTACTAGTTTAGTCACAGTGAAACTCCTCGTTGGCTTCCTTAAAGTTTCCAGTGAACGGTTTTAAAAGATAATTCATTGGTGTGTGGAAGGCGTTGGGTTCCACCCTTAGTACCACAAACAAAACAAAAACAACTGTAGCCTTTGCTTTGCACCAGTTTTGTTCTGTAACTCCGAGCTTACATTCCACCCACATCTTAGAGATCTTCTTCCCACTTTCTTAAATGTAGCCTACATCATTTTGGTGAACTTTGCATGGGAAGAATCCAAGACTAGCTGGGAAAGTGCAGTGAAGAGTGTACAGGTCTTGAAGAGAACTTGGGTTTGTTTCCCCGCACTATAAAAGTAACTCCATGTGTTGCACCCCGGGGCACTCTCACCCATTTGTTCTCATGGAGACAAGCATCATTTAAAAAATAAGGCCGTAGCTGATTAAGCATGTTGGTTAGGCAAAGCAAGAGGATTGCTATGTGTTTCAGGTCAACGTAGACAAAGAGTAAGACAAACATCAAAAATTAAAAACCCCCAAAACCAAACCAAAGAATTATTAGCAGGTAGGTTTTGGGGTGGAAAGAGGTAGGCATTTTGAAGAACAGAGTTAATGCTGGTGTGTTATCCAAATGCTGAAATTTATCATGCATGTAAAAAAATATATGCGGTGGTTTTATACACAATGGATTTTATAGTGCTGAAATAGTTTGTAAGAATAATTTTTCCAGGCTGGTGTGATGGCTCAGTGGTTAAGAGCGCTGGTTGGTTTTTCATAGGTCCATAGTTCAATTCCCGGCAACCACATGGTGGCTCACAAACTTCTTTATAACAGGATCTGATGCCCTCTTCTGTCAGACAAATACATGCAAATAGAGTACTCACTTATGAATAAATAAATCTTTAAAAAATATTTTTTTCCTTTATCTGGCAGTCCCATGTGTAAGAGAAAGAGCTGGCATACCTTTTTTTTTATTTTATTTATTTATTTTTTTTGCGTCCCATGATGCTCAGGGCTGGCTATGACTCTGGATTCTCTGATTCAGCCTTCCCAGTGATAAGATTTGCAGGCATGAGTGCACATCTGCCTCTGTGCTTGTGTATGCATTCGTATTGCTGGAAGTCAGTGCCAGGTGTCCTTGGTTGCTGCTCTCCTCCATCTTAATTTTTGAGATAAAGTTTTTCATTGAACTTGAGCCTGGAACTCTGGATTCAGATAGACAGCTGACCAGTGGGTTATAGGAATCTGCTGTGGGTCTGCTAGCTCCCCCATGGGATTACAGACACAGGCTGCTGTACTTGCCAATTTTATGTATGCTAGAGGTCCAAACCCAGGCACTTCACCAACAACTGAGCCAGTTCCAAGGGTTGGTTGGTTGGTTGGTTTTTTGTCTTTTGAAGTCCTGGCTGTCCTGGAAGTTGCTATGCAATATCTAGAGAAAATTTTGGTTGTCATAAATTTTGGGGAAAAGCAGTATTACATCTAGTGGAGTCCTGCTTTATAAATAGCCTCAGTGTAGAGAAGACATGCCTGGCCACCATGACTGTATGCCATGCCAGCACAAACTGTTGTCTTGCTTTTCAGATTAGCTAAATTCCTGTTTGGTTTTGTAATCTCCTAATGAGTGTCCCTGACAGATTGCTTAAAATCGATTCCCATTTCTTTAAAGAAAGGGAAAAAAGGCTAATTTGGGTGTGTGGGTGGGTATGTGCGCCCCTGAGCAAGTACACGTTAATTATGCATGTGACTTTGTGTTGATATAGAGGCCAGGGTGTTGCAGTGCATCCTCTGTCTGTGTTTGTGCCTGTCTTTTCTCTCTCCCTCCCCCTCCCCCTCCTGGTTTTTTGAAAGACAGGTTTTTCTTTGTGTATATAGCCCTGGTTGTCCTGGAATAAGCGCTGTAGACTAGGCTTACCTTGAACTCATAGAGATCACCTGCGTCTGCCTCCTGAGTGCTGGGATTAAAAATGAGTCACCACAACAAGGCTCTACCTATTCTTTTGAGGCAGGATCTCTCTCTGAACCTGGAGCTTCTTTTTTTCCCAGCTAAACTGGAATCTCAAGCTCCCTTGATCTTCCTGACTCCACGCCTGTCAGTGAGCTAGCTGTGTTTGTAGGCAAAACTGTAAGGTAGGTGCTAATATCCAAACTCTAGTCTTTAGAATTGTGCATCAAGCACTGTTAACTGCTGAGCCAGCCTCCAGTCCCTGTTCCTGTTTTTTAACAGCATATGCTGAAGATTATGTGCAAAATGCCTGGTATATAGAGAATGCTCAAAAACCAACTTTAGGCTAATATTATGTTTAAAACTTACCTTGAGAATTTCTATTTCTTTATTCTTTCTTTCTTTCTTTCTTTCTTTCTTTCTATTTTTTTTTCTTTTTTTCTGTTGTTGCTTGTTTGTGTTCCAAGATAGGGTTTCTTTGGCTCTCCTGGAACCCCTGTAGACCAGGCTGGCTAGGAACTAAGAGATCCGACTGCCTTTGCCTCTGTGCTGGGATTAAAGGCATATGCCAGCTCTATTTCTTTCCTGAAATTAGAATTGAAGCTAGTGAAGTATTGATAGTTAGTTCTTATACTTTTGGAAGTAAAAATTATTCCTTTTAATATTTTTATTTTTCTTTGACTAGTTTTGTAATTTCAAGTCTGTGTTGCTCTGATCATAAACAGGTAGCTTCTTAATGTATTTTTTACTTCATAATTGAAACCTTAAACTACCTGGGCAACAACTTTATTGATTCTCAATATATACTGAGTTAAGTAGCATGTACCTCTACAGTTTGAGTTCTCTTTTCTTGTGCTGTCAGGAACTGAGTGCCTTATGCTGATATCTGGGAGGAATTGCAGTTTTATGTATGTGGAGGACACCACTTCAGGAGGGACCTTAATATGCACGTTCTATTTTAAATCTGAATCAGAGCTCATGGCCTGGTCTTTCTTGCCTTACAGTATTGCGGCCTGAAAACTCATTGCCCATGTGGTGCAGATTTACATAAAAGGATAAAAACCACAGACAAAACAGTGTTCAGGGCTCTGTAAAGCAAGAAGATGGCATACCCCTTAATGACCCGTTTGACATTAAGTTTATGTGTTAGGAGTAAATGGTATTTGGTTGTTACCCATATTTTTGTGTGTTCAAGTCTTGACTGTTTGTGTATGTGCTCATCTGTTTTAGCTGATCAGACCTTTGTTTAGCCTGTGTTGATACTGCCTTTTGTTTGGATAGAGGCCATTGAAAGGTGCTCTGGGCCAAGACATTGTGTTTCTTGCTTGACACTATCTGGTTTTGAAAAGTGTAACACACACTCAGGATTCTGTATAAATAATCCATTACCATAATGACTGGATGTCCCTCTTGAGGAAACTGATCCAGTTAAGAGTACACAAGTGAGACTGTGCTGCAGTACCCAGGAGGGCATGCTAAGATTAGGCAAGGAAATCATTTTAATAAGAGTTCTGGACTTTTATTTGTGCTGAAATTTTTTAAAATAATTATTTTTGTGTTTGTGTGTGTGTGTGTTGTGCAAGTATGTGGCTTTCAGAGGACAACTTGAGAGTAAATTCTACCTTTCTGGTCATGGAAATTGAACTTATATGTCAGGTTTTGTGGCAAGGGGCTTTACCTGCTGAGACATCTTTTTGGCCCTTGTTTTGGATTTTATCTTTCTACGGTTTAATAATGTAAAAGGAAAAAAAGCCTACGAAATACTCATTTTCTACTTACATCAGCCTTGATCAGAATACTACAGTTATTAAATTAGTGTTTTGAGTTCTGTTCAGAAGAATTTAGATTTTAAAGAATAATTGTATGACTGTTTTGCCTACATGTATGTATGTTTACCATGGGCATGCTTGATGTCCAAGGAGATCAGAAGAGGGTGTCAGTCCCCTGGAACTGGAATTAATATTGATGGTATGAACCACCGTGTGTATGCTGGAACCTGAACCTTGGTCCAGCAGCAAGTCTTCTGCTGAGCCATTGTTCCAGCCTCTAATTGAGTGATCTTATGTGACATTTGTTCCTACCTATAACTGAGAAAACCATGACTTTTTTATGCCGTTTGTGGTGTGACTTTTTTTGGGGGGGGGGGCATGGACAACACTATCTATGTATTCTATAGGTCGGGCACCAACAAATTGAAGAATTCCAGTCAAGGCTGGCCTAGTGAACCAGCCAATTCAGGTTATTTACAGCTGTAAAGGTAGCTCAGAGTCAGCTACCTGACTGAACAGCTACGCAGCATGGGTCACAACCTATAAAAGCCTCATCATCCCTAGCTCTCCTGTCTGCCTTGTCAGGTGTCTGGGTCCACCAGTCTTTCTCTCCTTAGCATCTGCTTCCTGGTTTTATAAACTTGTAGGGGGAGGAAGAGTAATCTAACTGAATCGTCTGGCCTCAGTCCTCAAGGAAGGAATGCTTTAGTTGGGTGGGAGTGGGGATGCTGTTGTGGAACAGTGTTTGTGTTTTGGAGTCTACCCTATTTCCCTGATTTTAGGTAGTAGTCCACATAGTTGTTAAAAGATGGTTTTCCCGTTGTATTCTGTCATTCAGATAGGTATTCATATGTATCTGTCTCTGTTTTTGGTAGAAAATGATGCATCCTGTTGCCGGCAGTAACCCAGCGTTCTGTGGGCCTGGCAAGCCTTCCTGCCTCAATGAAGATGCCATGAGAGCTGCTGATCAGTTTGATCTATATTCCTCCCAGCAGAACAAATACAGCCACACAGTCAGCCACAAACCAATGGTTTGTCAGAGGCAAGACCCATTAAACGAGACACACTTGCAGCCTACCAGTGGCAGAAACATAGAGATAAAAGATGAACTAAAGAAAAAGAAAAACCTCAATCGATCTGGTAAGCGAGGCCGACCTTCAGGAACCACCAAGTCAGCAGGATACCGGACCAGCACAGGCAGACCCCTGGGAACTACCAAAGCAGCTGGATTTAAAACAAGTCCAGGCAGACCTTTGGGTACAACCAAAGCTGCAGGATACAAAGTCAGCCCAGGGAGACCTCCAGGTAGCATTAAAGCTCTGTCCCGTCTTGCAGATCTTGGTTATGGCTGCGGCACTGCTGCCTTTCCTTACCCTATGATGCATAGTAGAGTGGTTCACGGGCTTCAGGAAACGAGTGGTGAAGTCAAGCCGCCCAGTGAGTGAGCGAGGCAGGAGAGCATGTGTTAGGAGCAGATTGTTAGTCACCCCAAAGCTTCTTGCTTTAATTTGACATGATCTTACCACGTGGACTCCCCAGTTCGTTTCTGTTTGCTCTTCCTTACCCCGCTCTTCTTTTTCTTTCTTTTTGGCTAAGAGGTGGCCACAGTTGAGAGATGCACTTTGGGCAGGAGTAGTACATTTTATCTGTATTGTACACGGTTCACCGGACACTCAGCGAAGTCATTTTTACTTTCCCTTGGTGCTGTTCTAAGTGAACTCCTCATGTGCTAAGCAGCTGCCCAAGTTAACTTTTATCTGCAAGTAACCAGTGTGAGGCAGTGTAACTGAAGGGGCAGAACAGCACCTAGAAGCAGATTGGAGGGGATGGCTGTGTGAGTTTAGAACTCTGAAATAAGATATAGCTGTCTGGATGCTTTGGAACTTAAAACACAGCTTCTTATTTATTGATTCGCATGACATTAATTGATCATTATTCCTAAGGCATTGTTTAGTATCTGCCTTGCAGAGATTATAGTTACAGGGTATGTGTTTTTCAGTTGCCTAAGAGCATATGCACCAAACACTACAAACAACTCATACTTAAAACCCTTGAATCCTTCATAAACCTGCACATTATATTTAATATACAAGAAAAAAAGAATCCTTAAAAGTCTGCATGTAACTATAATCATTGTTTTGTCTTTCACGTACTTAGTGAGTTTCAAAGTATTATATTTAAAAACATTTATTACTATTGCTCATTTATTTAGGTTTTTTTTTGTTTGTTTGTTTGTTTGTTTTTCTCAGTAATTGTTATTACACTGCATTAGTACTTAACTGCATTTTCAGGTTTATATCTACCAAAGGACACAAATTGAGTGGTCGGCTGCAAGATTGGTCTAAGCAGAAAGCAGTTTCCTGTCTGTTGAGGCTCAAGTACCAATAAATGTAACTCAGTATGTACGAAACCTGTAAAATGAGCACTGCTGTTAGCATAGAAATGGCATCGTAGCTCAAGGATGACCGCTTCTTCCAAAAGAAGTCTCCCTAGTGAGGCCTGCTTTAGGCACAGTATAGAAAAGAGACAAATACTGGGCATGTAGGTATACTTATGGAGGGAAATCTTCTTTTCTGAAATATTTCTTGTTAATACACATTTTATTTATTCTGAGTTTGTTTTAAGTAAAATATTACTAACTTTAAAATTGAAAAGCTTGCCCTGGGCCATGTATGGTGTCCCGTGAATTTGGTCCCAGCATTTGGGAGGCTGAGGCAGGCAGATCTCTGAGTTTGAGGTCTACATAGGTCTACATAGAACAGCCAATGCTAGGTAGAGAGACCCCAGTCTTAAAAAAACAAAACAAAGAAAAGCTTTTACTGAACTTAAAAAATAATGTTTTTTACTTGCATTTTAAAATATCTTTGAGATTAAGCTGTAGATTTACAGGACTTAAAAACTTTAAAAATAATCAGAAATTTAAAAGGCCACTTACTGGTTGGTTAGACTTGCTCTCAGTCCATGCAAACTGACTGTATGTAAATACTATGTTTCAGACCTTTATCAGGGGACAAGCAGCCAATCTCAGGTGCCCTGATGATAGCTGACACAACAGCTGGACATCTGCTCTTACAGTAAGCACTGTTTCATTGCATGTGGGGACAGCAACCTCAGCAGTACTAGCTTTGCACAAACCATAGGGGACAGTGAGCAATGCTGGGTGACCACTTAACCAGCTGGAACATTCAGAAAGCTTCAAAAGGGCTTCCAAGAGTTTCTTCTTGCAGAAGCATAGAATATAAAACTTAATAATTTACTCAGAACAGTGTAACTTCTGACATATGCAAATTCTTGTGTCTTCAGTGATGTATTCATCTGGTCACAAGTATCTGTCACTTAGCTGTTTCTGAAATTGTTTAGCAGCTGGCTATTTAGAAATCATTGCACAGCTAGTTCCTGAAGACAGTTGAAATAGTCTAGTGTAGAATAATCTCACCACCAAATGTCAAGGACTTGGGTGCGTGTTGTGTTTCATACTGAGTCCACATTCATCCTTTCAGTTTTATTTCGTTCCTGGTTTTGTACCTTGTCATTTCTTCTTGCCCTTTCTCACACCCACCTTCCCTCAGCTCTCCAGCACATCTACTCAGTGGTACTGTGCTGTGTGTCAGAAGATAGAGTGGGTGTATTGTATAGTGAGTTTCCGATACATGTTCGTGAGATGGGACATTGGTGTAAGGAGATTACATTGATAACAGTGTTTATATCAGGAACTCTATCCCAGGAAAGGGGGTATGGATGGATGGCTACAGTTGTGAATGGATAACCTCACTTAGGAAACTGAATTTACTGTTCCTGTGAGCAGTCACCCGGAATATTAAATGTGTGCTCTGGTGAACATCTGATTCTACTTTTCTCCTTGTGGACAGTTTACTAGTGCCCTGCTGGAGAGGCACAGTGAGGACAGGAATGAAGTCTTCACATAAAAATATTTTTACTTCTACATGATCTAAAGACTGCATTCTGCATCTTTTGTAACCTGGTTTTTTGTCATGACAGACACTGAAATAGCATGTGAAGCAGTTGCCTAGATGCCAGTATATTCAGTTGGGGAAAACTGTCGTGCCCCCGACCCCCACCTCCTCTGTATAATTGTTCCTTAAAAGGTAAATTGCTAATTTTATACTGTGTGATTCTATTCATAAATAGGTTTCACTATTCTATATTAAAACTTTGTCAGAAAATGATCTACTCTTCAAGTAAGTTTGTTTTACTTTTTTTTTTTTAAAGGATATTTTAACATGCCTTATTTATTATTGTTATCAAAACAAATAAGGAGTCAATTACAGATGAAAATTTCATTTTCCACAGGTATCACCTTGCCTAACTAATCTTTAGTATGGGGTGATTTTGATACTATCTTTGGAGTTTTGCACTGGATATTTAAAAATATATATATATTGGCACAATATATTGAAAAATTAAATAGTATTTGGTTTAATTTTTAATATTTGAAACATTTTTAATTAGTGTTTAAATCAGACTAGCAATTCTTTGTATTTTTAATTACTTTTTTAAAAGGAACATCTGAAATGTATTTATTAATTCCAAACTGGTGTTTGTGTGAATTTACATATATATTTTCATGAAGAATAAAATTTCTTTGAGGTAAAATCTGGATCCATTTATTATGAGGTTAAAGATGCTTCATCCAGTGTAATAATGACCACAGTGTGTAAGTTTAAACAGTGAACTTCATACTTTAAGAAGCTTTAAGAGAACAGTTCAGGGGATACTAAGATGATTGCTCTGTCAGTTCCTTGTCTATATGCAGTAAAATTTTATAATCCGTTTCAGTAACATAACAATTTACACAACAGTCTTGGGCATAAAAAGTTTTGATGCTCTTCTGTTCTGTCTGTTCCAGCGTAATGACTGCGCTCAAACTCTTAAGATGTATCTAAGTATTTGCTTTTCTCCCTTTTCCTTCCAAGTAGACAGACCTGTGCTCTCACATACAATGTATTTAAGTTTTTTAGAAGTGATACTGTAGTAAGTCAATTGTGTGATTTAATCAGGCCACTCTGGTTCTTTGATTCACAATTTCTTTTTTCCACAGACAATTATGAAACAAATAATTACCAGTTAACTGATAATAAGCACGTTGTCCTCTGCTGTAAAAAGTCTGAATAGATACTGTGTATGTTTTAATGTCCATGAACTTGAGCTACTCGTGTGCAATTATGTGTATGGAATGGAGTAGTGTTCATGATTTGTATCTACATCATCATATGGATGTATATTTATTAATAAAGTCATCACTTTAAACCAACTGTGTACCACTTTATTTTCTTCCATTTATTTATTTTGTATATGGGGGTTCAGGAGTCATGTGCATGTCACAGTATTTGTATGGTCAAACAGCAGCCTTGGGAGTTGGTTCTCATGCTGCTCTGTGGGTCTTGGGATCAGGCTCAGCTTGTCATGTTCTGCAATACCTGATCCACCAAGCCTTCTCTTCCTACTGCTTGGTTCTTGGCACAATAGAGAGGCCATAAATGGAGAGGGAGACCTTTTCATTGTTTGTTGGTAGTATATTATTCTCAGGATTTTGTATTCTATTATTTTTATTTGTTTGTTTGTTTGTTTGGTTGGTTGGTTGGTTTTGTTTTCCAGACAAGGTTTCTCTGTGTAGTGCTGGCTATCCTGGAACACACTCTGTAGACCAGGCTGGCCTCAAACTAAGAGATCCTTCTGCCTCTGCCTCCCAAATGCTCGAATTAAAGGCATGTATCACTACTACACCTGGCTGAAATTTGCATTTGAATCTTTCTCTTTGTGTGTGTGTGTGTGTGTGTGTGTGTGTGTGTGTGTGTGTGTTTGTATTTCTGGGGTTTCTGGGGTTTTTTGTTGTTGTTGTTGTTGTTCCTTGGGTTTTTGTTATTAGGGCTGGAGAGAGATGACTTAGTGGTTAAAAGCAGTTACTGTTCATTAAAAATACCTATTTTTAAAAGTACATCAGGCTAATACTATGTTGTTTTCATTTGGACAGCCTCATGTTATCCAGGTGGGCCTCTAACTCACTATTATAGGTAAAACTGGCCTTGTACTCATTTTTTTTTTTTTTAATTAAAAAAATTAATTTGGGGCTGGAGAGATGGCTCAGTGGTTAAGAGCACTGACTGTTCTTCCAGAGGTCCTGAGTTCTATTCCCAGCAACCACATGGTGTCTCACAGTCATCTGTAATGGGATCTGATGCCCTCTTCTGTGTGTCTGAAGACAGCTACAGCATACTCATATACATAAAGTAAATAAGTATTTAAAAAGTTAATTTGTGTGCCTGTGCACACGTGTGGGTATCTTCAGAGACAGGAAGAGGGCGTTGGATACTCTGGAGCTGGAGCCAGCAGTTATGAACTGGTGTGTGGGTGCTGAACTCAGGTCATCTGGGAGAGCACCCAATGCTTTTAATTTCTGAGCCGGCTCTCCAGACACTTTTATTTCTTTGTTGTTTGGATGTTATTTCTTGGTTGTTGGTTTTGTTTTGAGATGGGGTCTCTCTACATAGCCCTGGCTGTTCTGAATCTCACTATGTAGAGTAGGCTGACCTCAAACTCCCAAGTGATTGCTGGGATTTAGGCTTCACTTTTTTGAGACACTCCAGGTTGCCCTCAAACTTAACAATGTAGGTACTTTGCTACCTAGCCATCTCTCCAGCCCATAATAATAAGGTTTTAAAAACTTAAAAAAAGCGTGGCTGGGAACTGCCTTATGTTTGCTGCGCAGCGCCACATGAGAGTGTCACATCACATAGCACTAGTTGCAACGATAAAAACTCAAAAGAGCGGCTTAGAGCGAATGTGTCGTAACGAGCCAGTATAAGTTGGTGTCTCCTACAAGATCATGCTCTCTTCTGTGTGCATATGGTTTTATTCTACAACTTTAATGTCTTTTTATTTTGTGATTTATTGCCTAATGCACATGCTAAAATCTCAAGTGCCATATAAGTATTGAGGATGGCCATCATTCCTGTTGCAGGAGAAGCATTCAGTCTCACTGTGAAGTGTTAGCTCTGCTTTTATGGTGGATGTCTTAACAGATTGAGAGTCTTGGTCTCCTGCCTGTCTTCCAAGTATTAGGATTACAGGCTTCTGCCACCATGCATCTTTTAGCCCTAATATAAGCTTTCCCTCTATCAAATTTTTGCTTACCCTAAATACAATTTGTGCAAGAGGAGGAGGATTCTTTTACCTATTGGTTTTATTTTAAAAAGATTTACTTATTTTTAGTTTGTATGTGTGGATGTTTTACTTGTATGTACATACATACCACATGCCTGTGTGGTGCCTGAGGAGGTCAGGAGAGTGTATCCAGGCCCCAGAACTGGAGCTGCAGGCAGTTCTGAGCTGCTAAGGATGCTGGGAACTGAACCTGGGTCCTCTGGAAGAGCATCGAGTGCTTTTATCTGCTGAGCCATCTCTCCAGCCCCATACTACTAGTTTTCAGAATGAGTTTGTTTTCCATTATCTTCCAAAGGTTATGGAAATCCATTAGAACATGCTTGAAAGTGTTTTTAGTACCTGCAAACTTGTACTTTAAAATTGGCATTAATTTTTCTAGTCTGTGTAGCCACCATACAATACACTGGTGGTCAGAGGACATCACACACCCAGGAGTCAGTTCTTTGAGGTGGTTAGGCTTATGGGCAAGCAGCTTTACCCACTGAGCCATCTCAGCAGCCCATGAACCAAACATTGTAACATAGGCAGTAGATGTCATTCTACTGAGATCATAAAATTGCTAGGTTCAAAATGCTCCAACTTAGCTTTGTAGGTGCTAGTCAGGTTCCTTGGTCACCTAAAAATGTTTCTTATTGTTGTTTGGGTGTGATGCATTTGTCTGGACTTGCTTGTTCCAAGGCACAGATGTGGAGGGCAGAGGCCAACTTTGTGGGGCTCCTTCTCCTCTATTTTTACATGGATTTTGAGGTTCAAGCTCAGGTCGTCATGCTTCTATGCTGAGTAGTTTACCTGATGTCAGCCTTTCTTGGTCATTTCCATTTTTGATAGCTTCCCTGTGTGTTGGTATGACAAGATGACCTAAGAAATAAAAGGTCTTTTTGGATAACACCTTCAATCCTAGCTCTCAGGTGCCTGTGACGGGTGGATCTGTTTCATAGTGAGTTCCGGGACAGCAGAGCTACACAGAGAAGCCCTGTCTTGTCTTGAGAAACCAGAAAAGAAAATGAAAATGTTTAAAAGAAAACTTAGTGACATTAGGTTTCCTTTGTTCGCTTTAGGATTTTTTTTTACTATGTAGCAAAGGGTGAGCTGGGATCCCGCTGCGTGCTTCCCAAGTCCTGGGATTCTGGGTATATGCCTCAGTACTTGGCCATCAAGATCATGTTCAAAATATTTTCTTACAGATACTAAGTTAAAGGAAGGTAGGTTAGGTGTCTGGAGGTGTGCTTCCATAGAGTGCTGGTTTAGCATAGTTGAAGTCCTGGGATGGATTCCCAGCACTGCATAAAACTAGTTGTACTAGTACTTGCCTGCAGCCTGCATTGATACATACAACTCTTGTTTTGAGACAAGGTTTTGTGGTGAGATTTTTGGTATCCTTAAAAATATGTGGGGCTGGACAGTGGTGGCGCATGCCTTTAATCCCAGCACTTGGGAGGCAGAGGCAGGCAGATTTCTGAGTTCGAGGGCAGCCTGGTCTACAGAGTGAGTTCCAGGACAGCCAGAGCTACACAGAGAAACCCTGTCTCGAAACAAAACAAAACAAAACAAAAAAAATTCTGTAAAGGCTGGAGAGATGGCTCAGCGGTTAAGAGCACTGACTGACTGCTCTTCCGGAGGTCCTGAATTCAATTTCCAACAACCACATGGTGGCTCACAAACATCTATCTGTAATGGGATCTGATGCCCTCTTCTGGAGTGTCTGTGTACTTACACACACACAGACACACACACATGTGTATGTATACATATATGTATGTATGTATGAATATATACAAATAAAAATATTATGTGAATATGTTTTTGTTGTAATCCCGGATGTGGGATATGGGGCTGCTTCAGATTGTCCACAGCAGCTAACTGATTTGTCTCAATCTCTGGCAGAGGTATGATTCTGCCAGCCAAGAATACTGACATTAGGAATTCTGGGGACTCTCAAGAGGGTATAAAAGTGCTAGAGAGGCTGCAGAGGCTGCTGCTGCTTTTGCTGGTGGCTGGACTGTTGGTTGCTGATTGGAGATACCCTGACAACGAAGGTCAACATTGCCCCCAAGGAAGTCTACACTCTTCATCAGCAACAAGTAGTCTAGAGAGATCTACGCCTTTACCTTGTGACCTTCCCTGCCTACCTGGTGTTGGGGTTGGAAGGAATTGGAGTGGAAAAGGGCGGTAGATATAAGAACCCAATAAAGTAGCCAATAAATATGGTTACAGGGTTTTTCTGTGTAGCCCCAGCTGTCCTGGAATTCTCTTTGCAAATCAGACTGGCCTTGAATTCAGATATCCAGATGCCTCTGCCTCCAAGTGCTGGGATTAAAGGCTTATTCTCCCATGCCTGACCAAGACTCTTGTCTTAAAAAATAATAATAATTAAGAGCAGATATAAACAAGGGCTCCAGGGCTCCCGTTTGTAGTGATACATTTATTCTAAGGGGCATTTCAAGGTCACAACTGATTCCAGGGTGTCCCTTTGCAGACATTAAGAGTTGTGAGATGCTGGGCGGTGGTGGCGCACGCCTTTAATCCCAGCACTTGGGAGGCAGAGGCAGGCGGATTTCTGAGTTCGAGGCCAGCCTGGTCTACAGAGTGAGTTCCAGGACAGCCAGGGCTACACAGAGAAACCCTGTCTCGAAAAACCAAAAAAAAAAAAAAAAAAAAAAATTGTGAAATACCACCAAGCCTCAAGCAGGTGAACATAGGGAATAACTTAGCAGCCTAGGACTCCATTTGGTTTGGGCTGTATGCCCACTCCTCTTCCTGTAAAGCACTTGGCAACCTGGGACCCTTACCTGCATATGCCATGCACACATCCCTTTCTTAGCAATGTATCTAGCAACGTGCTAGCACACTAGGACACCTGCCTGTATGCACATACCAGTCTGAGCAATGGAATAGATTTCCCTTCCCCTTAATGGCTGTCACATTTGATAGATTCTATTAAATTTGTCCTCAAAGTGGATTTTTAGGGGGAAACCCCTACTTACCATTCTTATGCCTGTGTGTAAATGAACATGCGTATGACTTAAAGTCAGAATCATTGTGGGAAGGGATGTACACAGTTGGGAAATGGTTATAGAATAATCTGTCAATTGAAATAGAAACCTACAACATTTAGGAACTAGCTGCTCCTTTACACTCCATAAAAAGCCCAAGGGAATAACCTTTCTAATCTGTTGTTTTGCTTTGGATAAGGTAACTTTGCTACTTTGTAATACGAATACATCTTTCTTGTGTATAATGCCAAGACCCTGGGACTCCTGTCCACACCATCTGAGACCCACCACTAGTAGCAAGCCTGTTCCTTTTGTTTTCAAATTACAGCCTTGAACTTCTTTGGAAGAAGTGTGTCTCTGGGGTGGGCTTTGAGAGTTTATGCTTTACTGGTATTCCAGTTGGCTTATCCTGCTTCCTGCTTTGTGTTTGTGGTTGAAGAGGTGACACCCAGCCTCCTAACCTAGCTGCCTGCTGCTATTACAGACTTTCTCTCTGGACCCATAAATCAAAACGAACTCTTTCATAAGCATTTGGTCATGTCGTTTTATTACAAAATGTAACCAGTATACACTTTAAGAGGCTTCGTTTTTGTTTTTCATTTGTTGAGATGAACTCAGTACGTATCCTACCTTGAACTTGAGCTTAGCCTGCCTCTGGGCCAGGGCTTGTGGGCATGACAACCAGTCTTGGCATGGCTGCACCTTTGCAGAGAACACAGCCTGTCAGCATTCACTCTCTGATAACAAGGGAGGAGGTGTTCATCTTACGCTCCAGCTGATCCTTCCATGGAAGCTAATCTTAGAGATTATCGTCTCTGGTCATCTCAAACCCCTCTCTATAGGCACCTTATTAGTGTGTAAGATGAACCGATTTATTTATTCTGTGACAGGATCCTCCTGTGCCTCCGTCACTGGTGTCAAATTCCTAGGCTCAAGTGATCCTTTGAAAGCTGGGACGACCGGTACAAATGTTTATAAGAGCGGTTATCACAATTATTAGCACATGGGCGGTCTGCCACGATGTCAGCTGCCCCCGATGACAAGCTTGTGAAGTGGAAGGATCAGTTTGGCTCACAGACTTGGGGGCTCCATCGATTGTGGCCAGGAAGAGAATGTGGGGAAGAGATGGGGGTCCTGGGGTACCTACTGAGGGCACACTTACACTGAGCTAGAGACCTCCCAGGTGACCTCTTTCAGCGTTTCTTCCTCAGCAAGAATCCAGCTGTGGAGCACATCCTTACCACAGAGGACTTGGAAGGACAGTCAAGCACAGCATTTGAAGTGAGTTGGCACTTAACAGTATGGTTTGAAAGGTTTTGAATTCAGATTAATACTCTAGCCCCAGTTGGAATCTTCCGTGAGACCTGAACATGAAGTTCTGTTCCCTAGTGTGTCAAATTGGAATAAATATCTTCCTTAGAGACAAAGTCTCCCTAGGTAACCCTAGTGCTGGCCAGCCTGGAACTCATACGGTAGTCTCATACGGTAAACGTCTTGGGTAAATAGTAAATTATTGAAGGAGCTCATTGGTATCTTTGGTGTAACTGCAAGGGCTGTGTCAAGAGGCTCCCAGCTGCCTGTGACTCCAGTTCCAGGGGAATCTTATCAGTCAGCTGCATACAATAGTACACATACATTCACAGAGGCACACCTAGATACACACAAATAAAAGTAAAAACCAAAATGAGTATATTGAGTCAGTTTTATAAAAACAGCACAAAGATGATAAAATTACTGAATATATTCCTCAACATTTATTAGATGAATTCATGTTATATTTAAAGATCTTTCATTGCAAAATGAAATGACCTGGTTATAAGACAAAGGGTAGTCACTTCACATTTCTGCGTGCATTCTGATTCTGTTTCTGCTGGGTATGGTGGTCACACCCACAGTCACAGCACTTGGGAAGCCATGGCAGGAGGATCAAGAGTTCAAAGCTTGGGCTAGAGAGATGGGTCATCGAGCTGGCTCCACCTTTCAGAGCATATACTACTACTATTGCAGCTGTCCTGGGTTCAGTTCCTGGCACCCACACCAAGTAGCTCACACTGCCTATGGTTTCAGTTCTAGAAGATCCAGTACCTTCTGGCTTCCCTCAGGCATCTACATGCCTGTGGTGCATTCAGACACCTGCAGACCCACATCTATTTAAAAACAAACCTAAAAACACCTATAACTAGAAATAAATTCTATGAACCAGGCATTTGGGAAGAGCTTAGCAAGATGCCTCTTGTCTCTTGGGAGAGCTGGAATAGACTGGCAGTGTTGGGGAGCTTTACTCTTTATTTTTGAGACAGTCTCACTATATATCCCTAGGTGGTCTGGACTCTGTATGTAGACCAGGTGGGCATGTGATTTAGATCCTCCTGCTTCTGCCTCTAGACTGCTGAGATTTTTTTTTTTAAGATTTATTTATTTCATGTATGCGAGTACACTGTTGCTGTCTTCAGACACACCAGAAAAGGGCTTCAGATCCCATTATAGATGGTTGTGAGCCACCATGTGGTTGCTGGGAATTGAACTCAGGACCTCTGGAAGAGCAGTCAGTGCTTTTACCCACTGAGCCATCTCTCCAGCCCTAGAGTGCTGAGATTAAGATTTATTTACTTTTTAAGATTAGGGAATAGACAGTTTATTAAGAAAAGTGCACTTTAGTGGAGGAAGTGGTCCAGGTGGAGAAAGGGTAGATGCCCAGTGTCACCTAGTGCCTGGAAGATTGGGCAATCTGTTCTAATCTTATTGCTCCTCATCCTCTGGCTCTTTCCTTCATCTCTGTCTAGCTTGTTCTCTTCAACCTGTCTCTGAACAACTGTCCTGGTAAAACTGCCTGTCTGCACGGTTCTCTTAAGTAGCTTTCCTTTTCTTTCTCTTCTTGTGAGAGTTGGATATATCGTGTTCTGTCAGATCTTTCTCTGATTCATCAGTCAGATCTTTCTCTGATTCATCACTTTGTCTGCCACTCAATTAGACATCACTTTCACACATGGGTGCTTCTTCTACAAACTAACTTTACATTCATTGTTTGAGATTAAAGGTGTGGACTACAGGCCTGTCTGCATTCCAGCTAGGGGGAGTAAAGGTATGTGCTAAGGCTGAGCCACACCATAACTAGAAACAGCTTGTTTTTAGTAAATAGCAATCTCTGGGTTCATATTGTGATCAAATGCCCTGCAACAAGTGTGTTGCTGTATATAACAATTGTAGTTAGTATCAACATTTTATATGAATGATCCTAGTTCACATGTCCTAACACATTTAATTCCAGCAAAACCCAGGGCAGAGCTGAAGGTTTCTAATCATGTCCCTGAAATTGGCACGTGTCCCATCTGCTAGTGCTGAGATAGTCCAATTAGGGTTTTTCCCATTGCCTTTACTAAATTGACATTAGGAGGTGTGCGTATGCATATGTCTTAGGGTCTCTATTGTGTCAAACATCATGACCAAAGCAAGTTGTGGAGGAAAGAGTTTATTTGGCTTTTATTATAGCCCCTCACTGAAGGAACTCAAAACAAGGGAGGAACTCAAGTGGGACAGGAACCTGGAAACAGGAGCTGATGCCAAGGACAGAGAGGGGTGCTGCTTACTGGTTTGCTCTTTATGGCTTGCTCAGCCTGCTTTTTATAGAACTCAGAATCAACAGCCTGGGGTGGCCCTACCTACAATGGGCTGACCTTCCCACATCAATCACTAATTAGGAAAATATTCTATAGGTTTCCTATATCCCCAACTTATGGAGGCATTTTCTCAATCAAGGTCCCCTCTTCTCAGATGAGTATAATGTCATTTTGTCAAGATTATAGTAAAAATTAACCAGCATGGCTCTAAACTTTTATTTACATAAAAATCATCATTTACATTTTATGTTTATGGGTGTTTTGGCTGCATATATATGTGCACACTATGGGTACTGATGGAGGTGGTACTGGATCCCTGGAGCTGGGGCTGTGTTGAGGACCGAGCTAGCCCCACGTTCGGGCGGCCAAAAAAATGTCGAGGCCCGAGCAAAATGTTGAGGCCTGGGCTGCCCCAAGTTTGGGCGACCACTGTATTCCAGCCCAAGCTGCCGCTCCATTCCGAGGGTCGGGGTTCAGCAAGAGAGAGAGTGAGGATGGACTCGAAGAATGGAGAGCAGACAGAGTGTGTTTCAATCCCGTTTATTCTTCAGTCTCTCTTCTTAGTCCAAGTCCCAAGTCTTGAGTTCCTAGTTCCTAGTTCCTAGTGCCTCCAAGTTCCAAGTTACTTCTTCCAAGTTCTCTCCCAAGTGCCTGCTTCTCTGTCTCCTCTGACTGATTCTCTCATCTGTCTTCTGTCTGCCTCTCACCTTTATATGTCTCACTTCTAAGCCATGCCTTTTGGTCACACCTATCTATAATCATGCCCTTAGGTCTTGTCTCTAAATCTGATCTCTACACTTCTAAGTCACACTCTTAAGTTACACACCTTTAATCTCACACACCTTTAACCTCACACACCCAAGGTATCTAAACCAAGATTATCAGAGTGTGTTCAGCTGTTGTAGGCTATTGTAATCCAAGTCTCATGTCAGGGTATATGGCTCAAGATGGCTGCAAAGTTGATAGCCGCTTTCTGCTAAAAGTCAGCCCCCAACAGAGCTGGAAATCAAACCCTGGTCCTGTGCTTTTTGTTTTGTTTTGTTTTGTTTTTTTCAAGACAGCGTTTCTCTGTGAGCCCTGGCTGTCCTGGAACTCACTCTGTAGACCAGGCTGGCCTCGAACTCAGAAATCCTCCTGCCTCTGTCTCCCAGGTGCTGGGATTAAAGGTGTGCGCCACCACTGCCCTGCTGGTCCTGTGCTCCTAATGAGTGAGTCACTCCTCCAGGCTTAGGCTCCAGGTCAGAGGCATGCTGCTTTGGGGTTTGAGTGACAGTGGGCTAGCACCACTAAGTACCTTTGGCTCATAACCCTTGGCCTTCTGCAAGAGCAGAATGTGCTCTTAATCTCAGTTATCTTTCCCTCTTCCCCCCTCCCTTCTGCTCTTATCTCTTCTACTCCCCTCCCCTCCTCTCTCTTCTTCTTTTTCTCTCCTCTCCCCCACCTTTCATTTTGTGAGACATGGTCTCACTCTGAAGCCCAGGCTGGTTTGGAATTCATGATGTAACCCAGACTGGCTTGGAACCCACAGTAATTCTCCTGCCTCACAGGTTTCCAAGAGCTGGGATTTTAGGCATGAACGGCCATACCTGGTCAGGCCACGTTCTGAAGCTGTTTTTAAAGAGGCCTTCCAATTTTCTTTAATTCAAAGTACTAAACATGCCTAAGTGTCAGACTCAGTATTATGAGCTCCAGTGTTAAAACCCACCAACCAATTAAACCTTATTTGCCAGATGTAGCAAATTATAGGATAAAGAGTTTTATACACACATAACACAAATACATATAGCAGTTATGCGAAATTCAAATTTAACTGCATCTATCCTCTGTCTGGCAATACTAGCTTATATAACATGCCGAAGTAATACATCAGACTGTCTGTGATCTCCCAAGGTTCTGCCTCTCCTCCACTGTGCACAAATTTCTCGGCCTTTTTGTCTCTCGAAATGAAAGGTATTAACTCCGCACACAGGTGTACTGATGGCTGCTCGAATCCTGCTTTGACACTTGTTTCCTAAAGTGACTTCCAGTACAGGTCGCACAGGACTGGCAGGAGGCCGACCGCCCGACTCCAAGATGGCGCCTGCTCTCGACTGCCAGGAGTCAAGATGGCGGCCCGTGACCACGCCTGCGCTCTCCGCTCTCCTCCCCTTCGGCTCGCTGGGGCGGGGGGCGCGACTCCGGTTGCCGTGCGCCGGTTGTCTTCCACCGCGGAGGCTGTCGCCGCGGCTCACAGTCGCGCGCCATGCAACTCCTCTGCTGGTGGCAAGTACTGCTGTGGGTGCTGGGCCTTCCGGCCCGCGGCCTGGAGGGTGAGTGCGGACGCGGTCGGGCTAAGGCGGCTGCGTGGGGCGACGCGCTGCCACCCGCGGGCGGTGCGGGACGGTCGTGGCGGTGCGGGCGGTGGAGGCTGAGCCTGCCCAGGCCCCTCAGCAGGCCTGACCCGCTACCCTTTGCGGTGCGCACTTTATCACTGACCATCAACAACAGACACCTGACTTTTGTTGTGGCCGGATCAGAATCCCAGAGCTCCGAGTGATGCGCTACCTCACAACCTCATTCAGTCCTCCCAGCAGCCGGGAGACAGCTTCCATTACTACCTTCATTTCACAGGCTGGAGATGGGGAGGCTCGGAGGGAATAAATAATTTGCTTGTTCGCACTTTCTAGTAAATACCAGAGTCTGAAGTCTCTGACTTCAAAGTTCATGCTGGAGTCTATCCTGCTGGGCCACTTTTTCAAAGTGGCCACTCTTGCTCAGGAGTTATCTGTATGGAGGGAAACACCAGAGAACCAACCTCAGATTCCTGGGGCCCGTGTTTATGTGGGGACCCCTTTAAGTGAGGAAAGGAGCCATTCTGGGCTAGAATGGGGAGCAGAGAGAGAGGACTTCTTAGCTCATGGCTCCTTATCCACTCCTATTAAATGCTATTTCTTTCTTTTCTTTTTATTTTATTTATTTATTGCTTGTTTGTTTATTTGTTTTTTGAGACCGTGTTTCTCTCTGTAGCCTGGTTGTCCTAGAACTTACTCAGTAGCCCAGGCTAGCCTCTAACTCAAGAGATCTACCTGTCTCTGCCTCCTGATGCTGGGATCAAATGCCACCACCGCCTGGTTTACACCAAACTTTTTTTTTGTTGCTCTTGCTGTTTTGAGACAGCCCAGACTGGCCCCCGACTTCTTGATCCTCCTAGCAGTCTAGAGCTGTGATTAAAGACTCACTGTTTCCATTTAGGGATGCCCACCCTGAAACTGAGATTCAGAACCTAAATCCTCTTTCAGCATTATGCAGCCAGAGAAGAGGGTCTGTGATGGAAGCCAGTGTCTGTCAGGTCTCACAGCCAAAATTTGGAATTTTCATTCTATTTAATCACTAGCCTTAAAAGTGAAGATTCATGGAATAATGGACTCTCTAGACTTCTTTCTCAAAAAGAAGGCACTGAAACAAACAGAGAATGGGATCAGAGTTTGTAATAAGCCCCGGCTCCCTCCACCAGGGGTTATTACAGGCCTGTGGTGTTCCTTACCAGAAAGCAGCAAGGCTGGGAAACTGCTCCCTTTGACCTGTGCTAGCTGTCTTAAGGTTCTAGGTGGGTGCAGCAGCAGCAGCCACCATATGAGGTGGCACAGGCCTGTGATCCCAACCCAGCATAGGTGGAGGCAGAAGCACCAGGAGTTCAAAGCCTGAAGTAGACAAAAGAATCAAATCAATATTAGGTTTAGTTTCTCTACACTCAATGCATACGTTAATAGTTCCTCACTAAATACTCAGATTTCCCAGGGGTAATAGTCACTGTGAAATTGTTGCAAAATGTAGGATACATTCACACATCCATGCAGACCCTGAAGACAGCACCAACTGACTCGGTAGTATTGGTTATGTGGCTAGGCTATAGACTGGGCATAAAGGAACCTTTACTAGCTGGTTCCTCCTCCAAGCAGCTGAAAATACAAGTTAATTTCCCCCAGCAGATACTATTGACCAGCTAGTATTTGGTTTTAGGGATGCTGCCCAGTACCTAGGAATGGGAGTGAACACCTGGCCCTGAGATCTGAGATCCTGTAGTAGTTTTTACTAGGGAGTCCAATAGCAGATTGTTAGTTTGTTACTTTTTTTTTTTTTTTTTTTTGGCATGTGTCACAATGTAGCCCATTCTAGTTTGAAATCACAGAACTCCCCCTGCCTCAGGTTCCCTATGACTGGGATTATAGGTGTGATCTACCACAATCAGCTCACTGAGTCTTTCCATGAATCCTGTACTGCTGGGTAGCAGTGTGCATGGGAGGGTTAGACAAGTAGAGGGCCTGCCTTCCTATGTGGAGGGCAAGGCGGGTGTAGAATGGATACAGATTATTAAGTGAATTATAAGGGTGGAAAATACATCAAGGGAAGCCATTGGGTGCCATCTGGAGACTGCTCACCCTGCTCTAAGTGTTAGGATGAATGTCCTATAAGTGAGATGTAGTGCTTTAGAGTGAGGGGAGACTAAGTATCTGTAGTATACCACCCAGGAGATAGCCAGATTAGTTAGAAGAGTAGATTAGGGTTTACCCCCCAGTAATTGTCAAAGCCAAATAAAACAACCATAGCTGGAGTCTCAGTTATTGGTAAGCTAGTTGGGGATAAGCATAAATTGATTCTACTACAAAGGCCACCACCATTGTTATTTTCTTTTTTTTAAAGATTTATTATTTTTTTTTTTACTTATATGAGTACACTGTAGCTGTCTTCAGACACACCAGAAGAGTGCATCAGAGCCCATTACAGATGGTTGTGAGCCATCATGTGGTTGCTGGGAATTGAACTTAGGACCTCTAGCAGAGCAGTCAGTGCTCTTAACCACTGAGCCATCTCTCCAGCCCCCATTGTTATTTTCTTAGTGTCTTTGTTTTTTTTTTTTTTTTTTTTTTTTATTTTTCGAGACAGGGTTTCTCTGTGTAGCCCTGGCTGTCTTGGAACTCACTCTGTAGACCAGGCTGGCCTCGAACTCAGAAATCCGCCTGCCTCTGCCTCCCAAGTGCTGGGATTAAAGGCGTGGGCCACCACTGCCTGGCCTTAGTGTCTTTGTTATCTTTTCCTAACTGGTTGTCTGCACTGCAGTTTTTTGTTTGTTTGTTTTTTGCTTTGTTTCACGTGGCAAATCGCAGGTTCCTAGTGTGTTCTGGGTTTGCCTTTTTACTTGGCATCTTTTTACACAGCATCCCTGTCTGTGTTCTCCAGAACTGGAGATGGTAGTGGCTCTCTTATAGTAAAATGGAAATTTTTTTCTCTATCGGGGTAGGTCTCACTTTGGAAGATAATTGTCTTTGAGGTTTACTTGCTTTCAAATTAAGTATGACAACATGCTGCCCTGCTTTAGTTGCAGAGGACAGTGACCACACGTGGGAGGAGGAGCGACCTGTCCCGGATCTCCAGGTTGGAGCTGTGTACCTGAATGAAGAAGAGGCTGCCCAGGGCCATCGGGGCCAGGCACGAGTGGTAGAGCCCACTGAGGCCTCTCTAGGTTCCCGTGGAGATCCCATGGTGGTGCTCTCGGTGATTCCTGGGACAGCTGAGGACCAACGGAGCGCCGAGGCCCGCGATGGCACCTGCAGTGCGCAGGGAGAGGAGGACCCGCAGTGCGGCCGAGAGAACCTCTTCGGACTGCAGGGTGCAGGCGGCTTCCAGGATCGGGAGGAGGAGTACTATGCTGAGCCTGGAGTGGCTGAGGCTGAGCCCGTAGCCACCGAGGATGCCAACAGCACCGACAGCCTCAAGTCCCCCAAAGTGAACTGCGAGGAGAGGAATGTGACCGGGCTAGAAAACTTCACTCTGAAGATTTTAAATATGTCTCAGGTAGGAAGCATGTGTTAGTGTCTGTCCGTCTCTATGTCACTCTCGTCTCTGTCTTTCTCTTCAAATTCACCTTACGATCTAACACTTATAACTTTCAGGTTAGTCTCCAACCCCTGAGCTCAGGTGGGCGTGTGCAGAGCATGCTGCCGCAGCCTCCTCTCTGCTCAGTCTCATGCCTGGTACTCCGTGAGGACAGTGTTGAACGACTGCCGCAGCCTGCTGCCGCTCTGATTTGACAGGTCTCATGTATCCAAGGTTGGCCCTGAGTTTGCTGTGTAGCTAAAGATGACCTATGACTTTAGACGTTGACTCTCCTGCCTCTGCCTCTGGAGTGCTGGGATCATAGGCCTGCACCACCATGCTTAATATTATGAGGTACTGGGGATTTGTATTCCAGCCCTGCTGTCTTAAAAAGCAAAGTTGCTGTTTAGGTGACTAAAAGCTAGTTGTTCTTATAAGAATCTTACCGTCAAGGCCATGGAAAACATCCTCCGGGACATCTAGGTGCTTGGGATCAGAATCACAGCATTTTCTTTTCTAGAGCTGAGATTAGCTCAATAATAGAGCGCGTGCCTCACTTGTGTAAGGCCCTGGGTTTAATCGCCAGCATCACCAAAAAATAAATGTTTTTTTTTTTTTAAGTCTGAATGAGGGGCTGGAGAGACAGCATACTGCTCTTCCAGAGGACCCAAGTTCAATTCCCAGCACCCACATTGGATGGCTCACAATCACATGTAATTCTAGCCCCAGGGAATCCAGTGCCCTCTCTGGCCTCCTCCAATGCCTGCACTCAGGTACACATACCCACATTCAGATACACATACATGATTAAAAAATAATAAAAATAAATAGTTTTTTAAAGAAAAAATCAGAATGACTAAAACTGCAGGTTGACATTTGTGCTGGAAAACATGTCACAGTGCTGAGGTTCCCTTCTCTCTGAAGACCGTGGCTCTGGAAACCTTAGCTCTCAAGACAATGGTGGCTCACTGTCGGGGAGGGCATGGCATAGTTAATTCATGCCGATTCTCTAGGGGCTGGGGTCAGCCTGGCTCACATTCCCTCTAGAGTGCACTAAACACTGTCCTCAGGCCCTGCAGGACTGTTTTGTTGTCACAGGTATGACCAAGCCAGTCTGGGTTGCAGCTCGAACACTTGGGGCAGGAGCGGTGCTCCCTTGATTTGGCCCTGTCGACTTGCACTAACCTTTGGCCTCACACATTGATCTTAGCTCTGGCAAGATGACAGTTTGAAAGTGTTCGATGTTGTCTTAGGGCTTCATTGCTATGAAGGGACAACATGACCAAGGCTGCTTTTTTTTTGTTTTGTTTTTAAAGATTTATTTATTTATTTTATGTATGGGAGTACACTGTAGCTGTCTTCAGAACAGGGCATCGGATCCCATTACAGATGGTTGTGAGCCACCATGTGGTTGCTGGGATTTGAATTCAGGACCTCTGGAAGAGCAGACAGTGCTGTTAACCACTGAGCCATCCTTCCAGGCCAACCAAGGCAACTCTTATAAAGACAAATGTTTAATTGGGGCTGGTTTACAGTTTCAGTGGTTTAGTCTGTTATCAACATGGCGGGCAGTATGCAGGCAGACAAGGAGCTGGAGGAGCTGAGAGTTCTACCTCTTGATCTGAAGGCAGCAAAAAAAGACTGGAATTCCCTACTGGGCAGAGCTTGCACATAGGACCTCAAAGCCCACCCCCATAGTGATACATTTCCTCCAACAAGGCTACACCTCCTAATAGTGCCACTTCCTTTGGGCCAAGCATTTAAACACATGAGTCTTTAGGGGCCAAACTTATTCAAACCACCACAGATGTGTCACCTTTTTCTTTTCTTTTTCTTTCTTTCTTTCTTTCTTTCTTTCTTTCTTTCTTTTTTTTTTTTGGTTTTGGTTTTGGTTTTTGGAGACAAGGGTTTTCTCTGTGTAGTCCTGGCTGTCTTGGAACTCACTCTGTAGACCAGGCTGGCCTCGAACTCAGAAATCCACCTGCCTCTGCCTCCCAAGTGCTGGGAATAAAGGCGTGCGCCACCACTGCCCAGCATGTTACCTTTTTCTTACTGTAACAAATCTATAAATACCAGGAATAATCAACTTAACAGGAGGAAAAGCTCATTTTAGCTCACAGTTTTGGAGCCATCACTGGGCTCCATTGGTTCTGGGCCTGTGATGAGGCAGCATACCACGGTGGGGCACATGTTGGAAAAATACATCACCTCCCAGTGAAGAGGCGGTAGATCTTTGTGAGTCTGAAGTCAGCCTGGTCTGTATAGTGGGTTCCAGGTCAGCCAGAGCTACACAGTGAGACCCTTTTAATGAAACAAAATAAAAAGGGATCAAGGCCCAACAGTCCCTTCATGCTCCAGGGGCTGGAGCTAGCTCAGAGGTTAAGAGCCCTGTCTTCTCTTGCAGAAGACCTGGGTTCAATTCCTAGTACCCACATGGTTTAGCTCCCAGCACCCATCTGTGTAACTGTGGTTCCAGGGGATTGGTGCCCTCTTCTGGTCACCACAGGCACCAGGCACACTTGTGAGCAGAAGACTAATAAACAACAGTTGGGCATGTTCCAGTGACCTATGACTTTCCAGTAGAGCTTAGCGTTTTCTTTTTTAAATAAAGATTTACTTATTTATTTTATGTATGTGAGTACACTGTCCCTGTCTTCAGACACACCAGAAGAGGGCATCAGATCCCATTACTGATGGTTGTGAGCCACCGTGTGGTTGCTTGGGAATTGAACTCAGGACCTCAGGTTCTCTGGGAGAACAGTCAGTGCTCTTAACCACTGAGCCACTTCTCCAGCCCAGAGCTTACTTACCTTCTAATGCTGGAACTACTATCCAATAGCTCCACAGGCTGGGACTAAGCCTCCAGCAAACGTTTCTAATTACGCAGTTAAGATGCCTGCTGCTCTAACAGTAGACCTGAGTTCTGTTTCAAACACCACTGTTGAGCATCCCATGACAGCCTGTAGTCCCTGTCCCAGGGGTCTAATGCCCTCTGCTGGCTTCCCTGGGTATCTGCATGCGCATATATGTGCAAACGTGCATACATACTCACAGACACAACAAAAATCTTAAAAGATCTAAACCATAGCATTTGAGATGTACAGTTCAGTGCCATGGTGCACAGATGCCATGGTGGTCTGTGTATGCTGTGAGTACTTAGTATTTGAGTTGACTGGTTAAGAAAACACTGAAGTAGCTTTGGGAAAGCGTAGAGATGAGCGTGCCTCCTCATTCAGAGTGCATTTCTGCTGACTCCTGTTCTCATCAGTCTCTGTCCTCTCTGCCCTCCTGCCTTTCACTCACTCGAGCAGCAGTGTCCTCTTTCTTGGGCATCCTTTCAGAAGCACACAGGTACATTGTCTTTGTTTTGTAGCCCTGACTGTCCTGGAACTTGCTATGTAGACCAGGCTGGCCTTGAACCTAAAGAGTTCCTTCCTGTCTCCTTGCCTAGCTGACACATGTATACTTAATGCTGACCTTAACCATTATCCTTTTCTTTGCAGGACCTCATGGATTTTCTAAACCCAAATGGTAGCGACTGTACGCTGGTCCTCTTCTACACCCCGTGGTGCCGGTTTTCTGCCAGCCTGGCTCCTCATTTTAACTCCCTGCCTCGGGCGTTTCCGACACTTGGCTTCTTGGCACTGGATGCATCTCAGCACAGCAGGTACCCTTGACTGAGTGTGGCTTGTCTTTTCGGCTAATGGTCATGGTCACGTGGAGCCCTTGTTGATTAGTCTGCAAATAGGGAAGGCAGATGGGGCTTTGTAACAGGCTGCTGGGCATCAGGCTCCTGGGAGCTGGTGGTTTCCAGTTCTAGAAACCCCCAATGAAATGGTCCTGTTCTGCATGTGGTGGGTAGAAGAGTGGCAGGTAATAGGACCAGAGGACCTTGGAGGGTCTAGGCCAGACTCCATTAGTACACGTGGTACCATAGTAGGGTGTCTGTCTGTGCGGGTAGCCTGCCTGCAGTGTGGTTCCTAGCCCTGTGCTGTGCTGTGCCTATGTGTGGTTCTCTAAAATTGTCATCTTTTAAAAGCTCTCTCATCTATTTATTTTTAACATCTGTATGTGGGTGTTCTGGCTGCATAGATGGCTGTGTGCTACACGCCCATGATGGACAGAAGAAGGTTCTGGATCCCTTGGAACTAGAGTTATGTGAGCCACTATGTGGGGTGCAGAGAATCAAACCTAGGTCCTCTGGAAGAGCAGCCGGTGCTCTTAACCGTTGAGCCATCTCTCCAACCCTCTATGCCCCTTTTAATCTTAAGAAAATGTACATACCTGTTTTTGTGCTTGTGCATATGTATGTGGGTACCTGCAGAAGTTAGGAAAGGGTGTCAGGCCCCGACAGCTGACAGGAGATGGTGAGCGGTGGAGATGGAGTTTCAGGTGCCCCAGAGCTGGAGTTAAGAAAGTGTAAGAAAGTGGTGAGCACTGGGCATGATGTGTGTGTGTGTGTGTGTGTGTGTGTGTGTGTGTGCGCGCGCGCGTGTGTGTGTGCGTGCGTGTGTGTGTGTGCGTGCGTGTGCGCGAGCGCGTGTGCTGGGGACCAAACTGCGGTTCTCTTAAGAGCACTGTGCACACTTGACTACTAACCCGTCTCTCTAGCGTCTCATTTTCTTTCCCTGTCTTTTCTTTTTCTTTCTTTCTTGTTAATTTGGTGGTTTTTTTATTTTTATTTTGTTTTTTTTTTTGTTTTGTTTTGTTTTGTTTTTTGAGACAAGGTTTGGCTGTCCTCAAACTTACTCTGAAGATCAGTCTTGACCTGGAACTCAGAGATCTGTCTGCCTCCACCTCCTGAGTGCTGGAATCAAAGGCATGTGCCACTAATGCCTGGATATCTTTTCTTTCTTTCTGTTATTTTTTGTTTGTTTGTTTGTTTGTTTTTGTTTTTCGAGACAGGGTTTCTCTATACAGCCCTGGCTGTCCTGAAACTCATTCTGTAGACCAGGCTGGCCTCAAACTCAGAAATCCACCTGCCTCTGCCTCCCAAGTGCTGGGATTAAAGGCGTGCGCCACCACACCGCCCGGCTATCTTTTCTTTCTTTATACCTAATTCCATTTTTTTTTTTTTGAGACACAGGCTCACTCTGCACCTCAGACTGGCCTTGAATTCTCAGCGGTCCTCATGCCTCAGCCTCCCAAGTGCTGAGGTTACAGGCATGAGCCAGCACACATATATTTACTCTTGTGTGCATATTACAAGTTATGCATTAATGTAATACACACTTAATATATTAATAAGTGAATGTACCCCCTTGTAGTGACATTATCCTTGCTTATACTTCTATATTGTTCACAGGACTTGTTAATCTCCTCTTCCTTGGGCAGGTCAGTGAGTTTGCACTGTTACCCAGGAGACAAGAGAACAACCGTAGGCTGTTCATCAATATGCCTGCCTTGACTTTTATCCTTATTTTTTTTAAATACTTATTTATTTATACATGTTTTCATTGTTTATGAAAAAAATAAATTGTCCCTAAAGTTAGTAACTATTGTTTTATTGAAGATTTAAAAAAAATTATGGTATATTAGGGTCCGCTAGAGGAACAGAGATGATAGAATGAATATATATATATATATACACACACACATTAAACAGGAACTTATTAGAGTGGCTTACAGGCTGTGGTCCAGCTAGACCAACAGTGGCTGCCTCCTGATGGAAAAGGCCAAGTATCTGGTAATTGTTCAGTCTACGAGTCTAGATGTCTCAGCTGCTCTCTAGTCTGCATTGGAATCCCAAAGAAGTACGTTCAAATATCAGTGAAGGAATGCCTCCCAAGCAGGATGGAAGACCTGCTAGCTAGAGTGAGGGCAAGCGGGCAAAGAGCAAAGCCTCCTCCTTCCATGTTCTTTTATGTAGGCTGCCACCAGGAGGTACGACCCAGTTTTAGGGTGGGTCTTCTCTCTTCAGATAATCCAATCAGGAAGATACCTCACAGATGTATCTACCTGCTTGGGTTTTAGTTGATTCCACATGTGGTCAAATTGACAACCAAGATTAGCCATCACACGTGGAATGTGAGTGTGTACATGTATGTGGAGGCAGAAGAGAGTGGCAGATACTTGGAGCTGAAGTGGCAGGCAGTGGTGACCTGCTTCATACAGGTCCTCTAGGAGAGCACTATGTGTGTGCTCTTAGCTACTCAGCTGCCCCTTCAATCCTAACTTGGTAACTCCTCTGTCTGCTTCCGGAAAGTATGCACATAGGCCTAAGAGATGCCAATGCTTGTCAAGCTCCGAGGCACACAGTGCTCTGGGATTAGGTCGGCCTTCTTCCCTGCTCTCCCTTCCAAAGGCTTTGGCATCCTCCTTGCTGCCTTCTTTGCCTCCATTAAGTGCCTCGATTATGGAGGACACTTTTTCATTACAGGGGTGGAACATGTGCTTGATTGTATGCCAACATCGGAATGGCACAAGCACCATTGCTCATCCAACACTGCTTGTTAGTGGGGAGAAACTGAGGCACGGTGAGGTTGGGCAGTGTTCCCAAAGTTCATAGCTGGTTCTGTCGTCAAACTACTGCCGACCCTGGACTGGCCGTGTGAAGGCAAAAGAAGCCTGCAGGCCTCGTCTGCCAAGTCCGCCCTTCCTAGTTGAGCCTCCTGGTGTGTAGATTGAGTCATGGATTCCTTTGCACCAATTTGGGAAAGAATTGCCAACTCGATTCTGATCTTTTTGGAAGGAAGGGATGGCCATTCTGAAGTTTGAAGGTTTTTTCTTTCTGTCAAGAAAATTGACACACTATGCTTTATCCATGAATTAGAATTTTCTGGTCTGTGTTGTTTTGACATTTGGAATCACTGGGTCGTGGCTGGAATCATGTGCTAATACCAACTGACTTGGATTGCAGAGCAGGACTGCCCTAGCCCTGACCTATAAGGCAGTGGCAAGGAACAGAGCAAAAGTCAAAAGTTCAAGTCTCAAAAACCTGGTTTTTGATATCCAACTGGTTGCTAGATATCCACCAGTTTTCACGGGGTAGCTGCACAAGAACATGTTTTGGGACCTCTAACTTTTGCTTCCTTTCTCTCCCAGCCTGTCCACCAGATTTGGCACTGTGGCTGTCCCTAACATCTTGCTGTTTCAAGGCGCTAAGCCCATGGCGAGGTTTAATCATACAGATCGGACTCTGGAAACACTGAAGATCTTCATTTTCAATCAGACAGGTGTGTAGAAATACTGTCCAGGGAGGAAGGGATTTCATTTTGTTTTTGAGACAGGGTCTCCCTGTGTAGCCCTGGCTGGCCTGGAATTTGCTCTGTAGACCAGGCTGGCCTTGAACTCAGAGAGCTCTTTATGTTAGTAGTAGCATACAGTGTATCTTCTTTAGTCTGTATCGCAGCTAACTACTATGTTTGTAAACTTTAGCTGAATGTTGGGTGCTTATGATTTATTTGTTTTTATTGTGCTGAGTTCCATTTATTAATCCGTTTGCAGAGGATGCATTAATTCCTTAGTGTTTGCCAAAACGTATGGCCCTATGGCTTATTCCTTGTAAACATTTGACTGTGGTAAGTTGAAGAAATGTGTTCCTCTGGAGACTCCCTTTCTCACAGCCGTCTAGCTGCGACTGTGAGCATCCATCTTCAATGCCTAGAACACGCCTCAGTGCACATTGTTCTCGGTTTTCTTCTGACACTAAAGAGCAAAGACCCTCCTTATCTCAGATTATCTCAGTGCGGGCTGAGAGTACTGTAGGGTTGCTGGGAACTCTGAGCCTCGTGCTGGACCCTGACTCACCAGTCACTGAGGAGTCAACAGGAGAGAAAGCCATTGTGTTCAGTGATTGCGAGGAGCTCTAGGTGCCTGGCATCTTTGGTGATCACTGCTCGGTGGTGGGTAATTGTCTTCTAGGTCTTCCAGGAACTCATTTAAAGGCATCTTGATAACCTGTGGGAACTTCTGAGAGTAGCTTTATTTTGTTGAACTTTGGTCTTAAAAGAACAAAAGGTAACTCTTAAGAGCACATTGACTAGAAAAGCTCCACAGAGTCAGAAATTCTGGAGTTTTAGCTTTGAAAGGCTGGAAGGATTCCTGATCCTTTGATGTGGTGGGAAGAAAGGCGAGTTACAAATCACCCTGACATGCAAGTGAAATCCTTCCAAGATATGCTTGAGGTGGTGTTTATTTTAGGGTTGCTTGTCATTTTGCATGCCATGCATCATACTTCAGACGAGCCTCAGATGTGTTTTTTTTTTCTGATTTGGAACAATTAATTTCTCTTTCAGGTATAGAAGCCAAGAAACATGTGGTGGTAACGCAAGCTGACCAAATGGGCCCGCTCCCCAGCACTTTGATAAAGACCGTGGATTGGCTGCTTGTGTTTTCCTTGTTCTTTCTAATTAGTTTCATTATGTATGCTACCATCCGCACTGAGAGTATTCGGTGGCTGATTCCAGGACAAGAGCAGGAACACGCAGAGTAGAGACGGAACTGAACCGGAACAAGAGGGGCCTCAGCCCTTCCTTCATCTGCAGACTTAGCATTACAGCCACTAATGTGCGGACTTGCAGCGGAAGTCAGATTCAAGAATCATGTTCTTGTTAAACTACTGAAAGGCTGAAAAGATTTCATATAAATGTGTTTTTACTATGGCGATCAGCAGGTACAAACGTGTTCACTAGAACTGACTGTTCTTCTTTTTAATACTGAACACAATGAATTTCTCTTCTAGTGGCGTTAAGCAGGAAAGTGTTGTCTGAGAAGAGGAGCTGGGTTGGAAAGTGTGGGCTAAGACCAGAAATGTGGGCTAGGATGGGGACGTGTGGGCCTACCACAGGACCAGTGAAAAATAAAGTCACTGAAAGAACTCACAGTGGTTTCGCCTGTTTCTAGGAATGGCAGCCATTAGGAGAAAATAAATGTTCTAATTAAAGCACGTTAATTCTGTGCTAGAGCACAGAGTTTAGCCAGTTATGTGTCAGCATGCATTATTCGAACCTTAAAACCCTGAACACAGCTAGATGGAGATCCAAAGGAAGTATAAAACCCTGTTCTTGCCTGAAGGTTGAGCCTGGTCTAGTTTACGACACATTTAGAGAAGGGACAACATGGGCCGCTCAGATGGCTTAGCAGATAATGGTGCTTGCCACCAAGCGTGGAGACCCGAGTTCAATCCCTGTGTTCCACACAGTGGGAGAACTGATTCCTGACCTCTTCTGACCTCTGCATGTACACGGTAACATGCATCCCCTCCACACACCTATTAAAAATGTAACGTTTTATAGAGACAGCATGTAATTTATACAAACCTCTTGAAAGCCTGTTCTTTAAACTGGGACATGACCATCAGTTGCCTAATGGGAGTCTATGCTTTGTGGTTTTTGAGCTAGGGTCTCATTATGCAGCCGTGGCTGCCCTGGAACTCAGAGAGATTCCCCTGTGTCTGCCTCCGTGTTTTAGACATTGGCTCAGCCCTCAGCTTCTGTAGATGTCACTCCGTCACGCCCACCTTTCTCTTGCTGCTTTATGAGATTTGATTGAGAAGCCATGGTTTCAGCCAGTGGCATTAAGGTGGGAAAGTGACCCTCTACTACTTTGTTAACATACCTACCGATTGGTTTTCAGTTCTAAGCTTTTCTCTCCCTCTTCTTCCACTGTGTAGCCCAGGCTGGCCTCAAACCTCAGGCCTGTCCTGAAATCCGAGATTCCAGGTGAGTACCACATGCCCTGGAAGAATCCTCACTTTAATATATACATGTCAAGAATAGTTTCCATGATCATAAACATTTGGTGTAAATACTAAAACCAGTAATTTTACCCCTGGTACCTGATCCTTAGGCATGGGAGCCTAAGAGATCCACACTGTTACCCAAGTTATTTTAAGTCAGTGCTTACCTTCCGATTCCCCAAGTTTTGCTTTTCTAGATTGTTGTATCTTGTCAATCAGGCAAAAGAAGTCTAAATTTTAGGTTATTTTGAAGCTTTATTCTTTTTTCTAGGTCCATTTGAGAGATAAGACTGCTAACAATTGTGAAACCAATCTTAAACGTGCTCTTTAATATATCCCTTTGCCAAATTCTCCGTAAAATAGATAAAAATTTTTGAGACAGGGTCTTGCTATGTAGCCCAGGTTGGGCTGCAACTCCCAACGATCCTCCTGCCTCTGCCTCTGCCTCTAGAATTCTGAGGTTACAAGTGTGTGCCACCGTGCCTGGCAAATTGGTAATATTAATGTGCTAATTTAGAAAAACTAATGGAGTCGTGCATGGTGGCACATATCCAGAATCCCCAGCTCCTGGGAGGTGGAGAACGATGTTCCATGTAACTCTGTACCTGGGCTTCCTGAAACTGTCTCAAGAAAGGATTACAATAAAGTTACTTAGTAAAAAACCAAAAAGATATAAACTGAGCTAAAAAGCTGCAACATTTTACTCAAAACTCACCACTATGTTAAAACCCCCACACTAGGGGTTTCGAAATGAATTTTATTGTCAGTTACATCGCAAGAAAGAAAATGGCAAAAGAATAAAGATTAATATACACACGTGGCATGTAAAAGAACAGTTGTCTCCACCCGTCCCACAGATGCACCTGTGCGTGCATGCTGCATGGTCGAGCTGCAGAAAGGAGCGAGCTCAGCGCGGCGGCCGGAGTCGCGGCAGCCGAGTCTTTAAGCTCTGACCACGGCAGCGGTGGCCCCGCGCACCCCGGCTGCTCGCCGCGCGGAGGGCGCTCGGTCTGCCGCGAGTCCCTGCGGGCGCGGCGGCCATCCGCTCGGGGGCCTTCGGCGCCTGCGCCGCGTCAGGCAGCGCGCCGGGCAGCCCGGGGCCATGGCGGCGGCGGCGGTGGGAGCGCGCGGCGCGGGGCGCTGGTTGGCGGCGCTGTGCAGCCGGGGCGCGAGCGGGGCGGCCATGGTGAGTGCGGCCGGCGCGGGCCACCGGGCCTTCCTTCGGCTGGGTGGGGGCGGCTCCGCGCGCAGACCCGCAGCTCCCACGCCGTAGGCCCCGCGCGGGGGAGGGCGAGGCTGGGGGACATCCGTGAGTTCGAGGCCAGCCTGGGTTCCGTAGTGGATCCTGCCTCAAACAAAACAAAGCTCCCCAGACAGCCTCCGCTGTAGTGTTTGAGCTTGCTCACCGGAAACAATATCGTGGGAAAAAAAAGTCTAAATATGAAGATTAGTTGTGAAGCCAATGGGCCGTGGCCATTCCGTGTGCTGCGAGCGGTCCTAGGGAAGCCCCTTAAGTGGCCAGCTAACCGTGTTGTCTTGGGTTAGGGGGCTTTAGGAAGAATTAGTAATAACCTCCCCGCTTCCCCTAGTTTTGAAGGGCACATCGATTTTTTTTTTTTCTCACCACTTTTAAAGAGGACATTTAGTTTTCTTACTTCAGACTTTAGAATTTTGGCGGTGCGTTTCGGCTTGTAATTCTTGCATCTAGTGAGGCTGAGGCAGGAGGATTACCACGCAGCCGGAGAGGAGTGTTGTGAGACCATCTGAGGGGGTGCATTGAAGGTGTGAGGGCTGGAGGGGAGGGAGAGTAAACCGAGGGTAAGTTTTTTAAACACGCAGCTCCATCTAGTGGAAAATGTAGCGTGAAGCTCACCGGTTCATTTACAGGAGCTCATTGGAGCCCATCGATAAGTTTTTTTTTTTTTTTTATGAATAAGCCATAGACATAATTTATTTTCCTGTAAAATCTCTATAATGATTTTCCCAAAATAAATCATTTTTCTTATATTACACAGTAGAATTGTTGAAGTCAGAAAATTATGTTGAGAACGTCCATTGTTTTTGACTAATGACTTTAGAGATTTTTTTCCTGGTGTAATCCAGGACTAGTCATTGCATTTGGTTAACATTTTAAAAATTAATTTAATTAAAGTAATTTTTCATACAGGTGTATTTAGGTATGCTAAACTCTGCTACCTTTCCTACCTGGTTCCTTTCTTCCAATAAAAGAAGGAATGAAATTTCATTTTACTTTGTTAATGGATACGTTTCATGTAGCTGAGGCTGACCTTGAACTCAGATACATTCCTACTTCAACCTCCCAAGTACTGAGGACACAAAAGCATGTGCTACCACCCTCGATGTGAAATTTCTTTAATATAAAACATTTCTAGCCGGGCGGTGGTGTCGCACGCCTTTAATCCCAGCACTTGGGAGGCAGAGGCAGGTGGATTTCTGAGTTCGAGGCCATCCTGGTCTACAGAGTGAGTTCCAGGACAGCCAGAGCTACACAGAGAAACCCTGTCTGGAAAAAAACCAAATAAATAAATAAATAAATAAATAAATAAATAAATAAAAATAAAAATAAAAAAAATTTCTATACAACTTGATTGCTGCCACCCAGCTGTGTCTCAGGGCACACTCATGCACTGATCTGTGCTGGTGATCTTATAAAATTGTGTCTGGGAAGGAAGGAGTAAACAGATTTGATCTGAATGGCTGCCATGTGCCACAGTCTGTGTTGGGCACCATCACATTCAAGATCTCTCCCCCTCCTTTCAGCCCTTCCTCCCTCCTTCACCCCCCTCCCCCATTTCTTTCCACCTTACAGTGGGGGTGTAGCCCAGGCTGGCCTTAAACATAAAAAGATCTACCTGACTTTCCCTCCCAAGCACTGAGATTAAACATGTACCACTATGCTTACTGAAAGATCTCTTTAAGTCTTTGAAAAATCAAAAATTTCAGACAGACAGTGATGGCACACCTATTTAATCCCAGCATTCAGGAGACAGAAGCAGGTGGATCTGTGAGTTCAAGGCCAGCCTTGTCTACAGAGAGAGCTCCAGGACAGCCAGGGCTACAAGGAGAAACCCTGTCTTGAAAAAAACAAAACAAAACAAAAAAAGCCCCAACCAACCAAACCAAACATTTCTTGGCATTTTGATACTGTCAAACCCTTTAAAGACTCAAGGACCCTGGAGCCCAGAGAGGCCACAGTTAGCATCCAACAGTGAAAAGTTAGAAAGCTAACCGTTTACACTGCCCAGCTTCTGTGGTTCTTTTCATCTCCTTCCACGTCTGTGAAAAAACATTCCCAGGCTGTTAGGAATGGCCGTGCTGGAGGCCGAAAGATGGCCTAGCACTGAGAGCACTTGCTGCTTTTACAGAGGACCTGGGCTCCATTCCAGCACCAGCATGGTGGCTAACAACCGGCTGTAACTTCAGTGCCAGGGCATCTGATACCCTCTTCTGGCCTCTATCAGCAACATACATGCACACAATGCCTATGTATGCCCAGGCAAAACACTTAAAACAACAGTAAATAAATCTTCAGAAAATAAAACGATAAAAGACCCCACACAGAGGTTTCTGTGGAAGGCGTCTTTGCAGGCCCGTGGTGTTATGTAGCTGAAGCGGCTCCATTTCACAGTCCTTTCCGCAACCCCTGTTGCTGAGTGGACATCCTGTATGAGCCAGCCTACATGCTTTGGTCCCCATAGGGTTGTGGGTAGCCTAGCACCAGAGAAACACGGCGCCTTCTACAGCCTCTGGGTGACTACAGTATAGCACAGTCCATTCTAGAGCCTCTGAATGATCACGGCGTAGTCCATTCTAGAGCCTCTGGGTGACCACAGCATAGTCCATTCTAGAGCCTCTGGGTGACCACAGCACAGTCCATTCTAGAGCCTCTGGATGACCACAGCACAGTCCATTTTAGAGCCTCTGGGTGACCACAGCATAGTCCATTCTAGAGCCTCTGGGTGACCACAGCACAGTCCATTTTAGAGCCTCTGGATGACCACAGCACAGTCCATTTTAGAACTTCTGGATGACCACAGCATAGTCCATAGTGTGCTTCACGGTTTTCCTTGCTGTCAGGTCCCTGGGAAAAATTAACAGTTGTTTTTTTCCTGAAATGTTTGATAGACAGTTGCGATTGTTTTTTATAGTAGACACCTTTGTGGGTTTGGTAGTGTAGACCTGTGATTCTAGCACACAGGAGGCTGAGGCATGGGCAGTGAGAACTTACTACCACTCTTACCCTCCCCCAGCACCAAATGGGGGGGAGAGGGGAGGGGACAGGAGAGAGAGATTTCAGAACTATTTATTTTTTTAAGACAGGGTTTCTCTGTGTAGCCCTAGCTGTCTTGAAACTTGATCTGTAGACCAGACTGGCTTTAAACTCAGAGATCCACCTGCCTCTTTCTTCTGAGTGCTTGGATTAAAGGCTTGCACCAGTTTATTTTGGATTCCAGGCCTTTAAATGTTTTGGTCCATTGCCTTTTTGTTTTGTTTTAAAGATTTATTTATTTGTTTATGTGTGTGAGTTCACTATAGCTGTCTTCAGACACACAGAAGAGGCATTAGACCCCATTACAGATGGTTGTGAGCCACCATGTGGTTGTTGGGAATTGAACTCAGGACCTCTGGAAGAGTAGTCTGTGCTCTTACCTGCTGAGCCACCTCTCCAGCCCACGATCCATTGTCATTCCTCCCCTTTGTAGTGGGAGGAAGTAGCTGCTGTATCAGGGAGAACAAACTAGAAAACCGGCCAGTAACATCCCTTTCCCTCAACAAGTCATCGAAAGGGAAAATGTGTGTGCCTTCTTGATGGTCTTAACGTCTGCGATAAAAAGTTTGAGGAGTCCAGAAGTAGGAAGGAGATGCAGCTTCATGGACGGAAGCTGGAGTCCGCAGCTCTGCCTTCCACCCCTTCAGCATTAGCTCAGGCTTTGCAGGGAGGGTCTTGGTGAGGACGTCTAGCTGGAGCCGACAGCCGCCCTGCAAGGAGCTGAGGTGTGAGGTGTCCATAGGACCTTAAGCTGGAAGGAGAAGCTGTGTTCACAGTTTATAGTAGTGTGTCCACGGTGTCCAGTGTTTTTAGTTAGCAATGAAAGGCACAGGCCGAATGGCCAAAGGGCTGAGTCTTGACTACCACCTGGCAAGCAGGAATGAGTAGACAGTGCAGGCAGGTACCATGGATGCTCTGGGTGGTCTGGTGACACACGAAGGGAGTTTGTTTTACTGGTGCTTTTATTAGCAAGGCAAAGGCCTTTTGCCTGTGATAGTGAAGTTGTGGACTCCAGAGGCTGTTATACAAAATTCCATGGATGTCTATGCTTGGTCCTCCCACCACCCATAGAAGGTTTTCATTATATTTGAAAGAGAAGAGACATCTATCTTAGTTAGGGTTCTATTGCTGTGAAGAGACACCATGACCACAGTAACTCTTATAAAAGACAGCGTTTGACTGGGGCTGGCTTACAGGCTCAGAGGTTCAGTCCATTATCATCATGGAGGGAACCATGGTGGCATGCAAGCAGATGTGGTGCTGGAGGAGCTGCGGTTCTGTATCTCGATCTGAGGCAGCAGGAGACTGTAAGCCAACTGGATATAGCATATGGGACTTCACAGCCTGCCCTCATGGTGACATACTTCCTCCAACAAGGCCACACCTTCTAACAGTGCCATTCCCTATGTGACAAGCATTCAAATACATGAGTCTGTGGGGGTCATTCCTGTTCAGACCACCACAGTGTTCTAAGTAGTTCACCATGTGAGTGAGCTGCAGAGACTGGAAATCTATCCAAAGAGCATCAGGCCAGTTTAGAGTCCCATCAGCAGCTTCCTTAAATAGCCATTTGCCTCTTTTGCTCATCCTGGAATTGTGTAGCATCTTGGAAGGCCAGTGGCAGTCTTAGTCATTTCTGTAATAAACCAGAGTTCTGAATTGTGGAGTCTGAGGCAGCCCTTGGAGTAGGAGACAGGACACCAGCCATTCTCTGTACAGCCCACACAGTTTGCCTATCTTGAGAGAAAAGGAATGAGAGGTATCTAGAATTTGTTTCCCCTGAGTTTTTTTTTCTTCATCTTTTCCTAAAGAGGTATAAGTTTATGGAAAAGTTTAAATAAATGCCTACCCTTTCAGACAGGAAATATGTTTTCTTCTTAGTCTACAGATGCACAGTGGTTGACAGCAGAGGAGAGGAACCAACTTATTCCTGGCTTGAAAGCAGCAGGGTGGTCGGAACTAAGCGAGAGAGATGCCATCTACAAAGAGTTCTCCTTCAAAAATTTTAATCAGGTAATTCCTGTGAATTACTGATGTGCCAGGTTCTGTTTTGGTTGCATGACCTGTTACACGTTCTGTTACTGTTACAGACCGTTGCCTGTCTGGTCACATGTGGACTTGGAGCCACACCCTCTCTTCCTTGTGAGTTAATGACAGAGACCGTCTCTTGACTTGGGCAGTTCTAGCCCTGGGCAAAGGTTGATTTTGTGTTACTTAGAAAATCAGTACTGTGTGGTGGTATACATTTGTAATCCCAGCACTTGGGAAAGAGACAGGATTGTGAATTCAGGGTTAGCCTGGACTACATAGTGAGTTCTAGCCTGACCTGAGATGCAAGACCTTATCCAACACACACACACACACACACACAGAGAGAGAGAGAGAGAGAGAGAGAGAGAGAGAGAGAGAGAGAGAGAGAAAGAGAGAAAGAGAGAGAAAAAGAGAGAGGAGAGGAGACAGAGAGACAGGGATGGGGTGGGGAGGAGACAGAGAGAATGAGAATGAGTGAATATCAGATTTTGAAAATGCTATAGCTTTGACTTAGGGATGGGTAAGATATTTAGTCTTTTCCTGAATTTTAAATAACACTAAATAAGGAAAGATATGAGTGGGTTTTTTTGGTTTTTGTTTGTTTGTTTGTTTGTTTGTTTTGTATACTAGAGGGGTGTATGGATAAGGCCAGTTGAGAAACATAACCTGCTTGCTATCTCTACTTTTTCAGGGCACTTAAAAATATCTCCTTGTATTTGTGCCTCTAAATTCTCTCCTAAGCTGCACCTCTCCACTTCCCGCCCCCTTCTGGCCTGCTATCCAGCCCTTGAACATTTCCTCAAACTCTGACCTCCCCCTGGAGACTCAGCCTTCACAGGTAACTGTTCTGTTCAGCCCCACCCTGTTCAGAGAGTCATCTCCCATGACTTTCCCTTCGTGATTACTTCACTGCTTCTGTGTGAGGTCATTGCTTTTGACTGGCTCCTGTTTGTTCAGTTATTTCAGTAATCCTTTGGACAGATTTATTGTTTTTATTTATGCGAGGTGTTGGCATCTAGAAGTCAGAGACCGTGTTTGCTTAGCTCTTCACCGTGCGTCACGTGGCTCTGAGCACAAACAGGCGCTGAGGACTGTGTAGACATTGATTACAGTGTTTGCTGGTTTCTGCAAGGGTGTGTGAGCACCGGATTCCCACCAGAGGAACCCTCGGCACGTTTTTTCTGGTAAATGTCGTTGGCTCTACTGAGTTGCCTGCCCTGTTCTGTTTTCCTGTCGTCTGGGTGCCAGCCATTTGCTGCAAGGTCCCAACTCCTGAGAAAGTGTGGACCAAACCGCTTCCTGTCCCTGCTGTCTCCCGAGCTCTGCAGTTCTTGTCAGGGGCTTAGCACGCTGGCTCGTGGCAGGGAGCCTCGCTGGTACAGTAAGCTGTACACAGCTCCAGGTAGCCTTTTCCAAGCTTATTAAAATTCTTACATGTGTACAGCTTGACTCCTTTAAGCCTGGGCTAATTTATTGGGCTTGAACATGTGGCTTAAAGTAGTCGGGTGGTGTTGCCTCGGGCCCTGCCCTGAGTCGGCCCTCCAGCAGCAGTGAAACCTGGGCAGGAGGCAAGCTGTATGGGGCATCTCAGATTGACTGTGCTGCTGCCATCGCTCACTGTCATGGTTCACAACCTAGGCCATTTCCTTCAGCTTTTAAGAAGGGTAACCAGCGTCAGTATTACATCTGGGACCCCCTTCCCAGCAGGCTCTGTGACTTCCACCAGGAGAGTGGCCTGAGCTGGCACTGGTGTTGTGACCAGCTATCCTAGTCACACATAACCAGAACACACCTGGAGCTAACAAGGTGGGTCCTGCCGTGCATTGTCACTGAGAAGGAGAGGGCACACTGTGTGCAGCGTCCTAGGAAGAGCGTTAAAGAGCTGGTGGTGAAACCAGCTTGCAGTAGCAGCTTTGGAACATCCTGAGGAACCAGCTTTGCCCTCAGTCGCTGTTGTTAGGGAAGCTCTGTGATTCAGCACTTCATGAATCTTGCCTTCAGGGAGCTGACACACAGGAGATAAGGCTAAATGGAGAGGGAGGCTTCAGCCGGTATGCGGGGCCTTCCGGTGTGCAGGGCCTTCCCGTGTGTGGTGCCGTCCCCTCATCTGTCTGGGCAGAGGCCATCAGTCTCCTGCTTTTCCTAACTCACCCTGGTCACAGAATGGCTTTGCTGCTATGCTGTTATGTTCACAAGGGGAGTAGCATCTGCTGCAGGGCACACGCCTGGAGGCTGTATGATACCGAGGCAGGAAGACCACCAGTGTGACAAAAGCCTGGTCTATGAAGAGGGTCTCTGACTCAGAGAATAATCCAAAACGTGGGCTGGTGAGATGGCTCAGCAGGTAAGAGTGTTCACTGCTAGGCCTGATGACCCGAGTTCAGACCCCAGGACCCTCATGCTGGAAGAAGAGAACTGGCTCCCTAAAGTTGTCTCCTGGCCTACACACTTGTACCCCATAGTGTGCCACACACACACACACTCACACACACACTATTATATATATATATACACATACATATGTATGTATATATATACATATATATATGTATGTATGTATATATATATGTATATATATATATTTATTTATTTTAGACAGGGTCTCACTATGTAGTCTTGGCTGGCCTGGAAGTCATAGAGATCCATCTGCCTCTGCCTCCTGAGTGCTGAGATTAAATCATGGGCCACCACGCCTGGCAGGGCACTTTTGAATTGTAAGAATAGTGTAACATGATAATAAGATGATATAAATATAAAAGCTTCCACCAGAACGACCCTCTGACTCTCCTTTATTGCTGTTCTGGTCTTTTCCTGCAAGTCTAATGTATTTACCACCGGTGTGGTGACTGTTTATACTGTTAAATATCTTTAAATACATTTGATTTTTTTTTTTTTTAAAAAGACTTACTTTTAAATTATGTGTATACGTATGAGTACAGGTATATATCTGTGTAGAAGTATGTGCATATGAGTGTGGTTGGCAGAGGAGGCGTAAAATGGTCATGAGATCCCCTGGAACTGGAATTACAGACGGTTGTGAGCCCCCTGATGTAAGGGTTGGGAACTTAACTCAGGTCCTCTGGAAGAGCAGCAAGTGCTCTAACCACTAGGCAACCCATCCCTGCATACTTTAAGCACTGTCTCTGCTTGGCACTACTCTAGTCTGCTCTACCTCCCAATTCAGCGGGGAAGATAGATGATAAGATAAAGAGCAGGAGTGTGGTGTGAGCTGGTGAGGGAGCCGTGGAAAACCAGGCAGGGCACTGAATAAAGGGCAAAGGGCAAGGCAAAAGTTTCTTTTTTTTTTTCTGCTGGGGTTTGATCCTAAGACCCTGAACATGGTGGGCTTGTGCTCTGCCACTGAACTACGCCAGTCCAGGAGGGGAAGGCAGTCTCTAAGATGGTATAAGCGTTCTGGGGAGAAGACTGATTGACATGAAGGGCTTAGTATGTGAGGACCTATGGAAAGGCCATTCCAGGTGGAGAGGACAGATTTCCTCACACAAAATAACCTTGTCCAATGGGGTAAGAACCAGAGGGTGGTGTCCTAGAGTGGACGGAGGGGCCTTGTGGGCATGGTGAGGTGTTTGGGCTTTATTCTGTGAAGGATAGCTGCTAGAAGAGTCAAGTAGAGGAACGTGGCTTTTGTTCAAAAAACAAACAAACAAACAAAAAAAACCAGACAAACCCTTTGCCAGTTCTTCTGCTGCAGATTGATGGAAAGAGGAGAAGCATGGAGCGGGCAACCTGCTCGGACGCTGTTGGACCAGTCCAAGCCAGCGCCTGGAGAGCGAGCAGCGATGGAGATAGAAACGGGCAGGGCGGTTTCCCATAAGTTTGAGGACTCTAAAGATCCGGGCTGGGCTTAGGGGATCCGTATTGGCCTGGCTTGTGCATGTCTGTGGGATCCATCCCAGCACTGTACACACACAGGGACAACAAGACTCACAGGTGGATTTGACGTAGGGTGACCCCGGAGTTTTAGTTCAAGCTGTGGGGTAGAGCTGATGCTGATACAGATGCTCTGCCACACCTCCCCTGTCACGATGGGCAGCATCCCAAGGAAATATACACTGAAACAGGCCCTTGCTTCCTCAAGTTGCTTCTGGCCAGGTATTTGGTCCCCAAAATAAGATAGCAGGCGATACAGAAGGTACTTGGGAGGCTCTTGTCAATCTTTGCTCCCTTGTTTGTTTGTTTGTCCAGATAGGGTCTTCACTGTGTAGCCCAGGTTGACCTGGAACTCACTTTGTAGACCAGGCTGGCTTTGAACTTAAAGAGATCTTCCTTGGCCTCCCGAGTGCTAGGATTAAAGGCGTGTTCCACTTGGTGGTGTCTTTTCATGTTTTAGGGCCAACATGCTGGGAATCAAAGTCAGGGCCTCCTACATGTTACGTTCTTGTTTTCTCCATCCAGCAAGCAAGGCCTCCGACTTAAAACCCAGCTTCTGGTGGTCCCAACCTGGAAGTTTAGCTACTAGATACAGTCCTGCTTATGTGCAAGTTGGGTGTGCAGGACTGTCGTTCAAAGCTCCGTGGGCCTGTGCTGTTTTTGCTGTCCTCAGGCATGTGCATGTTAGATGCATGTGTGTGTGTTGTATGTATTTGAAGGTGCAGGTGTGGGTATACCAACGTGCCACACAGGCCAAGACCAAAACGGGAAGTTGGATGTTTTTCTCTTTTTCTTTCTGCCATATTGTCTGAGACAGGGTCATTCACTGACCTGGAAGGTTATTGTTTGGGCTCGACTGGCTGGGGCTAGAGAATTATTGGGGCCCACCTGTCTCCCCATCTGCCCCATAGTGCTGGAGTTACAGGCGTAAGCATCCGGGCCTGCTTTTTAGGTTTAGTGAGAAACTCTTTCAGGAAGCCACACACACACACACACACACACACACACACAGATACACACACACAGACACACACAGAGATATACACACACAGACACACACAGAGACAGAGAGAGACAGAGACAGAGTCAGAGAGACAGAGAGACATTGGAATCCTTACTTTGGACTTGGCCTGGGTATTCCTGGACATACCTGAATTATGCACCATATACAAACACACACATACACACACACTCTCACACAGATATATACAGACACACATATACTCACACACACACAGACACACAGACATACACACACCACACACAGATATATACACACACAGACACACACACACAGACAGACACACACACACATGCACACACACAGAGACACACAGACACACACATGCACACATACACAGACACACACCACACACAAATACACACACAGATACACACACAGCACACACACAGACAGATATACACATGTGTACACACAGGCAGACAGACAGACAGACAGATACACATGCACACATGCACACACACCTCCCACCCCCCTCAGGTTCTGATGCTTACATAGCAAGTGCTCTTAGTCCCTGAGGCATCTGCCTAGCCTCCACTTTTCAGGTTTAAATTTTTAACAATTTACTATCATCATCATCATTATTATTTTTAGGCAGTATCTCAGACTTTTGCTCTTTCTGTCTTAGATGCCTGATGTATGGTCCTAGGATTACAGGTGTGCAACACTTATGCCCAACCAGTTTTTTTTTTTTTTTTTTTTTTTTGCTTTTTTAAAAAAATAGTCTTCATTTTATTATGTGAAGTCTTTTTTAAAAGAGACTTATTTTTATTTTATATGTATGAATGTTTTGGCTGCATGTATGTCTGTGTACTACACCTATGTTTGCATTCTGGCCTACAGAGGCCAGAAGAGGGCGATGGAGCCCCTGGAACTGGAGTTACAGACAGTTGTTAGCTTCTGTGTAGTGCTGAGAATCGAACCCAGGTGCTCTGCAAGAACTGCCAGTGCTCTTGACTGTTGAGGCACCTCTCCAGCTCCACAGAAAGTCTTTTAGTCAAGTGCGGTAGTGTGGTCTGAACCCTAGTAGCTGGAAGCCGGAAGCTGAAGGATCAAGACCAGTGGGGACCACATGGGACTGTGTCTCAGAACAATAAATAAAATAAAGCCTTTCAGGATTACCCTTGGTTGAGTGTTACAGATTTTAAGTGGCTTGCTTATTAGTGTGTGTCAAGTGGTATCACAAGCTTTGTTTTTTGTTTCATTCATTGTTGTGGAGAATGAGCTACACATTTCAGAGCGCCTTCAGAGATCTTGCCTTGGATAAAAACCTGTTTTGCTAAGCTGGGGGCTCTTCTGGGCTTTGTTATAATAAGTAGCCAGCAGAATACATTTGATCTTATTTTCTCTGAGAGGTTTTATTCTAAAAGGTGGTTAGTTTCATATAATCTAAATTCATTTGCTATTTTAAATGGGTATAAATACTTGCTGATTGTAAATGTGAGAAATCCCTGGCTTCTCCAGTATAGTTGGTGATGTGGCCACAGGTATCCATCTTTGTTCTATCTACCCTTGAGTGCTTTGTCGGCTCTGTGGTACATCCTGGTAGCATTATAGCGCTGAAGAGTGACACTCTGAGACATTTTGGTCTCAAGGTGAGGAGCTGCCATGTTCAGAGAGCTTAGACTCCGAGAGGGTGGGGCTGGCGTTTCCAAAGGAGTTTTGCTTTTCTGCTCATGTAGACACAAGGAGGGAGAGGCTGTAACTGACGTAAACATGTTGGGCATTTGTCACCTGCAGGGGCTTAAAGGAGCAGAAACGTCACTTAGAAATATAGGTGTATGTTCTAGAATACGAAACTGTTATGTTTGATGGGGTGAACAGGAAACTTTCAAAAGGCGGACATTTTAAGTTTTACAACTGCAGCTTGTGAGGTTTCAGAACCCAGGGAGCAGCTTCTGCCAGTGTCAGCAGGTAGAGTCTGTGGTGAAGAAGCCCAGACTGGCCCTGGGAAGGCTGTTCCCTGTTCTCTCACCTTGGGTGCCTGGGGCCACTCTCGTAAGTGGAGCACACACTCAGCGTCAGGAGCGGGCAAGCAGCATGGCTAGGCATTGCACTTGTCTTGGTGCCAGTGCGGGCTTGGAGGAAGAGGCTCTGTGGGGTTTCTTGCTGGTAAAGATGGGGACCCAAAGCTTTGTGAGCAGCCGTATTTATTCCCTGAGTTCCCAGATGAGGTCCTATGCCTCTTCATCACTGCCTCTTGGTGGCCTGTCAGCCAGCCATAACAGTAGACTCCCTGAGATTGAATCACATGAGCTGGCTTGCCCTAGCTTTCTGTTTCTAAGGGGACACTTTTATGTTGTCTAACCCAGTAGCAGGGATAACACCTTTTGCAAGGCAAGGGATGAGCTTCATTTGTTCTTGACCTATTCCTTGGCCTTTGGCCTTTGAGAGATTGCTGGAGCTGGAGAGGTGTGGAGTGGGGTGCCCAGGTGAATGCCTGGCTCATGGCAGGCATGCTCTCTGTGGTGGTGGTGGTTTGGGTACCAAGCAGTGGTTTGGAAGTTTGTAACACGTGTCTCTTGCTGCACCAAAAAGATGGCTATGAGCACAGCTGAAAGTTACAATGTCTCACTGCGTTTTTAAAGATGTGCATTGAAGAAGGGCAGGAGAGAGGTCTCAGTGGTTGAGAGCACTGGCTGCTCCTCTAGAGAACCCAGGTTCAAGTCTCATCATCTACATGGTGGTTCACAGCCACCTTAACTCCGATTCCAGGGGTTCTAAAGCCCTCATCTGGCTTCTGCAGGCACCAGACCTGCATGTGGTGCATAGACATATATGTAATCAAAATACTTATACACATAAAAATAAAATGATAATTAAAAATATTTGCACTGAAGAATTAGCAGTAGGCTTAGGGTTAACATTTTGAATTCCTTGGTGACCTCAGAGGCCTCCTGACACCAGAGGAAAGGTCAGTGGGAGTCCTAGTTCTCGGCAGGATGTTAGTGGAGGCCTTGGTTGAACACACTCACTGTTTGCTCCTTGTTGTGCACAGCAAAGGTTCGAGTCTGTTATTACCCTTGAGAGGACCTCTCATGCCGATAGTACCCCCTCGGTACCCCGTCTTCTGCCCCCAGCCACAGATATGATGTTCCCATGTAGGCAGAAAGTGTTAATTTGGTTTGAAAGCATAGGCTGGTATTTGTGTTTCTGACAGGATAAGCTGAAAATTCATGGCTGTCCCAAACAGTACTTTTGTTTAAAGTGCCCAGCGGTGGCTTTTGTGACCATAGTAGAATAGACACAGGGAATTGTCCTTTGGGAACTGGCCCAGTGGGTAAGAGCACATGCTGTTCTTGCAGAGGACCTGGGTTTAGTCTACACCCACTCCGGGCTGCACACAAGCACCTGTAGCTCCAGGGGATCCCCTTCCGGCTCCCACAGGCACCAGCACTCATGCGCATACATATCCACACACACACCCCCACACTTTAAAAGTAAAAGAAATCTATGAAGAAGATTTGGAGATGGCCGTAACCAGTGTTATAACTCAGGAAGTTGATGGAAGTTGTCTGTGTTGCCTGTTGGCATTCACACTGGACTTTCTTCCCTGCAGTTTCAGGGCCTGTCTGATGCTGTTAAACGGTGTCGGGAATGGTGGTGTTGCTATCCACCGAGAAAGGGAAGTTTGAGCTGACAGTGTTGTCTCTGGGATCTTGATTCTGCTGTTTGCGCCAGAGAGCAGGTGTAGTGCTCACGGTATTAGTAAAAGCACACAGACTCGACGGGGTAAATGTAAAACAGGTGTCAATAAGGTAACTATGATGCGACACGGTGTAAAAAAAATGCCGTGGTCGCCACGCCGCCCTTTAATAAAAATGGACTTTTAACTGTATCAGTTTTTCCTGCTTGCGTAGTAAATCTTATGTTTACAGAAATTAGCCTTAGCATTTTATAAAAGTCAGACAGCCAAGAAATATAATTTCCTCAACAGTGTTTGTCTTGCCCTCTTGCAGATGGTGTAAAATCAGGTGTGTGAAGAATAAAAAAAGCAATCTGAGCCGACGAGAACGGAATTTCAGATTTATGCTTTGCAGATGATTCTGCTGTGATTAATGTATTCATTGCTTCTTTATTGCTTTTCGCAGATAATGTCCATGCGGCCTGGAAAGCACTGGGTGTTTCAACCCTGTCAGGTTTAGACTGTTGCTATCGGCAGACGATCTTCTAGAAATGCTGTAATTATTATCAAATTGAAAAAAAAAAAAACTGTCATGAAGCTCACTGACATAAATTTCACATCTGTAAATTGCCTTTATTTGTCTAAGGCCTAAGTGCAGCATTGGGGGCTTGTACAGCGCTTGCGCTGAGGTTAGCAGGACGAAGTGGGCAAGAGGGGCTTGTTTTAAGTTTAACAGACAAGAAAATAATGCTCAGGAATTAGGAAATGATGGAGCGTTTGTTTTCCGACGGCGTTGCTGGAAGTGCTTAAATATACGGAAAGTGAGTTAGGAGCAGCAACAGCGGGCTGGTCAGTAGCTGCCGGCAGCAGTTGAAACTAGGCCTCTCATGCTGCCTCCCCAGGATTTGGGTCTTGCCCTCCCCCAGGCTGTCAGTGTGTCTGTGTGGAATTCTGGTGCCTTATAACTGTGACAGAATCGTGGGTTCATGTGTGTCAGAACATGGAGGTGGGGTGCTGGTGCAGTAGCCGTGCAGCTGGCCACATCCTCACAGAGGCAGGACAGAACTGTGTCTGCATTACAGTAGGTTGGGTCGTGGCTGGTCATTGACTTGGTCCACTGGTGTGGCAGGAAGGGAGGGTCTTCCTGGCTTTGACTGTCCTGGGTTCTTTTCCTTTTGCCATACTCTTTTAGGTTTGTTTACTTTAAACACTGCATGTGTGTGAGTGTTTTGCCTGTATGTATGTATGTATGTATGTATGTATGTATGTATGTATGCGTGTGTGTGTGTGTGTGTATGTATGTATGTTCATACTGTGCATGCATGGTGCTGCAGACCTCTGAAGAGGGCCTCAGATCTTCTGGAAATGTAGTTACAGATGACTCTGAGCCACCATGTGAATGCTGGGTACCGAACCTGGGTCCTCTTGCAGGAGCAGCCAGTGTGCTTATCCATGGAGCACCTCTCCAGTCCTTGCTGTGAGCACGCTTGCATCCTCCCCTTGCCTTGTATTGCCTGTCCAAGGGAGAAGAGAATAGGGCTGGCTAACTCATTCATGGAATCTTACAGGATGACGCTGAGCCAAACTGAGGTTATGGGATGGCTTGTCACACTGTCATGTCACAGTAGGTGCCAAGCCTACATCTCCGGCTCCAGCAGCCATGGTTTCAGGCCCTCCTTTTTTGGTCTCTGTGGTCGTTTTCTAGCAGGCATCTTGTTTTCCAAGGATAACCTGTCGGATAGCTTTCTTAAGCTGGTTGCTCTGTATCTTCCTGAGAAAGGGACACTTACCAGGTGACATAAACAAAGCCACACTCATCTGGGAGTAACCTGTGTGTCACCACTGAACAATACAAGGTCATTCAGTTGTACTATTACAGTTAGTCCTGTCAGCACAGCAAACACTGTGACTGAGTCTGTTTGCTTCTGTGCTGCTTGGCCAGCAGGGCAGGGCTGTGTCTTCTACCAAGCCAATCATTAGACTGTCCTCACGTGTATCACCTTCCACCATTACAGCCCTGTGTGTGGGAATGCCCAGCTGCCTGGAACGGCACCCAGTTGGCAGATGGGACAGGGGCCACATGAGCTGACCATCTGGCTCAGTGGGTGGCACAGGGCACTGTGTTCCAAGCACTGAGGGGCTAGCCTCCTCCAGCCAGGCTGTGGAAGGATGAAGCTGTACGGAGCACATGGTTCATAGTTTCATCTCTGTCCACAAGGCTACCGGTATTTGCTGGGTAGATGGGACATCCACATTTTACAAAGAGGTGACTTTTATACAGTTGTCCTAGTTAGTGAGGGTCTATGCAGGGCTCTGGTAAGCTGAGGAGGGTGCCTTAAGGTGTGCCCATAGAAGTGGTGTTAGGATGGATGGGCAAGGGCAGGGAGGATGTGAGGCCCCTGAAACCAGTTCAGTGGAGCCTTGTGGGGCACTGCTTCCCACTGCCTTGAGCTCGGGGTGACTGAGAACAGACTCCTGTCACTATCATTCAGCCTGTGTATATCTCTTCTCAGCAGTACCACCCGTTTCAAATGCCAGGTCAGAGCCAAGGACACCAGGAGCTGCCCAGTCATCCTCAGGACCGAAGTGCTGCCGTGGGTGTCTCTGCCACCCATAGTCAGAGCAGAAGCTTTGATTGCATCTCCCTGGAGGCTCCCCACATATCTCCTCAGCCTAAACGCCATAGTGCTGTGTCTTAGTGTCTGCTCAGAAAGCCCCACTGCCTTCCTGTTGTTTCTTCCTGGATGTATCTCTTCTCAGAGATTTCTAAAGCTGTCCAGGGTCCTGCTCTGACCCAACTGTGCTTATGAAACCCTGGAAAAAGCTTCTCTGTTTAGAGATTATAATTATAATCTGTGCTATCCCTTGGTTGTCCTCTCTGTTCAGGGTCATGTGGTCCTTAGAGGCCAGCGGAAGTTAATGATGTTCTCAAGCTGGGCTGTGTTACCTGTTTTCGAGCTGTTCTTCCTCCAGTCCCTGTCCCACCCACCTGTGTGCGTCTGTCCACATCTGTCCACATCCTCCCACTTCTAGAATCTTCTTAGGTACTCCACAGCAAACACTTAGCAAGCTCCTTACATTAGATGTAACAGACACTGGCGTGCAGTGGTGCTCAAAGCTGATGTTTCCCTGACTTCCCGAGCCAGCAGTGAAGTGGAGTGAGGCACAAAGAGGAAAGGATGCATTTATCACCCTAAATGGAGGTGAAGGCCCTGGAGGAAGGAAGATGCCAGACGCTCAGTGGGGTAAGGGTCAGTGGTAAGAACAGCAAGGCAGCAAGGCAAACCGCTGGATTCGTCCAGAGGAGAGGTCATTGCTAGGGTAGATGCAGCAGGGGACAGTGGATGGGCAGTTGTGGGAACTTGGGTATCCTGAGATTGACACAGGAGAAGCTAGTGCTGCACACTTGTGCGGGAAAGGTAAATATAGATCTGGGGTGTGGCTCCGTCCCAGTACTAACCAAGAAACTCTGCAAGGCCCTGAGCTCCAGTCCTAATATGAAGAGGGAAGTGTAGCTAGGCATGGAGGCAGGTGTCTAACGCCCCAGTGTTTGGGAGGTGGAGGCAGAAGGACTGGAGTTCAAGGTCAGCCTTACCTACACCGATAGTTTGAGGCCAGCCTGAGTTACACAAGAGCTTGTGTCCCAAAACCGTGTAAATAAAGAAATGAATAAGTAAATAAAGTGAGTAATGAAAAAGGGAAAAAAAAGCAAACTAAGGAGAATCCCCAAGGTTCTCCGACTGGGGAGGAGAGGACAGAGGATGTCAGGGATGATGATCAGAGCTTGGACCTGGGGGATCCAGATGGTTGCAGAACTGTTTTCTGAGCTGAGGAAAGAACTCAATAGAGCTGGTACAGTGATCATGCTTCCTGGTGTGGACACTGTTAGGCAGGGGCTGCTGCAAGAAGTCCGGTGCCGGCTCTGTAAACATGGCTTTGTGTCCGAGATCGGAACTCAGGTGAGATCTGGGTCATAGATAATAGGGAAGTCACAGGCATGTGTGAGAAAAAGCCAAAGTAAAAGGTAACAACTCCCCAGGGAGGAGCTGTAGTGTGTGAGAAGAGCTCGGGACTCCATCCATTCGCTGCTGGGTAGAGGAGCCCGCGGGAGAGGGAGCAAATATCACAGAACCCAGAAAAAGACAGTGATGCAAAAGAGGGGAGGAAGCAGCCAGATGTGGCAGTACACACAAGAGATCCTAGCCATCGGGGAACCGAGGCAAAAGGATTGCTGAGAATTAAAACTTTTTCTTTTAATGGCATTTATTGATTTGGGCCTGTGTGGGCGTGGCTATGCCACTGCACATGTGTGGAGGTCAGAGGTTAATCTGCTGGAGTCGGTTCTGTCCTTCCACCGTGTGGTGACTGAATTCAATAGAACTGCTGCAGATTTCAGGCCAACATGGGCTATATTGTGATTTCAAGGCAATGAAATTGACAAAGGCTGACAGATGAGTTTGTTCCCTGGAACCCGTGTGTATTGGTCACTTTTCTGTTGCTCTTGTGAGTCACCAGAACCAAAAGCAACTTATAGAAGGAAGAGTTTGTTTTGGCTTATGGTTGCATAGGGAGAGGCTGCAGTGGTTAGGTAGGCGTGGTGGCAGGCAGAGGAGCAGGAAACTGAGAGTTCATATCCTGAACCACAAGCCCTAGGCAGAGTGAACTGCAAGTTCGTGAGGCGTTTTGCTCTCAGAGCCCACCCACAGCGGCACACTTCCTTCAGCGAGGCTGTGCCACCGCTACCTTCCCAAGCAGTACCTTCCCTTCTCATTCAAACCTCCACAGCTCGTGGACATGGAAATAAAGGAGCATCTCTGCAATGTGTCCTCTGGCCTCCACACATACACCACGGCATGTACCAACCTGCAAAGATGTCCTCCGGCCTCCACACATACACCACGGCATGTACCAGCCCTCACAACATAATAATTAAGCAAAGAGCAAAGTGAGAAAGGGAGGGAACCAGTTCTCTTGAGACACGAAAAGTGACTACCAAAGATGGTGCAGGGTGGAGCAGCTGCATGTCAGGAGCACAGGGAGGACGGGAAGGGGTGAGGACGGGGAGCACCAGCCGTCGTGGAGCACATCTGCTTCTCTGGATCCTTGGAGCCTGTTGTCTCTTTCTCCTTGTAGGCTTTAGTCCTTGAGTTATCTTCCATGTTGATGTCATCCTGTAGCTTCATGTCAAGGCTCGACATTTGCATCTTGGTGCTTTGGTGTTGACTCTTCAAAGTCAGAGCTAAAAAGGAGGAGAGGGCCAGGACCCAGGAGTGATGCACAGGGGCAGGAGGATGACAGTAAGTATAGCTTTGGGCTGTGCAGAATGTTGCTACAGCAACTCACCCGAGGCGCTCTGTTAGGATATGGGCACCTTGAGTTGAGAGGCTTGTGTGTGTGTGTGTGTGTGTCCCACTGAATCCAGTGTTGCCTGGGTGTATTTGCAGGCATGAGGTGCCTTGGTTTGGTTCATTAAGGTAGTGCCATTAATCTCTGGTGAGCCTAACCTTTTCCTCCTTTTTGTCTCTTAAAGCTCTCACTAGGGACTTCCCTGTCCCAGCTACTCCTAGTGATAGATGATTTCTGAGAGTGATGGACTTGTCTGGCTGCTGAGTGGCGCTGTGGTAGGGTGGGCAGTCATCAGTCGGTGCTGGGAGACCTTCCCTGGACAGCGTTAATGCCTTTCACTTACTCAGTGGATTGGCTCCACAGCCTCAGCCACCCATAACTACAGCCCCAGTCTGTAGTGAATATTGGTGATCTGTGGGCCCGTGGTATGTTCTTCCAAGACCCTACAAAGCACCAAGCTGGAGGCTGACACAGGGTTGTTTATCTGCTAACCAGTAGGCATTCATTTCTCATCCTTCACAGCTTTCTGACTCTTAAAAAAAAAAAAAAGATTATTTATTTATTTATTTATTTAATGTATATGAGTGCTCTATCTGCATGTACACCTGCGTGCCAGAAGAGGGCATCGGATCCCATTACAGATGGTTGTGAGCCACCATGTGGTTGCTGGGAATTGAACTCAGAACCTCTGGAAGAGCAACCAGTGTTCTCAACTGCTGAGCCGTCTCTCCATTCCCTCTCTATAACTCTTACGATTTGCTCGCTTCCTCCTTCCTCCTTTCTTTCTTCCTTCCTTTCTTCCTGCCTTCCTTTCTTTCTTTCTTCTCCTATGACCACTGGTCCAGGACTCTTGGTATATATATTTTTCCATCTGTCCATCTGTCTGTCAGTCTATCCAACCATCCATCATACCTTGGCTAGTGTGGTGCTGGAGAGATGGCCCAGCATTACCTGACTCTGACCCTGTGGTCCCTCTCTGGTCTCTTCTGGACCCCTGACTTAGATCAGAAACCCTCACAAATAACAGATCTGGCTGTTTGGGTTAAATAATTATCTTCTGCCCAGCTAATTGGCTGATAAGCTCTTTATTAACCAATCAGAGAGGTGATGGAGAACAATTTTTACATAACAGATATCAGAGATGGTTGACCATGCCCTCGGTGGGGCCAGAGGTCACCCTCCACTGTCATTCCATAGAAAATCATCCACGTTGGTTCTGAGACAGGGTCTCTCAGTGGCCTGGCATTTCCAAACTGGGCTGGGCCAGCCAGCTAGCTCCAGATCTCTACCTGTTCCACCTCCCCAGTCCTGAGCGCATACACTCGTACCACCACCCTAGCTACTTTAAAATGTGGGTTCTGGGTGTCAAGCTTGGCCTTCATGCTTGCAAGGCAAGCTCTTTAATCCACTGATATGGCCCCCAGCCTGAGAGTCACAGTACTTTATGGACAGTAAGTGTTAGAGGCTCACAGTTATTATACATTATTCTGTAGCTCATTGTGAGTAGCCCAACAGTCTTGTAAGGCTGCCTGTTAGGATCCCATATTGCTAGTTGTGGAAAAGTTAGAGGAGCTGAGGGTTGGCTCATTTACAGAGGAAGTGGAATACGGGTTATAACCGATCCAGAGAGACAGCTTTTCATGTGTGTTCTGAGGAACTGTAGTGTAATTCAGACTTAGGCGAAGGCTTTGTCCAGGGATGTCTTATCTTAGAAAGCACAAATCTGATATTAAAAATTGAGTGTCTCTGTTCATAGGAGCCGGCGGTGTTTGCATATTTGGAAGGAAAAGGCAGCCAGTTTTTTTTTTCTTTTTTTTTTAATCAGTTGGCTTCTGGGAGGAATTTGACCTGACATTTGGTACCTGGTTTCCCTATGCCATGCCTAGAAAGCATTGACTTATAATGCTTGTCATCAGTTATCAGTCATGAATCTTCTGCACACTTGAGCTCAGCTTCTATCTGAAAGGAAAGAGCATCAAGAAGCTGCTGTATTAGAAGAAATGGAAGGGGATGGAGAAGTAAAAACTCTAATTTGCATGTGTGTGTGTGTGTGTGTGCGCGTGTGTGTGTGCGTGTGTGCGCGTGTGTGTGTGTGAGCTGTGTGCATGTGTGTGTGCGTGTATGTGTGCGTGTGTGTGAGCTGTGTGCATGTGTGTGTGCGTGCGTGCGTGTGCGTGTGTGTGAGCTGTGTGCATGTGTGTGTGCGTGTATGTGTGCGTGCGCGTGTGCGTGTGTGTGTGTGTGTGTGTGTGTGTGTATGTGTGTGTGTTTGGGAGGACAACAGGGTCTCATGTAATCTACTCTGAGAATTCTGGTGGGCATTCACCATGTAGCCAAGGCTGACCTCCTGCTTCCGGCTGTCAAGTGCTGGGTATACAGGCATGCACCACGAAGCCCGGCTAACACCCCAGCGTGCTAAGTTACTGCCTCACGGCTGTGGATGCGGATGTGTAGGCAAGAGGGCCATCGCTGTATTTTGAATGTCTTAAGCTGTAATTATACAGCATAAGTTTGCAAGTTTGTATTTCTTCCCTTTTATATTTGTTTAAAACTGTGAACTTTAAACAGAAATGTTTAGCCTTTGTGGTTTGTTCCTGCCCTGCAGAGATCACTTAGGATGCTTACAGAAATGGAGCCATCACGGTGCATCGGGATGCACTGTGTGTTTAGCTGGTTCATAAGCACGGTTTTGTTCTCTGATTGCATAATGCATCTTATAATTTGGAGAACAAAAGAGTCAAATAAGAATAACCCTTCTGCCATTTTAGAAGCAAATGTGTGCGTGTCTGTGTGTGTTTGTGAGCTGTGTGCATGTGTGTGCGTGCTCTGGGGCCGTTCTATAGAAGCCTCAGTTGCTTCATTGACTTTTTGAACACTTTCTGTATTTTCTCTCATGACTTTTGTCTTGTCTTGTTTGAGACAGGGTCACTGTATGGCCCTGCAAGGCTGGCTTGCAGGTGTTCTGCAAGGGCAACAAGTAACCCTAACCACTGAGCGACCCTGCCAGGATCCACCTGGAGATTTTTAATGGTAGGACAGATATTAACTCATGACACTGGAAGGTTACAGTTAGCTTAGCCAGGACTTTCATACAGTAAGCATCCCCACAGTGGAGGCTCTCCCAGCCTCCTTTTCCAAATGACCCGCAGTCATACACGGTCAGGTCAGCACAGAGACATCAGGAAGTCAGACCATGTCCCTCTTGCCTTCTTAGGATCTTGATTCCCATTGCATTGAAGCCAGGCTCAGATCCAGTTAAAAAGTAAGTTAAGCCGGGTGTGCTGGCTCATGCCAGTAATTTCAGGACTCAAGAGGCTGAGGCAGGACTGCACATTCAAGGCTATGGTGGGCTACCTTAAAAAAAAAAAAATGGAAATCATCACCCAGATAGGATTGATCTGTTAGAGCTTAAAAAAAAAAAAAAATCACGCCCTTTGAGTTACTTGAGAAGCCCAGAAGGAACATGTCGTGCTGTAGGCTGTAGGGCTTTCTAGCTACTGGTTGCTCAGCTTAGCACAAGGGTCCATGGGATATTTTCACAGAAAGCTTTCTCTTTCTGAGATTTTTTTTTCTTACCCCCAGATAAAGAGGGCTTGTTTAATTCGGGAAGAGTTATTTCGTGGGAAATTAAATATTTGTAAATCCTCTGCCACATTTCCACACGTGTCAGTTCTCTGGCGAATGATGACTTTGGAGTGGTTGGGAAAGGGTTTCTTAAAAGCAGCCGGTTCTGTGTTCCCCGCTCAGCCGCGGTTTTAGTTTTGAGTCAAGTAGGTGGAGGGCTCACAGCTTTCCCTTTCTGTTAGGCTCTGCGTGGTGTATGTGTTCCTAAACTTGGAACGATGATCACGTGTAGTGACTTTTAAGAAACAGTGGTTTCCTTGGGTGGGATAGTGACGTCTGTGGCCTTTACAGAGGGCATCAGAATTGCTGCCCAGGCACTGGCAACTGGCTGCAGCTCAGGACCCACAGACACGGTAACTGTGACATCTTGCTTTGGTATGCTCAGTGGTGTCTGATCATATTGCATGCTTGGGAATCCTGAAAGAAATTTATTTTCAAGTCTCAGTACATCATTTTTTCCAACACTGATCAAAGTCTGGAAAATCAGAATTATATGTAGTCCGCAGAACTGTCTTACACTCTGAATCTTGGCTATTTTGTTGAAATATATCTATGCCTCCTAAGTATTGAAAGCCTAGTATCTTTTAACCTGAACGACAGAGGTAAAACAGGTTTTATGTGAGATATTTAGCCGCCGTGGACCACATCTTCAGCTTTTTATATGCCACAGTGGCCTTGCTCCCCTCCATTGTCTGATATCGAGGTCATTTTCAGTCCTCTGAGAAATCCTATTCCCAGCCAGATGCGGCTCATATATTAAAAGTAGCACCTGTGGCTAATATCAGAGCGGCTTACCATAAATTTACATGGTAACTAGGATTATATCTGTCAGGACTGCTAAAAAGCATCTAGATTTAATTTGATTTCCAGTATCGTAGAAGCTATGCAATGTTTTGCTTCATAACTATATTTTAAAAGTTAAAAATCAGTCCATTGTTAAGTTTTACGGCACCCCCAGTGCCCATTAAGTTGATTTGCTCAGTGGAGGTTAGGGCGAAGCAACCTGGCTACATTAAGATCGGAAACCGACCCATTTGTGACAAATTTAGTCCTTTCGTGTGACTCTTCTCCACGTCTCTGCGCTGATTGGATTCAGGTGTAGCTCATGTCAGTAGTGTTTAACCTCCAAAGAACGGGCAGTGGGATTGGATTGTTGTAAATTATGAAGCGAACTGTGTTGGCTTATTTAAATGTAACCGGATCACTCCACTGCATCAGCCTACACCAGTGGTGTGGTTTCAAAGACATCTCAGAAAACTGGGGTGTCTGCCCTCACCCCGTTCCTTCCTAAACTGCCCTGTTACCCATTGTCCTTTGGGCCTCTTCCACATGTCCTCCTTTACACACCTGCAGTTATAAAATTATTTGGGGGTGCTATTGTATCAAGTTGTTCCACTTTCCAGCATTTATGAATACAATAATGATTGTCCATAAATCAAAATTATTTATAAGTTACAGAAAACCTGTTCCTGCAAATCAGATGTGAATGATGATTTTTTTATTTTCTTCCCGTTTCTGATGATTCCTTAACATGAAACCAGGAACATGTTTGCATTTGCAAAAAAATTAGTTCATAGCACAAAACTCAATTAAACATTGAAATAAACCTTGTGGACATTTTATAGTTTAAAATACGTAGGCAAAACACGAACCAATTAAGAAAGAAACAGAAGTCTTTTTCTTGATTAGGAGTTGGCAGTCTTGCCTTCTGAGTGAGACAGGATTAGTGTTAGCATCGGCCCTGAGGTTGGGTGTGTGCAGCTCTTTAGTACTGGGTCGTGACCCCGGGTGTACACACTTGCTTTGATTACAGTGAGCATGGAAGTACTTCCTGCCTGGGTTGACCTTCCTAAAAGTATTTATTATTAAAATTTATTTATTTCATGTGTATGGCTGTTTTGTCTGTGTATATGTCTATGCACCGTGTGTGTCTAGTGAGTGCTGAGGACACCATAAGTGGGCGACGGATCCCCTGGGTCTGGAATTAGAGCTGCCATATGGGTGCTGGGAAAAGAGCCTGGCTCTTCCCTGAAGTGAGCAGTGCTCTTAACCCCTGAGCCACCTCTCCAGACCATTATTTTATTTATTTTTGAAACAGGTTTTTCTATGTATTAGCAGTTTAGGAAGGAATGGGGTGAAAGCAGACACCCCAGTTTTCTGAGATGACTTTGAAACCACATCACTGGTGTAGGCTGATGCATTCCTAGCTGGCCTGGAACTTCCTAACCCTGCCCCCCAAATACTGACAGGTGTGCCCCCCACCATCTGTTGATTCCTCTTAAATTCCTCCTTTTTTCCCTTTCTTCTTCCCTCCAGGAGACAACTTCTCACTAGGTGCTAGCTGGCCACACATTCACTATGTGTCTCAGGCTGGCCTAGTACTCATGATCATCCTGCCTCAGCCTGCGAAGTGCCAGGATTACAGGCATGTGCAGCCACGCAGCTCGGGTCATAAGCTTTCTAGAGTGAAGAGTTTGTTGTTCTTGTTTCTAAAGATTTGTTTTATTAGCCAGGCGTTGGTGGTACACTCCTTAAATTCCAGCACTTAGGCAGGTGGATCTCTGTGAGTTGGAGGCCAGCCTGGTCTATAGTAGTGAGTTCCAGTACAGCCAGGGCTACACAGAGAAGCCCTGCCTAGAAAACAAAATTTTTACACGTGTGTGTCTACATAAGTATGCGACACCTGTGTGCAGGTTGCCCTCGGGGCTGGAGTTGGTTATGGGTGGGTGAGCCACTCTATCAGCGTTCTGGGAACTGAACTCAGGCCCCTGAAAGAGCAGTAACTGCTGAGCTATCTTTCCAGCCCCAGATTTTAAGGTATTTTGTTGTTGCTGTTTTTGTTTGTTTTGTTTTGTTACTGGCCATTGAATTCGGGTCCTGCATGTGACAGGCAGGTGCTCCACCATAGAGCTACATCCCTAACCCTAGAAGGAAGTGTTTTTGAGCCTTAGTTTCACCAAGGAAGTGAAACAGCATTCAAAAATGACTATGCTGAGGGTCGGTGGGATGGCTCAGTGGGTAGAGAGGTGAACATGTACCTGTGGGTCTGAGTTTAATCTCTGGTATCCACACGGTAGAAGAGAGAACCAATTCTCATAACTTGTCCAGTGATCTCTACCTGAGTTATAGCTTAGGCATACACATGTGTGAGTGCATGCATACTGAGTGAATGTAATAAGAATTAAATTATTATGTGAATTATCAGGAGAAATGATAATTTGTCCTTTCTCCATAATTACCATGGGTGAAATGATAATTTAGTGTATTGTCAGGTAGAAATAATCACTTAACAGAAAATACCATCAGTGGCCAATTGGAACCGTGGCAGAGACATTTTTCTGGGGAGTTATGGTCTCTCTCTCTCTGGCTTTTCCAGACAGGGCTTCTTTGGATAGCCTTGGCTGTCCTGGAACTCACTCTATAGACCAGGCTGGCCTCGAGCTCAGAAATCTGCCTGCCTCTGCCTCCCAAGTGCTGGGATTAAATAACGTGCACCATCACTGCCCGGCTATGGCATCTCTTTTTGTCCCCAGAATAAGATGATTTCCTTGGGTGCTGTAGGTTGTTTTTCCACGTGGTTACTGGTGGAGAAAATGGGTAGATATGAGACAGCCTTGCTTTGTCCTTTTGGCCCGCTTCTTCTCTGGGCTCCTTTCTCTCTGTGGACTCTCGGTCACTGACCTTGAGGGGCAACCACTGGGAGCCTGGGAGATGCTTGAGAGACCCCAGAGCAGTGAGTGGTAACTGTGGGCATCACTGGCTTGCAGGAACAGTCGGTTGGGAGCAGACTCTGGCATTTCCAAATCCACTGAAGATTTCACAGTTTATACTGAAAGCAGAAGTAAGGGAGACCCACGGCTTGTCTCCCTGTCCAGTTCCCATCTTCTTAGTTGTCTGTTGCAGTTGGAAACAAATATGTGATTCTGTTTCCAAGATTCCATTTGATGTTTTGCTGGGGTTAGGAACTCCAGAGTCACTGAAGACATACCTCCCCAGCCACACCAAGTGCCCAGGAACTACATCTGTCCAGTGGCCTGAGATATGTCTTTAGAAGGCTGGTTTTAAGAACAGAAATAAAGCTTCAGAAGAATTGATTATTTTTTAAAGTGGACCCGTATTTCTACACAACACAGAAATGGGATAAATTTTAAAATAATCATTGCGACGCCCAGTAACTGCCTTTACCATGAGTTAATGCTATATTACCTTAAGTAGTTTAGATGTTGGAAAATGACTATAATTTAAAGTTAAATAGACCAGCTTACAGTGCTGGATAGTCAGAAAGCATTTGTGCATGCATTGACTTATAAGGTAATATTTAGCTTGGTTCTCCCATAAATAACATTCCATGTTGGAAATGAAAACTGTGGTATTAACTGCATTTTTATTTAGAATTTTGTTTTAAGCCATGCAAAATTCTGTCATATAATTGGCTTTTAGGATTATTGCATATGAGCAAAGTATATATTTTCTCTAATGAAATCCTTACTTAGAAAAAAATTGGCTGTCATAGTTGGCTAAACAAATACATGTACACACACACACACACACACACACATATATACATACTGTATATATGCTATATAAGAATTTTTTCATTCATTTTATCCACATGTTTATTTGTTGAATACCGCCAGTGTTTAGTAAATCATTAAAGATGAATTTTATTTAAGAAACGTTACTTTGTTTTCCTGAGACTACAGATGGAGTGTACTGCAATATTGTAGAGCTGTAAAGAATTGTTTCTATGGTAAATTCGAGGAAGAGGGAAAGAAGGAAGTTACAATAGCTTGGTTGCCTACTTACCAATTAACTATTACCTGCCAAAAAGCACGTGAGACCCGCACAGCGGACATCCGCTAATCCAGTGAGTAGCCGGTCCGGGCTCTAATGCACACTGTTTTACACGCTAACGGTTTTGAAGTTCCAGGCCAGCGCTGACCTTTCACTTGTGCCCGCTCACAGTAGGATCTCCACTCATTGCTTCCTGTCAGAACGGATTACAGTGACACAGCCCAGGGCTCACTTTGACTGCAATTAAGTTTTTGATCAGAATTATTTCGTTCACAAACAATCACATTTGTTAAAATGTTACATCTGTCTGAGAGCCGCTGGCAGCCTCCCTATTTATCAGTGGGATGTGAGTGCAAGTCATTTGTCTTTCATAAAACGGCAAGCAATCTTACGTATGTTATTTAATCCTCTTTCTTCTGCCGGTTTCTGCCTTTCATTTATTGGGTTTGGAAGGAAGCTGCGTCCTGACAGTGGGACGAAGCAGTTTGGAGATTTGGGGAATGTGAATGGACGTAGTTTTGGTGTAGAACAAAATTATCCAGCTGGGACCCAGAACACAATTACTGTTTCCAAGAATTGTCAGTTGGCGATTCTGTTTCTACATGAGGAAATGTTAGCATTGTGGATGAGGAGTGAGGGTTTGGTTCTTGGCCTGCCTTCCTGTCCTCTCCATGCCTCTGAAACACGGCCTTTCAGCCCCTTTTGGAGTGCTGTTGGAGCGTGTGTTTCCAGTTCGCTCACAGTGGCCCTGAGCTTCGGGCCGGAAGTGAGGCCAGCATCCCCTTTGCTCGGTCTGTCCTGGCCGGAAGTGAGGCCAGCATCCCCCCCTTGCTCAGGCTCTCCTGGCTTTTCGTTGTCAGAAAGTCCTTTTCTTACCACAAAATGGCAGCAGAGACACAAGGAACTTTCCCTGCCTGTGATGTGGGCTCAGCGGGCCTGTTCGCATTTCCCTGCACATCGCCCACTAACCTACTGGTTCTAGAGACGTCGATTTACTTGGCAATTTGTGTCCTGCATGGGATCCTTTGGGGGCTGAGTTAGGCTCAGAATGTGATTCGGTCTTTGACTTGGTTTAGTGAGAACGGTGCCTGGGAAGCTGGTACTGAGGTGCTGGCGGGAGGGACAGATGGAGTTGGAAGGCGATGAAATCCGAAATGCTTGAATGGTGTCTGAGAGCTTGAGAAATTTTAATTACTTTAAATATATATGTGTACATTTAGAATACCATTAAAGGAATTTATTGCCAGGCTCTAAAATACTGTATTATAACCTAAACCGTTTCCCATTTGTTTTGACGTAGCCGGGCTCATTTATAACTAACTCATAAAATTACAAGTGGCAAAAGAAAGCCATTGCACCCCCCAAAACTATTTAACTTTAATTTTTTAAGCTTTTTTAATAAAGTAAGGCCTAGTTTCACATCTAAAATGCAAAGGTTTTACTTGAATGAAATAGTGCAACCACTGGCTGCATTACAGTGGCCTTTAGTTTCCTTGTCGTCAGATTTCTGAGCAGATTTTTCTTAAATCCATTAGTGTAAAAAAATACATTTCTTTTGTATTTAGACAAATACAAAATGTTTATTGTTTAAAGAAATGCTCAACATTCTGAGAGAAAACTCCAGTTGAGACTGAGCATGCCTAATTTTTATTAGATTTTATTGTTTGTGTGCACACACACATATGTGCAACTGAGTGCTTGAATCCCTGCACACATGCCATAGTGTAAGTGTGGGGGCCAGAGGAACTGTGGCAGTCAGTTACTCCTTCCATCTCGGGTCCTAGGGATCTGAGGTCCTCGGGCTTGGTGGCAAGTACCTTCCTCTGCTGAGCCGTCTCTATCCCCATGTCTCTTAACTTGTCATCATTTATCAATATAAGACTGGATCAGTCACTTTATTAAAATCTTATATTAATGTAGCCATTTTCTTAATTTCAAGTTTTTGTTGGTTTTTAAATTAATTCTAGGATCATGAGGACTTTGCATTTACAATTTAAATACCCATGTCTGTGTATGGGGCATCTCCTGGGTCAGAGGGTACTTGGAGGCATTTTTAGGGAAACCTGAAGCAGTGAAGAGAAAGAATAATGTAGAACAACCCAGTCTTCAAACAAAAGTAAAACCCCAAATGGAGAAATGTGGTGGTGAAGCAACCATTGAGTGTAAACAGACTCCAGGCCTTTATGCTAAGTGCATCCGTGGGAGGCTCAGTCCTCAGCCTGCGTGAGTGCAGCCTCATGGGAAGTATCCACAGAGCTTCAGGTTCTTTCTGGAGAGAATGAAGCAGACTCAGGCAGGCAGTGACTGGGGTCAGCCTCACAGGCTTTGAAACTGAGGAAAGTTAGACACTTGACTACCTTAAAGTTTTACTAGTGCTTGTAAAAACACTTCTGAGGTTTCGGAGGTCCCAATCAGCCCCTGTATGCCAGACAGAGAGGACTCAAGATTCTCTTCCAGCTACCCTGGAAGCAAACACTTATTTCCTGAACAATGTGTGCCTCATTCTAGGAGTAAAACTCACCAGGGAACAGAGCACTTTCTGTTGTTGGTCACACAGTGGGGAACGCCACCTGTGTTGGTCCAGTCTCCCCTCCTTTCTCTTCTCCCCTCCTTTTTGACAGTAACTAAGGATGACTTATGTTTCAGCATTTCCCCAGTGCTGGAATTATAGGCCTGAGCTGCCATGCTCTGGCTTTATATTGTTGTGGGGATAGAACTCGGGGCCAGATGTGTAGTAGGAACTGCAGTTTACGGACTGGCCACACCCTCATGTTTTTGTCAGAACCATCACAGTTCATTTCTGCATCATGCCCACTCCCCACACTCATAGCAGAGTCTATCCTGTATTTATTCTAAGCTTAGATGTGTGGCTGGTTCTAGCCCCCAAGGTTTCAAGAAGGGTACATCTCAGCACACCAAGCACAGGGTGCTTGTGGGATCAGGCTGACTAAAGGGTGGAGGAAGTGCTGGTCTCATTATGAAGACTTAGGTAGCATTGTGTCCTCTGAACAGAGGACAGACAGACGTAAGCTGCTTTTGTGTTCTGTCTCCTCACTTCCACAGGGTCCTCCATGAGTTGTTCTCTTATAGGCTAGTATATGAGCAGAGTGGGGGGTGGGGGTGGGGCCGTGTCCACAGTCCACATGTATCGGGAAATACTGTGGGCACAAGCACTTGGTCCTCTGAGAAGTCTGCTCCAGGAAGGAGAGGAGCCTGTGCACCGTGTGCTGCCTGCACCTGAGTGTGTGGCCAGTGCCTTTTCTAGTTCAAATTGGTGGGATATTTGCTCGAGGAGTATTAGAAATGGAGAAATAACTGTCATTTTGGCACAGGTGACTGCTGACAGCTGAAATGACCAGTTGTTCCCAGTGCTCCCATAAAGAGATCTTTATCATACTATGTGCTTTCGCTGGGCACTGAAAAAAAAAAAAGATTTAAAATGACTCCCCCCCAGTGATCAATGATGCTTCAAGTTTGTCCCTGAAGCACTCCAACAGGTGTTGTCAGAGAGTTTGGTGCTTATGTTTAGGAAGCCTGGCTTTAAGGCTGGAGAGAGAGTTCTGTGTTAAGAGTACGACCCAGGGTTCAAGTCCCAGCACCCACACAGTGACTTACAAGTGCCAGTAACTTGAGTCCCAGGGGATCTGATGCCCTCTTCTGGCCTCTGCAGGCATTGCATAGACATAGTGCACAGACGTGCATGTAGGTAAAACACCCATGTACATAAAAGGTTAAAAAAGGGAAAACAAATTTTAAAAACTGATAAATTTGAGATGTCTTTATTATGCATGTTTTTCCTGTGCCTGAGTGAACCAGATACATGGAATAGTTTCTAAAACATTTCCCCACTGCGTGTGAGATTGTGCAGCTTCTACGTAAGGAAAGAGAGCCACGCTGCTTCAGGGACCATGAGGAAGGCGTTCCCTTACGGAGCGTACTTAGGCTCCACAGGTAAATGGAGGCTGTAATAGCATGGGCAGAGAGCTACAGTAGCATCTTTCCTTTTGCTAAGTTTTCTATAATGATCTACTTTTGTTATTATTTTATTTCACTTTTGAGACGGGTTTTCATTGTGTAGTTCTAGCTTTCTTGGAACATACCATGTAGACCAGGCTGGCCTCAAAATCACGAACTCTGACTCTGCCTCCCAAGTACTGGGATTAAAGCCACTACTCCTGGCTTCTCATTAAATTCTAAAATTTTATGTTAAAAATGGGGAAAGTGTGCTCTGACATTGTTAGGGACTTATATCTAAGTATGTGTGTGCACGGACACACCCTCACATTCACCCCCCACACACACACTGTGGTGCTACACACACCCATACACCACACACACATATTGGTGCTGCACACATACACACACATACACACACAGTGGTACTATACACATACACTGGTGCTGCAAACACATACAGGTGCTACACACACACACATATACATATTGGTGCTGCACATACACACACACTGGTGTACACACATACACATGTACACACACATACATCACATATACACACACCTCCACATATACCCACATGTGTACACGCACGCGCGCGCGCGCGCGCACACACACACACACACACACACACACACACACACACACATCAGTACTGAGAATCAAACCCAGGGCATTGTGTTTTCAAGGCAGGGCCTTTACCACTGAGTAGACTTCCAGTCCTACACCAGGACTCCCCCTTTTTCTTCTTTCCAAGAACAGAACAATAAGAATCAGGGATCAGAGTGATGACCCTAGAGTGCATGGTTAGAATCCATAGCCAGCAAAGGGTCCTCTTGGGTATTGGATACATGTAATGAAAATACAGTGGTTTATGGCTAATGCCGAGCTCTTAGGACACAGTCAGGCACTGGCTGAGTCTCTCCTTTAGTCTACAGCGATTGGCAGATGTGTTCTTTCCTTGTCCACACAGAAACTGCAGCTTACTTCTGGGTTTTGCAAACAGGTTTGCGTTGCATGTTCAATGCTCTTTCTGTCCAATCACTGTGCTTCAGGTTCTTTAGCTGTGTTTAAAATGTTCTTATCTCTACCAATTAGACATTTAGGTAACTTAGCTGCAGTTTATTTGTTAAACTGTGTATTCTGTTATGTTATGTGTATTCTGTTGATGAACATTTACCTTCTTTCTGGGACTTGCCTTTGTTGTCAGTTCTGTAGCAGGAGCCTTTGTCTCTCCTGTGCATAGTCACAGGTTTCTATAGGAAACCCTAGAAATGGAACTGTTGGGGTAGCCGTCTGGAACACAGATTAATAAAAATGAAGGTCAGAGCTTGGTGATGGTCACTCTGCAGCCCAGGGATAGGCTGTTTATGATCAGAGACTACTTGCATGTGAGACCACAGTGAGCCATGGTGACAGCAGCCATTGTCATGTCAGAGCAATGCTAGCTGGTTTTGAACTGGTACTAAACGTATGAGCAGGCGCACATGTAGTGAAAACATTGTAGAAGCAAGTAGCAAGTGTGGGCCAGACGGAGCGCACTCCATGTACATGTGTGCATGCGTGTTTACATGTTTGTGCACAAGTGCATGCATGTGGAGGCCAGAGGTCACGGTGTCTCTCCCTGGCCTGGAGCTGGCCTGTTTGGGTAGACTGGCTGGCTCACAAGCACTAGGGATCCTCCTGTCCCTCCTTCCCCAGTGCTGGGATGCCGCACAGTGGTGGGGATTGAACACAGGTTCTTACACTTATGTGGCAAATACTTTACTGACTGAGCCATTTCTTTGGCTCAGAAAACCGACGTTCAATGGAAAGTCATAGTGTTTTGTTGTTCTGAGACAGAATTCTGCTGTGTGGCAGAGTGACTTAGAATCATGTAGCCAAGTTTTTGGTTTTGAGCTCAAAATTCACCTCTTGTCCTCCTCTCAGCCTCAGCTGCTGCTGGTCCTCCTCTTCCTCCTCCCTCTCCTCTTCTTCTGATTTTCCGTTAAAGACAGTTGTGAGCTGGCATGTAGATGCTAGGAACTGAACCCAACTCTGCTGCAAGAGCAACAAGTGCTTTTAACCACTGAGTCGCTCCTCCTCTCCCCTCCTCCTCTCCCCTCCTCCTCCTTCTTCCTCCCTCCTCCTCCCTCCTCCTCCCTCCTCCTTTCCCCTCCTCCCCCTCCTCCTCTCCCCTCCTCCCCCTCCTCCTCTCCCCCTCCTCCTCCCTCCTCCCCCTCTTCCCCCTCCTCCTCTCCCCTCCTCCTCCCTCCTCCTCTTCACTCCTCCTCCCTCCTCCCTCCTCCTCTCCCCTCCTCCTCCCTCCTCCTCTTCCCTCCTCCTCCCTCCTCCTTCCTCCTCTCCCCTCCTCCCCCTCCTCCTCCCTCCTCCTCTCCCCTCGTCCTCCCTCCTCCCTCCTCCTCCCTCCTCCTCCCTCCTCCTCTCCCCTCTTCCTCCCTCCTCCTCTCCCCTCCTCTCCCCTACTCCACCTCTGTTTTTTTTTTTTTTTTTTTTTTTTTTTGAGGTGGGATTTCTCTGTGTAGCCCTGTCTATCCTGGAACTCATTCTGTAAACTAGGCTGGCCTTGAATTCAGAGATCCACCTGCCTCTTTCTCCCGAGTGCTGGGACCAAAGTCTCTGCCTCAGCCTCTCGAGTGTTAGAGTTACAGGTGTAGTTGGGCAGAGTGATATATGCCTTTAGTCCCAGCACTTGGGAGACAGAGGCAGGTGGATCTCTGTGAGTTTGATGGCAGCCTGGTCTACAGAGTAAGTTCAAAGACAGCCAAGCTACACAATGAAACCCTGTCTCAAAAACCAGAAAACAACAAACAAACAGAATTCCAGGTGTGCCCCGCCATGCACTCTGTTGATAAGTGTCAACTTGAAATGCCATCAGTACTGCAGACTCAAATGGTGCCTTAGACTTTTACAAATTTGTTACTTGTGTTCTTCCTTTGAATTTCCACAGCAGCAAGTTGTAGGTTGTGAAAAAAAAAAAAATCACCACCTATAGCCTTTATTCCTGCACAAATACTGTGACAGTCAAACCGTGGTGGTGGAGAGGTGGGCGAGCTCCATACATTTGACTGGCAGGGCTGGGTGGGAGATGTCACGTGGACCACAGTGGAGCTGGGATTGGGAAGCAGGCTGGGCATGACGTCCCGTCTTACCCCGTTGTGTTTCAACGATCCACTGTATTCAGTGGCAGAGCCCTGTTTCACACTGGTCTTTTTGGGCAGAGATTATTATGTATATTTGCCTGGGTGAGCACACCGATAAACTTGTAATAAAGTGCATCAGACCGTTTCCTTGGCAGGGCTGACAGAACAGCCTGTGAAGTGGAGCTGTTTCCAGTGGAGCATGGAAAGCTTTGAAAATTCTCAGTGACGGCAGAAAGCAACGTTTGAAACCACCTAGGACTGTTGTGTGTTTTCCTCTCCCCAACCACGTTTATAAAGACTCGGTTAGACAAGCATTTCGTTCTGATTTCAGATATTCTCCTGACTCGTTATCTGCCCGCCGGCGCCTGTGCACCCCTGTGGTGGTGCCTGAGCACCCCTGTAAACCCTTTCCTCCCAGAAACCTCCTGGGGTGCCCAGTGGGCTCTCAAGTGTTTGGAGGGTGAAGGGATGCAGGCCTCCGAGAAAGCCTGGAATTTTTTTTTTTGTTTTGTTTTGTTTTGTTTTGTTTCCCGAGACAGGGTTTCTCTGTGTAGCCCTGGCTGTCCTGGAACTCACTCTGTAGACCAGGCTGGCCTCGAACTCAGAAATCTGCCTGCCTCTGCCTCCCAAGTGCTGGGATTAAAGGCGTGCACCACCACCGCCCGGCAAGCCTGGAATTTGAAGTGAGCAACTAACTCACTGTAGTTGTGAACCAGAAAGGAACATGGCCAGGCCATGCTGAACTGTTTGCCTTTTTCTTCTACCAGGATTCTTCACTACAGAAGACAGTGGTTGGCTTGGGCATCTGGTTAATCAGATCACACGCTCCCCTGTAAGCATGACAGAAGGCATGATGGAGACATTTGTAAAAATTTGACTCATAGTAAGTCTCATCATTCTTTTTTTTTTTTTTTTTTTTTTAAAGACTTTCTTCTTCTTCTTTTTTTTTTTTTTCTGACATTAAAACCCAAAGTCATCCGAAAGGCTGTGATTCATAACACTACACCTGGTCCAGATTGTGCTGGTTGAATCCGTATTAGCTTCACTGTAAATGATTTTGAGGGTGGAATTCTTGGATTGTTTTCTGTCTTGTAAGCCCTTGACAGTGCTCGGTACCTGAGCGCTGGCAAACCCCGGACATGGGAGAGGCCGGCTCGGCCTCCTACCGAAAGGCGGGTTGGCTGCGTTTGCTCTTCGTGCTCTAGATGAGGAAATGATATGACAATAAACAGAAATGCCTTTGCTGAAGAGAAAAGGAAAGCTGGTGTTTATCTGGTCAGGTGGTTTAGATTAGCCGTGATGCGGTTCTGTATTATGTTACTTTAAATCATTGTGTCCCAACAGGACATAAATTATGAAGATTGTTACAGTATGTTTCATCCTATGTAAGATCAACAAATTGGAATAATTTTTTTTATAGGAAAATCACAGTGCTTTCAGCCAGGACTATTGAAGCCTTTAATTTGACTCCGGTATTTCTCAGATATTATTGCCTAATATGTAAAATATGATTTGCATAAGATATGAAATAATAAGCTTTCAAAACAAAAGGGAGGGATCTCCCCCTGCACTTGGATGAATGGCAGTGTGCTCCCTCCCTCCTGGTCCACCCTGTAGAGCACTTGTGCCTGCTCCTTCTTTGCTGGGCTAGCCTTTGCTCTGTCTGCTGCCTGTGGCCTAACCTCTGCTGTGTCTGCTGCCTGTGGCCTCACCTGCCCAGAGACATGACAGACCCAAGGATGCACAAACATTCCTGTTCATACACAGTCAGGAAAACAGTTTCCCCAAATATATTGTTAATAAAAAATAAAATCCAAGCTGAAGCTCTGCTAACTCAGCGGCTGACGTTAAAGTAATTTATGTATGAATATCGGCGAGTAATGACTTAAAAATACATTCCCTGAGTATTTCCTCTCCGTTCTCTGCTCTCTTCCGAGCGACAGCGCATCTATGAACTTTTGATGTGGTTCTGTTCTCGGCTGTGCTTTACCAAGTTTATTTGGTCACAGAGAACACATGTTTTAGCTTAAAAATTAGTTTGTGTATGACGAGGTCCCATGAACATGGCACATGGTCTGCACATCGAAGTCCTGTCTCCGTGAGCTCTCTCACTTCTCACAGTAACAGTAAGAGACTCTCGGATATAGACATTAAGGATTCCCAGTGATCAGTAGGGGTGTGAAGTTTATTCGGGACCCTAGAAGGAGACATACCCGGAATTCAAACTTTTCAGGGTACGATGGCAGTACCCATCTGAATGCCAAGTCCTTCATACCGAAAATAAAGTGAGCGCTAAGCTTTCTTATTCTCTGTGGCTGGGAGCCCTTTCTCTTTAATTGCTTAGTAATGCTGTTTGAGACACACAAAAAATGCGGTCCTTTCTTTCAGTCCACAAGGGTGGGACTTCAGTTCTCCTTAAGCTTCATCTTAACAGGTGGTAACAAATTCTGAATACACTGTGGTGGAAGCGTCGTACCACGGTGAGCGCTGTGGCAGACCCCTTCTGAGACAGCCTCTTTCCTGGTTGCTGTTTGCTTGGCACAGCTTCCTGGAACTTGGTTCTGGTGGCCGTTTTCCTTCCAGCAATGAGTTGTGTTGGTCTGTCTCTGGAGCTCCTCTGTGAAGTTATCAGGATGCCCAATATTTGGTTGATGTATTTTTTCTTAAAGAAAATATTGGCAAATGTGGTAGAAACTACTTTAAAAATCCTAAAAGGGAAACGGATTCCCGGTTTAAAACAAAGTAAAAGAAAGAATCACTGTGGACCTGTGAGTGTTCTGCAGATGTGTTTGTGCCACCAGATGGCCGGTGATGTGAAGCGGGGGCTACAGACCAGAACACGATGTATGATGTACACACACCCACAGCATGTATGTACTGTAATGTATAATGTATGCACACCTACAGCATGTCCGACTGTACTTGGTAATTGGTATTATTTTTCTTTCAAATATTTGCAAGCCTCCTTCCTATGGATGGCAATGGGGAGTGAGCATTCTGACTGCTCGAGCTGATGCTCTCAGCCTCCACCCTCTCCCTCAGTTACAGGCTCTTGTCTTCCTGTCGACAAGTGCTAGAGTAAGTAGAAGCCGTGCCCTTTCTGTCTCTGGAAAAGAGAGTGCAGAAATTCCTTGTGGCTTCACCTCTTGTAGACCCGGACTGCACAAGCATTAGTGATGTCTTCTTAAAAGTGGCTGATTGATTCTAAGGAAGAGAAGCAGGGGTGGAGGTGTGGCTCGTTCAGAGGAGTGTTTGCCATGTATGGACAACACCCTAGGTTTAATCCCTAATATTGAATAAACTGGGCATGGTAGTGTGCCCTTGTAATCCTGGCCAGGGCCGGGGAGATGGAGGTGGTGGAGGATCAGAAGATCCAGGCTGTCCTCAGCCAGAGGAGCTCAAGGCCAGCTTGGGGTACATGAGACCTGTTTCAGAAAAGAAAAACTCAGGCATGTGACCTTGGCATTTGGGAGGAGGAGGCAGCAGAAGGGTTTCTGTCAATCAGGAACAGACTGCTACTTTTGCATCTTCTTCTTTTTTTAATGTATTTGGTCCGATACTGTGAATTCACGTGGGTTGGATGCATGGCATCGAAGAGAGACACATTTTCTATATGATGTTGGATTTTTATAATGATGAAGATATCAAGGAGCTTAAGGTTCAGTTTTTTGTTTTTTTTTGTTTTTTTTTTTGTTTTTTTTTTTGACCCAGAGATTGCTAAAAGTAACAGCAAAATCCCCAACCTCCAAAGACCTTGGTAATTTTTATAAAAATTCTCACTCCATAAGACCCTGAAAGCTGAGGAATCAGCTTGTATCAGAGGATCAGGTAAGGAAGCCCCAAAAGGAATGTCCCTGTCCCAAGGCAGCTGCATGTGACAGTGAGCAGTCGGGTACCAGGCAATGTTGTGCCGTTAGAGAATTCCGGTGAGTGCTCCTCTCTCGAGTCCTCCTGCACTGGTTTTGAAGCTGTGTGTCTGTCTGCACTATTGGACAACAGTCAGAAGACTGGTGGCATGTGCTATTCGAAGAGTACAAACTTGAGGGTTGAGGGAACCCAAGAACTGGATAGTCAGATCGGGTAGCTGTCTGCTCAAAAGTAGCCGATGGGGACACAGGGGAGGGAGTGGGGCTGTGGGTGGAGAAGCCCAGCAATGGTAGTGTCTTTCTGGGGAAAGAGCAGATGGGTGGTATGCCTTTTTTTTGGGGGGGGGGCGGGGTACAAATCAGTTTCTGGACTTTGTTTGAAGACCTCTTACCTGAATAGACTAGAAGTGAAGGTAGGTCATGTGTAGAGGATTGTATGTCATTCAGACTCTGCTGCCCTGAGAGCCGGGTGCTTCTGTAGGTAGACACCTACTGGGGGGAGGGAGGCTTCACTGGTGTAGGAACATGCTAACTAGGACAGGTCCTGTTCCTGCAGCCTTGCATTTCCCTTTAGTGATGTGTTTTGAAGGAGGTGCCATGCTTTGACTAACTGGATGCTTTCTTTTTCCAATCAACTGTCTAATGTACTGTAGTAGTTACCAAAAAAATGGTGATGTTGAAATAAAAACCATTGTCTTTAGTATCATCAGCATCAGTGTGTGTGTGTGTGTGTGTGTGTGTGTGTGTGTGTGTGTGTGTGTGTTTAGAAGTTAGCATGGTGTTTCCCAGGTGGCATGCTTATTGTAACTAAGAGGACTATAATTCGGCCTGGGGCAGGGTAGAGTGGTGGCTGGCTCTACCTGAGAGTATGAGACAATTGCATGAGAAAGCCAGTTCTGTTTTAGAGTTGGGCATTCTTGTCCCAAGATATTGGAAATGGTGAGCTCTGTAGCAGATTAGGTACAGACTAATGCCCCAGGGGCTGTATCTGCCCCCAGACAGACGGAAGTCCACGGAATGGTCCTCAGGCCTCTCACGAACACAAGATATACACAGACACACAGATACACACAGATACACACACACACACACACACCCCACTCTCTCTCACACACACACACACACCCCTCTCTCTGTACTTGAGAAGTCTAGTCCTTGCCTGAGCTGCTCACTGACCCTGAGGAAGTCTTTCTGTGGCAACACCCACTTAAAGAAACAGTTCTCAGGATGTTACAGGGGTTTCTGAATCCTGAGAAGGTAAATTTGTTTGGTCTTCAGGTTGGTTTGGAGAAGAATGTTTCCTTTCCAGGCCACGGGTGCTATAGTGTTCAAGCGTTTTGAGTATAACCTGAAGCAGTGGGTACCTGGTCCTGGGGAGGGTGTTGTCCGGATTGCCTGGTTCACACAGGAGGAGGAGTCCCTGTTAAGGAACACCACTGATGTCATGTAGCCATGTCTACTGCAGTCTGGAGCTGAATACAGTTGACCCCAAACTCTGTAGTTGACCCCTGGGCTTATTGAAAAAGGGAAAAGTCTGAGTGAAGTACATCTTTGACTGGGTCTGTCCCTCACGGTTCTGGTCAAGAGTCTTGTGTTGACCCACAAATTAAGATCTGATGTTTCCTTCATAGGGACTGCAATAGTGAGCAGGGTTTTCAATGTGAAAGTTACAGGGGGCAGAGAATGGGTTTCCCCAGCGCACCAAGCAATGTTTATGTGATTGATGTCACCAACACGGAGGGAAGGTCCTGTCCCGTGACAGCACATGCTTGGCAATGATCTTGCCTTGTATTTTCCTTAATAATTTTCATTATTTTTAATTAAAGTTGAAGAAGTGCAGACTCTAGCTGAAATTAAGGTAGGCTGTGTTGCCGGAATCTGGTAATTACTTTAATTGATCACAAGATAGTTTCCTTGATCACCAATTAGAGTAAATTGCCGATCAAGTTTCAAGACGTGAAGAAATGCCCAAACTGATTTATGTAATAGTGTTTCCATTTCTAATCAGACATAAATATCATTTCCTTCCACAGCAATTGTGTTTTTTAAAAGAAGGGTTATAGGCCTACAAACATGAAGGTGGTTCGTAAACAATAGCGAGTTCTAATTCATTGAATCAGCGAGGGAAGTATTTAGTGGCTTAATGGAGGTTGTGCTGGGGAAATGACTTGGGAGTACCTGGTGCTCATTTTCTTAGTGGGAGATATGTTCTTTTTTAGTACGTAATTAAAATAGTCTATAATCAAAATATGGAGGCAGTTGATTTGAAGGACATATATCAAAGGGAGTCATGCTGAGGACCGAAAGGTTCATAATACAAATGTGCCCAGAGTTAAGCCTGTGAGCTTCAGTAAGTCATACATGTGACTAGGACCAAGGCTGCGCTCTGAGTGCATGGTGCTGGGACACGTTTCACAGATTGATACGGATTCCTGTTTTGGTTTTGTTCATCTGATAGTCTTCCACGGAGTAAAATGAAACAAAAGTAACTTTGAGAAAAATTCAAGTTTCCAAAGAAGACTTGATTTGGGGGTTCATGGAAAAAAAATCTTTAATTGCTGGTGGTTTGGAGATTTCCAAATGACAAACTCGGTTGGCCCAATTTGCCGTGATTGTAATGCTCACATTCCTGGGAACGGTGGAGCGACTCAGGGACTCAGACTTCATCATGCACTCAGGGCTTGGTCATGAAATGTTTGTAATTTGCAATACAGGAAAGACTGAAACTATTATCAGCCATTATATGTTATTTGTTGACCATATGTTTGTTTGAAATGGCCGTGGCCCAACAGAACACGGCTCATAGACAAACTATGCTGTAAATTGGCACTAAAAACCCACCTCAACAGGTAGGCATATGTTAAGAAGTTAACATGAGCCAAAGTATTTTAATATGAACCACATTACATACGTTGCAGGATCCTGGCTCCCTTTACAGTGATAACTTCATTTGCATGAGTCCTTCATTTGTTTTTTTTTTTTTCCTCGAAATTAATTCTTAAAACTAGATCAATTGTATCCATTGTACAAATTCAAAAGGTTCTAAGAATGTCGTGAGTTCTGGTTTCTGGCCCTGGTCACCTGCTTCTCAGCCCCTGCCTCCAACCATTTCCATTGTTCTTGTAGGTCCATATTGCTCAAAGGGAGTAGCGCACAGAGAGGCTTGGGCACTGCCCGTCTGCACACGCAGCTCACAGACCCTCATGCAGTTCTCATTCAGCCGTGGTTCTTGGCACTCCTGTGTTTTCACATCCTTCTTGATGACTGCATCATATTCCTGTGAATAAATGTATCGTAAGATACACTAGCTCTCTTCTAGTAAGAGCTGCAACAAAGTAATAAACTATACTATTATAACTGTTGTATGAGTGTCTGCAGTGACAAGGTCTGAGAAATGAAACTGTTTATTCTAAAGTCATGGACTTGTGTGTATGCACATGCATGTGTGCATGTGTGTGTATATGTGTGTGTGTCTGTGGAAGAATATGTGTGCTATGGTGCATGTGTACAGGTCAGAGGATCATTTAAGGAGTTGGTTCTGCCTTTTCACTGTGGATTCCAGGCCCTGAACTCAAGTAGTCAGGTTGTGTGGCAGGCACTTTATGTATTGATCTAGCTTGCTGTCTCCTGACCCATCCCCCTAAAGCCAGAGTCTCACTATGCAGTCTTGGCTGATCTGGAATTCACTATAGAGACCAGGGTGGCCTCAAACACACAGACATCTGCCTGCCTCTGCTCCCAAGTGCTAGGACTAAAAGTGTGTGCCACCACTCCTGGCTTTTTTTTTTTTTTAAATCATTTTATTTTTAATTTTGTGTATAGCTGTGTGTTTGTGTGTATGTGTTTCCTGAAGCTGGAGTTGCAGGTGGTTGTGCGCTGCCTGTGAGTTCTAGAAATGGAGCTGTACTGGGAGAGCAGCAAGGCCCCTTAACTGCTCAGCCTTCTCTCCAGCCTTCTCTCCGACACAGGCTGGTCTCAAGCTTGGGTGCTGCTGGCTCAGTCCTCAGTGTTTGATTACAGCCTCTCAAAGGCACTGATTGATGTTGATGTATACCTAAGGGTTCTTTTTTTCCTTCCAGAATTTTATACACGAGCACTTCTTCTGTGTCACCCAACCTTTCCCTTTGTATATCTTTTAAAATCATCACTTATTTATTTATCTATTTAAATTTCACTTATTTATTCAATGTGTATGGATGTTTTGTCTGCAGGTATGTCTGTGCACCAAGTATGTGCCTGGTGCCTGAGGAGGTACCAGAAGAGGATGATGGATTCCCAGGGATTAGAGTTACAGACACTTGTGAGCCACTATACAGGTGCTGGGAACCAAACCTGGATCCTCTGGAAGAGCAATCAGTGCTCTTAACCACTGAGTCATCTCTCTCTGGCCCCTTCTAACTATAAATTTAAAAAAAAAGGGGGGGGTGTCATTTATTGTAAACAACAACAGAACTAACCCTCAATTTCCCCCACCCCCCAAATACTTTAAACGATTTGTTTATTTTCACTTTTTATTTGTGTGAGTGTTTGTCAGCATGTGTCGAGTATATCACGAACGTGCAGTAGCTGTGGGGGTCAGAAGTGGGTTTTGGAACTGAATTATGGACAGTCATAACTAATGTGGGTGCTGGGAACCTAGCACAGGGTCTCTGCAAGAGCGGCAAGTACTCTTAACCACTGAGCAGCACTGCCCAGCCCCTCACAGCCCCTGCCCAGCATTTTAGAAGAGGGCCTATTTATGGAAACATAAATGTTTTACCTGCCCGTATTCTTCTGTACTTTCTGCCTCGTTAGTTTTGAGGCTTTCCGTCATGGCTTGGTTGCGTATCTTCATTGTTTGCTTTTGTAAAGTGTGATGAGGCTATGCTTGCTTACCTTCAATTACAGGGATGCTCTGTATGGTGTTTTGGTGTGTTTTCAAGTTTTAAGTTGTGTTTTCCTTAGTTGGGGATGTTTACTTTATTTTCAGTCTGGAGGGTACTGTTACGCATACAGTTCTGCATGACAAATGCAGGCCTCTCTCCTTGGCACACTCCCACTAAAGTGTATCAGAGCTCAGGTGCTTGCTGTCTGTCCCCTTCTTCCACTGTCAGCTCTGCTTGATACTGCCTCCGCTGCAGTCATATGCCTGGAAGGACCTCTAACACTCATCTTCAGTTTGCAAACCGCCTTTCTAGTTGGTAACACTCGCTCGCTGACTCCGTTTGCTGTTGGTTCCTTAATTGGTCTACTTGTGTTATGTGGTGCGTGTGCACATATGTTCACACATGTGCGTGTGTATGTAGAGCAGAGAATAACTTTTTAGGATGGATTTTTCCCTTTCCAACTCTCCATGGATAGAACTTCCAGGCTCAGAAGGCAGGAGCCATCTCACCAGCCTGTTTCTAAGATGTTTCTTTTACAACTTTTTTTCTTCCAGTCCTGGAGATCAAATCCAGGGCTTCAGTAAGTGCCAATGCCCAGTGTTCTACCTCTGAGCCTCCCTGGCCCCTGGCTCCATTTATGACTTTTCCCCTTGCTGTGGCAAATAGGCTTTTGTCAGACTCTTTATTTTTCTCATTTATTTTCTAATTTCTTTATGTAGTTGGTTTACTGATTTTCTTTCTTTCTTTTATGTTTATGGGTATTTTTGCCTGCATGCATGTCTGTGTGCCATGTGCATACCTGGTGCCCAGGGAGTTCAGAAGAGGGCATTGCATCCCTTGGGCCAGGTGTTGCAGTTGGTTTGATCTGCTGTGTGGGTGCTGGGACTTGAACCCAGGTCCTCTATAAGAGCAGCAGTGCTCTTAACCACTGAGCCACCTCTCTGGCTTGTTGGCTTTTTTTTTTTTCCCCTTTCCTTAGTCAGCCTGGGTTGTTAGGGAGTCTGTTCCATTTCAAGCTTTGTTGGATGGAATGAGTTTAGAAGGCCTACACTTACTTTTATTTTTATTTTACTTACTCACTTTCCATCCTGCTCACTGCCCTTTCCCGTCACGCCCTCCCACAACTCCTCCCTCATCCCCTTCTCTGAGCAGGTGAGGCCCCTCTGGGCATCTCCTCACTCTGGCACAGAGAGTCTCTGCAGGACTAGGTACATCCTCTCCCACTGAGGACAGATGAGGCAGCCCAGCTAGAAGAACAGGTAACAGCTTTTGGGACAGCCCCTGCCCCAAGTGTTCAGGACCCACATGAAAACCAAGCTGCACATCTGCTAAATATGTGAGGGGAGGCCTAGGTCCAGCCTGCCATGTATGTTCTTTGGTTGGTTGTTCAGTCTCTGTGAGCCCCAAGGATCCAGGTTAGTTGACTCTTTTGGTCTTCCTATGGAGTTCCTATCCCCTTCAGGGTCACAATCCTTCCTTTTCCCATAAGAGTCCCCAAGCTCCATCCACTGTTTGACTATGAGTGTCTGCATCTTTCTGAGTCAGCTGCTGCTGGGTGGAGCCTCTCAGAAGGCAGCATGCTAGATTCCTGTCTATAAGCATAATAGAATATCATTAATAGTGTCAGGGATTGGTGCTTGCCCATGGGATGGGTCTCAAGTTGGGTCGGTTATTGGTTGGCCATTCCCTCAGTCTCTGCTCTAACCCTCGTCCCTGCATTTCTTGTAGACAGGATAAATTTTGGGTTGAAAGTTTGGTGGGTGGGTTGGTGTCCCTATTGCTCCATTGGGGTTCCTGCCTGACTATAGGAACTGGCCCCTTCAGGTTCCATATTCCCAATGTAGTGAGTCACAGCTAAGGTCACCCCCATTGGTTCTTGGTGCTTTCCCTATCCCAGGTCTCTGTCTCATCCTGGAGATGCCCCCACCTTTTCATCTCTGTTAGTTGCAGATTTTCATCCATTCTCATGGACATCTAGCCATCTGCCCTGTCCTTCCCCACAACTGACCCTGACCCCCCCCCCCCCCATTCTCTTTCCCATCTCCTCTACCTCCCAATTCTCTTCCTCCATCTGCCCCTTATGACATTTTATTTCCCCTTCTAAGTGAGATTCACACTTCCTTTCTTGTGGATTCCTTCTTATTTAGCTTCTTTGGGTATGGGGGTGCTGTAGCATGGGTATCCTGTATTTTATGGCTAATATCCATTAATCATAGATTAATCATAGAGCACATACGATGCTTGTCCTCTTGGGACTGGATTACCTCACTGTGATGATAATTCTAAAGTTCCATTCATTTGCCTGCAGAATTCATTATGTCTTTGTTTTTAATAGCTGAGTAGTATTCCATTGTGTAGATATACCACATTTTCTTGGGAATAGTTCTACCTCAGTTCTACCAGCTATACTACTCCTGGGATTAGACCCAAAAGATGTTCCAACAAACCACAAAGACACTTGCTCAACTGTGTCCATAGCAGCTATAGCAGCTTTATTCATAATAGCCAGAAACCGAATGGCTATGGAAAATGTGGCCTACACTCTTTTTTTTTTGTTTGTTTTTGTTTTTTTGAGACAGGGTTTCTCTGTGTAGCCTTGGCTGTCCTGGAACTCACTCTGTAGACCAGGCTGGCCTCGAACTCAGAAATCCACCTGCCTCTGCCTCCCAAGTGCTGGGATTAAAGGCGTGCGCCACCACCGGCCCGGCTGCCTCCTGTAATATTTTTTCAAATCTGAATCTTGAGGGATGTCAAGATGACTCAGTGGGTAAAGGTCATACCCCCAAGCCTGGTGCCCTGAGTTCGCTGTGGTTCTGTACAACCTGTATAGACATTGTAGTCATTAGCTTACAGCCACAGTTACCAGCACCAGGGGGCAGGGCGTGCTCCTGAGGCCCCTCTGCCTCTGAACTACTGATCCTTACTAGATTTCCGGAGAGGAGGGAATCACTGTCTTTAGCTGTTACCCAGTACTGAACCCACTAGTCTCTAATGATGACTCTAAACTCAGGGTCACACAGATGGCTAACCTCGTGGGGGGGGGAGAGAGAGAGAGAGAGAAGAGAAGAGGGAAGAAGAGGAGGAGGAGGAGAAGAAGAAGAAAGGAAGGAGGGAGGGAGAGAGAGGAGACTAAACAGTAAGTTTGAGGTCAGCTTGTGCTACATGGGAGAGATAGAAAAAGAAAAGGAAAATGGAGTCTAGGATCATATGACTGTGATGTCATAGTGTCAAAATTTGAATCCAGAGTTCCCAGGTTCAAAGGCCAGGAGGCCCTTAACCCTATCGCTGTCTGTCACTGCTGGCCCTTTCAGAAGTTGTCTACTTCTGCCCATGCTGGATAAAAACCAGCCACTCCACAGGAGAAGTCCCATGTCTGAGTGCCTGAGGCAGACAGTCCTACAATACTCATACCTACTCCGTGGGCTATAGGGGATCAGATTTGGAATGAAAGGGGGCAGGAGAGTAAATTTGGTTTGCTCTGGATAAGTCCATATGTAGCTAAATGAATTTTACTCTTCCCTTTCTTTTAAAATGTATTTATACCCATGACTGACAGTTCACAGGACCAATCATGCATGTGCCCAGTGTAGGTAATCAGCATGGTTGCTCACTCATGATCACACCGGATGTGCTGAGTCCAGACGGCAGTCAGTTAATCCTTTCTTCAGCTTCTTATGGACTTTGTGGTCCCCTTCCACAGACGCCCCTGAGCCTTAGAGGGGGTGTGTAAAGTAGGGTTATTATTTGCAGCCGCCATCATAAAAGTGAGAAAGAAAGTGAAGAAGAAACAAAGGCCTTCTGCTTGGCATCTCTTTTCCCTGGGGTGAGAGCCTGGCTGTCCATGTTGGGTGGGGTCCTTGCCTTGTTTCTAGGCTCATCTTCTGCTGAGGCACACTGTCACCTCAGCGTGTGGGGCTGTAGCCATGTAGCATGGTGGTGAAGGCAGGCTTCACTGGCCGTCCCCTGAAGGGTGGGCTGGGATAGCTGTCGGCCTTTCTCCACAGCCCTGCTGCTGCTGGCTAAAGTACCCCATTCACTAAAAACAGAAGGAACAGCTAAGAAGCAAATTGGCTCCCTCAATTGGGGCAGGTAGACCCAGGGCGCTGGGTTGAAGGGAAATTATCCCAGTGCAGTCGGGAGTCCTAGGACAATTAAGCCGTCCAGACAGGTCACTAGGTGACACTCATTTCCTGGTTTGTTTATTTGAGCCAGATTGTTTCTCCACCTAGCAGTCTGCTGCCCTGGTGCCCTGGCTTGCCGAGAGCAGCCCTTCCCTTGTGATTTCCCAGGCTACCCCAGCATACCAGCAAGCCTTTATCTGGTTGGACGGCTTTGGGGTCTCCCAGCTCCAGAGCTCAGGGCGGGGCAGGTAACTAACTACCCTGTATGTGGTGTTTTGCAGGCGTTTGGCTTTATGTCCAGGGTTGCCCTGCAAGCAGAGAAGATGAATCACCACCCAGAATGGTTCAACGTGTACAACAAGGTAACTGAACCTATTTTTGGAATTGAAGAAACTTATTTATGACTCCCCAGAAAGTGCTGAGAAAGTATTCTCTAAAGAGCACTTGTTAATTAGTAACACAGTCAGGCAGGCCCTGAGACAGAGCTCGTCTTTCAGATGTTTGGGTTAGATTAGGCTCCTGAGTTGATCTTGGATATCATCCATGAAGATAAAATTTTTGTGGAGGGGGATTTCTTTGGAGGACTCTCTTTTTAAAGTCAGTCTATGTCTCCCTAGCTGTCCTGGAACTCACTATGAGCACCAGGCTTGAGGGAGATCCTCCTGCCTCTGCTTCGAGTTTTGTGAGGTTATAGGCATGCACCACCATGCCAAACTCAGTTACCTGTGATCTCAGAGTTTTAATTTGAAACTCTGAATAATAATTTATTTCTTTTAATAATTTATTTAAAAGAATGGTAGTAAATCAGATAGCATGGCCTTACGTGTCTCTCTGAAATAAATTCAGAAAATGTTTCTTTGTGGTAAATGTTTATTAAAGTTTTTATCTCCAGAGGGCAGGCTGAAAAGTTTTAAGGGGTGCAGTGAGAACACCCCCTCCCCCAAGAGTGTCCTGCCCTTATGGTCTCAGATCCAGGTAGATATACAGATAGGTATTATTCAGATTTCTCTGAAGGTTTGTAAGTCATCTTTGAGAAATGAGAATTCCACTTTGTGATTTTTAAAAAAGGAACAATTCCTAACTGTCCAGTTCTGGGTTGAACTTGTCCTACCTGGATGTTTCTTTTTGCTTTTCAGTCTTGTTAAGACATGTTCTCACCCGTTTCCTCAGTTGGCAGCTTTTGTACCTCAGTCAGCTACTGCCTGACAGGTCTGCTTGCCCTTTCCTGGTGGCCTGACCAGAGCTGGTGTGAGTCAAGTTCTGGAGTTAAAATGGACCTGCCGTCTTCTTCCCTCCAGGAAGCAAGATTTTCCATGCTGGCAGCCAACTCTCCTCACCCCCCTGGGAGCCTTTCTTAGGTGGCTGCTGCAAAGCTCGATGGGTCTGGGAAACTCAGTGTTTATCCATGATGTGTTTTCTAAGTCAGCTAACCTCCAGGTCTCAGATATGAATGTTGAGAAGTACACTGATAACTGCCACCCAGGGAGACATCCCGCAGGTCCCTGCTGAGATCTGAAAAGCTGCTCTCCCCTTTATAGGTCCAGATCACCCTCACCTCACATGACTGTGGAGGCCTGACCAAGCGTGATGTGAAGCTGGCCCAGTTCATTGAAAAAGCTGCTGCTTCTCTGTGATCGCCTTCAAAACGCATGAAAAGTTCCAACACCTGTCTGCTTGTCTGCAGTGTGCTTAGAAAGGCATTTATGTTAATAAATTGTCATAAAGTAGTTCATATTTACCTGTATACATTTTTGTATAATTGATACTCAAATATAGAATGATTTGAAGCCAAGCCTGGGTTGTCATTACATCTAGTCAAGACATATGATAAACCAACCTGAATTATTTAAAAATTAAAAATGTGTGTGTGCATATGTGCGTGTGCATCTTTGAATGTGTGAATATAAGTACAGCTTATGGAGTTGCAGGACCCTCTGGAGCAGTTGTGATGTGTCTGACGTGGGTCTGGGAACTGAATTCAGAGCCTCTGAAAGAGCAACCTAAGCTCCTAACCGCTGAGCCATCTTCCCACCCCCCAGCCTGGGCTGCTGTATGAAGAACATTTTCAAAGAAATACAACTTAAAATTTTTTTTCTAGACATGTTCTCGATATGTAGCTAGCCTGGCTTTGTATTGTCTACATAGTCCAGACTGGCCTAGAAAAAATGGAATTTTGTTTTTAGGTTTGCTTTGTTTTTGTTTTACTTGCATATATGCCTGTGTACCATGTGTGAGCCTATGGAAGTCAGAAGAGGGCACCCAGTCCCCCGGAACTGCAGTTATGGATATTTGTGAGCTGCCATGGAGGTGCTGGACTTGAACCTGGGTCTTCTGCAAGAAAAGCAAGTGCTAACTGCTAACCCATCTCTCCAGCCCCAAAATGGCCAGAATAGGGATAGGAGAATAGCCACCTTTGTCACCCAGGAACTTCAGAGCAGGACTTTGTAATACTGAGTTGGAGAACAGCCGGAAGGACCTCCTCAATCTGAAGGTGTGTGTAATAGAATAATTCGCACAAAGCTAAGTTGTTCCAGATTCTCTGTTTTACCACTTAAGTAGTTAATTTTATTACAAAGTTACAAAAATTGGATGACCTGTCTTGGTTGCGTTTTCCTTTTTAGGCAAGGGGTTGAAGGAGAGGACAAGTGTCTTGTCCCTGGCTTCCAGTAAGATGTGGCAGTTCAAGGACACCACCATGGCAATGGCCTGTTCTTGGGCTTAATGAGTTTAGGAAGAACCAAGGGCCATATATTTCCACAGTTTCTGTGTTGTTACCAGTGAACTGAGTCCACAGAAGTAGACTCTGACAAAGATCATCTTTGCAGGACCCTTACTTCGAAAAAACTTGCCTGTCCCTCTCCTACCATTCCTGCAAGGAGCCTGTGTGGTCATGTGATAAGGGGCCAAGCTCCAAAGCCAGTTTCTGGCTGTTCCATTAGCCAGGGCCTTAGTCACTTTCTGTGAACAGATGTCCTGGAGAAAGCAGCTTGAGAGGGAATGGGGGGGTTGGGGCGGCGACGCTTGTTCTGGCTCAGGCTTCAAGGATGTGGTCCATCATGGCATGGAAAGGAGACAGCAGGTGTGTGAACTGTCACACTGCATCTGTGGTCAGGAAGCCTATGGGATGGTGCTGTCTGCACTTAGGGAGGGCCTCCTCTCCTCATTTAAAACCTATGTAAAAACCCCATGGACACATCCAGAGATGTCTCCTAAGCAATTCTAAATCTAGTCAACCTGATACACAAGCATACCAACCCCCCCCATTTTATTTTAAATTAATTTTAGATTAGCGTACAATGTAGCGTTTGCTTGCTGGGTTTTGTTTGTATTTTCAAGGCAGGATCTCCTATATCTCCGGCTGACCTCCATTTCTCTTAAAAAATATTATTTTTAATCTGTATGTTTGTGCCTGCGTGGATTTCTATGTGCTACATGCATGCAGGTACCCAAGGAGGCAGGGGGACATAGGAGCCTCTGAAACTGGAGTTTCGGGTGGTTGTGAGCCACCAAACACGGACTCTGGGAACCTAACCGAGGTCCTCTGCAAGAACAGTTAGTACTCTAACCACTGAGCCATCCCTCCAGTCCCTAAGGGACGGATCTCTCTCATGCCTGTCTTCATTGTGTTTCCAGGAAATTGACTAAATATTTAATATCAAGCCAAAAGGCGGTCAAGGGGACAATACTACCTTTGAAGGTTGAACAGAACTAAATCCTTATAGCTCTTGTACTTAAAACATGTCTCGGGCTTGGCCTTTCCTCACACTCTGGTTTCAACGTTGTTCACGACTAACCTCTGACCTCTGAGCCAAGCATCTTTGGGAGTTCAGCTGTGCTGGCTTGCAAGACCAACCCAGCTGAGCTTATGGACTGACGACACCCCCGGACCCCAAGAAGGAAGGATGGGGAGGGTCGGGTCACAGGATCCTACCATTTCATACCACGCATGTGCAATTCTGTCCTGGTTGCTGTGCAGAATGGGGCTGGCATATATGGGCTAGCAAGGGTTAGGAGAGGCCTCCGTTATACAACTGTGGGAAAGCAAGGACTCCGTTGGGTAAAGGCTTTCCGGTGGGGCCTTTGGGAGGGAGCACCCACACTCCTGTCTGTAACCCCTTTTCTGTGCTCTGTAAGTAAGACCAACAAACTCATTGATTCCCTGCAGTGAACTTTGGTGCCATCCTCCCAGGATGTGTCCATGGAACCTTAGACATTGTTTACATTTTCCTCAGGAAAGGAATTTTGTCCGCCATAGCCCAGGCCTCCTACTAGCAAGATCTGCTGTGTTCTCTCTGACTTCCGTGGGTTTTGTGTTCATTGCCTGACCCACTGCAAACTTGCCTTCCTTCTAGGTGTCTTTGGTGCTGGCTCTGGGTGCGTTCTGTCCCTCAGAAACTCAGACAACTTCATTTTCCTCCTCCGTGACCCTGTTTGTTTTACCATCTTATAAAAGGCCTTTGTCTGCCAAAGTAGGCACATCACAAGGAAGGCCTTCACATCTCTAACATCTTCCTGCTTCCCCTCCGAGCTGAGTTGCTAGATACTCACGCTCTCTGAGGTATTCCCTACCTCAGGGGGAGGGAACCACAAGTGAATGGGCCTTAGCCAGCCTTCCCTCTCTAGCCTATTAGCAACGGCTAGAATGCCTAAGAGTGATCTCATAAAGCAGAGAATCCTTTTCAGGGTCCCTCTCTGCTTCTGCTTAGAATTCAGGTGCCAAGGAGATCCTTAGGCAGAGGTGTTTAGCTGTATGATACAAGTGAGGCATTAAGACAAAAAGTTTGGAAAATGTCTCAACATTATCACTACAATCCTGTCCGAGTCAAATCTGGCTCACTGTTTACTACAGCGTCGAGTGCATTGCAAGCAAAACTCAGCAAATTTAAGTAAGTATCCTTTTCCTCCGTGGTTAGGAGGTGAGTTAAGGTTAGCCTTGGCTCTGGACACCCAAATTCTCCTAGCCTCTTCCACAGGTACCTGTCTGCACCCCAAGATAGAAGAGCTTGTCTCAGATACGTTGGTCTCTCTGGAGGCTGAGGTCAGCTCATTTGTTGTTGACCTGGAGTGCTGTTTTTCTATGAAAATATTAGATAATTTGAAGAATTTTTCTTTCTTTTGCCACAGGATCTATTTCAAATCATATAATGAAGATGATTCGTTTTGTTATAGGATAGAATATATATAGTTGGTGGGGTCTTGTTTCTGTTGTTTTTTCAGCTGAGTGTGTGTTATGTGAGTGCCTGCAGGTATGTATATGCACTGCCTACATCTATCTGTGTTGCCACAGAGGCCAGAAGGCGCTTCAGCTCCCCCTGTGTGTTGCATCTTAAGACGAAGGCCTCACCATGTCACAGGTTCAAGCAAGCAATCTTCCATCCTCAGCTTCTGGAGGAGGTTTGGGACCACAGATACAGGCTGCCACACACAGTTAAATTATGGTTATGTGTGTGTACAAATATGTATACACACACACTCACATATATGTAAGAGAATGTATCAATTTGTTACACATAGTAGGAAAAACATACTATTCTTTAAGAAAACTTTCAAAGCACAGGTAAATAAATAAATAAATAAATAAGAAAAGGAAGGCGGCAGCGGCGTTGTCGTCGTCGCCGCTGCCACTGCAGGCACTATCAACATGCCACCGTTGCTCTCCCTGGGGTTTCCCCACCTATTTGTACACAGACGGTATCATTTTTGAGATGAGAATATTACAACTTGTCTTTGTGCCTTGTTCTTTGCCAGATCATAATCGATTTTCTAAGCTATGGGAAAATGCATAGACATGACAATTAAATAGTTTACTTAACTAGTATTTTAAAATTAAAAAAAATTATTTGTGTGTTTTTACGTAGGCGCATGCCTGTGTCCTGACCTCTGTATGGAGGTCATAGGACAACTTTTGGGGCCTACTATGTGCTTAACCAGTCCTCTCTGTTAGATTTTAAAGGTGTTTTCAAGTTCTCATCACTATAAATAATCGTGAGATAAACATGTGGAACTGAGTCACCTCGTTCATTTCAGCTTGCATTCTTTTGGGCTGGAGTCTGGCTGAGAGGACTTGAACTATTCTGGTCTTTTGTTTCGGTTTTGTTTTGAATCCAGACTGATCAGTGTAGGTTTCCCTGTTCCTTAAGAAGAACATCTACCACATTTCACTTGTGAGCACAAAATGTTATCACACGGAAATTTTAACTGATTTTATAAGCAGGAAGCATAAAGGTGTTACTTTGTATCGCCCTTATACCACCTGTACTGTCTTGTGCATTCCTTTTCTCTTAGGGTGTTTGAGTTTTTATCAAGACTTGTGAACTTATATATTTGTATGTACATATGTATCTAACTCTATATACATGATTTTAAATCAGTGATATATGTCATTTGATGTGTGTGTGCTTTTATTCATTAATAAGTTTTCCTATGATGCTCCAGTATTTTCTTGTGTTTAAGGAAACATTACCTGAGAAGTAGTGGCCACTTTTTCAGGAGTTCAGAGAGAAGAACCTGGTGGGGACAGGCCACTCTTATCACTGTGTCTCAGGGGACAATGTGTCACCTAGCTGTTTATGGGCCCCTGTATATTTCTTTTTCCAATGTGTGAGGAACAGATGCTTCAGCCCTAAGAGGGGCGCAGTTGAGTGGGGATCAAACTGCTCTGTGTAACCACACCTCTTATTCCTCCTTTTGACAGGAGGAAGGATACAGAATGCCAGGCTTACTTCAGGAGGGTTACCAAGAGTACTCTCTTCCAGGTCGTGATGATCGCCACGGTCACCGCCAACTCCTTTTTACTGGTCTTGGGGACTGATTATAACTTACAGTTCAGGCTGTTTAGAATCTTTGAGGTGAGCAGAAAGCAGCTTTTATTCTACTACTTTGCCTGTATTGTTTCTGAAAATGTTAAACTATTTCAAAGGCATCTTTGTTGCAAGAAATTTTCTACAGAAACACTTTTAAAGACCTTTGACCTCTGCAGTAGCATCAGCTAGTGACAGAAAGCAGCAGGGACGGTTGCAGCTTGTAAATCTCCCAGAATTCTCTCTTAACTCATAAACAGACACACTGGATATCACGTCTGAGTCTCACGGGCAGCATTTCCAATGGAATTAGGGTCAGTCCCCGTGAGGAGGAAGCAGAGGGCACCAGGGTGTGCTGGGCTAATGTCAAGCTAGCTATCCACAGCAAGAATTGTGTTGCCCACACCAGTAGTGAATAGTGAGGAGTGAGTGCAAAAAGTTCTCGGTCATCTCTGAAGGGGCTGGAGCTTGCAGAACTGACCAGGCAGAGCTCCCTCTAAGGACTGTGCACTTAGGGGAACCTGAACAAGATTTAGCAAACTGGAGGCATACAGATTAAAAAAAAAAAAAAAAAGACAGCATTCAGATAGAGCAAAAAGAAACAGAACTACACAGTCCTGCAAACAGTCTCCAAAATGAAGCTGCTGCTTTTGTTTGTTTGTTTGAGACAGGGTTTCTCTGTGTAGCCCTGGCTGCCCTTGAATCCACTCTGTAGGCCAGGCTGGCCCGGAACAGAGATCTGCCTGTTTCTGTACCACAAGTGCTTTGCAAAGCTGCTGCATCTTAATTAAGCACTTAGTGGAGTTGAAAACATACTTCTCAAAGGCTAGGAAAAGGAGTTTAGAATGAAAGGTACAATAAAGAGGGCTGAGGTGAAATCTGGGGTGAAATCCCACACAGCATAACAGTTCAGACCAAGCTGGGATCTGATCCACACAGGTAACAAAACCCACTGCAAAGATAAGGCTGCGAACTCCGACAAACTCGGTAACATTTGACTCTAGAGCAAGCGCAACATTCACAGAGATGGTCCTGGGTGTAAGAAGGGACAGAAGCAAAGTGACAAAGCCCAGGAAACAATTAGACATCAAATAAAACCATTTAAAAATGAAGGCTAACATAGAGCAAGCAGTTATGTACGCAGAGGCTCGAATTAAAGGGAAGAGTTAAAACTCATTTAAAATATAAGTGATTAAAAAAAAAAAATAACACCGAGAAAATACTGGATGCTGGTGTCGAGCAGACCCTGAATACGGATGAGAGGAACTCTTGTGTTTCAAAAACCCATAGACCAGAATGCTAAAAATCTAAACCCAAGAAAAAATCACCCCACAATGTGTAAGTTGAAAGAGTACACATTGCATACTCAAGAATATGAATGTAACCCATGAATCACTAAAATGACTAAAGGAAACAGTTTGGCTTCAGAGCATCTGGGAAACCCATCCAACTTCTCTGTGGCAATTTGCTCAAAGATAGTAGAGTGTCGTGCTCAACTTCCCCCTGGGGAAGAAAGTTTGAGCCAAGAACACTGGGTGACCAGAAGGGACTCAGCTTTATCAAGGGCACAAACTCACTGATGTTCAGAAACGGGGGTGATGTTCTCCCGAGTGGCTGGAGAAGTCACACTAGTGCTTTTGGTGATGAGCATGGAAGGGTATAGTTGTCTGTAGAGTTAACGCTGCTTGGCACTTCCTAGGAAAACATGTTCAGCACACAGAGGATGCATTTCTTGATCCTAAGGCTATAGCAGGACTGAGAGAGGAGAACAACCAGGAGAACCAGCTACAACAGTTCGAAAGCTTTTTTATTTTAAAATTGTCTTTATTCGTTGAGAATTCCATACATACAACACAATAATAAAATCCGATCACATCTATTTTCCTTCCCCCCTCTAATTCCCTCCATAGCCCTCTCATAATGCATGCACTAGAATTTCCTATCTTTAGACTTTCTTTGCTGACCCACTAAGTCTGGCTTGTGGGTGTGATTACCTGCAACATCTGCCCAAGCTCCGAGAGCTGGCCAGCAGGGAGGGTATTTCCTGGTTAACTTGAGATGATTTCTCTATGTCCCATGCCTTCTCTGTAGTCAGCTTTCTGCTAAAAGAAAGTGTGTGTTGTCACCAGCAGCAGGGTCTTCCCGCGTGGACCCATGTTTAACAATCACATTAGTTGTGATACACACAGTAGTGTTACTCAGAGACATTGTGATCTCTGTGAGCAAGCGATGGGTAATCATGAAAATTTTCTATATATTTTTTTTCAGCAGGGAGGGTACGCTCACATATAGCAGGCAAGCACTCAGCCACTAACTTATATCCTCTACTCAGGATAGCTTACAAAGTTCTTTTTCTTCCATCTTCCATGTTGTTTGTTTGTGGTGTTTACGTTTGTTTATAGCAGACCTGAGCTTGTGATCTTTTTGCATCAGCTTCCTGAATGCTGGGGCCATCCCCGTGTTCTTGAAAATGGGGATGTTGTGGAGAGAGGAGATAGAGATATGCAGTCTGTGCTTGCACTGTGCGTGGCGGTGGTCTGCGCCTTTAATCCCAGCACTCAGGAGGCAGAGGCAGGCAGATCTCTGTGAGTTAGAGGCTAGCCCGGGCTACAGAGAAGTCTGTGTTTGGATTGGCAATGTCAGTATAAACTGCTCTGTGTTCTCTGAGGATGACTAGACCATTGACCAACTCAGTGTTTATGCTTCCTTGGTGCCTATGATGTCAACACTGAAACTGGAGCTTCTTAGAGAAATAGCGAATTCAGGAGCTATGCTGAAGGCAAGAATATCTTGTCATCTGTCCTGTAAGGAAGTTGGCAGAGTTTATTGTGCTCATGGCAAAAGGATGGAGGAGATAATTTGGGGACACTTCTGTTGCCTGGAGATGAGCCAATGTGAAGCCCAAGGATAGTAAGTACTATGGTCAGGAAATCCTCAAAGACTGAGGGGAGTGAAGCCGGAGGGCTTACTCCTGAAATGTAAGCTACAGGAAAGAGTCAAGCTTTACTGGTACTTCCGCCACGAACCCTGACAGCGATGGATCATCTACCATGTGGCTACTCATACTACCATGCCTAGCAAGTGCTGGTTTTTGCTTGTTCATGTTCTGCAGTCCAAGTTGACTCCACACTCACGATCCTTCTGCCTCAGCCTCCCAAGTCTTGGAACTCATACCATGCATGGTATTTCCATAAAGTGTTCCAGTTGTTAGAAAGAAATGACAGCTCTGGTGAGGCAATGGATCTGGGATATATATATATATATCCATATATATATATATATATATATATATATATATATATATATATATATCCATATCCATATCCATATCCATGTGTGTATGTACACACACATGGAGATACCCATGGAGGCCAGAAGAGGGCGTCAGATTCCCCTTGAGCTGAAGTGAAGTGCAGTTTTGAGCTACCTGATGTAGGTGCTGGGGAATGAACTTGGGTCTTCTGCAAGTACTTTTAGCTACTGATCCATCTCCCGGTGCTTGGAGTCCTTACCACAAAGAGTATTGTAAAAATGAGTGGGGGATTTAAAAAGTGAATGCTAAAGACCAAAGTATTCTGGAGATGCAGACACATAGGTTTCTATTATTAAGAACAACATCTTATTAAATATAGGAAGATTGAAATGAGCTCCCTGTATTTCATCTGACCGCAACGGAAAATAGAGCTGCAAAGCAAGAAAGAGATAAAGCCATGGGGATTAAACAGCCCATTCTTGAACAGCACATGGGCCCTTGAAGAAATGGAGGAGGACAGTCTACTGAAAATGGAAACACAATGCAGCAAACCCATGGGATAAATGAAAGAAGTCCTGAGAGGGAAAGTTACAGCTGTGAATACCTGTGTTACAAAATGAGATGGGTCAGTACGATGGCTCCCAGGTGCAGGTGCTTGTCCCATGAGCATGGGGACCTGGCTTCAACCCCTGGAACCTCAGGAAGGTGGAAGGGAGAACTAGCCACATAGAGATCCACCTTGACTCCACAAGCTTCCGTGGCTGTGAACCCCGCCCCCCACTCCACGCACGCAAATCCTTTTAAAACAAAACGAGAAATTAGGTAAGTGGAATAAACAGCTATGATCAGGATGGAAATTAGTGAGAAAAAAGTGCATGAGACAAGCTAAGGTATCAGACAGAGGGAGACATTGAAAAGGCCGGAGGTTCAAACCAGACAAAGATGGCCCCACATCGTAATAAGAAGGGAAAGGAAGCCGGAGAGTGGATGCTGATGAACTACAGATCAGGTTAGGATAGACCTTCAAAACCTTATATTCCACTAAATTGGAAATGAATGCATTTCTAGATCCTACCAAAATTAAATGAAATTTATCTTTCATTGAACGTCACAGACCAGTAAGCACAGATAACCAAAATATTATGATAAGTATCACAAGCTGCAGGGTGATGGACACAGGAGGTCCTTATGACTTGACTGAATGGTCCTCATAAAGGGGGACACTATGTACTTCTATTTATCATTCAAGGAAATTAATACAGATAGTGTCCTTTCTATTTTTGAGACCAGACTGTCAATCTGGTAGTGTCTCTGTGGCAAGCCAGCTTTACAAATGTGTTCCTGCAGATTGTCAAATTAGATTTGTCGATTCTTAGAGAAATTGAGAAAGGAAAAAAATACCTTTTCTTTATTTAAATTAAAAAATATGTTTTCACACAAAGGAATGGACATGCAAATAGTTAAGAGCCATCTTTCAAACTCTAAAGATATTTTAAAAATTAAAATATAATTACACCATTAGATAAATTAGATAAATATTTCCTTAGATAAATAATTGTAGTGGATCTACAACAAACGAGATTGAAACTGTAATAGGAATATCTTGACTGAAAACATCGATTCAAAGGATTCACTGATGAATCCTATCAGTCCTCTGAAGAAGAATTAGCCTCTCCAGCCTCTACATGCCAGGGGAGGAGAGGGCACTGATGGCTCTTGGTGAAGCTAGGATCACCCAGGTACACAGACAAGGAACAAAGAGCAAAACATATATGCAGAACCATTCCCTCTGCTCTCTGCAAACCAGATCTAAGAACATGCCAAGATGATGATCGACCATGCTAAAGCTTGCTTTGTTACACAGGTACTGCGGTGGGGGGTGGGGTTGGGTGGAGTGCATGATTCAGTGTGTGCAGATGGACTCAAGGACAGAAATCATGTGACCTCTTAACTGAAGCAGAAAAGGCTTTTGCTAAAACCCCAAATCCCTTTGTGATAAAAGCCCTGAGAAGACTAGCAGCAATAGGAGGAACATGTATCAGTGTAGCCGAGGCTAGATGGGCAAACCTTCGCCGACAGTATGCTAAGCTGGGAAAAACTGAAGGAATTCCCACTAAAACCACGTTCTCTCTTCTAACCGGACGCGTTGTTGGACATGTCAGCTAGAGCAGTAAGACAAGAGAAGCAAACAGAAGAGATACAGAGAAGGAAGGTCGGCGTCTCTGACTGCAGATGATCATTCTGTATGTAAGAGATCCCAAAACGCAGCCAGAAAACTCTTACTAGCAGCACACAAAGTCAGCATAAAAATCAGAAGCCTTCCTAGCCACCAATAACAGATATGCTGAGGAAAACAGTGGGGGACAATCCCATTCATAGTTGTGTCAAAACAAAAGGAAAACAGACTACCCCACTCCCACCAAAACTGTGCAGGTCTGGTGGACGAGACTTCTGCTGCCATACCTGATAACCCAATTCAGCCTTCCATGTGGGAGGAGAGAATGGCTCCCACAAATTGTTCTCGGACCACCACATGGTCACTGTGCCTGTACATACACCCATGTGAATGCAAACACGGAGGTGTACACATATGTGCATACATGTAATGTACCCACTCATACATGCACACACACATTTATGCACACATACAGGCATGCATACACAGATGCACACACATGCACATATATACTACACCCATAAATTCATGCACACATGTACTCCCCAATAGCACGTGCGTGCACACACACACACACACACACACACACACACACACGCTCATATTATAGAAAATTCAATAAGAACATCCTGGAAATTTTGAAACACTGAAGAAAGAAATTGAAGACACTTTGGACAGATCCCATGCTCATGCATTGGAACAGGCCATCATGTGAAGATGCCTGTGTAATCTAGTGTAATGTCCATTAAAATCCCTATGTTATTCTTCACAAAAACAGGGGGAAAACCCACCCCTATAACTCCTATGAAAGTGCAAATAACCAAATAACCAAAGCATTTTTGAGCAAAAGAATAATGTTGAAGCCTTTTTCCATACCTGATTTTGAGTGGTACTACAAAGCCAGAGTAGCAAAACCTTTTGGTCTGTTACAAAGACAGTTACATAAATCAGCAGAACAGAAGGGCAGAGGCAGACACGAACACACATAGCTATAACCACCTGATTACTTACAAAGACACCAAAACACTTGATGGAGAAGAGGTACCATCTTTAACAAATGGTAAGGGTTGGAGAGAGTGCCCGGTGTGTAAGACACTTAGCAGGCAAGTGTGAGCTTTGTGTTCCCAGCATCCGCATGAATGCTGGGCAGGTGGAGTGGCTTGCCTGTAGTCCCAGTACTTGTGGGTGGAGGCAGGGAGCACTTAGAGTGAGCTGCCAGTTAGACTAGCTGAATAAGGAAGAAACTCTGCCTGAATATATGGCGTGGAGAGTGACTGAGGAAGACACTGGTTATCTGTCTTTGTTTCCACACAAATACATACACGTGTGCATGGACATCTGTATGTATACATGCATATATACACACATGAACATAATGCATTCATAGATACATATGAACACACATGCATAGATACATATATGAACTACATACATGCATAGATATACATGAACATACACGCATAGTATATACACACACATACACACACAAACTAGTCATGTTGAGAAAATTGTATACCCATATATAAAAGGATGAAATGAGAGCTTCATCTCCTACCCTGCACATGCACACAAAAAACGACCTTGACATAAGACCTGGAACAGTGACTTGCTAAAGGGAGAGAATAGGGAAGCTGTATAATCTTCCATAGATAAGTGTAGGTTGGGGCTTCTCGCATAGGAACCCAGGTGCTCAGGAGATTAGACCAACAATAGAAAATTGGGACTGTGCCACATTAAAAGACTTCTGTTCTGTATGGCGAAAGGAACTGAATGGAGCAATGAGATGCCTACACAACGGGAGCAACCTTCATCAGATACATATCCACCTGACAGGATTAGTATCTAAAACAAAGAATCCAAGAACCGTAGCAACAACAGAACAGCTCAGTTACAAATGGGCTAATGAAATGAGCAGACAGTTCACAACAGAAGGAATATACATGACCAATAGACGTGGACAACCCCCTCGGCTATCAGAGAAATGAAAATCAACTCCTCCCCAAGGAGCCAGAGAGATGGTTTAGCAGCTAACAGCCTTCTCCTGCTCTTCCAGAAGACCCGAGTTCAGTTCCCAGCACTCACACTGGGAGGCTCACAACTAACTGGCTGTGACTCCAGCTCCAAATCTTTAAAAAAAGCTACTACATTGAGATTCCATCTTACTCCTATCAGAATGATAGTAACTAAGAAAACAAACAAGGGAACATCTTAGCAGTTAAGAGCACTTGCTGTGTATTGGTCGTGACCAGAGTTCATATTCTAGCAACCATAAACAGTCCAAGTGTCCCACCGATGCCAGTAACCAGCTCTGAGGGATCCAGCATCTGCCTTTGGCCTCTAGGTACACATACTAAATGCTATTATGAATATGGACAAAAGAGAACTCTTAGACAATGCCAGGGGCAATGTAAACTTAGTCTGGCCTTTATGGAGATCAGTAAGGAGTTCTCAAAAACTAGAAATAAATCTACTGTAAGACACTGCTGAATCACTCCTGGGTAGCCACCCAAAGGACATAACCATTAAGGGAGATACTTACAGATCAGTGTTTATTGTGGCACTATTAGTAATAACTGGATTATAGAACCAACCTCAGCACCTGACAACAGAGGAAAGAATAGGAAAATGTGAGTGAGTGACACATGCACAGTGAGGTTTATTCTGTATTAAAGAATGAAGTTATATTTTTCGTAGGAAAATGGATGTACTCGGAGACAATAGCATTAGGTCAACTTAGCTCGTCTCAGAAAGAAATGTGTGCTCTCTCATCTGTAAGTCCTAGATTTTATGTATTCACAAAAAATCATCTATGAATAGATTATGGTAGAGCTGAGTTTCCTAGAGGAACAAAGAGGGTCTATGAGGGGATAGTTGGGGAGTGAGGCAGAGGGGCAAATGCATTTAATATACAATGTATCTGTAAGAAGATTAAAAAAAAGTAAACTAGAAAAGCTTGAAATATGTATAAATCGACACATTTTAAACCAGTGGATCAAAGAAGAAAGCACATGGAAATGAGAACATATTCTAGGCTGAGTGAACACGTCAACACAACATGGTTGTATCGCAGTAAAAACGTCACCCTAAGGGGGCTCACTGCTGTGAGCGCTCGTGTCAGAAAAGAGCCCAGACCTCTTGAGGTGAGGTGAGGTGAGAGCTTTACCTCAAGTAAATAGAAAAAGAAGACCAAACCCAAACGAGCAGAGAATTTTTTAAAGGGCTAGAGGGAAATTAAATTAAGTTAGTGCCTTGAAAAAGTGAGCAAAATTGATGAGAGCAGAGCTCTTTTGAACAAAGATTCAAATGGCTTTCAGAAGTGAGGATCAAGTCAGCACTACCGGCCTTACAGAGGAGAAGAAGAAGAAGAAGAAGATACAGGTCATCAAGGACACCATGGTTACATAGAGTTCGAGGCCAGCCTTCCATGAGACCTTGTCTAAAAAATGAAACAAAACACTCCCCCCCAAAAGACAACCCCCCCAAATCAAAGCAAACCAACCAACCAACCAAGCCAAAAAAACAAAACAAAGCCAAACCAAAAAACCTCCAAACCAAATCAACAACGAACCAGAAACAAAAGCAAAAAACAAAACCAAACAAACTTCCAAAAGAATAAAATGTCTAAGAATAAACTCAACTTAAATATATATTTAATTATATATAATATATACAAATATATATAATATATGAAACGTACATTTAATTATATACAATATAAAGAACTTCCACAGTTTAACAACACTAGCATCAAAGATGTGTGAAGGCTTGACCGGTAGAACAGCCAAAGAGCTGTTTCTCAAAGACCAGGCACATGGTGGGTAAGGACAAGCTTCTCACCATCACCAGTAAAGGAGATGCCAATCAAAACCACACTGACATGTGATGTCATACCCATTTGGATGGCTATTCTACAACCAAGGAAAACAGGAGACAAGTGTTTGTGACTGTGCAGAGACCAGACCCTGGTACATTCTCGTGAGACCATGAACTGTGATCACTGGGGAAGGCAGGTGAAGACAGGAGGGATTTGGCTGCAGTTCTCAGGCTGGCCTAGAATTTGCAATACAGTAGAAACAAGGGAGTCTTTGCTTCCGCAGAGAAGGAAAGAACCAGGCTCTTGAAGGTTGTGCTCTGATGTCCACATGTGGGCCGTGGCAGGCATGTGCCCACACACATGCATACACACACACACACACACACACACAGGCTCACACATAACAAGCACACACGCATGCGTGTGCATGTACGTACACAGACACATATACACACCACGTACACATACTAATAATAATGCGGACTGGCACTGTGCCTCGGGAGTGAAGGTCGTCTCTAGTGTGCATGAGCCCTGGGTTTGATCCCCAACATCTAGAAAGAAAAAGAAGAGGAGGAGGGGGCTGGGGGTGGAAGGAGGGAGAGAAGAAAGAAAGTCATGAGCTGCGATGGTGGAGGAAGAGTGATAGAATAAAATGAAATCAAAACCAGGAGGAAACGGGAAAACTAAAAGTAGAAATTGATGAAATAGAAAACAGATTCAACTATAAGCACCAGGAAAGAACAGCGAAGCCCAGAGCTGGACTCTTAAATGTAGTTAAAATGACTTTCTTTGTGTGACAGACAAACAAACAAACAAGGGAGCGACCATAGACATGGTAGGTACTTCAACATCTGATAATTTGGCAGGCAGGATGGCTCAGTGGGTACAGGCGCCAGCTGCCAAGTCTTCCGACCTGGGGTTGATCCCTGGGACCCGCATGGTGGAGTGAGAGAGCTGACTTTTGCAAGTTGTCTTCTGCCCTCCTCACGTAACGCCGAGACACCTGTCGGTGGCCTTGTACACACGTGTGTGCACAGGCTAAGTTAACAAAACGGGATAAAGAGGAACTGTAAAGCCCAACTTAAAGAGGGAAATCTGATAATTCAATGCCAGTACATTTGAAAACAGTTCTTTAGGAAAGAATTTATAAAACAGACTCTCAGTAAGAGAGTTAAACAAACAAACAAACAAACAAACAAACAAAAAAACAAAAACAAAAAACCTTCGAACATCCATTGCATAACCTTGCTGACCAGAAAGTCTTACATTAGGAGCTTGAATTCAATGCCCCGAAGCCCTGAAAACCAGGCTAATCTGGACCGCAGGTTTTACATGTGCCTGTCTAATTTGGTTACTAGATACATGGGCGTCTGGACTCGCCCACAGAGTGGTCATCTCATGGAGCTGGTTTATCCTTCAAGCCCAAAGGCAGACGAGCCCAGTGCCATGCAGGGAGACTGCACACAGCTGGGGTCAGGAACTTGGCTATGGACACTCAGACCACTAGGACAATGCAGACAGATGAAAGGATAATAAGCACTGCCAAGCTGAGCTTTTCCAAAAACGGGCTTCATTACAGCACCCCACGCTCATCCCCGTGTTTACCCAATTGCTGTGTTTGAAGCTTGGGGCTTCTTGACTCTCTCTCCTCATGTCAACGGCAAACCCATCCTCCATGCAGAAGACTTCTCCCACCCCTCGCCTGGTTGACTGTCACCTCCCTGTCGCCACACTGTGCAGGGATTGAGAGCCTCTTGCTCCTCTACTTGAAATTCCCTGACGCTGGAAAGCCACTCTGCTCATTCATTTCCCCCACCTAAAACTGGGCTGCTTGGTGCATGGCTGTCTTGTCTTTTTAGTCTTGAGTGAGTGAATTTTAGATGACTGTAAAGATCACAAATGAATTCTGATGAAGAGAAAAGTCTTAGATGCTTATAAAAGGAACTGCTGGCAAGAAGAAACCCGCTGGAACTGTAGGTGAGGGAGAAGCATTTGAAGGAGGTTGGGTCGAACAGTGTGAAAGTGGTTTTTTTTTTTTTTTAAAAGCAGAAAACAAGTGACTTTAGTTCAAAAGCAGGTGACTTTAGTTGACTGATCTTTATGTATGATGAAGGCAATGGATTAAATGCAAACTAGATATTTATATATTTCACCCTAAAAGTGATATTTGTATATTTCACCCCATTCAGGGTGGCCAGAAAAGTCTTGGGACTTTCTTTCGGGAATATTTATGTCAGGTGGCTTGTTATGTTGAATATTGACCAGACCTGTATATATTGTCATTTACAGTCAGCTGGTCAGCTACAAGGCCCTGCGTCTAGGGGAAACCTAGATCTGGGCTTAGAGCCACAGGCAAGGAAGACTCAGAAAGGGAAGAGAACCAGGCTCCTTAGCAGAGCTAAGGGTTCTGGGTTTCTCCACATCTGATGGGGTGGGTGGTCTCAGCAGGGAGAGGGCCAGAACTGTGGGGCTCTGCGTTTGTTTTGATCTCTAACTCCTGTGACCCCTGCAGACCTCGGAGATTTTCTTTGTTTCCGTCTACACCTGTGAGTTTCTCATGAAGGTCTATGTGGACCCCACTGACTATTGGAAGGATGGCTATAACCTACTGGATATGACCATTCTCGTTATTATCACAATACCCTATATCCTCCACAAATTCAAGGGAGATCATTTTGCGTACCTCCACTTTGCTAATGGCATCCAGTCTCTACGAATCCTCAAGCTCATCTCCTACAGCAGGGGCATCAGGGTGAGTGCCGGTGTGTGTGTGCGCATGTGTGTGCGCACCCGAGTGTGGGAGTGCATGCATTTGCATGTGTTATGCGGAGCTTTCTAAGAAATAATGACTTGAGTGTTACCTTCCTGTTAATTTGTTTGACTGTGTGACTGGTTAAACTTGACCAATATCATCTCAGTCTTGAAACTGATAAGAAAGGTAAGATTAGCTTCACTCTAAAGATGAATAAACTGAGGCATAAGGTTTCTCATCAACTGTCAAGGCTAGGGTCTAGAGAGATGATACAGCAGTTGAGAGCACAGATGTTCCTACAGGGAGCCCAGGTTCAGTTCCCAGAACTCACATGGCACCTCCCAACCTTCTGTAACTCCAGTTCTAGGGCCCTCCTCTGATCTCCACGGACACCAGGAATATATACAGTGCACATACGTACATACAGGCAAAAACAAAAACAAAAAAACTTGAATAAAATGTCAGGGCTGAGATCTAAAAGCTGTATCTGGTTGTACAGGCCAACCTGAGCCTTTCTTCGTGTTCATGGTGTAGTAATTGTCTTTCTTATGGTACAGATTGCTGTGAGCTGTGTGCCAAGACTTGCCAGTGTTTGGGCAGCTTTGACCACTGGCTGCCATTTCTTTTTTAATGGGCAAAGTCTCATTTTGGTAAGGCCACTCTGAAGGTGCCATTCCCACCATCTTCCTGAGTTGCAGAGACCGTGGGACATTCTTCAGAACATTTCAGAACAGACAGGGTGCGCTTGGGCCGTAAATGTGAGCTCTTTCCCTGGCATACACCCACAGACACCCACTCCTTACACCCATGTGATCAGATGCCTGCATATGTACGTGTGTGCCCAGGTCTCTCACATCTCCAGTTCTAGGCTAGTGTCTCTACTTCCTGCTCCTACTTCCTTGTTTCTCACTATGGCTTACTTTCTCACACCCCACCCCTTTCTCTCAAATGACTAGCCTCTCCGAGGCTGCTCGCAGTCTCTTGTTACCACTTTGTGGCCTTTTACCTCAGTTTCTCCAGGCTGCCTTCTCAATGTGTATTTTCCTGGACGGGCCATTACTTGGTTTTGTTGGGATTGCATTTGCTGTTCTCTTGCTGTCTCCTCCCTGGGTGATCTTTTCTATTTTCTAGGATTCTGACCTGTAGATACAAGTGCCATTTGAAAGTTTCATGCCTTCCTCAGACATCTGTGTGTCGAACCTACAAGCTCTCCACTCTTTTCTCACACTTACACTTAAATCTCTGGGCCCCAGTTCTTCCTCCAGCCTTTTGTTTGCTGGTTGAGGTGTGTATCCCCCCAATTCCACTCAGTTGCCAAGTCAACTCTTCCCTCTTAAAGCTTGTTGCATGATGTGATTGATGGTTTGTATATGCTTGGCCCAGGGAGTGGCACTGTTAGAAGGTGTGACCCTGTTGGAGTAGGTGTGGCCTTGTTGGAGTGGGTGTGTCACTGTGGGTGTGGGCTTTAAGACCCTCATCCTAGCTGCCTGGAAGTCAGTATTCTGCTAGCAGCCTTCAGATGAAGACGTAGACCTCTTAGCTCTGCCTGCACCATGCCTGCCTGGATGCTGCCATGTTTCCACCTTGGTGATAATGAACTGAACCTCTGAACCTGTAAGCCAGCCCCAATTAAATATTGTCTTTTATGAGACTTGTCTTGGTCATGGTGACTGCTCACAGCAGTAAAACCCTAACTAAGACACATGACCTAAGTAGTTATGGACTTGTCTATAGCTCTTTATTCCCGCTACTTCCAGCCTTTGACTGGGTTCTTGCAATGGGGGTCCCAGCCAGCTGAGAAAGCAGAACAGAAATCCTCAGCACCAGAGGAAATACTCTAAGGGAACACCAAGTATCAATGAGGTTTTGCTTCAAACACCTTGTTCGTAGGCTAGAGCTCGGTGCTACAGTGCATCCTGGAAGGAAGGAACAGGGATGTGTGAAGATCTTAGGATCTTACCACTTCAAAAAAGCCAACCAGCCAGTTATTAAGGTCAAGGGCATGAGCCTGTGGGAGGAAGTTCATAACAGCATGAAAAGTCCTGTCTCTGCCTAACAAGGAGACAGGCAATTGCAAAACCCCCAGTTCTTTCAGAATGACTCTGGAAGCATTAGGCTTATTCCCCAGGGGGATGTAGAGCAGCATATTTCTCTGAGTTGATCTTCCTACTGCCTAGAATACCCCCATGATTTGGCCCTCACCCCTCTGTGTTCAGCTCCAAGATGCCTTCCTAGTGCTAAGCCAGTCTTAAGGGTCACTGTGCTCAGAGGCACTGGTGGTTGGAGGTGGTGGCATCGGGGAAAGAGTTTACTAATCACTCCTCACTCTGTCATTGTATTGTACTGTGACCAGAATGAGCTGGTTCTCTAAGCCCGTGACCCTTCATCCTGATACTAGCCTACTGCTTGAAATTATGTCTTAGCCATTGTTCTGTTGATGTGAAGAGACACCACAACCAAGGCAATACTTATAAAAGAAAGCATTTAATTGGTGGGTGGCTTACAGTTTCAGAGAGTTAGTCCATTATCAAGGCAGGAACATGGCAACACGTATGGCAGGCATGGTGCTGGCAAAGTAGCCCAGAGCTACCTTCTGATCAACAGGCAAAAAGAGAGACTTCCTGACATGGGCTTTACTTTCTCCAACAAAGCCACATCTCCCGATCCTTCTAATCCTTTCAAATGGTTTCTCTCCCTGGTGACTAAGCATTCAAATATATGACCTTATTGGGGACTTTCTTATTCAAACTACTACGTTTCACTTCCTGGTTCCCATAGGCTTATAGCTGTATTATAATACAAAAATGTATTCAGTCCAACTTTAAAGTCCTTATAGTCTATCACAGTCTCAACATTGTTTAAAACTCCAAAGTTCAAGGTCTGGTCTAAGACTCATGGCAAATTCTTAACTCTATACTCTCAGTCAAATCAAAATTGAAAGGGCAGATCACATACTTGCAACATACAATGACACAGGATATAATCACCATTCCGAAAGGGAGGAAAAGGAGAAGATTGAGGAAATATTGGGCCAAAGCGAGACCAAAAACCAGCCGGGTGAACTCCAAACTCTGCATCTCCATGTCTGATGTCAAAAGGTTCTTCAGATCTGCAACTCCTTTCAGCTTTGTTGTCTGCAACACCGTTTTTCTCTCTTGGGCTGGTTCTACACCCTGTTAGCAGGTATCACATGGCTTTGGCATCTCCGACATCTTGGAGTCTCCACGGCTATCCAGGCTTCTTCTTCAATGGCCTTTCTTCATACAATGGCCTCTCTGGGCCTCCATGCAGGGACACTTCTGACACATGCCTGGCTTCAGTAGCTTTCCTTGGCTGAGGAGGAAGATTCTATAACCCCATTCTTGTAGCCTTGTCTCTAAAGACAGAACCATGGGGCTGAAGCTGCCAAGCTCTGCTGCCTGCTGGGGCTGGAACATGGCTCCCTGTTCAAATACATTTCATCAGCGTCTTCCTTTCTTTCTTTTTTTTTAAAAAAAGATGTATTTATTATGTTTATATGAGTACACTGTAGCTGTTTTTCCAGACACACCAGAAGAGGACATCAGATCCCATTACGGATGGTTGTGAGCCACCATGTGGTTGCTGGGAATTGAACTCAGGACCTGTGGAAGGGCAGTCAGTGCTCTTAACCACTGAGCCATCTCTCCAGCCCCTCAGCTTCCTGTTTCCAATGGTTTCCTTCACTGCCAAAGTTTTTCTCTTTTTTTCCCACAGGTTAGAAACAGCTAGTCAGGGTCTCGTCCTGAGGTCACTGCTTCCTTTATTCCATTTAGCATCAGACTTTTCTTTAAACTTCTTATCTCCTTGAGCACTAAACTCAGCTCATGGCACTTCCTGGTGCTCCATTTTCTTCAGACTGTGCATTTTGTATTTCTCCTCCCCACATCTGCTGCGTTTCATTATAGATCTTCTATATGACACATTCAATACTAGACTGTCTTGAAATCTCCTCTGTCAAGGAGGTTAATGTTGCTGTTAATTCAACCACCCATCCCCCACTACTCTGCCCTTCCTTTTTAATTTAGCCTCAGTCAGAATATTAGGGCAAAGACAAAAAAGAAGCCATATTCTTTGCCAAAATAGTAAAAGAAGGGGTTGTAGGCCACTTATTAATATTCTTTCCCTCTGGAATTTCTTGAGCTGGGCCTCCATAGTTCAAACTGTTCTCAGCACTGCCTTCCATGATCCTAATAGGATTGCCCATTAAGCCCCATTTAAAGGGTCAAACCATTTTTCCAGTCCAAAGTCCCAAAGTCTTCCATATTCCTGCATAAACCAGTATGATCAAGCCTGTTACAACAGTACCCCAGTCCCTGGTACCAACTTTTGTCTTTTTTTTTTCTTGAGACAAGATATCTTTTTGTAGCCCTGGCTGTCCTAGAACTTGCTGTTTCTACCAGGCTAGCCTCGAACTCAGACATCCACCTGCCTTTGCCTTCCAAGTGTTGAGATTAAAGGCGTGTGCCACCACTGCCTGGCACCGGCTTCTGTCTTAGTCAATGTTCTATTGTTGTGAAGAGACCACATGACCAAGGCAACTCTTATAAAACATTGAACTGGGGGTTTGCTTACAGTTTCAGAGGGCTAGTCTGTTATTATCATGGCGGAGCACATGGCAACAGCACAGCACAGCACACATGATATTGGAGAAGTGGTTGAGAGCTACATCCTGATCTACAGGCAGAAAGAGAGACTGTGCCTTGTTTGGGATTTTGAAACCTCAAAGTCCATCCCCAGTGAAATACTTCTTCAGCAAGGCCATACCTCTTAATCCTTCTAATCCTTTCAAAGAGTTTTTCTCCCTTGTGAATATATATATATATATATATATATATATATATATATATATATATGTGTGTGTGTGTATATATATATGTATATATACATATATGTGTATATATGTATACATATTTATATATGTATACATATGTATATATGTATGTATATGTATACACATATATGTATATATATATATATTCATTCTCAAAAAGCACCTGTATCAAATTATATACATGCACATATGTATATAATACATATATAATATGTATGTATATAGATTATATATATGTATGTATGTATATAATTTTTTTTGAGACAGGGTTTCTCAGGTTGACTTGAACTCTTGGAGATCTGCCTCTAGAGTGCTGGAATTAAAGCCACGCCCCACCATGCCTGGGCCATTCTACCACCACAGTCTATGAAAAAATTTTTAGTAGCTCAATGTTCACAAAGCACTTACTCAGTGAAAAATCTTAAGACATGGTAGCTGAACAATAAATACATTTGGCTCTCCAGGGATGGACAAGGGAGGGGAGGACAAGGTAGTTACCTGTTTTACAGGAGGGAGATTCAGGTCATAAGATGGGGAGCTGCCTGTGAGGTGAGGCCCATAAAAAAGTGGGGAGCCACTTCCTCTTGGCTCTCTCTATCCTCAGGTACATGGTGGTGTCCATATTCCTCCTAGAGTTGGGGGGGGGGCAATGAACATTTAGGATGAGCTCTTAGCTGAGAAGCCCAAATGCAATATCCAGGGATGACCACAGAGTCAGACTGGATTCAAGCAGTGAGGTCAGTGGGGCTGAGGGAGAGGCAACCCAGACCTGATGCAGTGTGTACAGTTAGCCCATGACACAAGATGGGTGCCACTGTGAGACTGATGCAGCCCTCAGTCTGGGCCCAATTCTGATCATCCACTCATTCATTCATTCATTCATTCATTCATTCATCCTGCTGATACTTATTTAACATCTACTATGTGCCAGGCATAGCTCGAGGTCCTGAGGATATCTGTGAGCTGGGAAGATGGCCCTGTATGTTCTCGAGTGGGTTAACCAGAAGCTGTTACCAAACCATGGTCCCCCTGCCTTGCAGACGCTCATCATTGCTGTGGGGGAGACGGTCTACACTGTGGCCGCCGTGCTGACCCTGCTCTTCCTCCTCATGTTCGTGTTTGCCATCCTGGGATTCTGCCTGTTTGGCATGACGGACAGAGGCGACATGGAAAACTGGGGGAACCTGGCTGCAGCTTTCTTTACCCTCTTCAGTTTGGCCACGGTACTGTGCTTGGGAACCCCGGTAGGGGTGGAATCTGAAGAAGGGACTTCCCAGGAAGGGAGGGCAAGTGTTCAGCTAGGTCTCTCTGGGACCTTCTCCATGCTCAGGAGCTTACTTCTTGGGTACAGGAGAGCTGGGACTTGGCTTGCTAGGACTGGTCAGAAGCCAGTGAGTTCTGTTTCTGTCTATAATTCCGTGATTTTAGAAGCCATTCCATGTGTTGTACAGCGTAATAAAACCTGAAAACCTTCTCAAACGATACTTAATTTGGATTAACCTTAAGTTATAAAGTCCACGGCACATCGCTTGCTTTAAAACAAAACAAAACAAAACAAAACAAAACAAAACAAAACAACCTAAGCTGTCACAAATCCACCCAGAATAAGCAAAACCCAAGCCTCAAGGTCTAGACTTTTGAATTATATAAAAAGAGGCATTTAAAAATATATACACGTGTGTCTTTTTTCCCCCCAAAGATGGACCTGGTAATAGGCCGTGCCTTTTAGGAGAAAATGAAAGACCTTGAGAGAAGAGACTCCCATAGGCATGCTGGCCCCCACCTAATGGCACCCTACATTTCTGAGCCTCTGTGTAGAGAGGCTAGCCAGTGGATGAGGAGGTGCTGAAGGACTGGAATGGAGGCTGAGTTGGCCTCAGTGGGGTCAGTGTTACCCTGGCATAGGTGACATGAAAACCTACTTTGCTGGGCCTTGGTCCTCAGTATACTCTGTCCTGCCTGACCAGGTTGATGGCTGGACAAACCTGCAGGAGGAGCTGGACAAGCGGAAGTTTACTATAAGCCGAGCATTTACCATCCTCTTCATCTTGCTTGCCTCTTTCATCTTCCTCAACATGTTTGTGGGTGTGATGATCATGCACACGGAGGTAAGGATGTGTAATGTGTGCTTGTATGTGTATGTGTGTGTGAGTGTGTGTGAGTGTGTGTGTGTACATGTGTGTACCCATGGCTCAGGTTAGGTGTGGCAGGTATAGCCAGGTTTCTTGAACAAGTTGGAGTTGTGTCTTATGAAGTGGTGTAGAGGTAACCAAATGGCCTCCTCTCATGGGTACCCAAGCCTACAAGTTCATCAGCTCATGATGGAGGGCAGTAGACCAGTGGAGCTTAAGAAACCATTGCAGGTGGCAGCTGGAGTTGGGGGCTGGCCCTGTGTGGAGTGGGCATTTCTGCTGAGGCCTGAGTAGCAGGGCAAGCTAGGCAAGGAGAAGGGCTTGGGATGGGAAGGGTATAGGGATCACAATCTTGACTTCTGCCGTGTTAGGACTCCATCAAAAAGTTTGAGCGGGATCTGACATTGGAGAGGAACTTGGCGATTATGGAGGAGAAGCAAATAATCCTGAAACGCCAGCAAGAGGAGGTCAACAGACTGATGAACACACAGGTAGGTGGCCCTGCCAGTAAGATGGCACACCAGACACACAGAGGGACAGTTAGGGCTAATGGGCTGCCCAGGAGGAAGAGCTTTGGACTCAAGTAGAGGGCGGGTGGGCTCAGGCATGCCTGGCTTTAGGTAAAGCAAGCTTTTCCCTGTAGCCTCTAGAGCCAGGCTTTCCTCTCTGCATTTGTATTTCTCTGAATAATTTGGATGAGCGAGTACTTCATTTCTAAAGTTCTCTACTTAGAGGATAGTTCTCTACTGTGGGGACCATTGGGTGGGCTCACTTGCGCTGCAGCTTCTCACGGAGGGCTCGTCTGGTACCAGGCAGCTCAACTCCAGGCCACTATATGGATGAGGATGCTCTGTCAGGGAATCACTCTCCTATATCCCCACACTCCTAAACCAGGATAAGAATAAGCTCAATGGGCTCGAAGTCCCAAGCATGCTGCCATATGGGCAGCACTCTTCCTTTCTGTCCTGTGTTCTTAATCTGACTTGGGAGTCCTGCTGTGTCTCTTGTCTGTCAGAGCATCCCCACTTGGCCTCTCTTCTGAATCAGAGATGCCTGCCAGTCTGGCTATGCCCAAGGTTTGTTCAGGTTTGGAGGAGGTCACCCAGAGTCGCCCTTAGACATTTTCTTGTCCCTTTGGTCTCATAGCAAGGATGGTGGCCCATGAGACTCTGTCATCCTTGCGGGGTCTGGGCTTGTGACTCTTGGGATCCATGATGGTTCTCAGGTCTCTGTGTACCTTGGGTGTTCTTGCCCATTGGTCTCTCATTGTTTTCACCTCTAGGTAACTGGTAGCAAGAACTTCGTTGACATGGTGGAAGGCTTCAAGAAGACCCTGCGGCACACAGACCCCATGGTCCTGGATGACTTCGGCACTAGCCTCCCTTTTATTGATACCTACTTGTCCACTCTGGACAACCAGGACATTGTTGTCAGCAAGTGAGTTACTGGTCCTCGTCGCTTCTTCAAGGTCAGGGCATGTGGTAGACTCCAGGAAGCTGAAGGGTTGCTGACCAAGGTGCAGGACAGATTGGTACACTAACGCCTTTCCTGAGAGTACAGAATCCCATGAGTGCTGGGCTGTTGTGTGCATGGACCTGTGGTAAAAGGGACTCTGCTCTGCGGACCCTCCTGGCTCTCTTTTATTTGTATTCAGTTGTAATCAGCACCTTTATCTCTTCAGACCTCTGCTTGCTATCCCCTTTCCAGGGATCTGGGAGTGTGTATGAGGCGGTGCTGTGGGATGGGGTAATAAGTCAAATGCAGGAGATTCTAGCTCTGCTACTGTATTCCCATGTGACTTTGAACGAGAATCTGCTCTTTTCCTGCCTGTTACCCAAGGAGCCACTGGGCCAGTTAAATGACAGAGATATCTGATCCAGGTCTTAGTCTCAGCGTCAGCTAGTTGAGGTTTTGACTGGCAGCTGAAAAGCTTTGGACACTTAGGGAGCTACTGTGGACTTCTGAGCAGGAGTACACATCATAAGCCTGACTTCTGGATGAAATCCCTCTGGAAGCCTCAGAGACTGGGGTAGCCGAAAAGGAGAGGACCAGGGAATGTCCACATTGGGTCCAAGAATAGTCCAGGTACTACTTAAGTACCAGCACCTATTCCTGCTTTGGAGCCTAGAAGATGAGTCTTTTACATACACCAGGGGCCCTCAGCAGAGTGACAGATGCAGGATTCCAACCTACGTGAAGTCTTTGTTCTCTTCCGGTCCCACACACACCTGTGGGTATGGCGACTTCAGCGTGCCAGTGTGTAGTGTATGGAGTGGGGGAGGTATGGAGCCTGCCTTCTCCTCAGGTTTTTCTCTTCTGCTCTACATTCCAGTCTCCAGGTGCTTTACTATGAGATTGTGAACGTACTGAGTCTGATGCTTGAAGACATGCCCAAAGAGAGCCTGTCCAGTTCCTCGGGAGTAAGTTAGAGGTCGTTGGGAGTGTGTGGCCTCGAAGACTATGACAGTTCCATTAAACACAAGCCTTCAGGGGTGGTTTCTCATGCTTGCTGTAATGTTGATGTTGGCATGTCCCTACCTTTGCTCATGGAAGTTGGTTTCCCAGGGCCTACAACGCTGCAGTCTGTGTGCTGCATAGTCACTGTTGTGGGAAGAGGAAGGTTCAAGAGCTGCCCTGGCTAATGACTATCTCCTGCAGCCTCCCTGGGCCCAACAGCAAGGGCCCATGAGCTCCTGGGGAAGCTGCTTGAGGGCCAGACCAACAACAGCCGGTAGCTGTCTGTCGCAGTCCTGCTGATGACACCTGAAGGCTGATGTGTGCAGGTGTCAGGCTGACCTGTGAAGGCTGACCTGGGCAGGTACACTGGCCTACAGAGACCTGCTGCTGGAGAGTCCCTTCTTTGGAAGTCCATGTTGATTTCCCCAAGGTTTGTGCCAAGGCATGTGATATGATCAGAAAGGTTATATCAGGAAGTTCTGTCCAGGGGAGCCTCCTACTGGCCATGTTAGGATAGCTCCTTTTGGAGTCTAGAGAGACAGCTGTAGCTCACCCTTCAGACTTTCCCCCTCCTGTGCTTAGTTAAGATTCTTTATGAACATGGTGGCATTTTCTGTGTCCCTACTGTCCAAATGTCTCTTGAAGGGGAAAGTGCATAATCACGAGAATGCCATCTGAAGAGTCCCAGGGCCAGGCCAGGCCAGCAAGACCTCTCACTCTAGATTGGGCCAGCTCAGTCCCTGTAGTGTCCACTTTCTTCTCATTGCTGCGGTCTACGTCTGAGCCCTGTCACTTAGGGTGTGTCATCTTAAACAGAGAGGAAGGTAGGTTCTGAGAAAAACCATGGAGGGAGACTGGTACCCAAAGCAGAAGCCCCCAACTACCTGCTGAGGCCAAGACCAAGAAGAAACAGGAGGAAGAGCATCAGGATGAAGGGCCCCATAGTTAGCCAATGGGCTCTGGCTTGAGCTGTGGTGCCCTGAGGCCAGGGGACAAGGACAGGAGAAGGAACCTTTCCTCATGGGTTTGATTTCCATATGGATCAGTGCTCAATGAGCTGTGCTGTGGGCTGGAGCTTCTGTGGTGGAGTTCAGAGTCCACTCTTGTAGTTCCCCATGGCAGTCAGCAATCTAGGCAGTCTCCTGTTTGGATGCAGGAAGCGCCTTCTTTCAAGAGCCTCAAATCATTTCCATGTGCAGACATCCATCTCCGAAGGACATGGTGAGAACACCGAAAGTAAAGGTGAGGAGAAATAGCTACCAAGGGTCACAATGTCCTACCATGGGGGCCCGTGGGGTGGTGGACATCATCCATCTATCTTCTGGATTGGAGGGCTTTGTGTTGATGCATAGGCATGGGCCTGAGGTAAGTTGAGCGTCTGTGTCCCTGTGGTGGTGCGGGGAGGAGCTTGAGGTTTTTATGTCAGTGAGGAACTTGAAACAGCTACGGTGAAAACAGCCCCTTAGCCAGGGAAGGTAGGCCCCAGGTAGTGGCTCCAGTTCGGGCCTAGTGCAAAGCAGGCAACTCTTAATTGTTAGCCCTAAATGTTCCTCTAGCACAATGGGAGCATGTAAACACACCCACCTGCTCCTGTCAGGAACCTTGGGAAATTCCCCAGGTATTTTTGAAGTGAATAAAAACTGGAAAACCTTGTCCCAGAAGTCCTGCTGGAAAGCGTGCAGCTTTGCAGACAGGGTGTCTGTGCCTTTGAGGCCACAGATCCAGCCTCTGACAGTGGAATGAAGCTGCCCAGTTATAAGGACCAAACTGAACACATGTAAGAGGGCAAGGAAAGATGTTGGCAGCCCAGGATTTGGTGTTTCCTGGGGCTTGGCCCTCTCTGGCCCCAGCTTGTTAGGGTGTAAGGTGGGCAGAAGGGAGGAAGTTGAGCTTAGCATAGAGCCTACACAGGGCCTGTGTGAATGCAGCCCCAGATAGAACCGGTTCAGGGTGTGAAAACAGAAGCTCAGATTTGGAGATCAAGGTCCTAGGTGTGTGGGTCACCAGATGTGGGGTACGTGGGTCATCAAATAGGGGGTGCATTGGTAAGCCACCTTTAAGGACAACAAGAAGGCTTTGGGGAACAGAGAATTAGGGTTGAGCACAGAGCTGGCCCAGCCCTGTTGGCAGAATAAACCAATGGCTGTTTGGCGGAGAGCCCCAGTGCAGCTTTTCTGTTCGCTCTCTCGGTCTGCAGAGCAAACACAGGCAGTTTGTAAGTCCTACTTGGGTTCTCACCAACTCAAACAGGCTTGGCCAAAACTTCAATTGATTTGCTTGGGACAGAAGAAGTTCTGCTTGCCCGGACCTGGCTGTAGAAAGTAGGACTCTCTTCCTTGCCCCAAGCCCTGGGATGGCACAGGGCTGTCCCTGCGTGTGACTTCGGCTCATGCCGGGGGCCCTCCCCCTGGCTCTTGCAGGAAAGATGTGGACCCTAAGCAGGAGGTGGGTTTTTGTTTTTATCCCCTGGGCTGATGTCGAGTTCACCAGCAGTTTAGTGGTGTGGAGACAATTCTCTATTGTCCACCAGCCCCCTGAAGCTTGGTAACTAGACACTAGCAACAGCACACCATGCCTTCTTCAAAGACAACATGGAGCCTTGTAAACCAAACTGGCCTTTGACAGGCAGGGGTCTCAGTGCCACAGGATCGTTGCCTGCTTCTCACTCTGTCCTGCATCCCACACGGGTCTGCTCTGTCATTCTGAAAGCACTTGGGGAGGCCAAGGTGACTGAATTCCTTCTCAAAAAAGAGGTGTAGACAAAAAAGAGGGGATTCAGTGTGACTGACACACTATCCCTAGACCACCCCTCCCGGAGAGAATTTCTTTGGGCTTGGTCAGCTGTGCTGCTCTCCCCCCTGTGCTAATTTAGTTAGAGGCTTTGTCGGGCCTGTAAGAACTGTGCTGTGCGGGGCTGGGTGCACGTTCCTGGGTCTTGGCTAGCTATTAATTCTCTTTTGTGATGGAGAACCAGGGTAGTGGCAAAGCAGAGGGTACTGAATAGACAGTAGGCTTGGCACATCTTCTGGGTGGCAGTTAGGGAAGGGGAGAGGAGACCTGAAGTGTCCTTCTGGGCTGAGAATTGGGTCCCTGTTGTTCTCTGGGAAGGGCAAACAGTCATCATTGAAATTTCTTTCTTTTCTTTTTTTTTTTCTTTTTTTTTCTCGTTGAGATTGAGTTTCCCTGGATAGCCCTGACTGTCCTGGAACTCCTTCTGTAGACCAGGCTGGTCGTGAACTCATAGAGATCTGCCTGCCTCTACCTCCTGAGTGCTGGATTAAAAGTGTGTGCTACCACCGCCAGGGTTTAGTTGCTACATTGAACTTTTTGATGGAGCCCAGTGAGTAATATATTAGACCATGTGGAGCCAGGATTTTAGTTAGATTATATTAAAGATCCCCTGGGGCATAGGTATCTAGTGTGCTTGGGTTCCAAGATACAGATAGAGAGAAATAGAGAAATAAAGGTATAGAGATATAGGTAGGTAGGTAGACAGACAGACATACACACACAAAGACACACAGAAAGAGAGTGAGCAAGACAGAGAAAGAGACAGAGACAAGGTTCTCTTTAAACTGGGAACTGTTAAGAAGGTTGGATATGGTGGCGCACGCCTTTAATCCAAGCAGTTGGGAGGCAGAGGCAAGTGGATGTCCAAGTTTGAGGTCAGCTGGTCTATATAGTGAGTGCTAAGGCAGGGAGATGTGGAGAGGTCCTGTCTCTCAAAAACAAAGCAAAGCAAAGCAAAGCAAAGCAAAGCAAAGCAAAGCAAAGCAAAGCAAAGCAAAGCAAAGCAACAAACAAGAAGACTTCATTAAATATGAATTAAGCCTCCAGTCGACACCAGAAGCCATATCGAGTATCCCAGAGGGCAGTGGCACCAAACCTGGTTAGCTTTTGTGAAACGAAATTGTAGGCTCAAACATGGAGAGTGGAAGAGGCCACAGAGGAATGAAAACTTTGTTTTTCAGCTCCAAGAAACAGGACTGACTGAAGCCTGTGCATATGGGCCTCAGAAGATAGAGGGGCTCAGGACAGAATCCTCCCTCCATCCCCCCCCCGACCCTCCCCAAACTGAGACATGGCTTAGGACTGGGGCCTGAGGTTAAAAAAAAAAAAAAAAAAAAAAAAACACTCTTCCGAACTTGATGTTGACCCAGAGGAGGAGGAGCCAGGTGGAGCTCAGGCCTGGACCACAGGTACAGCTTTCTGCCTTTATTGGCCGAGGAAACCCTGCCTTTCGCTTGCTGGTACTTCCGTTCACTAGACACCTAAATGTGGACACGTTTAAGCATAGCACACAGACATAAGCATGCTCATGATTCCCATGAAGCAGGTGGCAAAACTGAGGTTCAAAGAGGCAGTGTAGTCTATTCAAGGTTGTTTGAATGGGGAGGACTCAGTTCAACCAGCATGCCTGGCTCTTCAGCCTCTCTGCGTGCAGCAGCCTCCGGAGGGATCCTCAGTCCTGTTTTATAGGTGAGCAGGTTGGCACTAAGTGAAGCCCATGTAGCCAAGATCAGCACTCAGGCGTTTGGTATCTGAACATGGGCCACACACGTACCCCTTTGTTCTGGTGGAGCACAGTGACCTTTTTCTTTCTCGTTAAAACTATTTCTCAAACGTTAAAATTTAAGCTGCGACTCCTTCTGACTACAGCTTGCCTGGATGGGAGGGAGGGAGGCTCACACAGGCCTGGCTTGGCTAGTTCCTTGGCCCATCCCCAGTGCTTAGTGGAGCCCTCTGAAGTCTAGTCCTGGAGCCCCAGGAACGCTAGAGAGAGAGAGAGGACCACGGGAAGCAATCAGTGTGTGAGGAGAGGGTGGTGACTGTGGTGTCTAATCAGGAAATTACAGCCCAGGCAGAGAGAGGGTTTGGCCTAGGTGGTGCCTTTCCTTGGGCTTCCGTACAGCAGAACCACATGGAGGCTTGGCTATGTACAAGTGGGTGTGTTGAGCAGGCACGAGTGTCTGAGCGGGCAGGGTTAGGGTAACTTCTTTGGAGGGGTAACCAAAGATACCCACTGGTGGGTGGGAGCTGAGGTCCTTGGAGAAGGCACCTCAAAAAGCTGCTGACGTTTGGGTGGGGTGGAGTGGGTTTTTTTTTTTTTTTTTTTTAATATATGTTGTTATTGTTGTTGTTTTTTAAAAAACCAACTCTCGCCAGGAAAGGAGAGAGAGAATTGTCCATTGTGAAAAGCTACTGGTGAAAAACTGCACATACACCAGGCATGATACCACCT